>NC_066368.1:33391826-34045041 GCF_013377495.2 Cygnus atratus
ATACATGCAAAGAGGGAAAGACTTAAGTAAACATAAAAGATTACGAACAAAATGGTGAAGCCAAAAAAGGAAGCAGCTAATGCTGGATGAGGTATTAAAGATGCAAACTGAAAAAAAAATGTTTCAAATTGTATTTTAAATTAAACTTGAATATTTGTTACTATTACTCCACCTTGCAACCCCATACTTCCTATTTTTATACCATTAGGGAAGGAAAACTGTTGTCCTAATCACAGGTTTTAGAAGAAGTTATTTTGGTTTCTCAAAAGAAAGAGAGGGAAAACCACAAACAAATACAAAAAAAAAATGCTTGGGAACTACCTCACCTCTTGGGTAGAGCTCATGTTGGAAGGACAGGAAACATCTTCCTTAAAAACCAAGTTTGAAAATGTCCCTGAAAAAAACCTGGTGAATATCTGAAATGCTGACATAACCCACTGTATAACTTAGAACTGTACTCCCAAGCAACATGTTTGGTAAAAGTAATAAAAGAAACAAATTTCTTAAGTTCTTAAAAAGTTGTAAACAATAGTAATAAAAAAAATAGGGCAGCTCTCTGTCTGCATATAGTGATACCACAGCATGCATTTTGGAGAATCTAATTCAGACTGTTTTTCCAAATGGAACAGAAACATACAAATCAATCCCTTTCCCTTCAAAACAGAGGTATTCTTTCAGTATCCTCTACTGAAACAAATGCGATAGCTATTAATGAACATGAACAGTGCACACAAGCACCTGCATTAGGGTGTAAAGTTAGTTTTAAAAACATTTGCCTGGTCCCTTATCAATGATGTGCAAAGGGCAGTTGGTGGTTAACGTCTCATCTTCTAATTGAGAACTCAAGGCGAGCAGGATCAGTCACTGCAATACTGTTTATCGCTTAACCATCATGCTCCTATCTCAGTTTACTGTTTATGCATTTCTTTTTCCATAGACAGAGAAAAAAATAGAAATTGACAATACTCATGGATCCTCTTCTATATATGTTCATACTCAAGATGATTAAAATACTTTCAAATAAATTAATCCACTTTACGAAAAAATAACATTAAAAGAGTTGTAAGAGAAGAGAGAGAATACGACTAGGAAGGTCTGGATATTTTTTCTTTAAAGCTGGTTTGTTCAAATAATCTTATACTCAGTATTCCCTTGCTTGAAAATGTAAATGTCTAAAGCCCTAGAAAGAGGCATGAAACCATAAATAAATGTGATATTTAACCAGTAAGACATGACACAAATAATTTCTAAACCATTAATGAATGTCTCAAGTGCATTTTAAGGGATGGGGCCAAAGGTCTAGATTGTCTTATCTTTCTCATAAAATGGGAATTATAAAAAATACAGGAAGAGGGCATCAGGGAAGAGTCATACTCCTGTGTTTCCAGAGGGATGTCATGGTTAAAATACAGTTCACAGCCAAGTTGAGAGCTCCATTTTTGGTCAAAGTCTAATTAATTTCTTAATGAAATTAAGACATGAAATGTGGCCATATCTTGGTTTGGGTTTAAATTGGAAAGTTTACCTTTCATCAGTCACAAAATTCATTTCTAACTTGTTAGGCAACCTGACATGGGGACCTGAGAGCTTTCTACCCTCACTCAAATTTACTATCAGTCCAGACAGCAACCTAAACTTTTATTTGAACAAATATCTATGGGAACTTGAAGCTGAGTTACACCAGGGACAGTTGCTCAGAATAACGAGAAGATGGAAGGCACAAGCCTTCAGTATCAGAACTTTTTTTTTTTTTTTTTTTGAGTCCTGTGAAGCATTTTGATGAAATACGTAGTCACCATCCACACTTTTTTTTTTTTTTTTTTACTCAATAGCCACATCCAACACTGGGTTCTTGTATTTACCACAGGGGCCTTTGCATCCTTCCCCTTTGGACGCTGACTACCTGCAAGAACAGCTTTCCCCACCTCCCTTGTAACTCCAGCACAAGGGCAGAGTCCTTACAATGGCACTGAAGCAGTTTGCAGCCTCACAATTACAATGAAAATCTAAAGCAACCTTAGAAACTGTCCCTCATCTGCAAACCATTCAGGCAGATTAATTCAACATGTACATTTATTTTAGTGGTGCAATTCTACAGTGAGTGAAAAAAAAAATATATATATATGTTATTCAGCTTTTATTTGGGCAACACATTCTTTTTGCCATCTCAATATCTGTATTAGCAGGCATGTAAGATACATATTTTTTATTTATCACTGCACTACTATTAGGATTATTAATTTGATTTAAAAACAAAAAAAAAATCTAGTAATTTTTTAAGCAAGGAACTAAAATGTAGGAACCTCTACCAATAATTCAGCCCACAGAGCATTCAGAGGGCATTTCTGAGAGGCTCTATTAACCAGATTGTTAACATGTTCACTGTATTTTGTCTGAAAGTAATAACATTTCATTTCTAGTATGTGATTTGTTCCTCCTAAATGGGTGGCTGTAAAGAGTTGTTAGAAAACCTGAAAGGAAAAGGTATTCTTATATATTTATCTTCAATTTCAGCAACAACAAACTACCCAAAGGATTTAATCTGACACTTTAATCTTCATATTGATTAGGGGCAGATGTAAGAATTTTTTAGCTTGTTTTTAAGCTGTGATTTTCTACAACATCAACATAAGACTCATATGACTTATTATATCATAATGATAATTACGTCATAAGACTCCAGTTTGTTGGCTGTCTCAGAAACAGATCAACATAGAAATATTTGGTTGTAACAAACCAACCACCCTCCACAGCCACAGAGGAAAAGCCACAAAGTTAGCCTCAGTCCTCAGTCAATTCTCAAGGCAACCTATGAACAGAGCACTTTATCAAATAGATGTGACGGAGGTTAGAGGTGAATAACCCTTGTTCTGGTCTCTTTGTAGGTGGAAGGCATTTAATCGCATCAGACATATGCACCCTCTCCAGAGGAGGAAAAAAAACCACCTTCCAAGGAACTCTATTTCCTTGAAACAGCAATAGTTTACTACCGACTAGTAAACATTGGAACACATAAAAACATACACAGAGTAGCTTGTAAAAATGTTATATAAAACAGCCTGTTTATCACATTTTTGCATGTATTAAATAAACATTTGTTTATTAATATTTCTAAACAAATCCTTGCCAGTCTTTATAGCAACAAAATGGTTAAAAGTGCAAAGCTTATACTGGGCTGGATTAAAAAAATTCCCAGTAAATTACCCAGCCAAAGTCTGCGGGGATTTCAAGTGCACACCATGATGTCACACAGCAGCTGGACAGCAGGGAGCTCTACTGAAAGGCCACTGACAACGCATGAGACTCACTGGGGAAAATGTTCTTTCTGACTTGCTTTCTAATCCTCCTCCTCACAGCTGACAGCCCTGACACCTCATACAAGGCTAAAAATTAAGAGGAGTTATAAAATGAGTGAACAAAAGTCTCAAAGCCTAACAGATTTTGAGCACAAGAATTCTACTGGCAACCAGTCTTTGAGCGAGGGACTCATAAAAGCTTCATTTTAAAATGCAACTTTTCTAAAAATTAGTGTCCCCTTTTCACAATTTTTAGACAGAGATTACAAGTGTTCTTCTTTTGTAACACATTCTCATGACACAAGTCATCTGCTAAACAGCTTAAGTCTTAAAATGTTTGAGAGCACTAAGAACACATTTTTCTTCTTAAAGCCCCAACTCAATACTGTTTAGGATTATTCTAATTAGGGTTGAATATCCTTATTTTGAAAATGGGGAAAAAAAAAAAAAAAACAGAGTTCATGAGACTAAAAGTAATCACACTTTTTTCAGAGCCACTTAAAAGGAAAAACAACAAAAACAGCCAAAGTGAGCATGTGGTCTCATCAGGAAGGCTTGCAGGCCACTATTCTGCCACAGAACAAAGGCTGCACATGCTTTGCAGTAATCACGTATTCACAAAGAGCCTGAAAGTTGTCCTGGAGGTACCAGAGGGCAGAGAAAAGGAGTTGCTGGCTAATGAACCCTAGAATTATGAAAGGTGGAAATGCAAATGACATACAAGGTTAACATCCAATCCAGCAATAGCTGAACATGGTTCCCTAGAGTACATTTTCCTGACATTTTTCTCAGTCTGTTCTCAATGTCTCAGCTGGGCTCCTATCTCTTCTCTTGAGGTTCAGTTCCACAGTCTAATAAAACTTCCTGTCAGGAAACTTCTCTTGATATTCAGCCAAATTTCTCCTTTCTCAATGACAGCATGTTGTTCTAGGTAACAACATTTTGTCCATTTGCAAGAAGATAAATTCTTTTTGCTTTTGCTGTTTATCCTTCACAAATATTTAATAACAATTATGTTCTTAACTGTCAACTGGATGGGCTTTCAACATATAGATCCAATAAATCAGTCCTGAGGATTTCTCTGTCTTCGTTTTTGTTTGTTTGCTTTGGTTTTCGGTTTTTTACTTTTCAGTCCCTGAAGTTGCACTACATATTCTAATACTGAAAATCCTATAAGAGTGTGAGAGTGAAGAAGGGATGGAGGGGGAGAGCAGGTTGCCCATGGAATCCATTTCCCCAAAATTTGTTCCTAAAGCAAAAAAATGATGTTTTACTGGAAATATATTTTTTTTTTCATGGGTGCTTTTTCAGGGTTCTGGATTCTCTAGTTTCTACTGTAAACCTAAGAGACACAAAACTTTCTAGTTCATGCCAATAATTCAGATTGCAACAGCATTTCCACTGGGTGACAAACAAAATAAGTTGTCTGGTAACATTTCAGTCTTCAGTCAATCTGAGCTTTCCTAGTGTTACCAGTGTAACTGTTTAGAGTACATACAGATGTCATGTACTGCATGAGTGTAACTATAATCAGTCAAAACTGGTAACGTATTAGTTAAGTACACAAATAAGTCTTGGCAGGAGACAAAAAATCCAGCAGTCTTTCAGAACTCATCTCCCACTGTAAGTGGAGTTTAATAGGATGATCCTTGTGGGCATTTTTAGAACATACAAAAATACTGTGTTCATTCTCAATACTCATTCAAATCACATTCTATCATGATATTTAATTACCAAATTCCTGACAAACTTTGCACACCTACAATAGGGCACAAGCTGAGATGTGACATTTTGAAGCAGCAAACAAACCTGTATTTAATTTTTAATTTGCAAAGCACTTTTTCTTTACCAGATCGGCTAACATCTTTAGATCAGTCACCTACATAAGTCTATTTAGGATGTTGTTGTTTTTTTTTTTAAAGAAAAATTAACTTCTGCCAAAGCCATATTGTTGTTTGTTTTTTTTTTTTTAAGTGACAAATGTAATGCACAAAGGAAATATTAAACATACTAACCGAATACAGATACAAAAATATTTACAAAGCCAACCAAGTTTTTCTGATTTTAATGTTATTCATATTATAGAATTTCCTAGAAATTGTAAATTATGGAAATCGATGAATTTTAAATTTTTTCTTAAGCTAAAGATTGAAAAAATATATAAAGCTGTTCCTCTATTATAGATACCCTGCTTTTGCATTTTTCTCTTCTCATATATCCAGTGAGAGTCGAGACAAAGTATTATGGGAAAAAAAAAAAAAACACCAACAAAAACTGTGTGCATTTATTGTTGCTCAGTAACAGGCACACAGAAGACCAACAGACAAAAATTTGGAATAAGTCTGAACCAGCTGGAAGGAGAGGGGATCTTTGCTCAACAGGCCAGGTGCATTGCACTCTGGCTGTGGGCTTGTCTTTTCTTTTCTTTTTTTTTCCCTCTAATGACACAAACAGGATACTTAACCATCAATGTTTTTCAGCATGACCCTTTGTATGACTTCTGTTTTCTCCCAAATCCTTACCTTGTTTCCTATTAGAGGTATAGTATTAAATATCAATTTCATATTGTATATAGAACTATGAAAGGAAAGAAAGTACACATATCAATGCAATTACCACCACCAGCAACAACAAAAAGCTTTTAAATAGGAGTGCTGATGAGAAATCTAATGTTTTCATTTACCTGCCATGAAAACTGAGTTGACTGTACCTAACAGAGTCAGAAGGCTCTGCAATTTTAGACAGTTCCCACAATGATTAAAAAAAAAAAAAAGCACATTGTTTGTATTAAGCCAAGACAATGAAGCACTTTCAGAGGAAATGTGAAACAATGACAACAGAAGAGATTAGGAAGTATTTAGCTGAGCCAAGATTACAAGAGAAATTTGTATACAAGTTTGTGATGAAGAGGATTAAATGGAAGCTTAAGGTCTCTTTCTGTTATGTCATTCCCTAAACGTATGCTTTCCTTAGTTCTTCACACTTGTTTTTCCTTCCTTACTAATCCAACTATTTCACTGGGACACAGACATACTTTTAATTTACATTTAGCTAATGTTAACATTCTGGTTAGTCGGAAACATTTATGTAGTAGAGAAGAAAGATAAAGCATATGCAAGCATCTGAACAGTTTTCAACTCTCTTACCTTCTGCACCTTATGCTCTCTCTATGCACACAAACAAACACATTTAAACATCACTCTTTTACATTTACTAATCTCAGTTTCAAAGAGCTTGTGTAATTACAAAGGCCAAACTGTTACAGCAGTAACTAGAGCCAATTTTGATAATTAGGCTTGGGTGAATTTAAACTGAACTAGTTTTAGGAGTAGGTAAAAATGCCACAAAGACAGTCTAAATATACTCTTCTGTAGTTACAACCAAGTGTGCAGAGGAAAAAATACAATAATACAAAAAATACATTTATATTTTTAAGCTTAATCTTTAACAAACATTAGGAAAAGAGGTAGCATTATGATATTTTAATGGATAGGATTGTTGACCTACCAGACTATGTACAACCAATAAGTCATCACTTATCATGAAAGATATCCATAGGATATTGTGGTTGTGTTTAGCAGACCTTCACAGCCCCATTTTCTGCCCTATACATGGGAGGGCTCGGTTCCCCAGCCCTCCTAGCTGCAGACTCAGAGGTGAGGCAGCCAGCAAGCACTCAGGAAACAGCAGAACAGAAATGGGCCGAACTTCTCCCTCTGAGCACAAAAAAACATGTCACTGTTGCTGGCAATTAGTCTATCGGTGACTTTTTTTGTTTTAATTAGAAACACCCTCAACAAGAATTACCTCAAACAAGTGTCTGAAGAGCAAAACAGGGGCCAGAAGCTTTATTTTAACCATGTACAACCCTAAACCGGATGGTAATTAAGAACTAGTTCCCTGTTCTCTTCCTTCTGACAGAGCTTATTGACCGATATCCATCTTCATGGATCATTGAAAGAACTCTGTAGGCTGCTGAGAAATGCTGAAAGGCACAGACCATTCTTTTCTTCTAGTCCTGCACCATTAGAAGTGTCATTGCACACACCTAAAAGCTACTGACCATTATTTTTCATTTTTGAGAAAACAACAGAAACAAGGGCCCACTCCAAAGCCCATTGTACTTTCTGTATTTGTATTCATTTGACATTATGCTACTTTTGAATCAGGTTTTACATTCATAAATATCAGAGAACATTGCTGTAGAACTAATGTAAGTGAAGTGGCCTGCAATCCTTGAACAAAGCAGACCTTCCTTCCCCATCATCATTATTCACTAGGCATGGCAGAGTGAAGGGCTGAAAGGATCAAAGAGCAGAGCAGCAGCAGTGTCTACTAATAATTGACGGTGTAAGCAACACCACTAATCAAGGGCGAAGTACAGGACACTGTAAAGGACACAGATTAGGTTTTCTGCCTTAGCTAGGCTTATTTAAACCAGGACCAATCTAGCAAAATGAAAGAGTGTACTTTAAACAGAAGGAAACTTTTAGGTAAAACAAGTGGGAGTGATGTTGCACTAGCTAAAATTAAAAATAAACCTTAAAATGAAACATTTTCAGCTATTATACTGTTCCAAAATAGTTTTTCATTTGGGGGGTGGGGAAATGCTAGTGGGTAGGAAGGAGATGAAAGAAATCCACTGGTGTTGTCCTAGATTGTCAAAGGAAATGGTTGAAAGGAAAGCATTGGCTGATATCCTGGCCTTTATTGACTTTGACTCAGAAAAAAATGATGGTCAAAGTGTGCTTGCCATTTTAATCATTCATACAGAAGAAAAATATCTGTACATTTTAGCTTTTAATTATTTCTTATTTTCTAAATCTTTTTTAAACCTTATTTTTATGAATTTACTCTCATTGTAGTCAGTATTTATTGCCTTTAATGTCAAACAAGGAAAAGCGTTGCCCAAATTACTAAAATCCTCTGATAAAGACTAATAAAAGGTTGCCAAACTATATATGAACAACTCTATTCTCTTCCTCCAAGCAACAAACGAGTTATTTAGATTTACCAAAACACTTTGAACATGACCTAGAACACTCAGTTCTAGCACAGAAGTCAATTAGTTTCTACTGCTTGTCTAAGCATTGACTCACCTACCTGAAGTGTAAAAAACAGCTTCCATTAATGAGAGCTAGAATAGCCAGATGTATAGTGTAAACCTTGTGCATCTTGCCTACCAAATGATACTCAAAGGCTACCAGAAAAACAGCAGTTAATATTTTGTCTTTACTGAAATAAAGCTTTTAGCCATTATCAAAATATCCACGTTCAAGGCAAACCTTCTGAATTTGTAAAGTCCACTTCCAAGGAACAGACAGTGTCCCCTGTGTGTGCTCTCCTAACTGCCAAACACTCGCAGATAGATTTTAAATATTTTACTAAACAAAGTTCAGTATGATATTTTGCTGCCAAAACATACTTTAAAGCAATTTCAACTGACCAGATAAAATATTCCACAGTCTCAGTTCAACCATATTCTGCTATTTAATTATTTTTTGTACAACTCCACAGTTAACGTAAGTTGCAAATATATGAAGTCTTCACACTACTATATTTCGAAGCCAGGAAGAGTATGCAGAGAACAAGTTGTTGTTTTCATCGTTTCCCTGGAGCCATTATCAGATTGCTACACTGCCAACACCTGGCTCAGATTAAAAAAAAAAAAAAGTCTGTAATTATTTTGTGTAGTAGTATGTAGTTGATAGTTGAAAATACCACAATAAAAAAATAAAAATAAAAAAAGCTGAGAAAGAGATGTAAGAGATGTCACTGAAGGCAGTTTTGCAAAAGGTAGAACTACCTGCTCCAAATGCACCTGGCAGAAACACACTGGCCTTCTAGCAGCAGGAAGTTTAAAACATCAAGATCTGTCTTACAATTAAATATTTAAAATGATAAATGAAGTATCATACTAAACACTTAGCATTCAAATGGAAAATGACTAAGAAAACCGCTTTTGCCCATTTGTGGTTATCTCAAAGAAGGTCAGCTTTATCCTTAGTATAAGGCAAAACTCATTTTTGATGTAATTCATTATCCGTTGACAAAGAGGTTGCAGCAGGAATAAATGTGACCCATTTCCTTTAGAAACCCTCAAACTCCTTAATTTTTTTTTCAGAGTACAACTGAATAGTCTTCCATACTGCAAAATGCAAGCACTACCAGTACTGTTTTACTGATAAATTCCAAATGAAAGAAACATCATGAAAGTATGTTTCTCCAAGGAAAGGTCACAGCCCTAGTAGCACAAACACTGTGTTTCTACTTACTCAACAGAAGCTGTGAAATCAGAGGGTTTGATTCCTTTTCTTACCATGCTAAGGCTTCAGAAGTCATTGACCAGTGTTAACTGTAGCGGTTAGCATAACATCCACAAGTTATGACTGAGAAGGCTTAGTCAAGTGAATTTCTTGTATTCCAGTTTCTTACCCAGCCTGTAAAAGTTAATCTTTTTGTATTTGATTACTGTTCTTTTCATGATAGCATAGCTAGCATATCTCGTAAGAGAGCTAGGTAGTTTTACTATATCAACAAGGTATTTCTCTCCAAATTAGAAGCAATACAAATCACTTCTTGTAATGCTCACAATCAGATGATCCCTTGTACAAACAGTTTAAGGTAGTGGTGGATACCATCATCTCCTGTGCAACCTGTTTCTTCTCCTGCACAATCAATGTATTTTTCATCATCCCTTCACATCCCAGGTAACTTCCATGCAAATTAAACAAAAATTAATATCCGCTGCCAAGTTCCAGTTCTTAATGTATTTCATCATGAAATTGTATTGATATTACAGCGGGAAAAATTTAAACAGAATAAGCAGCTTTGTTTGCCATTCATGGTTACTACTTAATGTAATATATTACTATTTTGTGCAATACCAAGGCTGATGATAAAAGAACCAGTAAAAGTAATTCTTTGTTTTGCTATGTTTGATCTTTTACTCAAACTGAATTTAATTTAAAAGTATAATAAGCCAACAGAAAATATTTTTTCCTAATTGAGATGTACCATCTGCTGCAGTAATCAGCAAAACACATCTCAACTCATTTGGATGTTAGATGCACTGTTTTTGTGCAACTGACAACAGGAAATATGATCATGATTAAAATACACAGTAATTTTTGTCCTATCAATATTTGTTTTACACATGCACTCAGTGGAGCTGCTACTGGTAACATTAACTCGTCCTGCTTTTCTCCTATCCCAAGTACATTTTAGTGGTATTGCATCCATGGAGAGTCTAAAACAGGGATTGTAAAAGTAAATTTAAATGATCTTTAGATGGGGAACTATCTGAAAGCAGCTATTCTCTATTCATAATTTTCACACAGAGTACCTGTGCAGATAACTCACACAAAGCGACATTCTAAATTACTTCTCTAAATTTTGAAATAGTTTACATATTGTAACACAAATGCTCTTATTAAGTAAGTAAAATACCTAAAATTTTGAAGTGGGTTTGCTAGTTTGAAATATTGTTCACTTACACCACACAGCAAACCAACTGTGGTTCAGAGGTTGGAGGTCTATGCTTAGTTCAAATTCATCTGTCAGTATTGATCAAACCTTGAGGCTCTTACATAGGTAGAGCCCAGAAGTTCTTCCAGCAACTCAGCTTGCATGCTGCAACATGCACTAATTGTAAGAGGAAAGTGTTTCCAGAATAAATCACACCTGAGATAGACGGGGCTTCTTTACTGGAGAATTGCTTTTAAACTTAAGTTGAATCAGCTGAAAGTGTAACAATAAGAGAAATCATTTTAATCTGATGTAGATCTTCCCTTGTAGGAGGGATTAACATGCTGTGAATCTATGGTGTTTTGTCTGAATCTCCTTATTTTTCCCTTATAAAGCAAGATGCAGAAACATTTTAACCTCATACAAATTGAATTTTCACTTTGCTGCCTCTATGAACTGGATATGAAGCAAGTCATCCGTTCTTCTTGAACAGTTAGCGATCACTAGCGATCAAGGTGATCAATCGGCATCTTCTGTTTTGTAAGGCAGTTATAATGCTTGAGGTTTTCAAGGACTATTTTTCTGGGAAATAGAAATTTTAACGCAATTGAATAATTGATTTATTGGAATTAGTTTAAAGGTAAGGTTCTTATTTTAAGTGTATTTTTATTTTATATGAGATTATTCCAGATTTACACTGAAATAGCTTTTTGTTTAGTAAAGTTAGTTTTCATATTTTTGTCATGAAAGAGGGACCACAGCACTGCTTCTAATGATAGAACATGGATGAAAAACATAACAGCTACATAATGAGCAAAGTTGTGTGTGAATTCTTCTATGACAGAAGACAAACAAGGGCAAGATACCAAAATATGCACAAACTTCCTTTTTTGTATTTTCTAGAGTCTGTGCAAATGAAATAGCACTTCAGAGCTCTGGTCTCTTAAGTTATCAATTCCCTTCTTTTCTGCCAAAACTAGGCCTTCTTTTATATTTAAATTATCCTAGCTGTATATATATTTTTAATTAAGAGATATACGTGGAAAAAATAAAGATGACTTCAGGAGGAAGTAAGACAGTGTAAGGGGACTTTGGGAGGTATTCAAAGGCTCATCTGGTCTTGTAATATCTTAGCATTGCCAGCAATAATTCTCAGTATTGTGCTTTTTGCCCTCAGACCTCAAAACACAATGGAAATCTATTTTAGATGCAACAAATATAGAAAAATGGCATAGCTCAGAGGAGAATTAACATTTTCCCCTCTCCCACTGAATAACTATCAAACAATTTAAGTTTATATTAAACACATATGGTCAGCGGCTAAGATCAGAACCAGTATAGGAAAGGTCAACCACTGGTCAGCTGATCACATAATACATTTAGAGGTTTTGTACCTTAATTAACAGCACCGTTGTAAAGTTCAGCAGTCACTAAGATAATTTATTTCATTTACTTTAGCTTTAAGCTTTTGATTGTTTGCATTAATATTTCCAATTGTGCAGTGATGATACACTAAAATTTAGACTTCTGTAAATCTATTCTACTTAGTAGCTATTATTTAGCTGTAAGCGTCTGGCACTTCTTTTGTTGTCTGTTATTTTCTTTTAAACAGATTTAAGGAGAATTATAATGTTCTTCACTGAACTCAGGCTCAAACTCTCAACTTCAGAAACAAAAAAATAGAGCAAATTTGCTACGTTTCAGTATTTTTAATGTGTTTGAATGAAAAATGAATCATCACCACAAACTCTTGAGTTCCAATGCAAAGTAGTATACAAATAAAACTATCTAAATGAAGTTTTTTTTTTGTCATTTTTCATTTTTAATTGAAAGAAAACAAAGATGCATCCATTTAACTGTTTATATGTAGATTAACAAAGGGATTTTTTTTTCTTTTCCAACTGAGTATGCTTACTCCTGTGTTCTGTCCTGTATTCTATCACTGGAACGATATATACGTGTGTATATACCCACACAGATATATATATATATATATATATATATATATATGTGTATATATATATATATATATATATAAAATGGAGGTATGGCTACTAGAATTACTGCTTCTTCTAGCAACTAGCATTGTTCCTGTGCTTTTACTTCCATGGCCTGCCTAGCTGACTTTATTCCACTAGTGAAAAATTACAAAATATAGATCTGATATTTGGACCTCTTTACCTTCTTTCCATCAGGGAAACTATTCATGTGTTGGCTGCATTTAAACCCATGCACATTGTCACCATACAAGCCATGGGATTTTGCTCAAAATGTAGCTATTCATTTTCTCAAATATTATGAACTTATTTCTCTCACACCTTTTTGTTCTACTGTCCTCAATCTGGATTCTGTCAAAATTTAACTGTGGGAACAAAAATCTTAAGAGAATATCTTGCTAATACTTATATGTGCTCTTATATGTCACAAGAGCCTTCTCTTACATGGAAAAGCAGGTTTTCTGTGTCAAGCCAAAGAGTCAATATGGTTGGGCAAAGCAGGAGGTAGAAGAGGATGAGAAAGAGATCCAATAACCAAAATAACTGTTTGTGCCCATGCATGAACACAAACTCCAAGACTGAAACTGTGGAAAAGCAGAGATATAACGGTACAACATACCACATTCCCAGAAACTGTGTTCTAGACTCATACGGGTCTTGTGAGTTTAAATAATGGTTGTTAGCTACATTATGCACAAACACCTTCCTAGTCTTCTTATTAATCTTCATGTATAAGTAACTAACAAACACGCTAGAAATCTGCTCTGTTTGCAATATGCTGAGCTTTAGGCTGTCTCCCCAGACAATCTGTGGATGCAAAATATGCAAAAGTCATTGTCACCAACACAGAGGTGAATGCTAGCCTTGTTTTCAATATTTCAGGGTCCTAACTTGGGGCCTATTAGTGAGAAGACAGAGTGTTTTATTATTTGAAAAGCTGCTCACTGTGATTTATGGCCTTGTATTAGTCTCCTCATCGTGAGATATTAGACAATCATACTGTGTCACAGACAATCCGAGCTGGGGAAAACACACAGCATTCATCTTCTCTTGCTATCTAGGACACTTCTTTTCATCTATTGTTTTTCTTCCTCTGGCATATCATTTCCTTGTAATCAATTTAAATTGGAAACTTTAATGACCTTCTCTACATGTTATAGTTGCCTTTCACCTGCTCTGGAAGGGATTTTCTGCAAGGAAATTAAAACCCCAAAACCTTTTAGAGTTTGCAGCATTTTTTCTTAAAAAAAATAAAAAATAAAAAAAGCACACATACCATCACATCTTTAATCTCATTGGTGATTAAAGGGTTTTAGCTAACTACAATTTATGCAGATTCAAGATACTTTGTGTAAACATTTCTACATTTTAACTTATAAAAATGTTTCATTTGTGTTAAAATTATTATTCTCATGTCTGTCTTTTAAAGCAAGAATTTAATGAAAAACAGAAAAACAGTGAAAAGAAATTTTGGAAATCAAGAGCAAAGGTTTCTAAAAGCATAACTTCGGAAATAAAATTCTTCCTTGGGACTACAAGACTCTAAAGAGCAGGTACATGTCTAAGAGAATTACTGCCAACTGGTGACTTGAGGTTTTGTAGTTGTTTTTTTTTTGCTTGTTTTATTTGTTTGTTTGTTTAAAAAAAAAAAACTCAAGGCCAGTCACTAAACAAACTAATACGGAAAAAAATAACCATTTGAGGTTGTCTTGATTCACTAAACAGGATCAGGTGTCAAGTGTACATAAAAAGATGTTATTGCACTAGATTTTAAAATCTCTATATGGAAGAGAGTGAATCAATGATAGGCTAAGTAATTCAGGTTGAAAAAAAAAATCACGAGTATGAACAAGATCAATATATTCATACAGTAAAAATGTAATTTAATCCAAGAAGCATACAGTGAAGACTGAAGGGAAAAGAGTACCACAGACCTACACTTTCTACCTGTGTGTTTGAATGCATCCTTCTCACTAAAGGGTTTAAATGGACAAATTTTCATGACAGTAAAATACAGCGATCTGTGGAAAAATATTTACAGAATCACAGAATCCTCTGGCGAGAAAGCAGAAGATGAACAAAAATAATAATCTGAGGAGCTAGTTAGGGGAAAATAAGGGAAATGGGGAAAAAAACTCCATTGGAAATAACAGATTTTTTAATCTGGAGCCAGCCAACAAGATTGTTGCCATCTTTGTCTATCAAAAGAAATGTCAACATTATGCTTTATTCTAAGCTAACAAACAAGTAAATGCAAAATATGCATAGAATGAAAACAGACACTGACATTTGAAACTGCTCTGCCACAATGCAACTGCACGCCTTCGGCAGAGTCTCCTGCAGGTCATTTGAAATGATAAACCAAAAGGTCATATAGGATATAATAACTGATCTTTACAATTGTCTTTCTGAAAGATGTATAACCTGAGGACACACAAAAAGTTGTTGAACTGCAGTAGTGAAGTCACAGCAATGAAAACTCAATGAGAGCAAGTTATGCTGGAGTACAGTATAAAGAGGTTATGGTTTTCTTTTTTTATATAAAACCTTGGAAGCAAAATAGAGTATGGCTTTGCAGTGTGGCAGGTAGATAGACACAGGTTAATGTTTTC
Organism: Cygnus atratus; assembly: GCF_013377495.2. Lineage (NCBI taxonomy): Eukaryota > Metazoa > Chordata > Aves > Anseriformes > Anatidae > Cygnus > Cygnus atratus. The sequence continues at coordinate 33,407,199 of NC_066368.1, forward strand.
CCTCCTCACCTTTTATGTACAAGAGGCATTTCACTGGCAACCCCACTACAACCTATTTTACTAGGAGGAGAACAGGAGACAAAAATCTGGTATTTATGTTGTTGTTGTTGTTTTAAAAAAAACACTACCATAAAAGCATAGTCTTCTTATCAATCACATTTTTCCTCTCCTTCTATCCCCATACAAATGAACAAAAGAGTCACAGTCCCCAAATCAAGTGACTTGTGATGAAAATATTCCCCCACAATGGTAGGAAAGCTGTGCTGTTGGACTTGAGGAAGAGCACACGATAGAACAGAGGGCTCCCTTTGTCACATGGGCGTCCTAATAACAGGCCACCAAATAACTCCAAATTGCCCTCCCTTACATTCATCAAAATATTTTCTGCCAACACCTCAGAAACCTTCCAAAGAATATCTAAAGAAACATGTTTTTCCAAAAAATGTGTGTTTCAAGCAATTGTAACCTAACTCTACATGGAATAAAGTTTTAGGTTTTCACATCTCAAACACATAATGAGCTGAATTCAGAGCAAAGAATACCTAGTATTTAATTGTTCTAGGTGTTCAAGTGCCACTTACACACACACACAAAAAAAATTAGAAACTGAAATAATTTGAGCAAAACGTCAACAGGATTTAGATCTGAATGTACCACCGATACTATTGAAATTTCACTTCCATCTTCTTTGCACTTGGTTTTGCCATTTAGACTAGGCCGACAAGATTCATAGAGCAAACATTCACCTTCAAGCTGTGTTGAGCAATGAGCACATAAAATTGTCAAAATTATTTCAGAGACCAAAAAAGGATAAACCAAGAGAGCATTGAAATTTAACCAGGTGATTGATAAGGCTTCCATTGGCATTGTTATTTTGGGTTATGACACACATGTAATAAATGTCTTCACGAAATGATTAAACCAGAAAAAATTGTCAGCAGTTCTATGAGTATATTATTTTGGAAAACAAAGCTAAAGCTGCTAATCCCTTTAGTCATTTCAAGACTGCTATTTCTCATCAGCCAAAAGGTGCCATGTAAACTGTGCCATTATAGATATTCTTAGGTCACCATAAATTTTTCTGCAAGCAGAGACAGATTACTTTAGAGATATGCTCTCCTATTCATGGTAAATCATTCCCACTGAAGTCTTAGATACAGAAATAGCCTTCCTCTTGTCCTCTGTGTTAACCCTTTGAACTTATTTAAAATATCTTTACATCAAGAAGCCTTAAGTTGGCTGTGTTGCTGAAATCAAATGTTAGAGAGCTGGGCAGTTTGACAGGAACAAGGATGAATTGTGTGCTCACACAAAACAAAGTTGCAGGTGACAAACATGATTGTGAATCCAAGTGAAAAAATTCAGTCTAGATTTTCAGCTGAAAAACATATATTTAAAAAAAAAAGTAATAATAGACTACAAACATTTTAATGCTTCTTTTTGTTTCACTTACCTTCAAAAAACCCAGTTGCTGGGTATCTTTGTGGTTTAAAAATAAAATGGTTTTGTTGTGGCTCAAATTAAATATTCCATCAACCAATAAATGACCAAACAAAAAACAACACTATATATTCTGTTTTTATGTGAGTAACATACCTGAAATACTCAGGTGCCAACAGGACACATCAGACAGCTACCCTGCCTTCAGAGTAGCCGTGGTCAGGAGGGACAATGTACTGCAGCCCAGCAGCTGCCAATCAGAACAAACAAAGCAAACATTAGCAGTGAAACATAGTTGGAGATGTCCATCTGGGCACTTTAGAAAGTCTTCACATACACATCAATATTTAAAACCTTTTCTTCTTTTGTGCGAATCAGCAGGAAAATCTGTTTTAACCAGACTACAGACAGTCTGAGAAAGAAGCAATTAAAATCTGTTATCTGCATCCTATCACTTTCACTTCAGGGATTTCTTTTCTCCCCACTCTCTGCAAAACTAACGACAGTACAAGTTATTGCCTTTATGATTTAACATTGCAGGGAGCATAAAGCAGCCCATCAGTTGTCAGTATTAGGGCGTGCAGCTAGGATGCAGTTACAGGTATGGGCTGAGGATGAAGTGAAATAATTCTATGCTAGGGCAGTTTCAGACTTGCACATATGCAGGTACACAGCACAGTACTCAAAAGTTATGCCAACAAAGGGAAATATTTAGAAGCCTGACCCTCTATCGCTATTTCCTTGGCTGCAGCAGACCGCCAAAAAAATAGAGGAGACATCATACTGATGCTTCATTTTGTGGTGGCTGTAAAGGCTCTGTGGCAAAACTCAGAGGATGAGAAGCAGCAGCAGGAGTGCCTCTGAAGTGAGCCAGCAGCAGCATGAGCCACCACAAGCCATCGCAAAGCATACAGACAAGACAACAATCTGCCACACGTGTAACCTGGAATTTACAGCCAAAGCCAAAGGACAGCCAGTTTAAATCATGTCTGCCTGTGGATACAACATGCAGACTCCAATGTCACTGCCCCAGCCCAGGGCGCTGTTGACACCGTTCTACACCCACAGTAATATATAAAGGTGCTCTGAGAGGCCACAGTTGCTCAAGCAAAGAGCTGCTCTAGCACAGCATGGGAATAACCTTGGGTCTCACCAACCAAGCAGTCAGAAGAGCTCAAGACAAGCCCATATAAAACATTTCCCTGCTTAATGTCCCCTGAGCTCAGCAGAGCTGGCTGAAATCCTCCAACAAATATTCTGTGAAGGCATGCCAACTGCTGAGCTGTTTGAACCTCTCCAGTATGACAAACTTTCAGTGAACCAATGGCAAATATCTGAAGGATATTTAGTTAACATTTGCAGCCTTCTTCATCCGAATACTTTCATACTAATACAATAACTACAGTGTCCAAGAAAAAAATATATAGGTTATTGATCCAACTGCTTTGAGACATAACTGATTATTAACAGGAGCCAGTAAGAAATATTACCGTTTGGTTCAGTGCAGTGTAATTAGGGATATTAATCAATCCCACGTGTTTTCTTGTGCAGAATCTCACCTTTGCCATGAAAAGTAGTCTGAGATCCCAAAAGATAATGAATACTGCAGCAAGCATAGGAATAACCACATATAACAAGGCTAAATATAATAATTGATTAACAGATGTTGTTAGGTTCAATTATTTCATTTTCTTTAAAAAAAAAAAAAAAAGAAAAATCCTTTCTATTTGAAAGATAACAAATTGCCAGCATTGGAACTGACAATTATCAATGATTAAAAAAAGACAAAGCATACTGGTAGCTAACAGCCTTTCTACAAATGAACATAAGTTGCTAGAAACTTGTTGGTTTTTTTTTTTTTTAAACAAATTGTATGTCAAAATTGTAAACTAACATCACACAAATCAAAAGCGAAAGGACAGGCCCTGTCCCAAAATATTGTCTCCTTGGAAAAATAAACAAACACTGAAAACCAGATGGCACTCAGAGGAGGGGGGAAAAAAGGCAGAAAAAAAAAAAAAAAAAGCAGCAGAATCTTCAGAGATTCTGGAAGAAGTTCCCCAATAAAGCAGTAAGGACAGAGATGATTTTTTGGCCCAGCTTTGGTCTCATGTTCCCAAAACTTTATGTTCCCAAAACTTTAGAGAAAGCCTCTCTCGCTCATGCAGTTTCTTAGCAGCTGTCCTCAAATGCCAAAAAGTTATTTCATGCCTCAGTACATCCTGGTGCTTGTCACTTCCCAACCTGCAAATACACACCTACTGATAAATCTTTCTTTGCATAAGATCACCATCATTTTCAAACCATTTTCCTAGACTTTAAAGTGCATGCAACGTTACACATCACAAAGAGAACCTAAGGAGTAATCAACAGGGTTCATACCCTTAAGTGTTGGGCTTCATCCAGCCTGTATTGTCCACTCTGAATGAAAGTATTCCCATCAGTACATTATTGCCACTTATTCTTAATGTACTCTTAAGCTTTTGTTGTGCAAGCATAAAGGGGACGAAGACGGACGAGGATGATCTTTCAGAGCATTCTGCTTTCTAGTTTTTCTCCATACAGAGGAATCTATGTGCATAAAGCACAGAGTAATAACATTAAGAATATCTGACTAGCCAAGAAATATTACTTCCAATAAATAACCCAGACTTCCCATATTCTTTTCAGTGTGGCTTTTTCCTCAAGTATTTATGCATCCATTAGAAAATCCCCTTCAGATTTCATCTGAAACATCAAACATTAAATGAGGTTTCTAGGTGAAAAGACATACCAATATTTTGGTACAACAGAAAATTAAATGCCACCATCATTTGCACATAATTTTGTTGTTCCTATACATGATACCAGATACTTCAGAAGCAACTGATAACCTTGGAATATGTGCAGGGAGCTCCAGCTTCTCTAAACGTGATCTGTGAGAAGCTTGATCTCCAACATGCCCTTACCAGGACTCCTTAAATAGCGGCTTACAGGCCAGCGGCAGCAGGAGCCCTGCTGTCAGCACCAGTTGCCTTCCTCTTGCATACGACCCATGTGTAAGTCTCTGCAGCACAGGATTGAAGGTACCTGGATGGTATGCAACCAGCAGCAATCTTGACTATATGCATGTTTTATCTTACCTTTCCCACCTAATAAAAATAAATTAAGAAATATTATTTTGTATACATGATCTCTGTATAGTCTAAATGAGGGAAGAAAAAAAGATGAAAAAATCTCCTAAGGTTTGAACACATTTAGGGTTTTGTTCCATGCAGATCATTCATGTCACACCTTAACTTACATGTCACCATCAGACAAAAGAGAATTAGGAATCTTCTGCAGAAAATGCCTCTAGGTTGACACAGATCTTTCCTACAACTCCACAGTTGTCTCGCTCACTAGCTGGCCTGATAATTTGAGATAAAACTGAGAGACATCCTTTCGTCTTGACTGAGTTTTTATCGGGTCCCTATTATTCTAGTGATCAATAAGATTTATTTAATGTAGTCATGTGTCTGAAACAGATGCTGTAATAGAGTAGACAACTTTTCTTGCACCAACTGAGGTTGTATTCATCTATGGACTATGCTTTATTGTAATTATGCAGAACAAGTTAGCTACATAGAGAGTATAAAGATCATACACTATAGCAACTGGATTTAAAAACAGAAAGCATTGTGAGAAGTTGTAAAATATCTTCCCTAGGTCTGTCAGTAGCTTACATTTTGAAAATATAAATTATTTTACATCCTTCTTTCTTTTTTTCCCCAAGAAGAAAGTGCATCTTTCTGAATATTAGCACGAGCAATAAAAGCACTGCCAACAAGCATGGTGCAGGGCATTAATTCTCTATTATATACATTCTTCAAAACAAGAAAACAAGTGGTTCAGGCAAATTGCAGCATAAGATGACGAACTCTCATGATATTATGAGATTTCTGCTACAATGTGTTGGGATGTCATTACATTAACACTCATTTGGGAAACGTGATACCTCACGGTGTCCACACAGAAGCAAAGGTCTGGAAGGGAGACATGCTTTTTCTAGTTCATCAGGTTCATTTTTAACTAAATTCGAAAACCCAAAAATAATATGTGCAAAAAAGTCTTGTGCCATACGAGTGCTGCAACATTTAACACAATATTTGGCATTCTTATTTCCTTTATATATTTTTCATTCCATTAGCAGAGTTTCACCAGCTCTTCTCTGTACAATTTATTTTCAGAAGCTTGACTTTCCTTTAAGTCAACCTTGGAATACTTGGCTCTTTGGCACTTAACTGGTAGCATAACACTACTGTAACTAAGCGTGCTGCCATTCACCAGGGGATCAGCACTTTGCTGTGCCAAAGTATTCTAAATGACTAAATTCACCCTGATTTTCCCCTGTGGCAACTAATGCCTATATATCAGCTACTGGCCAGCTGGCAGCTTCCTCAGAGGAGAAAGCCTTTTCCAGGACATGCTAATAGTACAGAGGACTGTAGCAGCAGTAAATTGCTGAGAAAACTGAGCGCACAAAAATCTGTTGCAATACTTACGCAAATAAGTATCATGCAGCAAACTGCACAATAGAGTAACTTAGTAGGCCAAGTCTGAGGAGACTAAACACAGCGGCTGGCTATCATACCAGTTAATTCCAACCATGGCAGTGCTACATCCCTGGAAAAAAAGGTGCAACATCCAAAATTTCCCAAAGCAAGCCTAATTTGATCACTGATTTAAATGACGTATGGTAGCGTGTGAATATCAGAGACCAGCACTGGAGCAGTGCTACATGCTAACTGCCATTTAGAAATTCTTGATGATGCCAGACAACACTTTGATTTCCATATAGCATCTAGTTATACAGCTTTCCAAATTGAGCATCAAAGCTTAGACAGGAAATGGTGTGTTTGACTCCTGGTGGGTTAGATTACTCTCTAAGGTTTATGAAGGAGGCCACAGTGTATCCTTGCTCTTTTTTTTCCCCAAAAACTGCAATCCAAATTTAAAACGCGCGTAGAAAAATATATTCAATCTAAAAACATTCATCTTCAATACTTCAGCAAATTTAAATGAAATATCCAACAAAATTTACAATTCAGAATATTTACAGTCATTTGTTTTGCCTTGAATAAATGACACACATCCTCAATTTAAAGGAAATTATTCATAAATTAATGTAGTCTTCGTCAAACATATAACTGAAATTCAACAAAATCTAAACACAGCCCAGAAGTGTCTATTCTGGAAACCAGTAACACAGTTATGTCTAACCTATAAATATTTTGCTTAATTTACTTCTATGCAATGCAGCAATATCAGGGAGACTGATGTTTTTTCCTGGTTCCAGCACTTCTTCTCACCTGTGAACACTGCAATACACTGCAAGGAAAAACAAATTGGCAGGTCTTTGGAAGTTTTTATCATCCCTGCCTCCCACAGTCTAAACTGGGACATGTGAAACAATCCAATCTAAAACTCCCAGCTATGAGATTCCTACAAAAGCCTGGTTTCCTGCAAAAGCTGTTCAGACAGGGACTGTAGATGCAAGTTAACTGAGGCACAAAATATCAGCGCATTGCTTTGGAACTCTGTTTCATACACTGTACCATTTCAAATAGATGACTGAGAGAATCACACTGTACAGGACAAAAGCAAAGGCAAGAAGTAACACTCAGCTTTTGTTATCCTTCTGTTTCCCATCTCCTTACAGTCCAGTCAGCACAACATTTCTGTTCCTCAGATGCAGTTAATCTAACTAGTAGTTAAGCCTTATGTAACCTTACTGTGAAATAATTAGGATTTTTTGAGCTTATTTTGTCACTAACTGAAGAGATCATCCTCTCCTCCTCTGGACGTGTGCCTAACTGCTTATCCCACATAAATGCACGTCTAAAACAAAGCTGCCTCCTTGCATATGTATTCATAGCTGTCTTCAGGCCAGTCTACCACACAGTCTAGGCATCAAATTACTATCATTGTAATGAAAAGGGGGTGAAACCTTCCCATGATGTGTATCTGCTGGTTGTCACTGCAAAGCAGATAGAATTCGGACCATTTCAAAAAGCCGCAAGTCCCGTATCCTCACTCTGGGTCTTGCTCTTGCTTCTTAGATGCCAGTAGCAGGGTGTAGCAAACCTCTGAAACCATAGAGAGGTGCAGCTCTCTTGAGGTTTATTCTAATTGAGCTTTCAGCAAAAATGTATTCGGTCATCACCTACAGGCCTTCAACACAAGCCTAAACCACATTTGTCTGCAATTACAGAGCCCGGTGGTAAGGTTTCATAAACCACAGTAAAAGGAAGGTTGTCAAGTATCAATGGAGGGAGAGTCAGAGCACTAATATTAATGCTAATAGCATCTCAGAAAATTCCCCTTCTGAAAAGAAAACTGTGGTGGAGTTTTACAGAATTCTGATATCAGACACTTTCTCAGGTTAGTTCACCCATGAGGCATATCCCAAAGTGGATAACCAGTCACGTTCACATAGCAGGAGAAAACCTCAATGTGAAGACGTCAGAAACAAAGAGAGGAAACAAACTCTTCCTATCACTTCAGGGCTGTCAGGAAAGCCCCTGTGTAGAGCAGTTAATAACCCAAGGATTAAATAGCATTAGGGTCCAAATCTGTGCATCCTTCACACAGAACGCTTCACACTAAACATCTTCCCCTGCATGTCCCAGATGAGGTCTGTACATATTCTGAGCAAGGTCTCCTGAAGTTCTCCTGACGTTGTTAGCCCTCACATACCTCCATTATAAATCTTTCCTTCCAGTCAGGGTTTGTTTGCTTCTAGTGTCCAGAGACACCAGTGCATGAACTGCAGACAGTCCCATGGTAGCTACTTGTCCCCTGGTACCGTTGTCTTCTGTTAGCTGCCTCCTCATGCAAAGCCAGACTGAGCAGGTCCCTCTGTGCAGTAACCACAGTACCCTTCTCAGCTTGGCCCGACTGCCGTTGCAGCAAGCTGGCACTGCTAGCTCATGCAGCTGAAAACGTGCAGGGGACACACACACAAATGCACAGCAGCAGTCACATATCACTGCGCTCAGTCAACACCCAACATGTATTACTTTAAGGGAACTGCAATGGGACATACCTACGCCTCAGTATCAGCTCACTCTTGCTCAGAACAATCTCAAATTTCTCTCTGAGAGACCCCTAAAGAAAGCTGAATTTTTAAGGCTTCCTGACAGGTTTCTTCAGATACAATCTGACACAACACTCAGATGCTTTAGCAATTACCCTTCCCCATGGTGGGTACTCATGGCAAACCCTAGCCTCTCCATTACAACAGCTTAGTACAGACCATTCATTCACGCACTGCTTTTACAAGGCTATTTACCTCCCATTTGTGCCACAAGCTGTGTGCTTTATATCTCACCCTAGTTATGTGCTTTCACTTCCTTTCTATAAAATAGAGTTGCTTTGTGTCGGCTGAACAACAGAAACTGAGCAAAACAGAAAACAAGAAAGTGATTCACTAGATAAGTGAACCACACACATTAGCAATACTATATATATTCATTTCTCAAAACAGTTTCAGTGCCTAAAGGCTTTGCCATGGGGGCAGCAGAAATGATACACCATAATTGTTGTTTCTGAAAGTCTCCAGATCTGATTATTGGCACTAAAAGTATCGCAGTATTTTACTAAACTGAATTAGTGAGCTATTCTTGCTGGAAGCAGCAAAGTGCTAATAGCTTGTTGTTACAATATTCACCACACTAAATGCCTGGGCTTTTGCAGACAATAACTAACTATGCTGCTGGTAAATGATGCCCAGTGTCCAGTGTTATACTGCAATATTCAAAGTAAAATTTTTGATTATGAATTTTCCTAAAAGAATGTTTAGCAAAAAACCAGGATTTTTATAAAATATATGTATTATGCATGCAGTTAAGTTTTCCGTTCCTTTAAAACATCAACATTGGTGGCTCCCTAGCAAGCAGCGGTATCTCAGCCACAATATAAACAGTTCTAAGCTGCTGACAAAAGACAAACCAAACCCAGAGTTCATTAAAATGCAAAAGGGCATATTGTCTTCGTAAACCTGCCTATTATGCTGAAATCCCACAGTTCAGGACTCCGTAATGGTAAGATTCCTGTTCCTAAAGAAAGCGCATAGCAAAATTGATTTGACCTAAAGGAAGAGACATAAAATTATAGTCCTGATATATAAGGGGAAAAAGTGCCTAGGTGTGCATGTTTAATGTATATTTTCAATGCAATAACAGAAAAATCTTTGATTACTCAATAAAACTCCCTTCCCCTAATAGATGGCCTATCCAAACTCCTCCCCCAAAAAAAACTTTTTTACCAGGTGTCATTTTTCTTTGTTCATATGACACCTTTGTCTTAAATCTTTTCAAAAATACTTTTTCTAAAAATGAAGGGAAGAGCAGGATGACACAGCCACGGACCTGTGTGGCCTGAGCCATGGACAAGGCACAGCGTCCACCACCAGCTTCCCCCACCACCAGTGACACTCCTGTCCACCATATCTATGTACACATTGGTTGTGCTTCAGTACCTTCACTTTGGAAATGTGGAAAAAGCCAGAACCACAAAAGTCTTTGTAATGAAAATTAACCAGGGGCAGAAGAAACCTGTCAGCATCAGCTAGAATGTCCCCATTTGTCAGTTTTTCCATTTTTCCAGAAGGAAACAAAACCATGCAAAACACAGATACTTCAGGTTTATACCCAAAACAAGTCCCACAAGTTAGAAGCAATTTTATTCTGCTGTATGGCTTGTGTTCACAAAGAAACAGGAGCTCTAGCTAGTTTTATTAAACTTCTGTACTTCAGTAATAGTCCCAAATGTGTGAAGAGAGGATCAATAACTAAAAAAATTGTTCAGAAAACTTTCCATATTCTCAAAAACAAACATAATAAATTGTAAGGATCTGCGTTTTAATTAATATCAAGTACAGAGCAGTTTAACCCTTGCACAATTCCCTTAATTTATTTTGTACTTCAAAGTTCTTAATTTTTGCCCTGTCCCACAGCACGCTGCTTTTCAAGACATAGCAGTCACCTGTGTTGCTCTGAAGGTGCACCTTCATTTCCATCTCTTGATCCTCTCCCTTCCCTCTGGCCAGCTGGAAACCACCAGCCCGCCTACTTAGATTGTGGACTTAACACTAGCACAGCCATATTACTATTTGCCTTTGTTGGAAATTCTGTCACTAGTTCACTATTTATTCTTAAATACTGAATTTTACAGCAGTTCAAACCATTCCTGCTTAATGGCTGACAACTACTCCGGCTGCTCTTTTGTTTACTTTTACTAGTATAACTTGACACTTGTTCTTACCTCATCTTATAGAAATATTTCACATTTATTGCTTTATCTGTTGGCACACACTACTCCTTGCCAAGATAGAGATGAAGGGACAAAGAGCACAAAAGGGATGCTTATGAAGAAAGAACCTTAAACATTGCCCAGAGCTTATGGATTGGTCTTGCACAGCCAGCTATGTGTCCAGACAAAGAGTGCAGAAGGTGAGGGATATGATGCATCAAAATAAATACTAATGGAAATACAGGAAATAATTTTCATCCTCCCCCTTAACACTTTGTAAAGAAAAAGAAAAAAGAAAAAGGAAAAAAGAAAAAAGAGAGAAAGAAAGAATGCAGAGAGAACGAACCAGCTTGGAAACCACATCAGTGAAGTGGTGAACACACAGTAATGGATTTTGTGTGAAAGACTCAGCTGGGGCTTCCTGCATGGAAGTGACTTGCTGATTCCTGCAGCTGCAGAATGTGTGTCACCTAGTCTCCGCTTTTTGCTCTCACAGATATTACGAAGAATATAGCAAGCAAATCTGATCTGACTGTCAAACCTTGCGTCACTCTCAAGCCTGGTCCTGATGGACATTATTTCCTCCTCAGGCAGCCAAAAAGCACATTCCACTGACAGGGAGCAGCTGCTGAGGAGATAAGTGAGTATTTCCTGGCAAGCAGTCAGGTCACCTGTAAATGTTTTCGAGTTAGAGCAACGCAGGCAGGTAGGAATGCCAGGCAGAAATGATGGCATAATAACTCCCCAGAGCCTTGCAGGCTCTGTGCCAAACATAAATAGGCCTGTGGCATAGCCCTGGCCAGCCTGGATATGTTCAAATCCCTGGCGGTACAAACCTCCACAGACAACCCCTGATTAAAGGCAGTGGCACAGCAGCCTGATCAGTGGCCAGAAGCACAACAGTGCAGAAGCAATTGCTCACCCTAAAGAGCCGCATCCAGCCTACAGATAAGGAAAACAACAGTGACGTGAACACTGTCTGCAGCACCAGCACAGCTGAGGATGCCTCTGTGCATGTAGCCCTCCACAGCAGCGTGTGCTCATTGCTCTGATGTAAAGGGGCTTCAGACTTTTCCCTATGGCTGCTCTAACCCAACCTTCATAGTCATCTCTTCACCATCCTGAATCCAGCACACAAATGCAGTGCTCTCCCATTTATGGCACAGTCCGCTGTCACAAGTTACTCAAGTACTGAGACCTCCTAGAGAAGTTGTGCAGACCGACACAGCAGGTACAAGGGTTATCACCATTAGCAAGACCTGTCAGGCTGGTACTACAGCCAGCTGCTGTGTGCCCTCAAAATCAAGCAAATTACAGAGGACAGGCACTGGTACATGAAACGTGTCTGTTACTAGCTTTAATATTAACTACAGGTGAGGATCCCTGCAGTGACTTGAGCACAGATCAGATATTAGAAACAGAGGGGCAGACCCAGCAGTGTTGCCTTCCAACTCCCCTTACTCACTAGGGTCATTGCAAGCAAAAACAACAGAGATTTTCCTCAGTAACACCCCTTTGCAGATGAGTTGGTACCTGCCAATTTACATTGAAATCACACTGGGAAATAGACTTAATGCAATCTGGATTATCAAACAACATACCTAAAAGGCACCGGGTATAATCAAGCTAAACCAGGTACGACAAAAATGAGCTGATCACACAACAATACCTCATATTAGATAAAATCTGATCCAGCAAATGATACAGATATATGTAGGTCCTGCTACATGTATTGCTACTTTGCTCGGGAAATGAGAACCAGAAGTCAAAGCTTCTCTCCTGAGTTGTCACACATTATAAAGTGCCTTATGGAGACAAACAGATTTTCCTCCCAACATTTGTCATAACATCCTACAGAATTTGCCATTGTTGACTAATATTCGGGCTATTCAGTGAGCATGAGAGCATGCTGTGTTCCACACAACACAGTTACCATCCACCTGCATTAATTTATATGACTGCCATCAGCATCTGCTATTTTGTCAGCTAAGGATAAAGACAGGAGCTTTCAGTGCATATGCTACAGGGCATATGCTGATCATGGGTTGGTGTCAAGAAAGAACATACCCTCCTTGTACACTGTTATACAATTACAGGTAAATGTATTATGGGGATTTATATCTTCATTTGAAACGTCTGGTATAAATCAACATTGTGGGCAGGATACGAGATTAGATGGGTCATTGGGTCTTTCCTGATACAGCAAATAATTTGCTCCATATCAAGTGAAGCGCTTTTTTTTTTTCTTCCCCAATTCCAGTAACTCCATTCAACAGCTTCAATTTCCCTTGAATTGTTTTTGTGAAACCTCCTCAGTGTGTCAATCACAAAAGCAGAAGCTAATCATCCAAAAATGTCCTTTCCACTTTCCCAAATATCTACTTAACAGGATTCAGGCAAAGAGATCAAAAAGCTAAACCCAGCAACTTGTTCTTACTCTCCCCATGTCATTCGAGTCACTGAGGGGTAATTCCTTTTGCTTAAAAAAAAAAAATACATATATATATATATATAATGGAGTTTATTTAGACCTTCTTGCTTTAAGTAAGCAAGTTTTTAATCTATCACATACATTCCTGTAATGTAGGTTTGATGTTAATGGGTTGTAAAGTGGGTAATAATTTTCTAACTGACCTCTTCAATCAGATTAGATCATATTATTGACCATACTGTTTGTTTTATAACCACAATCATATTGTGGAAGAACATCTCTTGCTAGTAGCACATTTGTAAGTGCCCATTAAGGCAAAGGATGACAGGTCTGCATGTTTGGCACTTTTTTTTTTTTAATATTTCTTTTTTACCTTGCTGGCAGTATTCCCATCAGCATCCTAAAGCTATCTATTTGTATGTTTCTGAGTTCCTACTGAGGTTTTTTGTTTTGTTTGAAAAGATGATGATCTGTGAAAGCAACAAAGTCCAAGATATGCAAACACAGTCAGTCTTGAACAAACACCCAAATCCACCAGGTATTCCTTCATTTTTGGTCACTGCAATATTTCTTCTACAGAGTAAACCCTGGACATTGTTTCATAGTCCCATAGCAGGTATTTTTCACACAAATGTTTGTAAGAAAATGATCATTCTTGTGTACTTCTCAGCACCAAATACAATTTGTCTGCATCAACACGTTGTAAGACTAATGATCAAAAGCATTCTTTAAACATCACTTATGTCTCACCCACTTGTGCATTCAATAGCTGCATTTAGCAGAGATTTTTGAGGTCTTTAACAGAAATGGTAACCCATGGCCTGGCACTGGGCTGGGATTGGCCCAGTACATCCCTGAGTCCTCAGGAGTAAAGTCAGCCAAAGAAAGTTTCAAACCTCAAGTTCCCCAGAAAGTGGTTTTACTTTCCTTTATCACAGTTCATCAGACAAACGATCTGTGTACAAAATACAAATCTGAAAAACAGCAGTGGAGAGCAGACAAACAGACTGGGAACTGGGTTTGCTGCTAGAGGAAACAGAACATCAATTTCTGTCATCAAGACTCTAGTGTGGCTTTGGCAAAAACATTTTTCTCCTAATGAGTCAATTGTTCCTCTTTAAAATGAGGATAATACTTTCCCTCACTGTCCTTATTGTTTTGTCCATCAGGTTTTAAGGTTTTTCAAGACAGGATTTATGTTCTTGTGATGTTCAACATAATAGGGTCCTAAAATTAACATCAGACGTTAGAAATAAAAACACGCTCCCATAAAGAATTCGGCTTCATGACATGAGAATCCCAACTAAAAGAGCTGCGATATTTATGATGGGCAACCAAGGGTGTGTGTGGGGGGAAATCCTGTCTTCCATTTTCATTTTATTACACTTCACTGAGTCTCCAAATTGTGTTTCAGAGTTGCAATTCAAATGATAAGCACAGAAAAGTAAAGGCAAAAGCTAGGAGGAGCAGTAGTGGTGTCAACTACATATTATTTTCTGGATGTTATTTCTAATAATGAACCAAGTTGTTTTCCTCCAGTTCAATGAATATAAATATACAGATATTCTCTCCCTCCCTCACACGCTTTTTTCTCATTTTATGAGAATTATTTCTATAGTAGATTTGCTATGAGATGACTGATGCTGAGTTCTTAGGTTTTTATTACAAATGCCCTCTTTCCATAGAATATAAGAATTTCTCCTGTCACAACTGGAGTAACTTCTCCAGAATTTTCTACACACAGAATGAAATTCTAACTTTTGCTAAATCTGTCCATTACTAAATCCCTACTGAATTTTAATGCAGAGTAATTTGAGTAATCTTTACCCTGCAGTAACTTCTTCATTAGTCTGAGCTCTTACACACCTAAATTAATCAATATAATTTGGATTTATGTAAAGTCTTTCTTCACTAGGTACACAGAAATTATTCTTAGTCAGGATTCTTAGTCAGGAAAACATCAATTAAATGTTAAACTGAACAACGGGGATTCAGCCCAACAACTGCTCATTGCTGTCTGTCTAAATTAGGCAGCAACGTATTTTCTAGGAAATGCAAACACGATATGAAATACAGACAGAAGTTCCAAAAGCATGGATTTCTAGCAGAAGTACCTGAGCAAGATACCATATCCACATGGCACTATAACGCAGCTACTTTCTAGGAGGGATATAGCTATACTATCACCATGCTGCACTCAAGTGACACATTGCTCTAGGATGGCAATATTGCTTCCAGTGCCAGCTCAGGTGCAGCAACATATTGAGGTACCCAGAGTCTACGTCACAGGTTGTAACCTGTCTTCATTAATTGTTCCCTTATATATGCCTTATGTATTAGGTTAAGGATAAATTCAAAGAAACCAAAAGCAAAATCGAACTTTTCCTCCCCACTAAAGGTCAGGTAAATTCCCCTGGAGAACTCATGCCCACTATTCACTAGGCTGATCACATAGCTGAAAACATGGACCAAGTCTGTGCTGCAAAGTTGATTTCAAAAGACTTCCTGTCTTGGTAGAAAACAAAGCACAATTATATTTTAACTATAAATGTTGGAAACTGTAAAGAAGGTTCTCCATTTGATATAAATCAGTAATGGTGTGAAACTAAAGAAACAGTCTGTAGATTTAAGTACCACCTCAATATTTAAACCTCTTCCATGGTTTGTTATGTAAAGGTGCTCTGAATTTTTCAGACAGAAACCTCTGAAGATATTTGGCTTTACAAAGCAAATGTTTAAGCTAACTTCCAATAGTAATTTCCAACTTCAACAATTTTTTTTCAAAATTACAGATTGCAAAAGCATTGTTAAACACTCAGATTCCGTTTTTTCCCTCTTCTCAATAAGCCTTTGAATGCTGTAGACTTGTGTAATGCTTAGAGCCTCTCTTCTCCCACTCTTCGAACACCATAATAGCCAGATCAGCTATTTCAAAACCTACAAAGTGGAGATTTCTATTTTACCAGTAAAAATCTACTCATGAAAGTAGCAGAATTAACTTACAGATGCATGTGGTTTTCCAAGAGTAAAATATATATGTAATTAAAGTGTATGTTATGAAGATGGTGGTTTATAATCAGAATAAATTGATTTGTGAGTCTGAAGTAGAGCAAGAAGCAATTATTGTACTTGACATCTGACTTACTCATTTAACATACAACTCTATACCAGGAACTGTAGTTATATGTTACTGAGACTTTTGGTGGTGGTAACTTGATCTTAAAAGCTTCTCTTTAGCTCTCCCAGGTCAATACATTCTTTTGAAAAGAAAAGATCAGCAAAACTGGGTAGTTACAAACCTTGCTCAAATGTAAAGGAGGAACCTTCACAGACAACACACCAAGACTATAAAATTAAAGAATGAACTCTAGCTAAATAAAGTAATGGTCCTCCAGTGGAAAGACAAAACACAATTAGAATTCACCTACTTATTTCAAGATCAATATTTTTCTACTGATTTGCTGAGGAGGCTTTTATGAAATTTAAGCATAGTTCACTTTTAAATACTCTTACCACCAAAGGGTATGGTAGGCTGTTTTAATTCCTTTCCTTTTATAAATCAATAATTAGATTGCTGATTTGCTTAAAGTGCTTTGGGAAAAAAAAAAAGGAAGGAGGAAGGAAGATGGAAGCTATATTTTATCATTCTACAGCACGTGTTGAAAGGTTCAGTAACTCACACCATCACAGTTAACGAAGATCATGACACTCAGAGACCAACGGGAAAGGAATCAAATCCAAATATAAAATGTTATCCTCTCAAATTAAATATATATATATATTAAGTATATATATATATTAAGTGTATATATATATATAAATATATATATATATATATATATTAAGGTTCACCAAGACAGACAGCACTCAGAGTTAAATATAATTCTGAGGTTAACTCCATTTTCCCAGCTTATCATGTGCACCGTAAAGGTGGAGACTCAAGGCTGGAGGTTGAAGCAAAGGAAGGATGATAAGTTGAGTGTTAAAGAGAGTCTGGTATGATTTCTGTTAGCTAGAGGTTTGTTAGCTAGAGGGGGAAGAGAAGTGAGGTTAGGAGGGAAAAAATTACCCAGTCACCATACAGACTACAAGTTGTGGTTGTACACAGTACTGCACAGTATCACCCAGCCCTATTCAATGCACAGGTCTCCAAAACAAAGTATTCTACAGGATCGAGAGGATTGAATTTTCTCAGGGACAAGGACTAAGACTTAGAGAAAACATACAGTTTGGGGAAGCTGTAAAAGCCCATGGATGGATAAGCAGAAGAGACATCGGCCTGCACAAATAGGCACAAGTTGTGCAGAGAGGATTAAAATACACTAGAATATTTGGAGGAATCCTTGAGAATATTTGTTAGCATTAAGCTCCCTGGTGTTGGCTGACTCCTTGGAAAGTTCCTAAGGAAAAGGATATTGTCTGTACTGTCTTAGAAAGATTTAATGAGATGAGTAGAGATATACTCCTTTCAAGATCATTCCTTTCTGAAAGAGAATGAGACAAATGGGTATTGGTAAAAAGACTTTTTTTTTCTTGCAATCAGTCATTGAAGTAATAGAGCATCTGTGACCAATGCGTATCCAGTTTGTCTTACCACTTGTCTTATCCTTAAAGACAAAAAACAGAAATCACCACAATCTAATCCTACCTTGCTACCTTGTGGTATTTTCTAGTATCTTATTCTGTAAGGTAACTTCAGGAAATCATATTTTCTTTTATATCCTTGCACTGAAGCCTTAAAGAAAGTCAGAACTTTTAAATCCTTATTCTTACTTCCTAGGAAGGTGTATCCAAGGCAATCTAGCTGACTAGCTTGACTACCACATTCATTCCAACATTTTTAAGTTAAAATGGACACATCTTTACTTTCTACAGTAAGACAGGAAAAAGACCATTCCTTTAACCTTGGAGAAGAACCTGAATAAGTAAAAAACAAACCAAAAAAAAAAGTATTTTCAGAAATATCAGAAGGATATTTCTGCATGAACCATACAGTAAATACCTCAATTTCTGAAGCATACATTTTACTTGATGTTTTTGCTTCAAGAATTGAGGTTTATTAAATCAAAATGTTTAACTGAGTTCAGGAAATTCCAGGGGAAAAAAAAAAAAAGATTGGAGGGTTAGGGTGGGAGAGTATTAAGGCGGATTTTCAGAGATATTTGCGTAATGTATGGTTTTGTCCCCAGCACAGACAGGATACTGGATCAGATAGACCAATGTGTATGATAAACTCATGTATAAGAACAAGTTAAAAAAAAAAAAAAAAAAGGAATTTTTGTGTTTGTAGAAAAAGTAGAAACCATAAAAGAATACTTGGAATACTTCAAGTTAGCTCATTGTATCAAACCAAAGACTGCCAACTTTTTAACTAGTTTCCAGTGTTAAAAAACTTAAAATGAGGATATTTTCCTGATAAAAATAGAATGTGAGTATTGAAGCTTTCCTGAGAATTATAGATCTTGCACCTCAAATCCATTCTGAAAAAGAACAGTGAAATGATTCACTGATTGAAAGATAACAGGAGGAAGGCAGAGAAAATTTGTTTTCTATTAATGATTTACACGATTAACTCATTTGCAGTATCTAAATTCCATGTTAACTAATACATTATTAATACTAGAAAAAATAGAGTATTAATACATAATAATTCAGCAAAACAATGGTTTATGTTATATCTATTATGTTGTATCTAGATAATCAAGCCAATAATATTGTTAATCCATCCATTAGTGATCAAAAATAAGTAATTATAATTCATAACAGAGTGAAACTTAATACTCTGTGCCTGCGATCTATATGGGCAAACAAACTTATTCCTTCTGAAAGATCCTGTCACTACAGACACTGCCTTGACGTAAGGGTCTTTTGTCCTATGTCAGTGGGTCCCAGACAACCCTCAAAACATTGATTTGGATAAAAGAGGCACAAGTTACTCACAGATGCCAGGAAAGTGTCTTTTATGGTACACCACTGCATGCTCTGGACTCTTTCATCTATTCCATCATTTGCAAATAAGTTTTGATACAACAGGAAGAAGTTAAGACTTGGTTTCTCCTATTACTCACAGAGATGAAGCCTCCTGGGAATATGTAGATGCCCCAGAAAGGCTCTAATGGGTGGGCTGGAGCAGAGTCTGATGCTTGAGAGTCTCTCCTATGTTATGCAAGAACCACAAGTGCTCCTCTCCTGTCTGACTGGCAGGTTCTGGGTTGCAGATCCCTGCAGCTTCCTTGCATTAGAGCAGCAAGAAAGCCCATAATGCCTAACCTCTGCTGGCAGATAGCTGCATAAACAAAACACCAGTTTGTAATAAGCAGCAGCTTTCTGAAAGGAGAGATAACAGTAGTTGCGGAAATTGATAATTTTGCAGGTTTTGTTTAGGAAGGAGGCACCATGCACAGCTTAGTTTTAATCTGCTTTAGAGAAAAAACTGTATTGCTTTTGGCATCAGATAAATGCAAAAAGGAGACTGAGGAGATTAATTAGTTTTAGTTTACTGAATGCCCTTCATTATTATTGTTGGAAAAATGCACTTAGGCAGCTAATAAGGAAAGTATTTTAACTCTAATGGACATAAACATTGTATTAGGTTTTGGCATCAGAAAATGGAAGCAGAGTTGTCTTAAGGCTGGCTGACATATTAAATACTATCTTCTATTCTTCCACATTATAAATGTTAATTGAACAACAAGAGACATCAATATACCAGGGAAGTTCTTCTCAAGTATTAGCAACTTTCCCTGGTGACCCTGCAATACTGGATAGGTGAACAGCTGCTCAGGAGCGCAACCGTTATGAATTTTATTCCACTTAATAGCAGATGCAGGAAATGGAAGGTTATATTACAGATCAATACACAGGCTAAGGGAACCTGACAACCTCTGGTTAGAATCAGAAGAATAGATGGCATTAATTAATTCACTGAGTTGTTGAAAAAAATACCATTTTTTTGCAACTGAGACAGACTAGAAATGCTCTGCTCTGAAATACAATATTGATTAATGTGAAAAGCAGCCTCATTTATAAGTATCCCTCTACTGTAGGACTATTATATTTAAGAATCCACTTAAAGAAATCTTGACTATTTTCTTTTGATCCTCGAAGTTTTAGGTGACATGGTTGTACCTAGTTGTACTGAATATATTTCATATTTTAAAAATAATCCCTCTAGAATGACAGTTAATTTTTAGAACTCTATTTCATAGCACTTGCAATTATGCTCATATATTTACATTCCCCAACCCTGAAACTCTACCTTTAAATGTCAAAAGCATGTGAAAAACTGGAGTTACAAGCCCCATTTATAACTGGAGTTTTTAAAACTTATCACTTAACATGAGTTATACAGAAAAGCACGGCACACTATTCATTCATACCATATAGGTATGTAAGAGGTTATTTCTGTAATGGGTTAGCACATTAATTCCAGAGTACTGCACAAAGGATGCTGAAATAGGTTCACATGCACAACAGTTTATTAGCATGGTCCATTGCTGACAGCATATTTTGAGTCTGAAAGTAAAAGTTATTTTGGAGAAAAAAAAAAAATTAAAATGCAGGGAACCAGAAGGGGTATCTTTCTTTGATGGGGGGGGTGGGGGGGGGTTCTAGAGTATCTTTAATGAGGGGCAGCTGCTGCATAGCTGGTTGATGGTGCATGCCAATTATTGGGTCTCCTACTGCAAAACAAAAGCTGCTATCAAGGGGTAGAAAAACAGGTAAAAAGGGGTTATTTGCACACTTGTTGTGGTCATTTCCTGTAAGAATTTGCGAGAACAACATCAGAGTTTGCGTCTGTAAAGCCACGGGAGCAGCAGCATGAGAACACCAATGGAAAAATATCACCCTTTTACCACATTAAGGATTCGGGGGTGCTTAGGTCAGTGCTTTTATTTGGGAAAACAAAAAGAGAAAAGCTGAAGTGTTTAGACCATAAGTGTAAGATAAAATGTGAACTCACATCACCACCTGCCTCGGCAGAAAAACCACGTATATACATGTCTCCATTCCTCAGTATTTACCTTAATAAATCAAGTCTAAGCTTCTATTTTGCTGAATGCTTCTAGTGCTTGTTCCCACAGCACTTCTCACCTTTGCCTTCAGACCTTCCCTCAGTACAGGGCAATCTTCTGCATAACTAGCTTTTAGCTACCAGGAGGCACCTGCTGCCAGGGGGAACTCAGGAAGATTGCTCTGAATCTCTGTGAAGCATTTGATGCCTATGTGTAAAAAACACATCCCCAGAAAAGCAATGAGCTAGGGAGGACAGAAAAGTGAAGGGCTCACTCACTAAGCTTGTTCTTGATGACAGCTGTCCCTGAAGTCACTACAGAACGATCTTTCCAAAGTAAACGAGGACCAATCCTGTCTTCTGTGTCCCAGTGAACAGAGATAAACACCATTTGTTCCAGTGGTAAGCCACCTCTCTACCTGATCAAACCAGTCCCAAGCTGGGGCAGCCAGCCTTAATGGACAATGACAAGACACAAAACAAGCAGAGGGAAAATAGCATGAGTCATTCTCACTTGATCTTTGTGATGTACTTAGGGAATTCTCTGTATGCATTATCAAGATAGATCTAAATATGATCAACACCATTAATGCCTTACCATTCACCGGTACAATGCCATTCTGAGAAAACCAGCAGAAATTCTGTATGTACAGCTTGTACTGAAATAGGGGACATGAAATCATTGGCTACCTAATACACACCCTTAACACTCAGCTTACTGGCTCTTACATTTTTCCTTTCTTGCAGCAGTGGCTAGGGCTGGTTCTCACAAACGGCACACCATGCAGCCAAAAAGAGCACATCCACATAGGCTTATTTTCTGCTTCTCACTCCTCCAGCATGAGCAGCCAAGATTTCTTGACTACCTTCTCCTGAACACCACAACCAGATAACAGCTTCCCAGATCAGTGCTTTCACTGTCCTTCTCCAGACATACTAGGAGAGTATATGAAGTGGGCAGGCCAGAGCATCCTCAACATTTCGTCCACATATTTGACATCTGTTCCTCTATTCATATATTTGTACTTCTGCTCACACACAGTGGTACCTGTTCACATATTTGTGATGTCTTCTCTTCAGGACAACCATGACTCACAACTATCTACAACTCACCAGAAAATCCCGGTACATCTTCTCTTACATTAACAGCTCCTCACTGAAACTAACACTTTAACCTGTCAGCTCTTCTCCTGTTGACATCTTTTGTTCGTGTATTCTGTGTAGCTTTTTCCCCCCTGTGCTGGCGCACAGACTATTTACTCTTCTCTCAACTATATCACTCCTTGGCCTCCAAGCTTCCTTTCTCCTGCACTCTCCTCCTCTCTCCCATTTTTCTGTCTTGTCATGGATTTACTTTCAGGTCTTAGAGATTACTGATAATAAAAAATCTTGTGGGACTGTCACCTTAACGTGGACATGTTTGATGTATATTATTTGTGCCATATTTTTGAAGGGGGGTTGCTTCCACCCACCACTACCTTTAGAAATATCACGCATATGTGAAGGAAATATCAGTCTCAAAATTAAGGTGAAGCAGGTACCCGCTGAAGTGGAGGACCAGCTCAGGAACCAGAAAGAGAAGAATGCAAGTCCTTTAAATCCTTCTGGTAGAGCAGAATCATTTCCAGCTAAATACCACCTGGGAGTTCCCAGCTCACACATACATAAAAATATCATCTAAATCTAGAGACAAAACAGAAGTGACAGGATAGATGTGATCCCTGGCTGACCATTATTATAAACTCCAGAAGTACTTCTGCTGTATTGATCTTCTCTGTATGAGCATCCTACTAGGAAATTGTTCCAGCACTCTCTCTTGGGGATGAGCAGCAGGATGACCATCCAATTAAAATTCATGGATAGTATTCCCAAAAGCCTGGCACGTTAATATCCTGTAACTGTTAAGCAGCAGATATTGCATCTGGAAGAAGCCACACAGCAGTCCTTACATAACCATAAGTTTCCTGTAATTTTGGCCAGGTTTTCCAGACTTGCCTTTGATTTTATCAGGAGCCATCTGGCAAGTGTCTTTTCAAGCTGCATTTGTATTTAGATAAGGGGTTTTTAATGTTATTGTTACTGCCTGTAGCCCAAGATGACTCACAGTCACCCTAGTGAAAGAATTCCTGTAGAAGTGGCTGAGGGCTTTTAGGCCCTCTATATAGTTTTACCAGCTGCTGGAATGGGTGTCAGCCATCTTTTCTTTTTGGGCCCCAGATTCTATTGTAAGTCTACTGCTTGGTCTTTGGAGTTCTTTCTGAAAGATTCCTAGCAAAGATACTCTCTTCCAGCCATCTAGTGTACTAGTATATGGATTTGTTCTTGAAACCCGTTAGTTCCAGTACAATGGCATTAACTACAAATTTGAAGGTTGTGTCAGTGGGAAATGCATTCATCCAAAATAATCATTGGTGGCACCTACGTATCTCTGCCCTTTTCTCAAGCTACAAGTTATCACTCCTATTCCCCCACTACAGTTAACTGCCCAGAAGGTCAGAAACGGACTTCCCCTGTGGAAAAAACTCTCCTGACTTTCTGTGAGATGGTGCAACAATTTCTAAGGGCTAGCAAACCGGGAATGGATGCAACTTACGGGACAGTATTACAGCTTTCAGCACAGTGCTTTTTTAATTCTTCAAAATAGCACA
Source organism: Cygnus atratus (assembly GCF_013377495.2). Classification (NCBI taxonomy): domain Eukaryota; kingdom Metazoa; phylum Chordata; class Aves; order Anseriformes; family Anatidae; genus Cygnus; species Cygnus atratus. Next base: position 33,431,005 of record NC_066368.1, read on the forward strand.
GCTTAAAATAAGCAGTTCTGATACAACAATCTCTTGGAAAGTGACAGTAGTATACCATTTACCTGCCTCTTATGGCTATGTGATCATTTTGGTCTGGCTGTCTGCGAGACCTGAATCAGTCTGCTTATGCTCAGTTTGTGACCACACTACTATGTATTTTTTGGAATTCAATTACGAGTGACTGACTGAATCCCTTCAAGTGAATCCATGAAGCAAGTACATACATTGAACACAATTCTCACAGCTTGTGTTGTATGATGCTACGTGTCACAGTGAGAAACACGATAAGTTGAAAATCTATGTAATTAATGTATTTTTCATCCTCTTTTGACTGCTTTGCCTGCTTTCTGCCCTCTGCAGTATTTCCCACAGGACTCTTAACTATTTTATACCCTTAGGCAACTTAAAACAGCTACATAGTTTAAAGAATAATAATCAGAGAGTCCCAGAACTGCATTTCCTCCATCTACTCGCAGAAGTGGCTTCCTTCCAAACGGTACCCCAAACCTCTGACAGTTGAAATTCATGGAACGATAACATGGTTTTGTCAGCCTACCAGTTAAGTACCATATCTTAAGCCACAGAAATGTAAGCTCTGCACTCTGATAGAGACAAAAGACCCAACTTCCCATGCTTTTGCTTTCAACCTGGAAAACCCCCAGAACAAGAGAGTCAATAAAACAAGGATGTTTTCTGTATGCATCAACTGCAGTTTGTTCCCATACAGTTCCCCGCAAACCTTGCCCAGTTAGCGTAATGAACAGCTGAAAGAACAAACAACACACTACAGTTCCAGATGTTTATTTCTTAATATATTCCTTCTCTCACCAATACATATCATACATTGCACTGTTGCATGCTGCTGAACAGAGTTGGACACGCTATTGACACCTACAGTTATAACTCACTTGTGCCCAAGTTGCACCACAGAGCAAAGCAGCATATGTCAGGTCTTCAGGACCACTCTGTAATCTCCCTGTTTAGGAGAAATTATAATTGTTTTCATCTATTTCAAATATTAGTGCAAAGAAATTTTTAAAACATTGAAGAGGATAACCGTGATGATATAACCCACTTGAATATTTCCTTAATCATTAGAAGAAAAATAGGGCCCAAGCAGTTGCGATTTTTTTGTGGGAATTAATAAGAAGCCAAGATGGAATATTCAAGCCTGGGGAGACTCTCATGCAAAGCTGGGTTACGTATTACAGGCAAGAAGATTAGAAAGGAGAGGAATCCCTCTGTGTCTCTCTCTGGCTGCTAATGCACACAGGGCTGGCTTTAAACTAGATGTTTTAGGGAATTTTGCCCTCCTCTTTTCCTCTTTTCAAAAATGCAGGAGTGGCAATACAGCATACCAATAGCACTAAAACTTCTAGGTTGGTCTTCAGCTTATAGACTACCCAAAGGTCTCCAAATTGCTCTGATAAATGGTGTTCCTCAACAGCTTTGGATGGAAACTCAGGTAATTCCTTTTGTTCTCTTTTACTTTCTACCTCCTACTTAGATCTATGCTGGTGTTTAAGTGCTGCACTTTTTTGTGCGTCTTTTTGAAAATATGCTTTGTATTTTCAGTCTCTCCTCCAAGGAGAATTTTTTTTTTTTGTGTGTGTGTGTGTGTGTTGGCCTCTGCTTTGCTGAAGTAATGCAGAGCAGCTTCTCTCCTTTGAGGAGGACAATATCCTACCAGCTGCTTAAGCAGTCTGAGAACAGGATTGCTCCTACTCGCTTAACTGGGACCTATGACACAGTGCCTTTGATCTAGTAACATTACACAGATAAATGATATTTCATCTACGTTTGTTTTCAGTGGACTCACCTACCTCCTTGGTGACAACAACAGCGCTCACCTCCGCCTCTTCCACGCATCTCCCCAGCTCCAGAGGATTTAGAATGTCTAGCTGCCTAAGACCACATTTATAATTTGGAATAAGACTTCAATAAAGTAACTTTGGCTTTTGACCTGCCTATTATAGGAAGGAGCAAAATCTCCCCACACACTTGCCTGCAAACATGCCATTTCAAAGACAACTCCATAAACTGGGCTGGAGCCAAAGCTTTCAGACAGAGACAGGGCTTGTTGTCCAGCCCAAGACACTTACAGGGCTGGTTATGTTTGCAAAAAACAGTTGCAATATACCACAAAACACAAGATAGGATTTGCATAGCTGCAAAACATGCCATTATAACTTATTTACCAATGAACTGGATTTTTCAAAAGGAAGAATTGCTATACTTAAAAGGGGGAAAAGTACCATACTGATGACTTAATCCACTCTTTTTTACCACAGTGAAGAAAAAGCAACTGTGGGCAAATAAAAGCTGCCAAATACTACTATTCTGCTTTGCTTTGCCAAAATACATATGTTACAGAGCTACGATTTATTAAGTGCACAGCACAGAAAACTTTATACAGGAATACACCTACATTTTCTACAACTCAGCATAGTTAAACAGGAAATGACAAGGATTCTACAGGCCTCACACAGTAATACTCATTGACTTTGAGGTGGATATCAGCTGATACTAGTTTTAAAGGCATGCTCACATCCAGAGGTACTACTTAAAATGGAAGACTAAAGGATATAATGTGCCCCCAACACCTGAACGAATTTGATATTAAGCATTCCCACTGCATGTGATTTTGGAGTGATCTTCACACATTAAATAGGACCATTCAACAACGGCTGTCGATCTGTCTTTTAAGTAACGAGAATTATATTCCTAACCATATAGAACTAATATATTGCAGATCTATTGGTATAATTTTCCTATATCTCGTAAATGTCATTCACTGTAGCAATAATGTAGAAGCACACAACAATTTCATTTCAGTAGGTATGTTGCAATTTTCAATACCTAAAGATTAAGCCATGTACTAAAAGTGTGGTTTGGCACAGCTTTATTGATTTAAACTGAAATTGTTTGCTTAATCGGACTGGTAGCTCTACTCACTGAATTCAAATTTTTTTGCACTTTTCTTTCCCTATTCTAATTTTTCATATTTTCTTCCCTTTTGAAGTCAATTTAATCTTGATCTTCAGCAAATGAATACCTCTTCTTAAAATCCATTTAAAGTTTTGATTTAGAGGTCCATTTTGACAAAATTCTATCTCATCTTCTCCTTCTCTAATTCCCAGGGGATATGTCATTATGCACATGAGAAACATAAGAATAGATATTTGCACAAGTTATCTTTCTACCCTAACTTTTGTGTATAGAACGGTGATTTATTAACCTTTTTATTGAGATTAGCAACTGTTTTTCATGCTGTTTTGGGATTTTATCAGCAAAAGTCAATTTGAAGTGAAAAGCAGTAAATATCGGAGGAGCTTATCCTCGGAAGAAAAGCAATTGTAAGTGCATATTCTGAAATAGAGACAAGTAAAGAAGATTGCACATGCTCCCTCAGTGAGACAAGGCTGCATGCAGACAGCAGCCCATGCAGCAGATGGGGCCCAGAGTTGCACTGGCTGAGCAGTCAGACTTGGATGCCCTTCTCCAGAGGTTTTTGATAAGTCTGGGCTTCAGACTTGAGGGAGACAGGTCATGCAGTTTCTTCTATTTCAGTTATGTCAGCACAACAGCCTGGAGGGCCATGTTCTAAACTCGCTAACAAGTAACTGCAGCTAAGAGCAAGCAAGGCCAGAGACATCTCGTGCCACCATATCATACTACAGCTGCAGCGCTCCTTCCCTTGGGATCTGCGGGGCTGTTGGTACATCTGCCCTTTGCCTGGCACTGTTTATATTCTCCATTGACCAGCACAACTATCTGGCCAGCATATTTTATAATATAAACTTATGAGAGAGAAACAATAAGATCAGCATCTGTTCCTCCCACTTCCTGCGTCTGGTTGCATTTCATCTGCTTTTGTAATTGCACATGCACATGACTTGCCTTCAGGTGCCTTCCCACCCTTCTGACCCATGCTTCTGCACACAACTAGGCATTTCGGAACCTGCTCATCTTGCAGGACCACTGCTCACAACATGAAATTCTTCTTTGCATTTCTTCCTCCTCGTTCAACAGAGACTGACCATCTTCCCGAGTATTTTCAGCTTCCCTTTCCACCCTCTAGACAGGTGAAGGGGTGTGTTGGAAAAGAGAATTGAAAACTGTTCAGAAGCTCTATTTTATTCTTATCCCTAATGTAGCTTTGTTTTGTAAAACAAACTTTTTTTGTTTCAGCTTCCTAGACGTCAACATAAGTTTCATATTTTTCCAGAGATGCTTTCCACTAAAATCTCTTGGTCTCTCAATCTATTTACATGTGTGTATTTATATGCATGTATGTATTTATATATGGAGTAGGGATGAGGGAATGGAAATAAAAAAACACATGGCAACGCAGCCTTCCTCACAACATAATATTCTGATATGAGTGAGGCAATTTAGACAGTTTTGGTTAGACAACCATCTACCATGAAGTTCAAAAATTTCAAGTGCTTGAGTTCTTTAGTAAAGTCATTTAATACAATCATCACTTTAGTGTCTTCTATTTTCATCACATTTGCTGAGGTTTTCAACAAAACTGCTCCTTTTTTTTTTTTTGTTTGGTCAAACTCTTAGTTTGTCTCATTGAAAACAGAGGCATAATGTAAGACTGGAGTGTAAATTAAGTTTTTGTGGCTCAGGCTCTCATTTTTCAAATTGCATCTGTTCTAGGAGTCCTGTAAAGCTAGAATAAAATTTCTTTCCATCAGTGATTTTAAACACAAGACCAAAGAATCTGTCATTTGTTTCATTGTGTATAATATTAAAAAAAAATCATAAATAGCACATATTTGGGCAAATTAATTTGCAAATCTATGTACTAATAAAGGAAAAGCAAACCAGCTAACTGATTAACTTGTGTGATATTTCAGATGCCTCTCTTTTCCTAAGGCTATGTACTACTCATTCTGCTGCTTCCCTATTCTCTGCAGTCTTGGCATTCAGGGTACATTGCACACGTATACAGAAGAAAGGAAAGGTAAACACAAAGCTATATGAGGAAGTCCTCAAATGACTGAATCCTTAGCTCCATAGAGGTGATTGCACATGGTTAATCTATGCTTCTGAGATCAGCAGTTTGCGCTGTCATGCTGTATGATTACATCATTTATTTTCTTTTCATTTTAAGAGCCTAAAAATTAAGAGATGGATCAGGTCAGGATGGAAGTGCAGAGTGAAATGCACTTTCTTTTTCTCAATAAGAATAGTAATTTCTTTGGACTCTGGTTCTGCATAATTTCCAACAAGGATTCAATATATCAAACATCCAATTTTACCTTCCTTTCGGTGGGGAGAAAGCTATGAATTATAAAGCATAAAGTTTAAATGTTATTTAAAAGACCCCACCAAATCGCATCTGCACTGCTGTGACAGGCATCACATCAGGGCTGCCTGATTAAGCTCTCTTCTGAACTCTTTTAGAAAACTCTCCATTTTATTATGGGGGCCAGGTTCATTATGAACCTTAAGGTTCAGCAAGTGAAGGAGGAAAAAAGTGGTTTTCATGTTTTTTGTCTAAAAATGTAATTCAGGATATTTGATAATATATGATCTAATTCTTAACTCTTTGCTGATTCAATATAGATTAGTGATAAGATTCCATCAAATGCATTACTCTGAATCCCAGTAGAATAGCCATTGCCATTTCCAGATTATATCGCTCGTTATTATACGTATACTGTCACATTAATGAACTTCAGTAAGTATGACGTCATAAGGTTTCCGAGTCCAGACTGGAAGGTTTTGAAACACAAAACAGAACCACAAGACAAAATGTGAAGATTAAACCTAAAGCACAGAAGAGATTTTTAGATACATTTTACTAATATCACATTTTAATCTTTTCGCATCATCATACCCCAGCAATTTAAAAAAGCTTTAGGCCCTCCACTTGCTGTCTACGTACACCCAGTTACAATTATGTCCATTAGTTGCCTTAGCAACAGAGGCAGAGGTTAAGTCATTTTCTAGAAGAGGCCCAGTGCAAATTATGGCATTATACCAACTTATTGCCAATCGTTTTAATTAAAACATTTCGCTTTCAACTCAGCTAACAGCAGAGATCAGTAAACAGGGCAGATCAAATTACTGATATTTAAACTCCCCTGCCTTTGGAAAGGCCCGCTAAAGCTTAATTACTCTTGGGCAGGACTGATGAAGCGAGAGAAAGGAACCGCAACCATTCAGGTATGCCTCGACACGTGAAAAACACAGTATCGTAATTCTAAACGCATGCAATACCAAATGAAACTGATATCATTTCTAAGCAATTACCACTGTGCTATGGCAACGTCCATGATACTGGTAGCAAGAATACCTTCTTCCATAGTTCTGTCCTGCCTCCTTCCCACATTCTTCCATTAAGCTGTCACAGGGCAGAGGATACTCTCCCTGCTTTGCCTCTGTGACTGAGGAAACTAATTTTGGTATAGCCAAGAACTGTGCTAGAGCAAAGTAGATCAAGCATATGCAGGTTCATGTACCTAGGGACATACCTGGCAGATGCAAAGGAGAGAAGAGGGGGCTCTTAGGTGGGAAAAAGATTTTGAAGACTACATAGTGTGGTATAAGTCAAGAAATAGGGAAATGGGCAAGGAGATTCCAGGACCAAGCCTCGGGACAGGGAGAAAGCAGAAAGCAAGAGCTCCAGCACACAGTCATCACCATGGGACAGTCATAGTATCACAGCATTTGATAGCATTAATATGGAAAGAATTACCACCCCTCCTCCCTACCCCCTTCTGCCACTCCGCACTCACACATCTCTACACACCTGCAGGAAAGAGTCATCCGTAGACCAAATTCCCCTTTATCCAATGCAAGGTAGATAAACCTCTCTTTAAACCTGGATGGAAACAAAAACAAAACAACATCAATGAAACAGATGCTGCATTTGTTCTTTTCATCTGTGGTATAATATTCCGCCACACTATTAGTGAAACACTATTACTATTTCTAAAGGATTCAGGAAGAACAGCAAAATCCTATGAAATGTATAGAGTGGGATGCATCAGCCCCGACTTTGCCTGCCTGAAGATCAGACATGTAAGCATGCCCGATTTGAGGGCAGCTACTTGCCCAGGGGCAGGGACTTGTGTTCCTCAGCTCTGAACAGAACTTTGGTCAACTTGCTCAGGCTCTATTACAAAGCTCCCATCAGTCTTGTACCTCTAATTAACGGAAGCCATTCTTACAGCAGAAAATCCTATATTTGGCTTCTGGCAAGCATATCTTTCCTTTTCAAAGCTTGTACACATCCCTCCATTTGATCTAGAGAAATAAAACATACTTTTCCCATCACTAACCAGATGGCATTCAGAAAAATTTCTTTTTTTCCTTCTCCTCTCCAAATAGATATATTATTAGCCCTCACTCACAGAACTGCTACAGTATGATTAGTCAAGATGGGCAGGTCGGTAAGGGAGAGAAAACATTGAAGTCAGGCTTTCCGAGAACAAGCAGGGAGGATTCCTTCTGGAACATGATTAAAGCTTGGTTTTCTTCACGGTAATATAGATAGATTTATTTGGAAAAAAAAAAAAAAAAGCCAAAGTAGAAACTGTTGAACAAGTTTTACTAGAGAAATTTAAAATTTGTCCTTGACAGTCAAAAAATACCTCTTCACACAAGAAAAAAAAAAATGAAATTTTTAGGGCTTACTTCTATGCTTCCAAGAATTTTGGAAGATGAAAGATTTAGTTTAAAACTGCTTGTTTTTCCTCACCCCCTACCCTCAGCAGTAGATACTTTTTCTCTGAGTGAAAAATTGTCTCCATAACACCAAACAGAAAAAGCAAAGGTGAAAACATTCACTTCTCTCTAGTAAGCTGTCCTTTCCAAGGTGAAAACTTCATAGACTCTCAGGGTCTATCTAAATACTATTATAATAGAGAAAAAGATGTTTTTCTTGCTCTTGGCAGCAACCTAATTGCAAAAGGAATTACACAGACCACTTTCTCCTAGCTCGTAAGTAGCCCAATTATTCTTTCCAACCAAAATTCTTAGGGGTCTAAATTTTTATCTTCCAAAAATACTATAAACCTACGGCCAATTTACTGCAAACTAACACAGGTATTTTCGCTTTATGAGTAAAATTCAGAATACAAAGTAATGGTCACTCACTTATGCTCTGACATATCTGGAATGCATTAGCATATAATCCTTATGCCGTTGTTTTTATTACACGTCACATTTTGATGAAGAGGGTTAAATCAGAGAAAAAAGAAAATATCCATTAATGAAATGCCATTGTTCTTCAGATAATTGCAGAAGCTAATCAGAATAATTAGCCTAAGAAGAATCACAAAAAGACACCTACTATCTAAAATATACAAATGTATGTAAAGATCCAGGACTGTTTCTGTAGCTGACCTTCTAAGTTATCTTACTATCATAGCACTCTCATGCAGTCAGAATACCGGTATTTTGTAAAAAGAAAATTGGCAGAGAACATAAGTCTGTAAAAGGTAAGATCCCAATGTATTTCAAGTCGCTGAACATTTTAATAATGTCTGCTTTGTATTTCTCTGCTAATAACCTATTTAGTTTCATGCACAGTAAAATCAATTTATATGATTATTTTGAAGTCCATAAAGTTTACCTTTTTTCTTTTTTAAAAAAATAGTTGCATAGAGTTTTGACACAGTTTAACAGCCAGTTGCGCAGAACTATGTGCTAACAACACAAAAACAAATTTCATTTTTAAAGAATGAAGAAGAATTTTAAATAATATAAATCAAATATTTTTTCCTACCCTAAAGAATTTATAATAAAACCCTCTTACACTAGAAGTGCTTTAAGTCCTAGATCCTGAAATAATATTACAAGAACTTCTGTAAGAATATGAACTTTTTTTTAAGTTCACTTACTGTCTATCTAGCAAAAATGAATATGTAACTAAAATCTCTCAGCTCAAAAGCCTAGCACTAAAATAGATTTAAAATTTTCCCTTTATATTTTTTTCTACATTGATAAATTGAAATTAGAATTTTGAATGGCTGATACTACAAAACCACAGTTGTATCATTCTCTTACATGCTGAATTAATGAGCACTACAGCTATCTTAAGGAGAAACTTCTAAGACCGCATACTGATATGACACAACTGTTTGACTTTGTCATGTGCTCTTAACTCTAGCAAAGATAGTACAGTGATATGTTGATGTCTTTGCTTTATTACACTTTCCATTCTGTCTTAATATCTGAAGAAATTATTTTCTAGAACAAGGTATCAGCTTCTCCACAGTTCTGGAACAACTGGCTGACAAATCAAAACTTCTTGATACCAGGCCCACTTTACTTCAAGTTCCAAATGATTTTGCCAAACCATAGCCTTGCATCCTACAGTGTAACTTACTCACAACCACTCCGTATTTTATGTAGCCATTTATGCCCATTCTGATCAGGTACGACTCAGCAGACGAGGACATTTCATCCATCCAGTCCAAAGTTTCTAAATGGCTCTTCTATTCCAAATTCATGATAATATTTTGATGACTCACATACTGCTTTGGTGAGTTTTTGAAACCAGTGATTTGATTGATTGCAAGGTTTGAAGAAATTACAGGAAAACAATTGAGTGGAGCCTGATAAGGAAGAGTTCAAATTGAATTTCATCATGATAAAGATGCTCTTAAGCCTACTACATGCTGTTCCAGACTGCATTTGATATCTGAACTCACTCAGAACAAATCTGTATTACCAAAGGATTCTACTTTTAACTGACTCTTAATTAAAGCCTAGCATCTTTTAAGAAAAGATGCAAACATCTGTGAAATCTATTGCATTTAGCACTCTGGAAAAACACAGGGCTAAACAATATCAACAAAGATGATATCCTTTCAAACTAGACATTCCTTATGGGCCTAAATCTACCACTGTTTTCATAACTAGAACTTGACAGTTCCTTAGAGATTATTTTATGAATTAGCTAAGTGATTGACAAAAGTCAAATCGATCATACCTAATCCCCTGAAGTAAGGCAAAGCCTTTAATGGTGAAAAACTGGAGAGAAAATAAAAAGAAAAATATAAAGCAACTCTTGCCACTATTATTCTAAGGGGAAAAAGCATTCTGTAAATGAGCCTTGTTCCAAAATTCTCATCAGTAGCTATCCTGTCCAGTACAAGGACATTATATAGAGAGAGATTACATACGCATATGTAGGCATAGACCTACACACACTGGTGTTGCTTCATTACATCAAGAATTTGATTGCAATACCATAGCTTCAAAGAGCCTCAGCTTTGGGCCAAGTTTCCAACCTAAAAGAAATGGAAAGAATCTAGTAGAGTATTGCAGCATAGTTTATGTCAACAAAATATGACCATGCATCCTTAAAAATAATGTATAGAAGATAGAAGTCAAGATGCCTTCACAGAAAACAAACTTTGCAAACAGACTGTTAAGAATTTTTTTAGTTCTGAAAATGTTTGGTTCTCATAAATAATGCTGACTTTGAACTTCAGCTGCTAGAACGTCTATCATCTACTCTCTGATGTACGTTCACTGACATTGTCTTTCTTTCAGTGAAATGATATGCTGTAAGGTTGGAGACCTTCTTTTCATCATAGCTATTTGTCTCTTGGCCAAGATACCTAACCTATGAACCACTAGATTGATATCATGATTTTGGTTTTGTGTTGGACTTTTATATAATGATTTTTTTTTTTACAGTCTTCATTTTACATTATTTTCAAATTGCTAGTTTTGCAATCTTTTTCTTTTAAATTCTCATGCAAAGCATCAAGCTCAGAAAAAAAAAAAAAAGCAAAGGTTAACAACTCAGGATATTTCATTCCAATAAAAATATGTTGGAAAAAATACTTAGTTTAGACTAAGAAAACCAGGCTGTGTAAATAGGTCTGCGATGCTGCACCCAGGCCCAGAACCAGCTCACTGCAACGAGCTAAGGTCTACAGAGATGCCACCCTGGAAGATGCCCACCTAGTGAACCTGCATGGCACAGGCACAGACAGCAAGATGGCATGGACCCTTCAACAAGTGCAGTTGTTAGGTAACCATTTCATACGCAACGTCCTAGGGTGGAAAAGGATGGAAATTAAATAGCAAAGAACGAAGAGGTGAATGAAGCCTGGCAACAAGAACCACTGGGGTCCCACCTACAGTTGAGATGCAAATCATGTTTTCCTGAATCCTGAGATCCTGAATCAACCTATTAAAACAGCACTTGAGCAGTTTTATTTTTCTAACTATGACGACAATTCAGGCTCTTAATGACTGTATTATAGGAACACTAACAGAAAGGCAGGGGGGTGGGGGAAGGAAGAAACTTCAATTACTCCAGTCTAGACATATATGTTGCTATGAACAATCACGTCTTTGCAGCAGCACTTTTTGCATGGATTCTTCCAAATACATTGACAGAGAGTACCTCATTTTAGCCTCAAAAAAGTTGCAGATTACTCCCCTCCACCACCTGTTTAGAAGACTGAAAAATTCATCCACTTAACACAGATTCTAGACAGATCAAGAATTCTCTTGCATTTGGGAAGTTTTCATTAAGCAAGGGAAGGAACACAGAGTAAATGAGTGTCCCAGCCTTGGGATTGCCCTGCACTCTCCTCTTCCTCCCTCACTGTCACCCACTCAATATGTAAATGGGGATGTAATGAGGATCTCCTCTAACACAAGAGGCGCTTGTCCAAACATTAGACGACTGAGCAGTAAAAGACCAAAATTCACTTCCCTACCCTCAGAGGGTAAATCTGAGACCCTAGCTGAGTAACTATGAATTGATCAGTAGTTATTGCATTTGATTTCTCCCCACAAGGTAATAAAGACATCTGCTGCTAATGCTAATGGACCACCTGCCAACAAGAAATTGTGGTAAACCATGCAACAAATGATACAAGAAGCCATCCTGAACATCACTGAAACTCTCCACTAAACATAAATCCTTTCACATACCGATCAGGTGCAAGAATTAGCCATTAATTCATTTACAGTTTCTTTCCTGAATACCTGCATACATCTATTGCTTACTTCTTACTGCCCCTTTGGGAGCAATGCCTGTTAATTGAAATGGCCCCCCTTTGTAACAGTCAGCAGCTGCTTTGATTACTGTATTCCAATAAATAATACAGCTGTATTAATTCAGACAGAGCAATTAACACACAGGCCAGAAATTTTTACTGTGTCACTTTTACTGTATACTGCCAATTAGGTGTTTCTATCTGAAATACAATCCCCTATTGAAAGCCAAATAAATTCAGCTACGGTTTGATCTTTTCAACAACCGTGTGTCCCATTAAGAAGCATCTGACAGCATCCTTCAAACCATTCAGTGATTCTCTCTGCCCTGAACCAGCATCTGGATTCACTCTCAATCTTTTGAGGATGCCTTTTATTTTTAAGGAGCAAACCTAAACACTGATGTTTTGGATCAGATATTGAAAAATGACATTGGCTAATTAGACCCACGTTCTAAATTTACTTCCTACAAAAATTAATATTCTATCAAAGCAATGCCAAAAATTTTGAAAGGAAGGGGGGTAGGAGGAGAGAAGACATGGTATTTGCAAAGCACCACAGTATTTGTAGAAGAACATCTCATCTTCTACCAAAGATGTTGAATGATTTCTCAGAAATTTAATTTTCAAGGATCACAACAATATACTCATTTCGTAAAGTCGCATTACAGCAAAAACTGAAGGGACTTGAGGATAGGTATAATTCAACAGTTTGAGATTTTCTGAATCAGAACAAAATCTGAAAATGCTTTATGATTCTTAAGCACAACAAATGATAGATGGATGTTCATTTTTTCTATTCTTTTAAGTGTTTTACACTGGGTGCTATCTTCTTATTTATTTTCTGTATGCATTCGAGAGGTTAAAGAGAGGTCTTTGTACCCATATTTCTTTTATTATAAAAAGGCTCTACTGTTCATTGCTTGGACAGTTCCTTGACAGTTCCTGGTGTTTTCCAAAGAGTCTGTGCTAATAGCCTAATTCACGCAGATATAAAGCTGTTTTAAGAGTATATGGTACAGAGAAACTGAAGCTGTACTTAATATGTAAGGACATTTCATGCTTACACATCCTGCATTCTCTGCGGGTTGCATTTCTAAAATGGAGAAAACAGTTACTGTCATCTGCTTTTCTTGTCTTACCATGTCCACTTTAATCCTGGTCTAACTTAAAAAATCAACACTTGTAGGAATATTCTGACGACATTTTAAAGGGAATATGAGTGAAATACTTCAGAATGACTCCTTGTTTGAGAGAAGCTCGTTATATATTTTGTTTCTTTTCACTTTAAACAATCATAGTCTCGTGTTTTGGCTTATCAAATAAATTCAGAAGTTTGTCATTAAAGCTATTAAATAGAAAGACAAGGAAGTAATAGGGGTTTCATGCTTCAGAGACCCGAGCAGATTGCTCGTTATCCCCCTTACTAGATTATATGACTATGAAGATCTTTAGCATTACACAGTGTAAAGGAAATGTAGGACCCAGGCAGTGATTCACTGCATAATTCCTCTAGAAATAGGCTTCCCATCCTTCATTTGAAGGAAAGCCAATTTGTGAAGGCAATGGACAGAAAGTACAAGATACCAAACATGGTATAAGACACTTGATCCTGACCACTCTCTACGTCCCGTGGTTGCGTACTACAAAATGTCCTGTTCATTCAAAGCATTCAAATTCTAGTTTATAATGGTTCAAGAAAATGATAAAAGTCTAAAATAACTGCTGTCAAGTTAGCAGGTATGTTGCCTTTTGACCTCTTTAGTTCCTTAAACCTTTCTTCACATCTTCTCTGCTTAGCCAGATATCAGCTTTCTCCCTGCAGAGCCTCTGAGCTGCACTCCCACAGATGGCAGCTGTGAAATGAAGCAGAGCCAGTAAGTGCAGCAGCAATACAAGCTACCTTCAGGAGCCCACGGCTGCTAACTGTAGTAAGCAAGACAGAAGCCATAGTTTCTGCAATGTAAAATCTGCTTCCTGGAAGCTTCAGAGAAGCCAGAGGAAACTATTTCAAGGAACAAAGAAACCCTACTGCTACATCAGTAGCAGTACATGTACAGATCCCTACATTTGTGATCTCCTGTAAACCTCTGGATAAGGCATAAATCAATGTAGATGTCTGTCACAATTGCTTGAGAAATGAGTGCAGCCTGCTTGAATGAATCAGTTGGTTTCTATCACAGCTGCATCTTCCTGTCACCTAACTGACATGTCTTGGGAAGAAGTAGCCATCTAAGTCTCAATGTAGCCTTGTGGGAAGTCGCAGTAAACTGTTTCCCCTATTCCTTCCTCAGGGGCAATTGTCAGCATTTCTTCTTTGGCCCCCTGTCAGCCCCTAGCCAAATTGTTTTAGATTTAAAGAATCAAATGCTCATGTGCAGAGAAAGAAATGCTGGCTTGAGATATTAGGAAAGCATAAAAAGTTTACCATTCATTTAAATCTGGGTGGAACTGCAGTCAAAGTCAATGTCGGCACTTCCAAGCACAAAGCCCTAGAGAATGAGGAACTTGCCAGGAATAGGAGATCTTGAGCTGAAGCTGGAAGGAGGTTGCTGTATTCCTACTAAGCCAAGCATGAGAGAGACAGCTCCTTGGGTAGTTAAGTTAGAGAGCAGTTCTGATACATACAATTTGGCAACTTCCAGGTTTTTAAAAAAGCAGTCTCTGAACTACCTAGAATGACCTTCCTATACAGCCTAGGATAAGAGTAAATCAGGCTGAAAGGAGAAGCATACAACCTCCCCAAAGTATTCTCTTCCACCTGCAGCCACGGCCATCAAGAAGACCCCTAACTGCAGTCCATCAGCACTGCCCACACTTCTGATCTGCTTGTGCAACTGGTCCCTTCCCCGTCTCTGCTAAGGTCAGTGCACTACCTTGGAGTATTTAGCCTACCTCTGCTGACTCGGACAATCTCGACGTGGAGCATGCTCACCCAAGTGAGAGTTGGAGTGGCCCAAAGAGCAGGCTGGAGGAGATCGCATGAAGCAGGAGGCAGTCAGCAGGAAGGCAGCGGGAAACTCACCCAAAGGGAATTTCACAGTCGGACCATGAAGTTTGCGTAAACCTTCTTTCCCTTTTTAAATTCACCAGATACATGCTTTAAACTTTTTCTTTCAGCAATAGAAGATACCACATGGTGACAACTCACTGACTCAGCTTAAATAATAGGCACTCAGAGATAACTATTCAACATGCACTGGAAAAAATTTACAACCACAATGAGAGAAAGCCAACATTAGCACTGACGCCCAGCACAGAGTAAACCACTTGAATTCTCTGCAAGCCCTTGGAAAGGGAGCTAAGAAGTGAGTTGTGCTAACTTCCTTTTTTACCCCCTGTATGAACAAAGAAAAAAAAATCTTCAGACCTTCAGAATTAGGGCTTTTTTGTTTGTTTTTACAAATTACTGCATCAGATCTAGACTATCCCCCTCTTAGCACCACCTTCTTGCACCTTTGCTCTTGCATGCTATGCAAATGAAAATATCTTCTCACAAGTCTTGGTAGCACAGGAAACACTTTCAGAATAGGCTTTATAATCCACTCATATTCATTTAGGTTCTTGCATAAAAATCCAAGTAAACACTCCAAGTTTTAGTGTTAATTGTCTTATTCTAGTTTCCCTGTCACCACAGACAATACACATAAATACAGTGTGGCTGCCTTGGCACATGCAGAAATGAATAAATGGTAGCTCTCCAAGGACTATAAAAATGATCACTTAAATAAAGCATACATGAATCTTAAAAACATGGATAATGCCAGACTTCAGTAATACCAGAAGAATCTGACGAGCAGCATAAAGTATCATAGTATCCTTTACTTTATATTGCATAATGACTTCATTATTTTCAATTCCACAACAAAACAAACAACAAAACTAAATAATATCAGTGGTAGACACTGTATTATATAATTAAATACAAAATAGCCCCCCAGTGAACAAGTAGCAGCCCTAACTGTAGAAGTGGTGGTCTCTTTTTCATTGAAAGCTAAGAGCTTTATAACTGCCTAATTTAGTTGAAAAATGCACAAAGCCTGGGGAAGTCATTTCAAAGTTTTGAGTATAAGTTAGAGTAAAACATTTAAATAATTACCAGCTACATCTGACAAATTGAATTTATATTCTGATTCCATGTGCTGCTGTTGGCAGCACAAGAGTTGCTGATTATTACAATAAGCTGCAAAGTCCCTCATGTCATCCCTCTGACCCTTGATTGTTTCTCTGATCTGTTCAGAGAACACCCACAATGACAGAGGCTTCATAGCCCAGAGCTTAATTATCACCACCTTCTGAAAGCTTTTCCCAAACTGTAACCCAAATTTTCTTTGATACTTTAACTTTGTCATTTTCTGTCCCATTCACCACAAATATGGCAAAAACGTATTTTATGGCCTTTCTACATATCTAAAGGCTGCTATCCTGTTCCTCCTTAGCCTAAGGATTCAAAATTCAGTCTCACTTAACAGGTTTCATCTTTACACCACTGCTCTTTTCTGGATTTTCTGGTCAGCCCACATTCTCTTCTAATGATGAGACACAAGAACCTAGTTGATACCTTACCGATGCCAAGCAGGGTAAGACTACATCATGTGTCATACAGATTATACATCTGTTTATAAGTCCCTGTTCAGTGTTTGCCATCTCTACAACCAGCATGACATTGCTGATTCACGTTCAATTTCTGATCTGCTAAAAACCTAAATCCTTTTATGCAGAAACTGTTACTTAGCCTGTTTACATCTGCTCTTAAGTAATTATTCACTTGGATGTTAGCAATTTTCCCGTCAGAGCAATTCCAAAGAAGTAAATATGCCTACTGCAAACACATTAACCAGAAGGATCTGAAATTTTTAAGTTACATGTGCCACAACTTAATACAGAGTTACTGGCAGCTCAGACTCACAGCTGATACTGGATGGCCTAACTTCTCTTTTATGTCCAAAAACGCTCTCTGTTTCATAGTGGCATAATAAATACAGCCATTTCTCATGTGGAAAAGAGACGTAAGGGAAACAGATAGTACATACACTACCTTCTTAATCCAAAGATTGGCTCTTAATTGAGCCATTAGAAGCAAGGAGATCAATTAACAGCAGCAGGACCCTAACTCTAGAACTGCTACAACTAAGTGCATCCTGCTGGTTTTAGCTGTTCTTTAGTGACGAGGTTTTTGTTCCCCTGCAGCCCAGTACTAGATGGTCTTTTGAGTGTGTGAAGACTTTGCATTGTGGTGATAATTTTGTGGACAACAGTTGATTTATGCATCGAGCCCAAACTTTGAGGGCAAAACTTTAATCTCAGCTAGTTCAGTTTTATTGTATTACTTTATAATGTATTACTTCATTACATTTATTAAGATTCAAACTAATTCAGAATATCAAAAACAGATACAACAATTTTACTCTGAGTTGAACCTGGCAGCTCAATCCATTCCTGAGTGACTGAAAAAATCAGCAATCCCCCTGGACAAAGCGAGATGACACTAAGTATCTACTCAATGCTGATAAGGGAAGGATATGAGACCAGAAAAGGATGAATTATAAAAAGGAAAAGAAAGAAAGCAACGTGCTAGTGAACATATTTTTAACTTAACAGTGGTCCAGAAAAACACCAAAACTCGTGATATTTTGTTTCACTGATGTTTTCTCCCACAAAACCATTAGCATACTCAAATCAAAGCTTTCACTACCCTTGTCAGTATAGTGGTATATCCTTGTTGCTCTTAGTATTACTAGCACAAGGAATACACGCCATAAAATACTGCTTAAAAGGTGCGATAAACAGCACCCAGGAGCCGTTTTTGACATGTAATGAGTCTTGACAAGCTTTGGGCTGACTTTCCTGGCCTAGTGACCCTGCCCATAGGCACAGCATGTCTCTTTGCCACAGCTAATCTTTCCCGGACACCCCTGTCACAATGCAACTCCATTTAAAACAGCTGAAAAGGTCAAAGACTGTCTCCAGTTTCATACTGAATTTAAGTCAATTTGTATCTAGGCATCCAAAGTACTGAGTTTACTACAAGATCTTTGCATGTGCAATGTGCTCTTTCTTTCCTCTCCTTTCCTCCATCCATCACATTCTGAAATAAGCTTTGGCTTATTCATATAATTATCAAATTGTTACTTGAAGGCCTGATTCCTGCATTTTATAGAGCTGTGCATGCCCTACGGAGAGCAAAGGAGTGCAAAATCAGAGTAGGCTTTTCCACCCACTGTTGAGTCATCTTTCACCTGGTCACAAAATCCAGAGCAACTGTGAATAGAGCCTCTGGGCTGCACTTCCCCAGCCCAGGCCCTCAGGGCCATTGCAGTCAATTGTAGCCACTGGGCTTACTCCCAGAAGTTAGAGCAATAGCTTGGCACCTACAGAAGTGGAAGAAAGGGAAGATCCACTCTTCCTAGGGATTCTGCCTCCAGTAACTCTGCTGACTGTCGCTCACAACTGCAGTGTTTCTCTCATGCACTTCGCGCGTTCCCCAAAGCCAGAGCAGTCACCAGGTACTTGCTGATGCTTCCAGTCCCTTGCTACTAAGAGGAAGGGGACAAAAGCACCTATTGCTAAGGCTGTTAGACCCATCCAGTAGTATGGCACACATTCATATATGCTGTATATTATCTAAATGAAAGAACTGAAAACTAGAAATTATCTTAAATGCCTGATGCAAAACTAATTGGAATAGTGAGATCAAAGTAAGGAAAATTATGAAAACAGCATCTATTTGCTCAAGTATCTAATCCACAAAACACAATTTTTGTTACCTCCTAGTCAAAAGCTACCAACAGGTTGGTGAGCTTTCAGTCAGATTTGCCATCACAAGACCTGTTTTACTACAGAAGCTGCTGTGAAATTACTTTCAACTTAAAAGCAGGCATAAACCAGTGCATAGATAAAGGAACCTTTGATCAATATAACACAAACTGTGGAAAGAAGTGATTTTTTCTCTTCTTCATCACTTTTTTCTCATTTTTCTCTTACATAAATATTATAGAGTCAAAAATATAGCTTCTGCAAAAAGCAGCAAGTGTTCATTCAAGAGATCTTTAGCTGTACATAAGCTGGAATTCTAAAAAAAATATTTTCAAAATAACAAAACTAAATAAGGTAACCATCTTCAACTCTCTCTGATTAGAATAGAACAAATGCTACTTTCTAGTGTGTAACTCAGCAAAATACAGTTTAACCACCTCATCTTAAAAAGACATCAGGATAACTTTCCAAGTCCCAAAGTGAGTTGGGCTGTCAAGCAATGCCTTTTGGCATTCGAGAAGCCCTGAGAAGATAGCAAGTGCAAAGAATTAAAAATTGACCACAAAGAGGATAAAAGTATATCTGTCTTCTGATTTCCATTGTTTCTCCTCCCCAAGCCCCCTCCCAAAAATCAAGTCACACTGCTGCTTAGGTTTAACCCACGGCCCACAGATACCAATGGAAAGATAACCAGCTTGTCCATTTCTCATTGCCATTTTCATCTTTCATCAAAAGTGATGCATAAAGAGAACAATATCCACAGAGGTGACTTTGTTGAACAGAGTGCTCCTCCTGCTCCCTCCCTGCCCCAATCTATTGGAGCAGAGCTCATTTAGGAAGAAAAATACTAATTCCCTAAGATAACAATTCAATCAGTCCCCGCTGGAGAGCTCTCCAATAAGCTGGCTCTTCTTGCAGAGTCATTTCCAGCCAGCCATCTCACAAGTATATGCCAATAGCTTAACTAAATGGAAGCAAGCCACACAATTACCTGCTGTCATCAGTGGAAGCAAGGTGTAAGACACCAATGATAATGCAAGTAAGTGTATTGTTTTCGTCATTCCCAGTGGAGGTACCATAAGGCAGATAAATTTCATTACTACATTATTGCTCCATGGTAGCCCAGAAGGGGGTTTGGCCCGAGCACAGATTTTGTGTCCAGGTCTAGAGCAATCAGTGTTATCCACTCACATAGGCAAACTATTCAAGGGTAAAATTACCCTTTCAAATCTGTGATGTACGTTTTACTTTTAAAAAATATTCTGTTCTCCCTGAAAATATAACACACAAAGGGGAGTGAAAAGGAAATATGTGTGGAGAATGGAGATGTAAGAGCAAAGATCCGTTTCGCACAGATCCTGTTTCTTGTCCCTGGGAGGAAAAAGAAAGAACGCCAACATTTTTTACAGTTGCTTTCTCTTTTTCATGTTCCCTGAAAACTCTTTTTTTTTTTTTTTTTTTCCAAAAAAATTTTTGAAGGAACAATCAGATAAGGTAGTTGTTTTTGACACACACAGAATGGGCCAGGTCCCATGGCTGTTCCCAGTGCTATTGCTATACAGAATGACACCTATGCGTAAAAGTTACTGATATCTTGCAATTTCCTGCTGTCATAAAATGATGAAGCTCCTCTTAAAATGATGGTTCTGCTCCAGTGGATATATTCCCTTCTATCTGTGGCACACACAATATATAACAATAATATAACTTGTTCCATACACACATGACACTAAACCTTTGGCCAACAAGAATTTGAACTGGCAACCTCTAGACCTACACATCTGTCCCATTTCAGGATGAGCTGAGAGCCAAGCAGCTGAAAGTTAGCACAGTACATATTCTCCACAGATTTACACAACCATTCACCAAGATCCCACACAGATTGCGTTTTACTACTAAAAATGTGTTTATTTAATCTGCAGCCTTGCTTTCATACCTGAAAATAAATTAAAACACAGTTGTGAAAAATAGACTTCCAGTCAATACTAGTTTGGATCCAAACTGTACAGCATAGACCTACTATTACATGGTCCCTTCAGATTATTCTCATCTTCCAAACATGTTATGTACTTGATTATTCTTTTGAAATTTTGAAAGGGAGAAGAAGATTTGGATTAGTGTTATACTGCACATTACATCCCATAAGACATTCTAACTTTCCTAAAAATTATCTTTACATAATTTTAAAGGGAAAGCAAGCAGAATCATGTATGATCAACTGCAGGCACTGTCTTTATGCATTCCAATTAAAAAAAAAAAAACTAAACCACATTAATTATTTGCAGGTGTCTGTAGAGCTGTAGGTGATATGAGGTTCAGCATACATGCTGTCTGACAATGGGTTTCCAAAGAGTTAACATATCGCAGCCAGAGTCCTCTCTGCCAGTGATTGCTTTTCTGTTTAGTTCTATAAATGAAATTTATTAAAACCATTACATGCACAGTGATGCCACAATATCCAGAGCAAAGTTACTAAATCTAAAAGAGCTTTTATTTAATCAGGAGATAGCTAACAGATGTAATGACTGGGGGATGAGGCAGAACCTGGTTTTACATTCAGACTCTGACAACACGGTTTTATCACTTTCAATAACGTGGATTCCATATTTCTCTGAATCTATTACTTCAAATAAAAACTGTTCATTTCTAAATATGTCCCACTTATTACACACAAACTGTTCTGCTCATGTACCTAACTGGAAGCAAATTTTTTCTGGTCTTCCAAAAACCTACCCCAGTCATTTTTTTTAACGAGCAGCTCTATCCCCCCCATCCATCTTGTCTGCACGAAGAAGGGATAACCTGCAGCTGAATTACAGAAAGCCTATTCTCCCAGTGGGATCTGAGATAAGATAGACTGCATTAACCCTAAGATTCATTTCCCAGCTAGGAATTCTCCCTAACTCTTTTAAGAAGATCACAGGAAACAGGCTGGGTAATGGTAAGAGATCTATTGAGTGCACTTTCATCACCAGCTTTCGTGAAGAGAGAAATGGTAATAAGGTTGCAGAAGCCTGCAATGCTGTGGGTGGCTAGAAGACATTTCTCTAAGTACACCGGCATTTCAATCTTGACATGCACTATGGCATTATAGGCTGTGACTATCCAGACGTCCAGGATGTTTTGTCCACATAGGATGGGTTTCAGATGAAAATTCTAAGATAAATCAGCTTCATTAATCCTCTCCATATAGTTTGCTCTCTAAAAAGACTCATCAAAAAGTTACTTCATACATAGGATTTAATTCTACTAATTGTTAACGATTGCTATTTTCAAGGCACAGTTATTTGAACATTTCAAAATGTTGTTTAGAAGTGTCAACATTCCTGCTTACCGTCTAGTACAGATCAGTCCTCTAAACCACAAGAAACAACCAAGTATTTTACACTATACTGTCAGTACTTCAAGTCCCCAAATATTTTCTACGCATTAAAGAATGCATACAAGTCTTATCCTGTAACAAAGGGGTTTCAAAAAGCACTTTCTGTATCCGAGTAAGTTCTACTCAAGTACAGAGGAAAGTGAGTAAGCAGCAATTTAATGCAAAACTTACATTTTCGAAAACTGTCGCCTGCTTCTCCCTCTTGCTCACTGCAAACAAATATCCCATAAAAGAACACATGCTAGAAACCCTTCCTCCCACTATAGTCTACAAGCCAAATGTGTTGTACAGTCTATTGATTTCCTTAACCTAACGTAACACCCTCTCCCTGCATTTCACATTTCAATGAGAACATCAAACTGCAGAGACATCAAACTTCCTGCTTCTGTTTCCCTGGTCCAGCAGCTTGATGAAATCTCAGAACAGATGGAAAACATTGTTTTAGGAAAAGGTCTCCACTTTGAAAGCAAATAGAGGGTGAAATAATTTCCTCATTATTGTCTGTGTTTTAGTCATAATTAGCCACTATCTTCAGAAAGTGAAGCCAGTTCTGTGACACACATTTGGAAAATTCCAGTCTATTTAACTGGTTCATTTACTCCCATTAAGCTTAGATGCTAAGATACACAAGGAAGCAGGCTTCCAACAAAGAATATTACGTGAAGACTTTCATGCTTACTAATTTAGAATATACGTAGTTATTGAAAATAGAGTTAATATGTAAAAAGAAAATCACGCTGCTTTGATACGTCACAGAACTCAGAAAGAAATTAAAGACCTGCTTTGTAAATACTGCTTGCACCTGGCTTTTATAGCTGTTAATGTGATGGGGTTGAGATGTTAGGTTTAGTTGTTCTGAGCCATCCTTTCTCTCATCCCCTTCAACTAGGATGGGCAGAATGAGGAGACCGAATTTTTACCTAGCTAACACAACCAACTGCACACTGTTTACATGACCACCTTCCTCTTCAGGTTGTTCAGGAGTACTACAAAATAAATACTTAAGTTGTACATTCATTAGATAATTCAACTTATTTGCTCATCTGTATGAGTATACGACAAAGTAGGCTAAATGATCTCGAGTTTAAAGCTAGTAATTTTGTTTCTTGAAGTCCTTACATCTGCTTTGCAGCTGTCTTTTGTACAGAATCAATAGCACAGCTGATTTAGTGCCCTCTAGGACAGCTTCAGAAAATTCTTCTACAGTTAATGTAGATGCAATTTTTCTCTGTTCCACTTCTGGCCGAGCACACAGGAAAGGTGCAATGTCAGGACAAATCCTCTGATTCTCAATCACAGGTTGACCTCTATAAACTCAACATGAATTAGAACAACCGCTCTGAGCTGCACGATCTGTGACTGTCTCTGCACAGAAGGAGTTCTGCTCCTTTGCAACACACACATAGCGTGACTCTCTCCTCCTCAGCAGAGGGAAGGCATGCCCGCAGGTCTGGATCAAAGCTGTGACAAATAATCTTGGCCTGAAGGCTTCTCTTCCACTGCTAAGAAGTATTTACTGGGCACTACCTTTATAAACAGTGTATATCACACCACTAATGAGCAAGAATTATGTAGTGAATACTGTAAGGTCCTTGCCTCAAAAATCATATAATCTGTTCTCTCTAAAGCCATCATGCAAGCAACAGGTTTTAGCTTAATAGATTAGGGAAAGTAAGAGATAGCCAAAGTGAGTGAATGCTCTAGTTTTGTTCCTTATGAAGATAAAAATAGTCTTCTGGGGACTACCCAGCCACAACAGGTGACCGTCCGCTTAACTTACCTCACTGTCCACTGTGGAAATATATTATCTCCTACACCTTAAAACAAATGGCAATCAGTTTTACATCATTCTAGTAAGATTTGTCTCTAGAAAGTGAGGTTATAAAATTCCAGTTTTGTCCATGGCTAAATACTATCAAAGGATTAGAATATAAATAATGTTGTATGCATGCCATTAACAGGAAGTTCTGTTTTTATTTAAAGAATATTTTTAAATAAATATGCAACAGGAAAGGTTACCAATGAGGAGAACAAGAACACCAAACTCTCTCCCCTCTCCTAGGAACACTAGTTTGAAAGCAGCCCAAAACATTATGTGGAATAGATTTGGCAGGCAGACACTGATAAAACATATCATGTTCTCACCATGGAGTCTGACGCACTGTACTTGGCAGCATCTGCCTAGCAATGGACAAGAAATAAATTAGCACAGAGGCTAAGTGACCCCAATCTCACTCAGCAAACCTAGTTCCTTCTTACATGGGTCGAAGTTACTGGCAGAAATGTTTGCACTTGAAATCTGTATCAAACTGACTATGTATATTATTTATGTGTTCTAGATATTGCAAAAGCAAACATCTCCCTGAAAAGTTAATCTGTTACCAGTTCCTAAATCTTCCGTGTTTACAAGATACACTGACAACCCATTTTTAATAACTAGTTCACATTACACTAAAGAAAAAAAAAAAAAAAGCCAGCAAAGTGAAACTCCCATTTTGTTTACTGCTTATTGTGTAAAATCCCATACCATAAAATGGTAAGCATTCTGCTTCTCTGAATGCTATGAACGATTGCAAGCACAGTTTTGATGCAGTGGTGAGCTGCCAGTTAAATGTGCAGGTAGCTTTGAAAACAAAGAGGTGACTAAGTGTAAATACCTCTGAAAAGAACTTGTCCAAAAAACTGGAGGTAGCCGAAACTCATGGCTCTGAAACTGCCAGAGGTACCATACATATCACGGATTAAGCTTGGATGCTGGCTAAGAGCTCCCAGCTCTTGAAGGGGGGAGGCAGCAAAATCATACAGTTAAACTGTAAATAGTCTAAATCTTACTGAATACTTTCCTAAGTTCCTGAAGGCAACGACTTTGCTAGAAGTGCCCTGAAAATTAACTTCCGTGTTAAACAGTGCTGAGCAAATGAGTCTGCTTGTGCGTGTATCGGTTAAAATTGTGCTCAGCACACAGGGAGGCCAGCACAGATAGTACTCGTCGCTTTGTAGACCCCATCTGCAGATGTATGGCATCTTCTGAAGACAGGCTTAGAGGCTGGACATGGACTGTTCCAGCGCTGGTGTAAATTTGACATGCCCTCACATGCTGGACTACCGCTCGCAGAGTTGCAAACATTGATAATGGTGATTTTAATGTCATTTTGCAATCAGCACCACTGCACCAACACTTACTACCCTTCCTTTAAAACGAAATAAAACAAACAAACAAACCCACACACATCCCCAAACTATTGATGCTTAGCTAGTTATTGACATGTCTAACACCTGCTCCCAGAACTGATTCTACACAGTCCCCCTTTTTGCACAGTAGATTTTTGAGAAGTACCGTCAGGGGGCAACAGGGAAAAAGCTTATCTTCTTTGTTACAGCCAATCCTTTTGTTGTGAGGATTTTGACACAGATAAGGACTTTACTAGCTCTACTGGGAATTAAACAAATTGACTCTAATAGGTTTTAATGTATAATGATTTGCTCCTTTATAAAAGAGTCTACCCAATCCTCAATTATTCAGATATGGGTCAAGATCAAGGGAGTACATCAAAACAAATCCTGCACCTGCAGAAGAATTCAGATGTTAATTAAAAGAGAAACAGATCGATGGACTCTAACCTCATACAGAGACTTAGGAAGAAACACATTAGAATTCTGGAGAGTCAGGACATCACCCCTCTATGTAATGTTGTTTCGGGTAGCAGTATTAGCTGCTTATACAGCACTTGCTGCTTTTTTCTTTATAAGGCTGCATTAAATAGAATTGTGGATTGTGATCCATGATTCACAGCCTGACATAGGTGGATGACATTTGACCCGCAAGAAAACATTAATAATACACAGTTGAGCTATAAATTGATAAATGCATCTTACGCAGAAACATTGAAAAAAAATAAATCATGGCATATGTCACATGACATGTCATTAGGCTGAGACTCACTCGCTAGGTTAAGCTCGAGATTCAACCCCCATGAAACAGTTCAACAAGTCAGAGTTGATTGGCTTCATATTAGTCTTTTGCGCTCATCGTTAAAGTAGAATACAAAAGAATTTGAAATGTAAGAATATAAATCTGAAATGGAAGAAATTTAAATGAAAAGGCAAATTAACAGCAGCAATACTGAAGCTGAGATCTCATTTGGTTCCTGGATAACTAAAAAGAATTAGCCGTGATATGCACTTCTGCCTTCTAGATAGTCTGCATTTCCTTTCCTTCAACTCTTTGTCTTGATTTGGGAAGGGCCAAATTTTTGTTTGTTTTTTCTAGTAAGGGGAATGCTATCTAAAGTCTGAATTAGCCTTCCTTATAAAAAATAAATCATTAATTCTGATACTGTTGCCTAATACTCTTAAAAATATCTCAACAAAAGATGAAATAAATTATTAAAATGTGTAAACAAAGTTACATGTAAATTAACATTATGACTCTTATTGAAGTCCTGGGTCATCTTTTCCTGGGCATCTGACTTGTTTTTGGACGTGTACTAAACATCACTTAACTGCAGTGGAAGTAGCACCGGGCCATGTGCTTGCTGAGTGACAAAAACCGATGTGATAACTATTGATCTTGAAGAGCATTATTACAATTTTCAACATCTTAGTAGTAAGGTTGGGGCAGAAAAGTGATAAAAACTTTGAACACTGAGCATCACAAGCAGCCATACAGCTGTTTCAACCAGTCACTGCCAGGGCTTCCCTCTCAGAACAGCCGCATCACCGCTGTCACTCAGACACCACCATGCCACCTCGCCCTCACCGCAGCCCAGCTCCATGCACAGCACCACTTCCTCAGTAACAAAGCACTTGACCCCAAAAGCCTTGAGCCTTTCAGAGATACTACACTGTAGCATAAAAATAGATGAATAAAAATAAGAGGGGGCTCAAGCCTCTTTTTAATTTTTCAGAAAACATTTTCTTTGCAAAAACCATACACTCCAAAATGAAGATCCGTCTTGTATGAAAGTAATGATAAATGCCAACACGTAAGAATTCTTTCTCTGAGGCTGAAAGCTACCCTGAGGATCCAGAATACCCCCTCAGAAATGCTGTGACTTGGAACAGCTTGGCCAAAACAGCTCTCCCTCTACTCAACTCAACATCCAACCTTTATTACTATCTAATTCCACTGATTAGTACTGTATAATGAAAATTTTAAGCAATACTTTCATGTTTGCTATATTGCAAGTATAAAACAACATCTTAGGGCATTAAATTTACACTTTAAAAAATTAATATTAAACTTTCCTGCAACCAGTAAACACCCTCTCCCTTTTCTTATGGAAACACCATTCTCAGAAAACATGGGTGCCTTTTACCCCATTAATCTTAACCTGTTCTAGGGCTGTAGAAGGGACTTTCCCCAGTCATGCTGGAATATGGGCTAGCACAAGGAAATAAAGGATCTGCTCCTGTACATTGATGAACCAAGACAGGCTTATGAGTTAGAAAACAATCCAAGCAAAACGTCATTCAGGTTTCTCCTATTGGCAGCATACACTGCATCTCCTGAAAAACTGGAGCATCAAGAGGCCTTTGTGCCACGTCCTCAGTTACACAAAGGCCACTTATTGCAGTTCAGCAACTGAAGAGGGGAGCTGGGCAGAACAGAGCAGAACAAGAGAGAAACATCCCTCAGGACTTGCTAATTTCTGAGCCTTATTTCATACAAAAAATGTAGCTTCACAGCGAATTCCAAAGCAAAGGAGAAATTAGGACAGGGGTTTTGTTGTCTTTTTTTTTTTTAATATATAAATACTTATCTTGTGCAAGAACACAGTTGTGTAACTCATGACATTTTCCTCATTATAGTTTAGATATGTGGGCAACCTAAGATGAATTTATCTCTATAACCACTAGCGTTTCCAGAAGTTGAAGAGTGCGTACTAATGATATGAGAAGGCATGGCTCCGAGCTCAGGCAGGTAAGAAAACTCTGCCATCCCACACACATTCACACCCCAAAGCCAGATGACGCTCTCACCACACACACGGTCCTTGTTGGATTTTTGAGAACCACAGAAACGTGAAACTAAATGGAATTTCAGGAAATTAGCTTTTTTTTTTTTTCCTAGCCATATATCATAGCAGTGAGCAGCTTTTCAAGCAGTATTTTCCACCAGCCAGTTTCTCATTTGAGTAAACATTTACCCAGATACTGGGGTGCTACTTTAACTGTGATGCATCTCAGATGTATTACTTCAGCAGTGACAAACCCTGTGCACCCTGAAGTGAAACAGAATACTATATACATTTCTGAAAATCCAATTAAGTCTCAGTGAGGCACTAGACTTTCCTAAATCATGTTTTTCTCCTTAGTATTTTACAATAGAAGATCATTGTTCCTACCAAAAGCAGGCTTGTATCTCCATCGACCCAGCAGGCCTGCAGAAGAAACCTAAATTGCCTCATAACCAGCTCATGACCTCAGTGCCTTTTAATTATGTGGGTTTCCCTGTAGCCTTTAGTTAACATAGACATGTGGGGTGAGAAAGGGGGAGTCTACAACCCACACAGAAGAAATACAGGCAGTCTATGTATTTGAATGTACAGATATTGCATCTTACTTCTGAAATACGTGAGCCCTACATAAATTTAATAGTACTCCTTTTCAAACTACAGTGCTCCCATTTGTAGCCAAAAACAGCTTAATTACACCTCCAGCATTGTGTGTACAGCACCCTGCATGCACACCTAAGCACACTTGAGCCTAGGTACATCATGCACCAGCAACAGGGGAAGAAACATCTGCAAGGAAAATATTTGGGCAACTAGTTCATGCTGAGCACTATGGTGCTGCAGCACAGCCAGGATGCTCACAGCAGGACCAAATCTCACCCAAGCCTTAGAAGAGCAATGAAAGCCTGTCTGACTATTTCACTTCCTAATAAAATGGAGAGCTGTTGGTATTTCTTTTCAATCTTAGATTCAGACTGAACTAGCTTATTTCAGAGGAGTTCATGCATGGATAGGTAAGTCCAAGCAAGCAGTGCATTCAAATGACAATACTTACTAACCTGAAGTTTACAACATATTTTTTTATTTTTTATTTATTTTTTTAACTAAATTGGGACTGCATATGGCAAGTTTCACCTCTATTTTGTCATTGTCTAGACATCTTAGTGTGTATTTATTTCTGCCATTTAAAAATTGTTATTTTCTTTTTCTCTGCGTTTCCGAGGTAATAGGTGCATATCAAATCAACATTTTAGCTTTCCAGAGCATTATTCATTTAGGAAATAAAAATTCAGACAAATTTTGACTGTTCAACAACTATTCCATGTTAATGTCATTGATGTACTTTTCATTCCTCTGGGAATCTTAAAGCAGAAACTGGTTTTTGCTTTCAAATTGCCCTTAACAGCATTCTTCAAGAATAGCCCTAAAAAAATCAAATTAGTCTACCAAAGTCTTTAGGTAACTGCCTTAAAAACAAATTAATACCACAGAGCAAAATTTTTCATGCATACCTCCCGTCCATTCTCTTGCAATGAAGTAAGTCTTATACTGTTGCATTCTGCTAGTTTGCAACACTGTCCTGTTTTATCTGTACCATAAAACTGTTTTGTAAGAAGAAAGTATTAGTAAATAGTGATCCAAGAACTTAGGTTCTAGTGAACGGCATCCATTATTCCCGCCAAAATCACTGAAACACTCTTAGGTCATGCATTTCTCGCTTCCTTGCCCTGTGTACCACACTCACTGTTGGGAGTGACTTCGGTTCCCCTGCTGGGTTTCCCCAGCTGGAAGATGTTCTGCTAACCATGGACACACAGCCCCCTCTGCCAGCAAGTACTAGAAACTCTCCCTACATTTAAAAACATTTAGTTTAATTGCAAAATCTAAACCTACGCGTTTTTATGTTTTTTGAAGTAAACATCACTTCTTGTAATCTTTCGTGGAGATCTTTTATCCCCCAGAAGTTCTAAAACATTTTGATTGCATCTGTCCTGTAAGCTGTGGCAATGGCTGTACTGAAAACATCCTCACAGGATTTCAGCTGTTTTTGCAATGTAAGATGGCTTTCAGAGCACCAGTGGTGAAAGGATTCTTATAGCCTTTCCCTGTCCCAAATGCAGGCATAATATTTAAACAAAGCTGCAGACACATCAATAATGAAAATCTGGTGAACCACTTACTCTTGACTCTTATAGGAACGTTGAATGCAGAATATCCATTAGTTTCCTGACAACATGGATTATTTATAGGCAAGACTGATAGCACCACCTATTATTAAGGTTGCTCAATACTTCCTATTATATGACCCCTGGTTTCAGTCTTTTTATACCTTTGCCACCTGGGATGAATATTGCATACTGATGTCGGCACTGAAATCTTTTTGTTGAAAGTTCATCCCTTCTAGGACTGAGGCTATTGAGAAATGTAATGTTTTTGTCCATGTTTCACAAGAATCTGTAAGCCATACTGAAAATTTGTTATCCCTTATTCTGCAGGAACCTGAACTTTAGAACAACAGAGCTTTTGTGTTGTGTTTGCAACTAAGAAAATGGCCCAAATATAGCCAAGTTGCAGGGAAAAAAAAAAAAAAAAGAAAGAAAGAAAGAAAGAAAAAAACTCTTTGATATGAACATTAGAATAAAACAACAAAACACGCACAAAAAAAAAAACAAAAAACACAGTGGAGACCTGACTGTCAATGAGCATCAGTGAACAGTTGCTATTTATATATCATTCCTGCCTGATGTGCATACATGTTCTATAGCTCAAGGCTATGGGGAGAAAGTGGGGAGAAAAAGGCTTTTCTTCCCACCCTAGAATGGTTGTTCTGTGATGTCTGAAAGCAACAAGTTACCATAGCACTGAGCTTGAGCACAGTGCAAGAGACTGAAAGCAGCATTGCACTACTAATACTGCTCCTGGTTTCAGTTCCTAAGTATGCTCAGTCAGTCACAGATTGGGATTCTCTGGACCAGCGTTGAATGTTTAATTCTACATCATTCTTTAATCTCATAATGCTCTTTTAAAGCAATTTCACTTGTGCACTTTATTAAGCCTGGAGATTGATACCAAACAAGGTTAGACTTGCATTGTGCGCAGCAGTTTAAGATCTCCCAGTAACAGACAATGCTGTCCCAGTTGATTGCATTCCCAACATGCATGAAAAGTCCAAACTCAGTTGGTTAAAATGGCAAGGCCAGTGGCAGAACTAGCCAGAAACAGAACCCACATGTCCTGGTTTCTGCTGGGACGCCTCATCCTCCCAACTATGCTGCCTAGCATTTCATTCAAAAAAAGCCTGTAATGAACAAAGCAATTTAGAGTAAAGATTGGCATTTATTTTCCAATATCATCTGCTTCCACATATATTTTCAGCTCACAGCCATCCAGTGCTACCCACACAATCTGGTGAGTTCTATATGAATACGGAGGGAGGACTCAAACCGAACCACTCCTTCGAGGTATTTCAGCACAGCCACAATTCCTCTGACACACAGAGCTGCAGGTCATACTCAATGAGCAGAGGTTCAAAGTTTCACAGCTTCATAAAAAGATCAGCTTGACACCTGACCCATGTGCAACTACATAGGCAAAGATGTAAGCAAAGGATTTCCCCCCTTTTTTCATTCTGTTGTCAAGAAACACACAGGATGGCAAAGAGCAAAGATGGACCTCTATCTTGTGATCCAGTGCTGGCCAATTGGAAGAGTACCATATATGTAGCCTCACAGTTTTTAAGACAGTTATAAAGATTTCTCCAAACAGCCTCTGTTACCATCTCTTCTGGAATACCCATACTCCAAACGGTAGAATAAACAGGCTTCCCTTGCTACATTTCAGATGTTGTTGCTGATTGAAACTGGTAGATCTTCCCAACTGCAGCTTTGATTTCAGATGACGCTTGCATCTGACACTGGCAGAGAGATAAGCAAAGTATTCCTTTCTGTGATGATGTCAGTTCAAGTACTAACACAGAAAAGCTTTCTCTTATTTGTTTCTTATACCCTGAGCAGTCTCACTCTGTTATGCAGTGTTTCTTTCCAGCTTGTGTCTACCTTTCTAATAAGGGTAGAAGTGTTCAAATAGCAGACAAACTATAAACTGAAAACTTCAGGTCAATTAGGTTGTTCTTCCAGTCTGGGACTTTTACAATTGCTGGTTTCAACAAGGAATGAAAGCGCCAACAGAGGCCGAAGCAATATTCTGATCCTACAGTGAAAACACAAGGGTTGTCCAACTAAAACCCAGGCAGCAGGCTGTTGTCATCTCCAGTTACAGTTACCTCTAAAACACATGTATTCTTAGAATCTACCACTGGCATGCTGCTCACATTGAGCCAGATTTGCAAGTCAGCCATAGATCAAAACATAAAAAATAGTTCCTGACAGAAACACTAGAGAACACAAAATAGCTAAGAGGTCTAACTCATCCATGGAAGCAAAAGAAAACAAGCTGTGATTCCCTGTGCTGTGTTTTGGTAGTGTGAATGATATTTCCAGTGGAATCACAGATCCTGTTGCCTTTTGCATCTGAGGAAGAAGCATTCTGTATATACGCACCCCATAAAGTAACTGCTAGAAAATACCAAGTCAAACACCATAGCACCATGCTTCATCTATAACATTTAATTCAAACTGTAAAAGCAATCCCAATGATAGCTTCAGCACAGAAAGAGTTAAATATGTAAAAAGTTTAGATTTCCTTTTAACTACTATTTCCTGCTCTGTTTCCACGAGTCAGGAAAATAGACAAAAGTAAGAGAATTAGATGGAAAGTCAGCACAGCCTCAAAGATACCAAACTTCTGGGCAGCTAGTGCACGCCTATACAGGCATAAGCAACATGGAAGAAAAGCAGGGATGCAAAGGCATGTGACTGCTTTGTATATCACACCAGGGTGATAGTAATCTACAGAGGAAAGACCAGCCTGCTGTTCCCATTCAGGAAAGTAATCAGGTCACTTTTGCAATGCAGTTGGCCTTTACTGGCCTGCTGCCTATGTTGGAGTCATCCGGCTGTCAGAGCATCATGCTGCTCCTGCTGCAGCCTTTCACTGCTGCCAACTCCTGAATTACTGGAAAATTACTTGACCAAACAGCATGTGGGTAAAAAAGAGAATCCCAGAATTTCCCCCCATTACAGATGAAAAGGAATATTCTATTGCTATCTGTGGTCTCTGCTACAAAAAGAAATTAAATTAACTCACTTTATCTCATTTGTGTACCCATAACGTAGCTCTTATGCTATGAAAAGATGCTAGAAGAAAAAAGTGAAATTGCTGAAAACAGCCACAGCCAACTAAAGAAATACAAAGGTTTGCACTAAATAAATTAACTAATAAGTTAGATTTTGCTTGTACTATTTTCCTCTCATTCTTTCCAAGTAGATCTATCTCACTCAGTTTTCAGTATTTCCCAATGATTTTGGAAATTAGCACTGAGAAGTTAAGTATGGAATGCCTCCGTCAATACAGCCTGAACTTAGTTTTTATGAAGAACACCCACAGCAAAGTTTGAATTTCACACAAAAATGTCCCAAACACTGAGATCCATCCATATGTCAGTTTGAGTTTGTTTCTAATATTTTGTGATTATATTGAACTTCAGGGGAAATTAGGGTTCTCATAAGAATGCACAACCCTAAATAAATTCTACCAGCCTGGGATCCCAGCTGGACAATCCCCTTTTTAGAAAGCATTCACAGAGTTGTGGGTTTTTTTCCAGCACTTCTACTACACTATTTTCCAGCATTTCCACTACATTAATACAAAACATTTAGGAACGTTTCTGTATCTTGCATGACTTTTTACATCTTCATCTTGAAAGCTCACTCAGGTAGTAAAAAAAAGACAAACCCAAGGGCTCTGATAAAAAGTTTTACCTTCTAAACATGTCCACAGGAAGAAGTCATCCATGTCATGCAGTCTTCTATGAAGTCAGGAAGTCATTCAGGCATCTCTTCCTGTAGCTGATCTTCTGCCAGGTCTCAGATCCTGAACTGTAATGAGAGAAACATACTACTAATTACACTACTAATTATTTTTATTGTCAAAAATTCACAGAATAACAAAGGCTAAAAAACATTCCTTAGAAGGATTTCCATGTTTGTAACAGTAGCACTCAGAAAACCCAGTGGAGGCTAGGGTCTGTAACTTGCTAGGTGTAAATGGCAAAGGCAGCTTCTAACTAAGAACTCGCAATAAAGACGTCGGGTGTGACAGAGACAAACAACGGTGGAAGAGAAGCAAAGAGAAACAAGGCAGAATGAAAAATAAAGCAACCCAAATTAGATAAAGATATCCTTGTTCAATGATCTTTTTTTTCCATGAGCCCTTTTAGGGGAAGTTATTAAGTGCTCTATCCCAATAATGGTACTTGTAGTCTCAAGTAAATATATAACATAAACACATTCTTGATTATACCTGCAGTGTTAAAACAAATATTTTGCAACACAACAGGTACGAACCAACTTTCCACAGAAAAGAAGCGAGCATGGCAGGAAAATCCTGCTGTTTTTCCTTTATATGCACATATTTATCTATCATATTACATATACATACATGTTGTTGTACTTTCAGGGTATCTTATCAAGTGGAAACATACAAAAAAACAACAAGAGAAAAAAAAAACAATGTCTGGATAGTTTTATCGCAGGCCACATTTGGGATAGTACAGCAAACAAAGTGGGTTCCAGGGACTGAAAAGTCTATACAGACCAGTTACAACAAAAATCAGTGACATTATAAAGAGACTTTTCACATCTTCCATGCTATTGACAGCTCTGAGAAGCTTTCCACAAACTCTCTGGGGAACTTTGCAAACACTCCTAGAGAGAGGGTGGAAATTTAGGAGCCCTGGAGTAGCATGGAAAGAATGAACAGAAAAGTAGCTGTAGTGGTCTACACAGAGTGTGAAGTAGAGATTCAGAGTTAGTATACCTTGATATATATCTCCTGTCACATACAATATGCCTCTATATCTTTTATATACATAGGAAGTTTACATATTAATGTTTGCATGATGGTAAATCGGAGGACTGCTTCATTAGATTTGAAGGAGCACTTCTCCTCAGGCCAGGCCTCTGGTTTGACTCAGATTGAATTACAAAGCTAAACAGAACAGGAAGGATCTGTGCTCCTAATTCTGTTTGATAGATCTCTTTGTCATTTTCAGATGCCAGATTGAAGATAGCTGCCTCTTCCTTGGCAAAGAACAGCGCTTTTAAGCTCCAGGCTATCAGAGAGAGCAAGCGCCTACAGTACGTGCACAGACTGACAGTTGCATTAAGATGTTTCCTGCCATTTCTTTAAAAACTTATGGCAACCTGCTCATTATTAGCCTTCTGTAGTTGCAAGTAGTTAAATTGGGCGAGATGAAGTAGAAATCACAGCTGAGGGTGCTCTGGGCTGTAGTAACCACACACCTCTGCAGATGTGCTGACTGGGGAAGTCATCCTATGGGAATAGGAGCAAGGTTTAACAGAGATTACACAGATTGATCGGGAAAAGTCTTCAGGAAATTAGTTTGTTTTCTCCCATTCTTTCTGAATCTGAGTGGGTTTAAAAACACCTCATCTTCATAACCATTTCATGTTTAGTTATGGTTATTGAAAGCTCTTCTCCTAATTTGCTGTGTGATTCTCAAATTGCTGATTAGGAAAAATAGACAAAATGTGAAGGCAGATCTGAGAACATGTGGAGCCCATTAACGGAACAAACTCATAGCTTATTCTCTCTGATCCGTATTTAGTGTTTGTAGGGGGCTTTTGCTTTCTGCAATTTAGCAGGTGCAGGCTGAATGGATATAAAACAGACTTAAGCCAATATACAAGAATGCACACACAAAACAGTATCAGTTTAACTAAATGCAATGTCACCCTCACTATGGAACTACTGTACCTCAGACCTGCAACTAAAAGCCCATAAATTCTGACCCCTACATCATGTTTTTTTAATACACTAAGCAACATACCATTTGGGACACAAACAATAAAGGCAGCAGGTTTCAGGAGTTCTCAGGGAATCGGCAACCAACTGCTACTCTGACTCTGCTTCAGCAGTAAGTGAGGCACAGGTCCCCAGGGCTCTCTGGCCTGAGAGATTTCTGATACACTAGGAAAAGACCAACATGTTGCTCTCACACAGAACCTTTCCCAAAAGAGCTTAGACACATACAAAAGATAGATATTAAACTTCATAGAAGAAATGTCAGTATTATTCCAATTGGACAACAGGTGTATAACCTAAGGATTATTAAAATAGCGATACCTAGTCTTCACTGAGCTTTTTTTTTTTTTAATTACCTCAACACCTTTTAGAGAACAAATCTTCTGCAAACAGAGGAACAGAAGCTGTCTGTCCAGACAAAGTTGAGAGTCTAGTTAAGAGCCCCTTGTTCCATTTTCTAGCCTCTATTCTTGACCTATCTTACAGTAAGTAAATTTATTCACCATATCTTAATAAGGACCTAATTTTTCCACAGATTTTAATTCCTTAAGACAGTTAGCCTATAAAACAGATGACCTAGGAAAACAACTGCAATAAATTAACTTTAAGTAAACTGCTCTTTTTCAAGAAAGTACATGCAAAAGAATTAGCACTAAAACATCTGCAGCCGCTGAAGACAGATCCTTCACTTGTTTATTTCAAGCCAGCCAGACTGCTAGCTGGCAATCAGGCTGGGAATTTGCAGCTGGGGGGCAGAAGGATGAAGGAATGAAAATCATGCTGATTTGAAATAAAACATTGCCACCTGGGATTACTTAGGGATAGCTGGAACAAGGAACCACTCCAGTTTGTTTCTGGAGGTGAGGTTCTATCTCTGACAGCAGATAGGCACAAGCTGAGAAACACGTGCTAGACAAAGAGAGGAACAGGTCGCATTGACCTCTATCCTGATCCTACTTTTTCCATATCCTCACCATTGCAATAGTATTTCAGAAGGTTGCTCTAAGTTACAATTCATCTTTAACATCTCACCTTGCCCCCAAAGTTGCTAACCTGAACACATTCACTATCCAAGCTGATATCACAACTTAACCTGGGGCTTTGAGAAAAAAAATATTTATTGTGAGGCTTCCCTTATTTTAGCAGCTGAAAAGTAATCAGTTGTAATGAGGAGTCTAGGAAGGCTCAGTAAACATTCAGGAACTCTCCAGCTGGACCAATCAGAAACCTAAATTGTAATTTGGCAAACAAAAATGTTAAAGTAAACATAATTAAAATGTTTACTTGTTCCAAAGGGGCACTTAATGAACAATACATAGAACATCTATGAAGTGGTATAAATAATATGATATATATACAATAAATATAAACAACAATGGACAAGTAATACAAAAAACAATTCACATCAGCGTGGGGCTGGAACTGCAGGAGGGACTCATGCCCATGGTGGGGGCACGCAGGCGACAGGGCACCTGCACAAGAGATGGGCTCTGAGACAAACCACCAAGACACTGGAGAGCAAGACTGGCGAGGTGACCTCCAAAAGAACAGAGACACAAACTTGTGCTCTGCAGAATACTTTGGTTTAATGACTTCTTAATTCCTTTTTTGACTCAGATTGTTCGGGGAGGAGGTAGCTTGGGTTGTTTTTGTTTGTTTGTCTTTGTCGTTTCTTTTAGTCTGTCTTTTTTTATTTTTTGGTAAAGTACAGTGAACATGTTGTAAAGTAGAATCATATTGGGAATTCAACCTTTACTTTCCCTAAATCATTCAGTCATTTCAAATGAGGTTAGTTGTATAATCTCGGGGAAAAAAAAAAAAAATAGTGATTTAGATGAAACAATCTGTTCTACCCTAATCCATTTGTGGTGATTTCAGCTCTTTTGAAATGCATGCAATTTCATCTTTGAGAAAAAAACCTCAATAAGGTCAATCAGCCTCCACTAAAAGATGCTGAGGCTGTGATAGAGCATTTGAGATTTAAGGGAGAGTGCATCATAAGTAAGGCCCAAGGTTCAACTTTACGGTTAGCTACATTAGCTTAAGCTATTTTTATTATTATTTTTTTTCTTTCAGTTATTTTATCCAGCTCTTTCTTTGTAATCCAGCTGACCATGTGGCCACACACACAGTTTCTAGCACAGAGGAAGGAATATGTGGCCAGATGTGAGGGGAAAAAATAAAGGCAAAGCATTTCTTAGTTTTCAGAAGGGAAATATCTATTCAGAGCTTTGCTTTGACTCAAAATCTGTATGGGAATATTTTTATACATTTATTGTCCTGAGAGATCCTGGCAATTCACACAAACAGAAAGCAAGAGGCAGTACTATAGCTAACCTGAGCATCCGCTGGCCAACCACATGACATCGGTCACTTGAGAAGACCACAAGGACTCTGAAAGTTTGCATAGCAAGGTAAAAGCAATTTTGTTACTTTCTTAGTCCACCATTTATTCAGATCACACTATCTAAAGAAACAGAAATATTTCCTACATCTACTGTTAGAAGTACTGTTAATTTAAACTCAGCTAAAATGCAGTCTTTAACAACGGAGCACAGAGGGTTTTACAGTGTTGTGGAGGGTCTCCAGGTGCAGCTGAAGTGCCAAGGAACTGACCGAGCCTAACTCCTGCAGTAACCGTCGCGGAAATCAAGCACATGTGCTAATGCATCTAATGCCCAGACAAGGACTAGACCAAGTCCATTACATTACTGCTATGGTTTGAGTAATGTTAGATGTTTGTGCCATTCATGTAAAAACCCTATGAGTATAGCTTGTACCTTATAAGGTCTGCCACTTCATTTCTTAACCTGCCGGAAACTTTTTTGCCACAATAATGATAGTTCAATGACTTAATTCCGCTTGATGGAAATTTATTTATGAACACAAACAAAACTCTGCTTTTAGATTATGTCTTTTTCCATTCCTTGTTGCTGCTAAATTTAAGACTGACCACTTTTGCATTAGGCAAACCCATTTATTCACAACTGAGAAGCAGATAGAAATCCATGTAGTTACTTGCGGTCTATTATTCAGACATCAGTGCAAACAAACCAGACAAGCTGTACTCCCTGGAAAATGAAGGATACAGAGTAGCATAGGAAATCTATTTGTCTGTAATTAGTAGCCATTTTCCTTAATGAATGACTCCTGTTTAAACTTGGCTCCACCTATTATGACTGGAGTAACTGGGAGCCTTGTTATGCTAGGAAGAGTAGATATTACTTCTACAACAAATATTTTATTCTTACGGTAGAATTTGCATCTGATAAGCAATGCATACAACTTGATTTTTGGTCACATTTGACCTTATTACTTTTCCTGACTGAAATACTAAAAGATTTTAAATTTCATTTTGAACAAGAGTGAGGAACTGCTCTAGATGGAGTTTGAGGAGTTTAATCACTTAATATATCTTGAGAAAGTAGGAATTTATTGGCTATAATATTTTCAATAATTTGTTAATCTGTTCTGCAAAGAGATTCATTGAGTTCTTCAGTAGAAAAGTACAAATCTTATCACAAGTTTCTTATAATGTGCTAGTGCACTGGGACTTGGCCTGCCTGCACTTCTCATCTAATATAAAAAACGCGATGATTCATTGATAATGGAAATGATTCTTCAAGTAAATTGCAGCCTCTGCTGTGCTTGGGTATTTCAAAGCAGTAACTGGAAACTGTTTTGGTTTTGCTATCAAATGAGATAATTATATCTAACCTCACATGTGTCATCAAATCAGTGTTTGTGGGGAAGTTCCTGATACCCAGGCAAATGCTTCATCAAATCACTGTCCTGGGAAAGAGGGCCACAATACCACACTAGCACATAAACAGGCAACAAGAGGCAATGTCCTTTGAGAAGTTACCACTGGTACAGAAGAAAAGTCCAAATGGTCAAGAGGTTGTCTTTACCTTTGTCTCTATTTGGCTTTTCAGATCAGTCCCTGGGACAAGTTCTGTGTTTTGTCAGTTGTTTGAAGTAGTAGTATCAAAGAGTTCAGGAGAGGAATTAGGAAAACAACTCACTGTATTAAACTGAAGATATTAATCGACTAAGTGTAACTGCACTTGCCAGCAGGAGGGAAAGAGCTCCTGTGCTGTCAGCTGCCACAAGAGAATCTTCTGCCAAAACCCTCCAAAAAAATGTTACGCTAAAAGCACTGCATTGCACTGGCAAATCCTCACTCCCCCGAGCATTTCTGTCCCAAGGACACCTTCTTCTGTCTGTGCAAGCAATAGCTTTATACCTTTAACCCCTTCACAGGTGTCACACTCTAAGCAGGAAGCGGAAATATCTAATGGGGGCATGTGGTGTGGCCTTAATTTCTAGACCATGCTGTAACTGTAGGAATTTCATTTAAAAAGCATGCACAGCTATGGTGTTACAATAAGCACCATCTCAAAGTGCCTGTAGTTTGCCCATTTATTTGCTCTAAAGTTGGATCAGAATCCAAACACCAGACTTGTCGGAACCTCAGCCACACCTGAAGTTTACAAGTGATATTTATTATGCTTCTTAAATAACAGAATGAATCAAAATTCTTGACCATTCTACATATGGATATGAATTTCATGCATCTTTTACGGTTCCCAAACAAAGCTAATGGATGCCGCTGTGACTCACATTAGGAATCACACCACATTAAAAAAATGCCCTTCAAGATTAAGTGCCTGAGCTAGAGGGCAGACTGCATTCCCCGTAAACTCGATTCCTTCTTCTCTTGATGAATGTTATCACTTTCTTTATTTCAGTTTTATATCATTATATGCACCTGATTGACTGAAGCCCATTTAAAACCAGATCATACCTGTGATCCATTTTTCTTATGGAACAGCGAGAAAGAGCATTATCAATTAAATTCAGACTGCATCACACTTTAAAAATGACCCAAACACTCACATCCTGTTGTTCTCATTACCTTTCTCCCTCCAAGCAGTACTTTTATGAAAAGCAATCTATCACAAAGCAGAGGTGCAGTAGACTCAAAAGCGTCCAAAATGCACAATGCAGTAAATCTCATCCTGAATATAATGTATGTTTGCATTACCAGGTATGCTCACCAGCCGCCGAAGTGTGTGAGGTACACAAAGCCTACCTAAAGCAAAACACTAACTACTCTTGATCAAACCAAGCACTCAATATATTTCATCTCAACTTTACCACTGATTTGGTGAAAACTAACCCCCCATTTTTAAGACTTTGTACATGAATACACAGAATTATGTGTGCTTGTATGTGTATTTGTGCATGTATTTATATCTACTGTATTTTTTTTTCCTCTTCTATCACACGAAACCACTTGTGATGCCTATCAAATACAGGCAGTAAGGTATCAAAAATTTGTCATATGACCACACTAGCAACATGAGGAAAAATAACAACAACAACAATAATGCCTCAAAAGCCATCCATCTAAAATGTAGAATCAGAGAAAAATTTAGGCTAGAAAAGGCCCAAGCCAAGATCCGAGTAGTTCTGTGGATGGAGACCCCTCCACTTTTAAGGGCACTCATTCCAGTGTCTGACTACTTGCAGTGCAAACCATTTTTTCCTTAGCATCTCAGGATGTTCCCTCCCTGGTTTCCCCTCTGTGCCTGCTGCCTCTCGCCTGGCTCCACCTTGCTTCTGTGGTCCCACTGGGCACCTCCAGCCCTGCTGGAGAGCTGAGGTTGGGAGCCCACCAGCAGCATGGGCCAGCAGGACTGTCCTCAACCCCCACGGGCCCTGAGCCCCCCTACCGAAGTGCATGACCAGCTGTGAGACACCCTGCGAGGCAGATGCTCTTCCTCTTTGGACTTTCTTTCATAGACGGTCCTCACTGACAGTACCTAACCTGGCTACAGATATTTGCTCAGATACTCTTCTTATCCCTACAAGATTAATATATGGCATAGGCTCAGAAGTTTGAGCTTATATCTGCTCCTGGATCGAAATTATGCACTTGTAATGACAGCTTCTTGCAAGATTTAAATTATAAAATTGTACTCCCTCCTAAGTATCTAATAACAATGTATTTGTTTTTTAAATCAACACTAGAATAAACAGAGACCACGATATGATATATTCATATCGTGGTCTCTGTTTATATCATTCTCATTCAGGTCAGAGCCCAGGTCTGATATTCTCTCCTAACTACCTTCCCTATTTCTGTTTCAAATTTCCCGGCATCACAAGAGGCTGGCCTGAGATCAGATGCTACCAGGCAAAAGCTAACCCACTCCTCCCGTGAAGAAGCAATGCCTGCTAACTGTAGGACTTGACTTAGCTCCACAAGCAGCTATTGGGAAAAAAAAAAAAAAAAAAAAAAAAAAAAAAGTTGACTTTGTCTGCCCGCTGCAGCCAGCCCAAACTGTCCTATAGTGGAGAGATGGAGGAGAGGACCATCGGCTGTCCCACCACAGAGCAGTCTCCCCGCACAGTGGCAGCATGCCATTAGAGCCACTTAGGATAACAAGCCCTGTATAAACAGATTATCTAACAGGAAA
Source organism: Cygnus atratus (assembly GCF_013377495.2). Classification (NCBI taxonomy): domain Eukaryota; kingdom Metazoa; phylum Chordata; class Aves; order Anseriformes; family Anatidae; genus Cygnus; species Cygnus atratus. The sequence goes on from NC_066368.1 coordinate 33,473,516, forward strand.
GCTTTGCTAGAAATGCTGTCTTCTGGAATAGGGTTCTAATGTTTCAGTAATGCAGAAGGTGAATAAAAGTTTAGAAGCAGCAGATCTAAAATCTTTGAAGAAACAGCATTTGTTATGAAAAATAATATTGCAGTACAGAACTCTGCCTGTGTAGCCTTGGCTGAAAGCCTTTCATAGGTCTGGTGTTTTATTACAAGGGAAGTATTAAGCACCTGAGAACATCAGCAGAACATAAGTGAGGAATTTGTACTACAGGAATTCCTATGAATTTTTCCATCTGAAGAGGAGGAAGTTACAGCTTTCCATATGGTCCACTTAAATTAAACCAACCCTTGCAGCATGCATTGCTGAAACCAAACACGGTGGTTCAAACAGCTGGATGCCAGCAGCTTTATGAACACCGTTACCCGGTCAGCCATCCTGTCCCCTCAGTCAGCAGCCGGCCATACCCCAGCGGAGAGCTCAGGCCATGCAGGAGGCAGCAGGGAGATGCACCCTGGCCTGGGCTGGCTGCGGGGCTCCACTCAGCCCCACACCATTTCTCTGCCTGCCCCAGCCACCAGTAGAGCTGCTGGGGGGCTCGTGGCAGGCGGCAAAGCCCACGCAATAACCCAGGATCATAACGAGCAGCTCAAGAGGGCAGCGAACTGCAGAGTCCAAGCAGGAAAAGTGGCTGGGGAGCCCAAGAAGGGGATTTTTGCTTTTGCACCTGAAGAAATGTTGGTGAATCGATGCCCTTGGGATGTCTGAGTCAGATAAGCCGATCTCGACAGAGATGGGATAGAGAGCACTCACGTTATCGACAGCCCCAGGAAATCTATCTGCAGTTCTACGTAAAAGCACACAAACTGAGTGCAAAAAAAAGAGCTGTCCAAAAAGCAGAGCATCTGAACTGAAGCCTTAAAGTTCTGGACTAAGAACTAAAAACAATCCCAGAATGCAAATTCTCAATTAACTGTAGCTATATTTACCAATTGTGGTCAGCTTAAATAAATCACTCCAAACACTATCACCTTAAATATAAAGAGTAATATTGATTACAGACTGGTCAAGTTATATTACTGATTTTGTGTGAAGCAATTCAGATCCTAAAAAAAAAAAAAAAAAAAAGAAGCTGCTGAATTTGTCAAAAAAAAAAAAAAACAGATTTTGATACTCACTTTCCAATAAAGTTTTTATTAAAGTTCATTTTATTTAAAGTCCATTTTTTTCTGTAATATTTTCAAAATGAAAAGCTGAAGTATTGGTCCAAGGCCAAATTTATTTCAGTTTAAGCACTGAAAAATTGAAACAGTATAAAATATTTAGAGTTTGAGTAACTATTTAACTTGAAACAAATATCCCATTAGTTTACATTACAGTTTGCATTTTTAATTCTTTCATGTCACCATAATAATTATATTCATTATTATTAATCTAGTATTTTATAATATTTTATTACATTTACGCTCAAGGATGGAAATTCCCAATCAATTATTTCTACATCTAAGGGAGAACTATTTGCAGTATATTTGGCTAGAAATGCCTCATTTCCTTCTCCTCCCCCTACATTTAACCTGTATTGTCAATGTCCTGCATCCTCAGACCAATTCTCATAAACATACCATCAAAACTATAGAAAACACCTTAATTTTAGGTGTTGATAAACCAACTATACTTGTAACAAATTGTAACAAAACAAAACAGCATGAACAGAGGAAGCATAAAGCACTCAGATGTGTTTGGTACTTTTATTGCTGTAGAGAATGAAAGTCAGGCTTAGGCCTATAAATGAGAGCATCATCTGGATGATAAATCAAGGACCATTTTTTTCTTTAATTTCAACAAGAACAAGCCTAGAGCTGAACAAAATTAGGAATTATGGACCTGATGTAGATAAAATTATCTGGCAGCTGCTACGTGGAAAATTATAACAGATTATCACAGTGGTACTCAGTGGCCTTAAAATCCTTGAATTTATTAAAACATTATGAAGAGATAAGACATGCAGTCAAACCCTTGGAAATTAAATTAGACAGAGAAAACATTTAGTTGTTTGAATCTCTACCATGTGTTTCCCACCCCTCCTTGAAATGGAAGGTAAAAAGATGTAAAGATTTTGGGTCCTCTTCTTGGATGGGCTAGCTGAACAAAGCTCCACAGCAGTCACAGAAACCATGCTGACATACACACCCAGCGCATGTGCTTCTCATGTGGAAATCATTCATTTGCTTTCTGAATGGTTGCATTATTAAGAAAAAAAATGCATTACAAGGTACAGTGTGCTGTGAGCTATCCTAAGGGAATAAAATTCTGCCTTTCCCTATTTTTTCAGTATGAAGATGAGATATGCTATAATAAAATAAAATAAAATAAAATAAAATAAAATAAAATAAATAAAAGTTGGGGGGAAAAAAGTGCAGTTTGTAGACGTCCTAATAAAACAGAGACAGCTCTTTTACTGCTCCCCTCAGAATACATAGCTAGTAAGGAAATTTCAAGCAAAATATTTGTCTGTTCCATCACTCAAAGGAGAAAATCCCATCTTGCCATTGAGGCTACCGGGTGGTGTTCAGCCATATGGCAGGCAGCTGGGGAGGGTAACAGCTTAAGCCACTGCTGCTGAATTCACTAAACCCATCTGACAGTCCTGTGTTCACCATATGTAAAACATGGAAGATAATTCTCTCTTTCCTTTGACTGCCTGCGTGGATTACAAATACTTCATGGCAGCTTTTCTCTCGGGTGTCTCTCTCTGAAAAAACCTGCTCACATAGTAGAATAAAGCCTGCTACACCATTCTGAGTTTAAACGACTATTACAGAGGTAAGATGTTACTAAATCTTCCCCATTTTGGCTGAGAAATACAGGCTCCTGTTGGACTGACTGCACGTGGGGCTTCACAGGCAGGCACCAATGCGGTGTGCTGCAGGTCCCCGTGAGCTGAACACAGCTCTTCGTCAGCAAACTCTGGGAAATAAAACTGAGGATGTGCAAAGTAAACATGCCGGGCAGCCAGCACCTGATGGGAAGTTTGCCAGAAACACCAGAGAGAAGAGCATTCAGAGTCTATGCAATCCAAACAGTAATCTTTGTTTGGATTAGTCTAGGCCCTTAAAATCTTACAGCTTCCTTGTTACCTCTCCTGCTTCTGTTCCTTTCCATTGTCGCTGATAGCAGAAGCAATGTGGCACCGTTCTCATTGCCACATCCATCTGCTGCAGCAGATACAGAACAATAAGCAAAAAAGCCCCGCTTTCTTCTGACAACACCTCTGCCGAGGGAGGCAGAAAACCACAGAAGAGCCCCAAAGCAATTCAGTCGCTGAATGTGACAGCTATCAGTTACCACACTGGAAATGTTGGGGGGGGGGGGGGGGTGCTGGCTTGTTTGTAGATGTGCGTGTGTGTTTGTTTTCACAAGATTCTCTTCCAAGAACAAAACACCAGCTAGCCTTGTGTCTCCCTGTAGAGCTGATTATATTAGAGCATTTTATCTTGCTGACGGAAGGGAGAGACGGGCAGGGCATGATGAATGGCCATGCTTATACCCTACCTGGCCACCCTGGCGCCCACCCAGGCACACAGCCTGATGACAATCAGGTAACCTGACTCGCATGATATTTGACAAAGGATGGGTCAAGATCTTCCCCATCTGTTATCAGGAAAAGCCTTCTGTCTGCTTGCAGCAATATTGCATTGTTAAATTTACTGTTGAAAAAACACATGAAACTAAAACATGCAGTTTATGGGTTTCACTTTATTGTATTTATATAATTAAGGAAGAAAAGAGAGGACTTTCATGGGAATAAATGGCAGCTCTCTTCAGTACAGCACACGCCAGAGAGCGTATATGCTTAAAACAGTATTCTTGATCATCACTGACACATTGAAAGGCTAACACTTCTACGTTAGCCACCCAAGTCTGCGCTTAGCTGCCTACATTTTGAGCTTCCTATAGGACTTCTTCAGAACTGATAGGGAAATCTTTAAAAGATGTAACAGGCTTTGACACAAATCCCGCCATTTGCCTCCATCTGACATAAATAGCTGCTGCTTGCAGACTTATAACTGGAAGCATTTCTGTCGCGAATGAGGAAATTCCAGGAACTCGGATATGGAGCTGCACACAGGGAGCTACTAACACATTAAGCAAGAACCTCCTCCGGCCTCTAAAGACGTGAAAAAATACAGGAATGATAAGTGATTACTGCATACGTAAGACCAAGTAACACGTGGTTTTGGACCTTCTGACCTGAGTTCCCAGGGAAATCTAAAAAGTTTTTCAACTACAACAATAATCTTTCTCCCTTATGAAAAAGTACTGAAGCACTACACTAGATCTTCAGGCAGTCAAGATGTTATAGTCCCATTTATCCCCACAAGCTGTGATTTCGACAAATTATAAAAAGAACACCTTCTACGTTCAGGGGCACAGTCACATCTAGCTCAAGTGTGTTATGGCAGTGTATTCATCCCACACAGTATGGGAACTGCATGCTTCCAGGACACTTTGCTTCCCTTCCCTAGAAAATAAGGAAACTTTTTGCTACCGTCACCTCATAGGCTTCATAATTTGTCGGTTTACCAATTTTAGCAGAAAGCAGTGTATTACATTAATTAATATCCATTAATAATTCATTGCTAAGGATTTCTTTTGCTGTAGAGAGTTACTCGAGGTAGGTCAGGCCAGCACAGACCCACCCTCTTCTGCTGCCCCAGTTGCTAGCTAGCCAGCACTGCCACACACTTAAGGAGGTCTCGCCAAATAATTTTTTTTATTTTTATTTTTTTTTTACCTAGACCCAACACTGCTATTTCTCTTTAATAGTTTTGTGGGTGCTTTGGACTTGGTTCATTTCTAACTGCAGGGTCTCATTTTCTTCTTATTCCAGAAAGCCATATGTAACCATTTCCTGTCTCTGCAGGCTGAGGACAAAGCCCATCAGCTGCACAGTTTTATTGCTGGTGAGCTCAGCCAACAAGCAATGTCTGTTCCTCAACTGTACCATGCACAACACGGTCACAACCGCACATAAAGTCACTGGCCAACTTTCAGCAAAGCTAAAAATCCCCTTGAACGCCTCAGCAGGCAGCAGGGCGAAGAGCGCAGAAGCCGGGCGCAAAGCTTGCTTCTCGCAGCACCACAGCACTGGCGGCAACCTGAGCCTCAACCCTTGCAGCACCAACAAGGGAAGTTGGTAAAGGCTGGGGGCGAAGGCTGGCCCCCATTTCAGCATAAAATCAGGCAGATGTTTCCAGAGGTTACACATTGCAGCGATACCACACCACATGACATATGTGCTCACGCATGTTTTTAGCGGCGCAGCCAGTATTACAGCAGCACCCCGACCAGAAAAACTGAGCAAAGCATTTCCAGCATAGCATTGTAATGCAGCACATCCACATAGCTCTCCAAAGCTTTATTGCCTTTTACAAGTTATTAGACAATTTAGAGACACAAATAACTTCTGGCAAAGTCCACAGTGATAGACAGTATGGCAATGAATTTCCTTGTCGTTCACTACCGAACCATTCGTCGTTCGCTACTGAGCCATTTGGCTCAGCGACAAGTGGCAGATTTTAAACAAGGATCTTGAACACGCAGGGTTTCTCGAACTGCGCTTCTCTTTCTTTCATTTAAGTAGTTAAAGCTGAAGCCAATCCCTAGATTACACTACCAGAAACAGCGATTTGCCACCACATTGCCATACCATGGAAATAAAAACCAGAGAACCCCTCTCGACTTCTCCTATTCCATGCAACACGAGGTGGACACGGGCAGGTTTGGAGCAGTGGTGCAATCCTTCTGTTTGTGCTCAGCAGCCCAGAGGTGTGCCAGAGCTAAGTAGGAATGCTCCACACCTACTTTGCACTTGGTAGGTGAACACATAATGCCTAAGGCAAGGGAGAAGCGCAAATGCATAAAGCCAGTAAAACATGCAAGAGCAGACTTAAACTTAGATAGGTAGCAAAGAACCACAAGAAAATAGGTAGGATATATCTTGTCAAGCCAAGTTATTTAACATCACAAATTAGCTTTGTTATGCATTTAAAATTAATACACAATCCATAAACATGCCCTTAATTACCACAGTCCCACTAAAAGGTAAAGACTGATTATACAAGTATTTCTCCTAATACTTTTTGCTATAATAAAAACCTAAGACCCATTTTGTGCATCATAAATAATGTATGCCACTATACAAACATCCTCATAATTTTACTGTATTCAGCTTAACAATTTCTGTGGTCAGAAAATCACCAAATTATAAGCTGAATGATTATATAAAAAACAAAGGAACCAAACATTAGTCCCTTAACTAATAGAATTTTGTCAAAATGTACATCTAGAAGATGCCAAAAAGAGGAAGAAATGTTAAAGACCAAGCACCCTGTTGGCCTTTTCCTGGCAAAACAACACCCTGATCACACACAGCTGGGTTTTACTCTGCCACCAGCCAGAGTCACCAGTAGTTAACTGAAAATATTGCTGCAAAATTTTGTGTTCTTCTGCCATTCCTTCATTGTAGAGGGAAGGATAAAGCAGGTCAATTTGGATAAAGTATGATTTATGGGAAGTGCAGATTCTTATCAGTGAAAGATCTAATAAGATTATTTTCTAAGCCTCAGAAAGCAGTCAAAGTCATCATCATCTATTCTGGTTCTAGAAACAGCAACAATCCCAGGAAAAATCTGACATTCCAATATCTCAGTAAAACAGATCCCAAAGAAGTTACCTACAGCATCGTAGGAATCAAATCGGTATTTCTGAGGTCCTGTTAGGCTCAGTCTGGAGGATTTGCACACCACTGCACAAAGGGTCTGGACCTCTTTTTCTGTCTACTTCTGCTGCTTCTCTTGCGTTCGACTGGACAATCAAGTTCAACAGAAAGCTGATCCAACAGACACCGGCCCTCTAAAAACCAACAGGAACTGCCCCAGCAGCAGAGCAAGCTCAGAGGGCAGACTGCAGGAGTACACCTGGACTCAGCAAAAGGTGTTTCAACTCAGCAGTCCAGCTGACTTCTACTCTCAGTGGCAAACTTAAAAACACACGATGGATATACAGTCATCATATCTGGCATGAGGGAGGCTAAAAGAAAGAGTAATGGGAAAAAATACTGCTTGGTAGAAGGCTACGATTATACCAGATACAGATAGAAAACAATCTTCTGAGGTTTACGTATACTCAGCATTGCAGCAATTTATAAACCCAGCCCTGGCTCACTATTTCTTTGGTAGCAACAAAAAGATTTCTGAATCGATGCTTATGAATGTGGGCTTAGTGAAGAACAAAACTGTAGCCTTCTGTTCTACTAAAACCATTCTATTATTTGATGCTTTTATTAATAATAGGACTACATTCTTATTAAAGTAGCTATTGCCAACAATTTTTGAAAGGCTGTAATTCTCCTTCGCTTATGCTCTGCATGAGATGTGAGATTTTTATGGCCACCAAGGTAGCTAATCACACCCAGCTAGTTGGACAGTAATGTAGTTTTCATGTCATTTACGCTCCCTTTTGCTCTGCTCAGATGGGAACAAATCCATGACTTGAGATAAAGCAGCATCAGCCTGGCGAACACTTGGTACAGATCCCAGTCTTCAGCTGCCACTGTGAAAATCTACACCGAATCGCTTTCAGAAGGAAAACGGCACCCTCAGTCCTGCGAAAATGTGGAAGCGAGAACTGGTGCATGCCTCTGACACAGAGGGCTTCTACAGGGATACAGACCACATTTGTGCTCAGGCAGCCAGGCCAGTGAAGTCCCACAAAACTCGTGCCAGGAGAGGTGCCTGCACGACAATGCGGGCACACCACATGCCTGCAAATAGGCACCTGCATGTTGCAGCTCGCTGTGCTGCATGCTCCAATGCAAGCTCAAGCCTCCGAAGATGGCTTTGGACTTAAATAGCAAGTGGCCTATGACTTGACTTCTTTTTGTTTCCCCCAAAATAACTGTTAATGGCTTATTCATAGAACTGAGTTATATTCACGTTAACAGTGAACTGGGGAAATAGTTTGTTTGATTTATTTTGGTTCAAAATCACGTCCCTTGGAAGGCGTGTCTTGATCTGGCATAGGCTTCTTACGGGGGTTCAGAAAATGCTGATGTCCAATACAAAGCTGCACAATCATATTGAAATTTGAAGTTTGGTACTATTTCTTGGGGCACTTTTCAGCAGATAAAAAGGTTCTTGATTATGCTCTCAACTGAGGTTGGCACATCCTCTGCTTCTGGCTTTGCATTTGCATTGATAGCCTGGGGCCCCAAGGGAGACTCGCAGATAACTCTGTCATCACAGGTAGACAAACACTTAGCAAACGTCAAATTACTGTGCAGCCCAACCAAAACCAGGGGCATGAGGCAGCTCACGGGACACGGGGAATGCATACAGCCATAGCTCACGATAATGAAGGCAAAGGTACAATCCCCTATTCTTAACTAATAAATGTACATCTAAATACATCACTCATCACAGATTTCTATTTAGCTATTGAGGAAGCATAGGAAGGTCTTGCTACTTATTCCAAGTACCAATTCACGCAGATTCTGTCCATGTAGAGTGTATCACAACTTGCACATAGCCACTATAAACACATATTTACAGTGAGCTTTGAAAATATGAATATCTAAATTACTACATGCCCCCACAAAAAATCTTCATTAAAGAAAATCTCAGTCTCCAAACAGGATGTTTGGAGTGTCTGTTACTCACTGCAGATGAAAGTTACTATTATTCATTTCTGCTCCTGACTTGCGCTATAAAATTTAAGCCTGACACTTCTAACATTCCCAAAATGTTCTGTTTCAGTACACTGACGTACAAATCGTGTTCTTCTATGAACATCTACAATCCAACTAAAACAAAGCTACAACAAATTGGTAAGAAAATTACAGTAGAAAACTGACTAGCATTCACAAGAAATTAGTGCACGTACAATTGCCTGGTTTGTTTAGAAATTAGTCTGTGGGTCAGTCATCTATTCCACAGCCAAAAGGCAAGATTTTTACCCTTTCATTGACATTACTCCTACTAATGCTGAAAAGTGGGCTTACTACTTCAGCTGTAGGATTTAACTTGCAAAGTATCTAATAGCACAAGGCACAGGAAAAGTAGCATATCCTACTCATATTTTTTCTGAATATAATATGTTTCAAAAGAAAAGTGAATTACTGCAAGCCTAAAATCTATATATTACTTGTTGTAACCAAATATTCCCTTTGAGGAATTTACAGGAAGAGCTATGCTTTTGCTTCTGAAATAGTTATATGAATAAACAGTGATCAGAGACATGACAGTATAATATTCTGCCTCATTGTTTTCCATTTATTAATTTAAGAACCTGAGTTTCTATAGGGACAAAGACAAACCTTTGAAAATTTACACATTAAATTATGTATTTTGATTCATTTTAAATTAAAGGTAAGAGGAAAAAAATAGAAAAAAAAATACAAGAGTAGTCAGACTACTCCCAGCATGAGACAGTTTGATTCAGAGGCTTAAGCACAGTCCACACTACACAGCATCTGACAGTAGGCTCCCCACCGCAGCTGTAAAACACGCTGACAATAAGCCTAGCTATACCTTCTCTCATGTCAGACATAAACTTTACATACACAAAATGCTCTTAGCACAGGCACATTTTGTATCCACTTAGTGCCACGTTTCAAGGAAACTGCAGAAAAGACCTGTCTAAGACAGGATGAGGCACTCTTGAAGCCTGGCAAGACCCAGATGGTCCTCTGCAAGGGGAGGACTTCACCAATTAAGGTCAAAAGGCAGAGAGAAATGTCAGCCCACCAAAGAAACCACATTTCCAAAAACTGTAGAGCATACCAAGAATAATGGATAGAGGATGATTCATCAAAAAGCATTCTAAAGATAGGAGCAGTAAGAGGATAACTGGTAGGGTACAGCTACCAGAGGCAGAGAACCAAGGGGGAAATACACAGTTAATGCTCAGTGTGGGAACAACGGTGATACTTGACTGAGGACCACCGCAGTAAGCAGAGGACACAAAGTTTAAATCAGAAAAGCCTCAAGAAGCTCAGAAGGACTAAAAGGAGGCAGCTAGCAAACAGCAAGCAAAAGGAAGTGTTGATCAGCTGCCAGAACAGAGAGGACACCAGCGCTCCTGCCCTTCCAAGTACCTCACTGGTTTCTGTATTAATTTAACACCAAGGGGAGAGACCTAACAGGCTGATATCTCAGTGAAAACCTTTCTTCTGTAACCAAAGATAATCAAGCATCAAAGTAAGCAATGCTATAAGTAAGAAAATAAGACTGGAATAAAAGGTTTCATAGAATGGAAAATTATTATTATGCTTTCATAATGCTGTGTCCTCATGCTGCTTTAACAGCTTTCTGGCATGCTTTAGTCCCAGTAACTGCAAATATCAGCCTATTCAGTCAGGAACGCTCACATCAAAAAGACATTCAGTAAAAGGAAAAGTAACAAGAAGCACTTCTCTGAAAACTCCAAATAAATCCAGAAACCTCACTAACAATAGACACCAGCTGACCAAAAAAAAAAAAAAGTAATGGAAAGCAAAGGTGAACTTGTCGATCCTTCAGAATGATTACATTTATTTGACTAGGGTCCATTTACCAGTATACTTCATACCAATACCTTAACAAATAAAAATTTGCAGTTTACTCCATGTCTCAGTGGTTAGAGAAAGGTAGTGCTATAACAGTACTGTAATTTCTTAATGGAAAACAGTTTTTCAACCACTAAAAGTTAACTTCAGTTAACCAGGCAAGTTTACTTGGTTGCAGCAAATTTCTATTGTCTGTGTTACGATTACATGGATTAAAAAAAAAAAAAAAAAGCTCTTTATAGTTAATTTTCCAGCAGCTTTCTCATTTTCTCCTTTATATGTTTTAAGCAGGATTTTTTTTTTTTATTTATAACTCTGTTCTGCATAATGTTCAGTACTGTACCATCTAGAACAGAAAGCTGTACCAGGGTCTTCAAATTATTAATTTAGGTTAATATGCCCTAAATTAAGCTCTGAGTATAGATTTGCTGAACATGGAGACACTTAAAAAGATGAAAATGCATACAAACTAACTCTTCTGCGAATTACTTCTATGGCCAAAATGTTTCATGTTCCACTCCAACGTATTTCCTAACCCACTACGATCTCTTTTGTCCCAATGGAGCACAGATGTTTTGCTAAGATCTGCTGCAAGTAGATCTCACCAAACATGACTAGATACTGTGCATTATTAAGGCAACAGCACACATAAATGTACATCATACACCGTCAAACCTATTGCAGATAACATTCAGTCATAGCTTTAACCTCTTGTATGAAACTACCAGCCACTGTATGCTTCCATGGGAAGTACATTTGAACGGTACAAAAAACACCCATAGTTTTTCCACTTGCTCTTATTGTCTCACTCTCTGCAAATAGATGTTCCTGATAAAAATTAAGATGTGCTTTTGCTACATGACTTCCAGGAGTGTCTCTAGATCAATTAGCATTCACATTATCATTTCAGGAAATGATTTATAGCCCTGGCCACATTTTGAGCTCTCCCTTGGAGAGCCTACATTCAGACCTTTTATCCCTCCGTCAACTCAAATTTGTCTGCTCGTGAAGTTACTGGAAAAGATGACTCAACATTAATTTCAATTACAGCAGAGTGAAAGTCCATTCATAAATATTGCCTCTGACAGATTTCACTTTTGCTTCTTGAAGCTGACCTTGATTAACCAGTGCAAACACACACTTCCAAAGAAAACATATGGAGGCCTTGCAACATTTCTTTACTTCAGTATATAGTTCCACAAAAGAAGGATAAAGAACCATTTCTCTCCCATAAAGGTTTGATTATATTAAGACAATTTCCAGCACCCATGCCACCTTCCGAGTATCCTTTTGTGTAATCACCTAGAGAGTACTGGAAATCCACTAAAAGACATCATTTTTATTCATTTTGAAGCTTCTCTGAATCTTAAAAGACCACTATCTTTTTTTTTTCTTTCTTGCAAATGCCTACAGAAATGCATCAGATCAGATTTCAAGCATCCGTACGTTAAACTCCAATATAAATATAGCTTGATGGGAATCAAATTACTCCAAGAATTGTTTGAAATGTATATAGTACACTGCTCCCTGAAATGTGAAAACTCTGAAAAGCTTGATACACATACAATAATCTATATAGACAGAAGATAGCCACAAAATGAACACAGTAAACCTCTGTCTGTTGCAAAGATTGATGGGACAGCAGACAGTAAGTGAGGTTAGTTTCCTTATATCATTAGCATCTTTTCTCTATCATAGTGCCTCAGGGTGCTTTGAGCATTCAACAACAACCCATTACGAGAAAGTGAGGAACAAAAGCCAGGAGGGATTGAAGTCCATGTCTGAAAGTACTAGGAGGGTAAGGACCATTGAATACTAAAGTCACAGGAGTTTAGGCTTTTAGTTCTTTAAAGCCATCAGGCCTAAATGACTTTCCAAAGTAGTAAAGAAACTTTGAAGGAATAAACGAACTCCCACCTCTACTTTCTGCATCAGCCTGAAGTCTCCTCTTGGCTTTTTATTTCAGTTTGCCTTCATCCAGAGAAGTGCTACAACTGCCAGAAAACGACAAAGCTAAGCGCACCTTTTCCAAACAGAAAACACGTGCCATGTGTGTGCTAGGGTTATTGTTAAGTACAACATTCACACTAGTCAGTCCTGCATATAGGGTGGGATAATGTAAAAAAAAAAAAAAAAAATACTGATCAGATGATATTTAAAAGACGTATCCCCCCTTCTCCACCCACCCCGCCCCCCCCCCCCCCCCAAAAAAAAAAAAAAGAAGCCTACCAACTTTGAAGAGGCATCCACTTTTTAAAAACAAATATGCCCTCAGGTACCCCATTAATTTCATGATTGGATTTTTTTGGATTTTTCAAGTGCACTCACATTACAGTTAGTTATCTGAACTGGACTGTGATTTTGAGCCACGTCCAGCATACACAGATGAATGAGTAGAATGACTTAGGTTGGAAGGGACATTAAAGCTCACCCAGTTCCAGCCCTCTGCCATGGGCAGGGACAACTCCCCCAAACAAGGTTTCCCCAAGCCCCATCCAGCCTGGCCTTGAACACTTCCAGGGATGGGGCATCCACAGCTTCTATGGGCAGCCTGTTCCAGTGCCTCACCACCCTCTGAGTGAATAATTTCTTCCTAAATCTCCCTTCTTTTAATTTAGAGCTATTACCCTTTGTCTTATCAATACACTCCCTGACAAGGAGTCCCTCTCCCGCTTTCCTGTAGGCCCACTTTATTGTACAAAAGGGCTTTTAATACCAGCCATGAGACAATACCCTGTGGAGTCACAGTGGTACTGTACTTAGTTTCTGGCCAAGATGTTCACCAATAATTTGCTTCTGTTGAGCTGTTTCAACATAACTATCATATATTTGCTAATTTAATTAAAAATGGAATACTACATGTTCTCATGAGTCTATAGGAAATCCAAAGCAATAGAGTGCAAGGACAATCTGCTACTGAGCTAATTGAAAAGTGCTCTGAAAAACTCTTTGTTCTACTATGGTTATAAAAATCTATTTCCCAAACCTCAAAGTTTGAGTCAGGTGGCATTTTCTGTTAAAACGTTTCCTCTATGTAAAGCTCATAGCCACTGAAAGCAATTACTGACATTGCCAAAATGCATACTGATGAGTGGTGGCAAACTACCTGAGCTGTACCCCGGACTAGGTGTTTGCTCAGCGGGGGGTTAAACCCCACTGCTGCAAGGAGACAAACTATATGTTGCGTTGCAGCCTACAACTGTGGAGAACAGCTGTTCACCAGAAACATTAAAGAAACCTGCCAATCCCAATACTTACAAAGCAAGTTAAGCCATCAGATTTAAGATGTTATTTTTCTGTAAATACTGGCCTTTTTTTTTCTTACTTTATGTAATTCCTTTTTGATTTCTCATGTTATCCATGATTTTTCCCTCCTTTAGATCCATTTTAGATCCACTGTGTACTGTTTTTTTTTGTGGGAAGCAAAGCTACCAACATCCTTAAAGATATCTCTATCCAATTTTCACGCTCTTTGACTCTAATAGGCTTTCTGCCAGCCAGCAGCTGTACCACAAGAACTGACTTCTTACCATGAAATATCTCGACTGGCTTGAGATAATTCAAGTAGAGAATATAAATGTCACTTCAAACAAGTCAGCTGCTGCAATATAAATATCTTAATTAATGAATCTGCAGTGTATTTTCCTTTGGAATATTTAAAGGAGCATATTGGAAGATGAATCCCTTCAGCAAAGTATTTAAAACAGTGATTGTTGAGCCACAATGCTATCTTCCTGAGTGATATGCCATGATACAATTGAATCTTTTGCTTGGCTATACCCTGATAGAGAAAAAAATAAAATTTAAAAAAGAGCTGAGAAGTCTATTTGAGCGATATAACTTCCCTCTCCTCTTTCCCTAGACTGGTGTGTGCCTCTCCTGGAAAAATCCAGATCTCTGCCGTGCAACACTGGTCTTGAGAAAACTGCACAGTTGTTCAACTCCAGTTTTCCAACCAGTGAGAACAAACTGAATTAGTATTTTTCAAAGCCTTGCTGAAGTTTACCAGCATTCAGTCCTATTCAGGAATTTATGCAACAGCGAAAATCTCCCAGCATCTAACAGAAGAGACATTTCACAGATGTTAGTAAATTGATTAACTATGCAGTTGCAGTATAATAGCCCCGTACATGTGATTGGGGAATTGTAACTTGCAGCTCTTCAGCTGTTTGACACTGTTTATTGATTAGAAAAACAGATTGCCATTCTCAGTATCGTAACATAATATTTTAATTATTGCCATATACAGCATCTGACCTTCAGCCCATTAGAATAATATTAATCCACAGTGTCTGAGTCCTCCTCTTCTTCCCAGTTCCCAAGAGCTGATTTATCAGTGGTGCCTAGTCAGCCATGCTTCTGCAGCCTTCCCCTCATCCAAAGAAGTGTTATTTGAGCCTTCCCATAGCAAAATGAGATAAAAGCAATAGGATACATTTATAAGCAGCAAGGTAGTTGAATGCTTTTTATTTCAGTTCCTGTAGAAAGATGTAGAAAATGAAACAAAAGTTCTATAATACAAATATTTTAAAGCCGTTAACTCCTATGTCTCTAGATTATCCCTCCCTTGTTATCTGCAGGCACCTACACAGGATCTGGAAATGCTGTTCATTCCATAGTATCTGATCGCCTTTGCTACAGAAAACCCAGTAGATTTAAACAGCTACTATCAATTCCACCCTTTAAAAACTCTGCAGGAAGAAGGAGTTGGAGTTGGCTTGTTTTTAACATATTATTCACCCACCCCCACCCCCCCAAGTTTGTTTCTCAAGATAGCTTGTTTAACAATTGATGTGGTGAAAACTGATAAGAAACATTTTTACATGGAAAGCTACAGATCTAATACTCTTGTAGGGAAGCTCTCCATGTCTTAACAGCATTATTTGAGAAAGAAATGACCCACAGCAATACCAGCCCTAGGATTAGTCATTAGATTGTGCTATATAGGCAACATTATAGCTGTCCCTATACAATATGCTTCTCTATTGAATATTGTGAATGGGACTGAATGCTGGTACACTTTAGCAAGGCTGAAGGGAATGGATATTATTCAGACTGTAAAGACACAAATGTGAGAAATGTTTATTGTTACTAATCCTTCTGTTCAAGGAAGTAAAGAAGTCAAGTACAGACATATATGATAGCTTTTTTTAATCAGCATTGCGAAGACACATGACAAGCAGAGGTACCAGGAGTTACTCCAGAAACAGATACCTAAACAACTGAACCAATTCATTTCACTCAGAAAGAAGGGGAAGGGTGAAGGGGAAGGCAGTGTGTGGCACTGGTTCCCAGTGACACACACTGTTTCGGCATGTCTGTAATACCATATAAAAATAAACGTCCTTCAGAACTGTACAATTCACAGTACAGAAAAAATTTAAAATAACCAATCTTAACTGAGAAAGTTATCCATCACTGTATTGTACCAGTAGTCAAGCAAGAACCTGAGTTCTGTGTAGTTACTTATATTCTAATATCCAAAACAATGGGTAGACTATCACCATTTAATTCCTTAAACTCTGAGAAGGAGATGATGGCACACAGACAACCTGAGAGATTTCAAGTCAACCCATTTGTAAAAACTCTACAATTCTGTGTATGATGCATATTCTGTGTGTAAGACACAGAAACCTAATGCTATTTTAAGCACAGAAATCTGAGAAGAGACTCAACTATCCACATATATTTACTCCAAAACTCTTTTACCCAAATTTGAGTGAGTTGTACAAGTCCATTCTCCTACAGAAAATGTATTGTTTAGACTGACGCTGATCTGAAAAGAGTCTCAAGTGGCACTTTTCTGCAGATGTGCTCTGTCTCCTATCCACCCATTTGTTCTTAAAATAATCACCCCAACATGCTGGTTCCCCCAGGCTCTGGTGGATATTCTTCAGCTTGTTAACGGAGCAGCCAGTCAGTCTTGCCTTAAGGCAATGTGAATGAGACTGCAGCCTATACTGTTAGCCAATAATGCTTTATTGTGTCCTTGTATTCCCCAGTCCTATCTCACCACTTGTAACCTTTTGCTTATGTCATCTGTTCTACAGGACGACGCTGTTTGCTCCTACCTTTTCTAATACAGTAGAATTTGGCCCAAAACTATGATTTTTCGATGAGATATATAACTGAAAGAAAATTATATTAAACTAAATAGCATGTTTCTCTTTCCCATTTTTTTCATTTTATTATAAGAAAAAAGATTCCCTCTCAGGGCACGAACTATTCAACATTAGAAGCAAATACCGGACAGTACTCAGGTTTACCTGAGCTTGACTCTTCACTACCACTGGACTGCCAGCAACGTTACACCTTCACCTTGTAACTCAGTGGATTGCCAGAACTTCACGCTGTTCCCCACCTTCAGCTAGTCAAACCCACCACATCTCCCCCAGCCTCTTCCTGGAGGTACAGTTATTTTTTAGCAGAGATGTCAAACAAAAAACCACCCAAGTAAGGCCTCTCATGGAAATGGGTTTGTGTTTAGTTAAAACCAATAATCTGTGCTGATATTAATGGTGATGTTTGGCTGCAGGTATTCAGGAGTCACACAGCACTAACACCATTGCTCTACGATGTAATAAGGAAACAGATGAAAAGTGAAACACAGACTTTGCTGGAAGATGGGTTTACGCTTTGGGGGACTGACCAATATTTCAGCTCCACTCAACTTACCAGCTGTCAGTCTAAATCTTCCAACTCTGTGTCCAATACCTGTTCTGTTTCTATTTTACAACACTGGTCACAGATCTGTTGTTTCCAAAAAATACTTCTCACATGGTGCCAGTACACCCTGTTAGCCCTTTTCTCAACTCACTAAACTCTTTTTATTGCCGTACAGATGCTTGTACTCTGGGACTGAAAAAGAATGCCATCAAAAAACAGTTATCCTCAATAATCCTTCAAGAGCATCTTCAATCTTATCAGTTAAGTATTCCATATTACTCGATCTTGGATTAAAGTATATATCCCACGGGTGTACAGAAGCCAGAAAGTGGGCAATGCTCGATGCCCCACAGATGAGAACGGTTTAAGAAGCATACCAAGGCTGTTATATAACCTATTAATTCAATAGCTTTACAGCATTTTCTGCTCTGCTGAGTGCAAATGAAAGGAAAAATTACCTATTCCAAGCCTATAAAACTTGCAAACCCTAAAAAGGGCTGGCAGAATCTATTCCAGGAGATATTGTTCACATAAGCAAGACAGACTGTTACTTTTCTGCTGAAAATACTTGCTGGAATGGAAACTGAGGAATGATTCTGTTCTTTCTGGAACAAAGCTCTGGTGTGACAAATTTTCATCCACCCTCTTTGTAAATTCTGCTCACTGCAAAATGAAACTTGCAGACAAAAACCCAACTTTTGTCACTAAGATTGATTGGAAGTCAAGCTGGACTCCACTTCAGTAAAGGTGACATGTTCCAAGTCTTTGGAGTCAGGGTCTGTCTCCATAGGACGCTGAGAAATAATGCCAGTGGCAGTTTTAATTCAAGAAAAAGAGCTTGAAATAAATACAGACAAGAACAAAACTAAGGATTCTGATCTCCAATGCTGTACTTAGATGATCACTAAGTCTTTCCTCATTAGCATTAGAGATCAAAAATATAACTCAGCATCAGAAAGTCCGGGCTGAAAACTCATCACAAAAAACAGACACAGCAGCTAGTGTCATGAAATAGAATGAGAGAGAAACAGAGAAAAACACACCAAATACATACTGATAGTGCAAACCTAAATAGGTTCTGGAAAAATGGCAACATCAATAGTAATTTGCATTTATAAGTATATAAAAATATTATTGATACTGTACAAAAGTGAAAGTCCATATAAAACAAAGAAAATATTCCAAAAGTGTTTGTATTGCCAAACTTGTTCTGTGTTGTTTTAACAATAGCATTTATAAATAAAGAAGAATGCTCTTAATCGTATATGATATATGTGTACAGTCTTCTTCAGGTGTACATACTGAAGGCAGATGGTTAATTAAAACCCAGGTGATCATGAAATCAACATTTAATGGAGTTCACAATAGAATACTTACCTAATAAATGAATGCAACTTCAAGAAGGCTTTGTCGATGATCTTGCTTACAAGGAACAAAGAATAGGGAACAACTACAGGGATTATAGTTACCCAGCAAACTCCAGGAAAAAAAAAAAAAAAGTATATACATTTCATACATAATCTGCCAGTAAAACCACATCTATACTATCAGTCTATTTTGTACTTGTTCGGAACAAAGCTTGTTAAGAACATCCAGCCTCATACACTAGAAAGAACGCACTAAACACAGGTTCTTCAATCAAAGTATTTTATAGCTCCAGTTGAGATATAATATAAATTTAAATCATGGTTAAGAGGCCCATCGTATAAAACAATAATAAAATAAGCAATAGATAAACTTCATCATTGGATAATTTTAAAGTTATCATTAAAAAGGCATCTTGGCATTAGCGATAATCTCTATACCCTAGCAAGTGTGAGACTATTGCCAAGAGCTTCTTTTTTTTTTTTTTTTTTAAATGTATTTATTGCTTAAAACACCCTGTGACTACTGAGCTAAGAAGAAGGGGATGTTCCTATGGTGTTGAAAGTTGATGTTTCTGGACTGGGGCCCTGCATTCTGGGTAGCTGTGACCTTACTTGAGCAGCATGACTAGATCCCCCTGCGTAACAGCAGCTACATCCAACCTGGATGGTGTGCTATCTTCTATTGCTAAGAGAAAAAGGAGTCAGGGCTCTTCTCCTCTCCCAGCACCCTAAGAGCGCGCACCCAGATCTCACAAAGACAGTGTTCTCAGAAGTTGGTTTCTGCATGATTATAACTGGTTAAAGAGATGGGCCACAGAATCCATTGTCATGCACATATTTTTCTGAAGGCATCTGAAGTAAACACGCACACACACAGTGCTGACAGCCCCATACTGACTTCAGATGGAAAGCACTGAAATGGTAGATAAAGTACTGACTGGCAAACTCTATACCTGCCCTTCAAGCCACCAATTTGTCCAAGAGAAGTTATTCAAATAGGAGCCAAATACTGGCTTGCAGCATCAGAAGGACCCCCGCGCAAGCATACAGTTTGAGCCATTGTCTTCCCATGTTCTGTTCTTGTTTACATGCACACACTGCAGGTGAGAACGTAACAAAAAGTGAGACTACAACAATTAATCTTTATTTATTAATCTTTAATCAATTAATCTTTATTAACAATTAATCTTTATTTATCAACACGTTGGTCCTTGTAGCATACTGAATATATAGACGCTGGTTTTCCATGTGGGCAAGGCAGTGTGACAGCAGTCCCTCTTGCATTGCCCAAGGGGAGTTCCCCTGCAACTCCACCAAGATGTGAGTAACTCTTTCGGAGCCATACTGGAGCACAGAAGCAACACTGCCACATGTCACAGACTTAAATATATTTGCACCTGCTAAGCTAAGCTAGTAAAAAGCTTCATATTTCCCAGACAGGAGTTCACAGGTCACATCACGTGAGCAGAGAGCTCCCCTCGGTGATTGAACATAGCAGGTATGAGAGGAACCACCTCTGCATCAAGCTCCACAGCAGCTCTCAAACAAGAAAAGGAACCACTGCCTAGAGTTTGTCTGAAATCTTCTCAGCACTCAAAAACAATACACACACAGAGGTTAAATATTCTCAGCATCAAGAAAAACTAGAAGAATTCAAACTAGAAGAATTAAAAAAAAAAAAAAACTCCACCAAACTCAGGCCCCAAGAGCTCGTATTTTATGTTCTGTTGCCAGAGCTTTAGTAAGCGCACAAAGCATGCTTGCATCCACAGCCAATAGTGCTAGGAACTTATTTTTCTCTTTTAAATGAGAGCAAAAACTCTATTAGTGACAATTTGATTCCTGCAATCAGAATATGAAGAGAGATACACCAGCACCTGGAAATTCAGAGAAACGTGCCTTTCAAATGCTTTTTACATATGTTTGTACTTAGTTTAACAGCATAGCTGAATTAACAAGAAAATATTATTTAGTTGCTTTTACTTCAACTTTCACAATTAGTCTGATCAGGTAACATGGGGCACACTTGTTAAAGCAGCATACTTCATTTCAAGAAGGAATTGCCAACATGTTCCCTCACTCCATCAACTAAAGCTCTTCTTTTTTTTAGACTAAATCCCTGCAGTGAAATGGCACACAGATGACAGCATTCAATTAAGTTCAGAATTAATGTAGCATGAAAGCACAGTCTTACCGAGAAGGCTGAGTGAAATTGAACAGTTGGATTGCAGGTATTTTCCCCATATTTTATTGCAAATGATCACTCATTTTTCCTGCCATGCAACAGGTCAGGAGGGTGATAGTCTACACAGAAGGCCCTTTGAAAACTAAGCAGTAGCCTTGAATTCTTTAACATATTAAATTCATCTCTAATTCTTACTGTTCACTAATAACAGAGTTATTTTTCTGCATTGTTGTCAACTATTTTTTCCCCAAGAGCAGTTTTTCATTTTTCCAGCCAAATCTGTGGATTGCTGAAGAGCAGTGCAATTTGCTACTGGACAATAGTCGCCATAAATTCAGTTATTGGGATTCACCTCTTGCATTTCTTGATGAGCTCTACTAGTAACTTGCTGCACACGTATACATACTTATGAGCAAGATTTTCAAAAGAATGGCCTCACAGAAGGATCTTCTCAAAAAACTAGACTGGCTGTAAATTACTGTTCTTTCCTCAGGAAAGCTGAAGGAGGGGCAGAGGAATACGTCTATAATCAGAATGAAAGTCAAATTTTGAAAAATTGGAGACGAAAAAATAAAACTGTTTAGTATCCTTTACATTCAAACTGCTTAAACATATCTAGAGGTAGCTTATATTTTGAAATGATTCTATACGAACCACTGATTATAAGAATATATTTTATAAATATAAAACTAGACATTTAAATATTATTGAATAGTGAAAAAATATTTCAGCTAATAGAGTTACAAACAGTTACCCTTTTCTTGCAAGAATTTTCAGGTCTAACAAATATCTTTCCCAGAAAAGCTTGATTCCACTTTTTTCAGTCAGCAAATGAGGATCTAATAATTATCTGGCAAATCGACAACTGCACCAGACTTTGTAGTTGTTATAGCCCTACAACTGTTACGGAGCAAACAGAGTAACATAAATATGATGCACACTCAGTTCTCCTTGTTTCAAATGCACACGTGAAAAAATTACAGACTTTGTTGATTAACACACTAGAATCTACAAAGAAAAAATAGAAGAAAAACCCTCTAATCTCACCCAACAGCGTGCTCTGCACAGTCAGTACAGCACTCGTGATTCAAGAGCATAAACCTTAGATTTCTCATCTTGCTAAGGACTAGGCCAAAAATCTTCTGAAGGCCATTTTAAAGCACAGTGCTCTGCACCTTGTTTCCCTTAGCATCCTCTCTTTCTAGCGCAGGTAGGCATCTGATAGCAGCTCATCATCTTCCACAGAGCATTTACAGCAGCTCTGAATTTAAATGGTGAACAGGAAAGGGAACATCTCGCGTTGAATCCCCATCACCAGCTTTTGTCCCTTTGAGTAAAAGGAAAACTAGTGATACAAAAAGGGAATACTAATGTTTAAGAGCTCATTTGAAATATTTCAAACAGGAGCTTTTTATTTTCACTAAAATTTCAGAGAGGCAATGTAATTTGAAGTTTGGCGTGGTGAAGCAGAGAATGACAGGTTAAAATAATTGAAAAGGAGCTCAAGTTCTCTTGTTAATTGCGTGCTGCAGGGAGAAATCCCTTGCTGCAGCCTCGCATCGAATCACTGAACAGAGACCCAATATTTACTATCAATCAACATTACAAGCATTTAATAAAAATTTTTCATAATGGAAAGACTGATGGAGCGGAGATGGATCATTTCCATTAACTAACTCCTCTCCACAAACTAGAAACCCATTACCAGATGCAGCAATCTCCTCTTCTTGTAAAGTCTAGTTTGCTACAAGAAATCAAAGAACAACAACAAAAAGCACACAACTTCTCCAGTACATAAGAAAAACACAAAGAGCCTCCCCTCTATTTTTTTTTCCCTGCTTCACTAAGGTGCAAGAAGCGTGCTTGGGACAAAAGATGATTATATTTCTTCTTTAACAGGAGAGTCTTGCAGGAGAACAGAGAGGTGTGAGGAAAAGTATGGGATAAAATACTCGGCTTGGTCAAGCCAGCCATGACTCACAAAACATTTTAAATTAATTCAAATAAAACTGATGAACACAGGACCTTTATTCCTGTAAAAGCCCTTTGTTCGGCAGAAAAATTCAGATCCAGATCGTACACATGGCCAAGTCAGTAATAACCGGATTCCTTATCACTATATACCTGCTTGTTTTCTTAAGTGTATCTGAAGTTGGCAACTGAAAAGTGAAAGTGAATTTAGCCCTTAGTAAAAGCCCTTTAAACTCAGGTGATGATGTGGAAGAAAACAGGAAGGCATCAGAAATCTAGTGTGCAACACAGAGTGGAAATATCCAGTACCCACTAACCTCTGCATTCAAAGCGGACTGCTAATATCAGGTCAGGATGCTGCGCTGTTTCACACAACTAACCACACCTGGAAGTGATCCACGCCCACGCTCCACGTATAACTACCCCCACAGTATACACGTACATACACATTCAGGGCAGAATCTCCAGAAACTTGCATTTTCTTCCTCACAGTCTCCATTCATTCATATATATATTTTAAATAACAAATGGATCTGACAGTATAATGCAAGTAAAGGCTGCTGGAAGGCAAGGACATAATGCAGAAAAAAGGACAAAGAAGAAAAGGTCTATAAGCGCTGTTACAGGAAGCCTCAATGCCCAGACAAGACTAACTGCATCAGTAAGCATGTCTGCATTACAAATGAAATGTTTGTCTAAGATATCTAGATCATAGAAGTTTGAGTTATTGTCATCATATATTTTCCCCATTTTTGGCAAGAGAAAAGAAACCTTTGAAGGACTCTCAGAGACTTTAGTCAAACGGGTGATACTGTCTGTTCTTGGCTAAAGTTCAAGCAATGACATGAGAAAGGATCTTGAAAAACGTCTGGCATTGAGAAGAATAATCAAGTGGTTAAACAAACACATACTGAATGTTAGTCTATAATAAGTGCAACATAGTTTCATTAATATAAATATCTGAATCAAAACTAATACAGGCTTATATGGAATATATTAGCTAGTAAGTTCCGTAACCTAAGATTTTCTGGGGATAATATCCTTCCTGAAGTAACCTCAGTGAATTGAATGAACTACAGAGATCAATTTGGTTCTCCCTTCATCTGTTCTTCCTCCCACCCTCCTTTTTTTTTTTTTTTTTTTTTTATTATAGAAGGAAACTCAAGCAGTTCAGACACATGCACAATTGTTTTAGGAGAAAATAAACAAGGAGGATGATTTTTCAAAATACAAATGCTCAAGATATATTGTCTTTTCCATTAAGTGCTTCATTAGTGGAATGAAAACCCAAGCCAATAAGCCTTGTACTGCTTCAGGAGAATCAACACAGTGAAATCAGCTATCAAAATGAAGGAAAAAGACAGTTCCAATTATTGGTCCAGTAAGCCTAGAAATAGAACAAAGCTTTTTTTTTTTTTTTTTAATTGTTATTAGTAATGCAGAGGGACCACTAAAGACGATTTTATAAAGTTTGCTGGTTTATTTGTTTTCACTGTGTACAAATGTTGGATACTTGTACAGAATATCCAAAACATATTGTGAACTATTCGAAATGACTGTTTTTGGTAGTTGCATTAAATACCTAATAAAAGTTAACATGCTGGAAGAGAACAAAAAATAAAAGAAAACAAAAACAAGTAAGTCATACAAGACACTTGCAAGTGCCCGAGTACTTGCTTACAGCTCTTCGGCAACTGCTTTTCTAATTTCTAAGAGTCTCTGGGTATTAATGTTGACATTAATCAAGGCTTCATACTGCACAGGTATTGCTCCTTTAACAAAAGCAAAGCAACAGAGGTGAACTTGAATATACTCATACATGAGCTCTCGTACATGAGACGATTCACATCACAAGATGAAGCGAAGTGGCAGGTGCAACATAACCGAAAATAAATATTCCAAAATTGTGGCCCCTTTAAAATATTTCTGTTTAAAACACTTACATGTGTGTGGGGAGGGTGGGGGCGGGCCTATCATGATTCCCCCTGGAGTGATTCCAAGTCACGTATTTATTAAGTGCAGCCAGTTACAGCATCTCTTAGAAACAAAACAAAAACAAAGGTTTCTACAATTTCCTCAGCTTTGCTTTGTTACAGAGAACATCTATTCCAGGTCAAGCATAGGCCACACTGTTCCCAAGTACTCTGTGTCCTCAGCTTTAAAATATGGTACTTTCTTAGGTTTCTAAGCAAAAAGGTCTTTGGCAGCCAGGAATCCCTAAAGATTGTTTTTTTTTAAAAAAAAAAAAAAGTGTAGTTTTTCCTATACTAGGCGAGAAGTTTTTTTTTTGTCACAATTTATTCATCTTCTATCACCATATGGTCAACTTTTCCAATGCATCCTAATTAAGACTACATCCTAATTAGATCCATATCTTTAGCAGTGACCAGAAGACAACTATTGTGCTGTGGGTCTGTTCACCAAGACAGTTCTCCCTAGTTTATTTCCAGAGGAAGCTCAGATTGCTGAGGCTAGGAGATGCATATTCTATCATCTCTAGATTTTCTGCATTTTTCTGTCCAAAAGCCTGAAGAGAAACTAGACGCAAATCAGGGTAGGATAATGTTTGGTTTTCTGAGGACTTAACACATTGCAGGGCGGGATTAGAAATAGCGCAGTGGAATACAAGTGGTGCCTTGAGATTTCCTGTTTTGAAGGCATTTTGCTCCTTTCCTGTGCATATGAAGATTTGCCTTTTCTGAAAAGTTCAGGTCCACACCTGCCTCTAAGGCGGTATACACTTCCTGCTTGCTCATTGCAACGAACTTATCAATTCACCTGTTAGTTCAATGGCTAGAAAGAGACAGGAGTAGCTGTGTGCTTGCCTAAGTAAAGAAATACAAATGATAACTTCTAGGGAACACGGTTGTCCATTCAGACCATGTTTTCTAGCCTTAGTGTGCTGCTCCTGCAACAAACCAGACATTTTAACCAGTTTTAACCTAGTTCTGAAGCATCATCCATACACCTCAGAGTGCACCAGCAAAACCACAGCATGGACGTCTCCCTCAGCTTTCTGCAGGGGGCTTTCAGTTCTGTGGTAAACCCACAGTTATCTCACCGTACACTTCTTAACGTCAACACAAGTGGTCAGGAAGGGAAATGAAACAAACGTGGACAGAGGTAACAGAGAGAAGATAAGGCTGCCTTTACAGAGCACCCTGGACTGCAATCTCCTTGCGAGTGACTTTAAGCCTGTTAAGTAAAAACACTTCCCTTGCCTGGAGTTTCTTACGGGGGAGATGGGGATAAATATATAAATATAAAATACATATGTATTTTTTGGCAGAACACTGTACAGAAGTGTTTTGGTCTACTAAAGTTATTAACATTACTAATACTGTCACTGTTAGATTTTATTGGTTAAGACACCTATTTACAAGTGTTATAAATCACAGGTAGTAGCACATCACCTCTTAGTACAGAGATGAATTTGTTTATGCAGGCTTTCCATTGTATGCTAGTCTTTTAAAAACAAATTTTAAGTAACGTTTAATTTTCCCCTGAAATGTATGAGGTTTCCTTTACCCACCCATCCCCACTCCCCTCCAGATTTTTGTCTACATTCCTTAAGTTGTATAAACAGTATTTACATACCTTTAAATTAACTACACAGTTTGCACTGCAATATTTAATCTTCCATGATATCATGAAGATGCACTCTGCTCTTTGAAGGTAGCAGTACATCTTACATATTATTACTAGAAAAGGTCACGAAAAGATCAATACAAGCCTTATGCTTACATATCTTACTATAAGAAGTTGTCGTTTAGAAGTAATAAAAAAACCTCCCTTAGAAGGGAGCAGAATCATAAGGAATAAAAGCGGTAATTAATAGGAGGCAGATGGAATGCCTTGAACTTTCAAGGTTTGATCCTCTGCAGCCTAAGAGGCGATAACATCCATAATAGACTCTTAATAACACCAAGCACAGATGTAAGTGGAGCTGACTAACTAGGAAAAGCGAGGGGGGTTGCTAACTGAGAAGTGGATGAGAATATAATCAGTACATTAACAAAATTGCTTCCTCCCAGTGCCCCACCCATGCACTTTTTTGCAATACTGGTGTAATTCCCTGCTCCTTCCTAAGCACTGAGTGCATCGCAGACCCAGTGAAGATTTTACTCAATAACTAGTTGAAAGGATCCAGGTCAGAAATATAATTTTAAGTTGTGGTGCAAGTCACCAGTTGGCACAAAGCCTACTTTAATGATGGATTATTAGCACTGTTGTTCCACAACTTCAATTTTGTTTTAGCATAGATGGGCATACCAGGGAGGCAACCTTTCCCTATTGTATTGAAGACCTTGCTGAGACTTGCCTGTATTAGGTAGCATTTTAAATCTGTTCCCTTCCATCACTTTAGCATGAACGTTTTGCCTGAATATGTTTATCACAGCTTCCTTCTTGCATAGATGGGACTACCAGGAAACCTGAGTAATTCTAAATCACTCTTGTTCTTTTTGCACACAGAAAAAATGAGGCACAAAATCAAAAAAAAAAATAATTCCAAGATCCAAGAGGGATTTATGTATTGAAAGTTGGAGTTGCTGGAATTTAGGAACCTAAGACAAAATTGTAATCTTCAAAACCCATGTTCACTGCTTAAATTCCTCTGATAAGCTAGTTTTCAACACTTAAAATCCCCTATCTGCTGAAAGCACTATCAATTTCATTATTATCAATTTATCATCAATTATTATCAATTTCATTATTGTCAATTTCTATCAATTTCAGCCCCAGTGATATGTGCCTCATTAATTCTTTTATAAGATATCCCAGTGATCAAGTGACTCAGCCCAGACAGAAAGCACTCTTGTTCCAAATATTTTATGTTTAAAACTGATTTTATAACCTGAATCACCATAAGGACAGATTTCCTCCTATAGCACATGACACTTCCCCCATTCCTTTTCCATTTAATCTATTTGAATCCCAAGAGTCCCTTCTGAATCCTTAGAAAGTAGATCTCCATCTCTCCTGCTGAAGCTGACACCTCCACAGAGAACAGCCTGCAGCCAGACAGGGCACAGCTCCACTGAGGCCTCACCAGAGGGAAGGACAGCACAAGTAACCTGCATACTGCTGACATCCCCAGTCACTGCTATTTCACAAAAGGAAATCATTAAATAGCTTAGCGCTTCATTTTACCAATCACTACAGTATCAGCAACAAGATTCCCAGTTAAACAATCCAGATTGGTTTGGCAGCTTCTGGAACGGAAATGAGTTTTAGCAGACAATGTGCTCAGTGCACGTTTGTGCAGTTCATCTGGCTTACTAACTCTCTTTAAAGGCGAGGTCAGTAGGCACCCACCTACATCAGTTGAATTTTATGCTTCTTGCTGAGAAACCGGTCTCTTACCGAAACTTACAGGTAAAGGTTAGGACTACAAATCTACCTGAAAGGAAGAGAAGGGTCAAAGCAATGTGACAATGAAAACCCTTCTCTTACTTGTTCTTGATAAGTCATGTACGCTCTCACAAAGGCACTGGGGCTGTGATCTGTAAGACCTCACGCAAGGCAAGTAAAATTGAGACCCTTTCCCTTCTTCTCGCTCTTATTCTAGGCCTGACCTCTAGATGATTTTCTTCCAGCTTTCAAGTCTGAATATTCAAGCTTATACACTGGCCTTTCAGCATTTCTTCACCGTCTTTAGTAGTGTTTTTTTTTTATTATTATTATTTCTTAACATTTTGTCCCAGTTAAGTGTGTCTAGATGGACTATCCAGGCAAGAGCATCTTACCAGTCTAGAAAATGGTTTGCTGTACCCAGCTGCAACACTACCACCACAGGTCCTGATACAGACGCCAGTCCAAGCAGATGGTGCTATACATCTGGAGGCAATTCCAGTGTCTGGCTGCCAATCTGCACTACTTTAGAAGTTAGAGCCCAAAGCCAGGCTTGCAAAGGTGGCAAGCACTCCTGGGCCCAGCTCTGCACCTTTCAGGAGCACCAAGGATTTTTATCCTCCGAGCATTTCCAAAAGAAGGCCACTTCCCATGCATTGTCTACAACAGATTATTATGCCTTTTATGGCTCATAGCATTTAAATAACCGGGCATTTTCCACACGGTGCCATTCATATGCTATCATTAGTGAGTGACCAATTGTCGGCATGTGGCCAAGTTTATTTAAGCTGTCACCTGGAAACCACATATTTTTCTATTCAGAGCTCGACTGTCTCACATTGGGAAACAGTGAGATATATGCATGTTTGCAAATAAGCAGCAGCCTACCTTTACTACCATACACCTATTGCTTCACTTTCCATTCACAATTATTTTTGTTATTGAAATGATTTTGGCCAGAGACATCCTGTAGCATAACCAAAATCCAGCTATTTTTTCAGGACTTGGTTGGAAAGCATTATATCACTTCTTCTGCCCTTTTTTTTAAGGATTCATAGTCCTGAACTGTTTTTAGATTTTCTTTTTTTTTCTTATTATAGGCTTAGGGTTTTGTTGTTCGTGTTTAAACCTACAGACACTTGAACTAAGATGGCTTTTAAGGTTAGTTACATCTTACTCTAGGGAGAATGGAAACCATTCTCATTTGTGTTGTTCCTTTACTCCAGAAGGAGAGCAAACATCTCAAATACAGGTTACATTTTAGCCTTTTTCTGACAATTAATAGCAGACATCAAATCATAAGTTAACAGTTGTAACATTACTAAATAAGAGTATTTTAACTGCTAATTTCCCTCCACTGTTATGTAAACCTAGCATACAGCAGAGACTGATGAGAAAAGTTAAAGTGAGCAAGCAGTTCTGGTGAAAGCACAGTCCCTTCATTCACTTTAGTGATTCAAAGGAAATGGGAGAATTTAAATTAGGCAAAACATTGATTTTTTAACTTCCATTATTTCCTAATCTTAGTAGCAACTCAATGCACCTTAGACACAGATTCTCTTAGGCACTGAACAGGCACAATCACCCGTTTCGTGTTCCTCTCCACAGTACATCAGCCACTGAAAGAAAAGGACAAAATCCATAACCACTGCACACAACTTTCCTGGCCATAGGCAGCCCCACATGTGCACCAGGGTGGGCTGGAGGTTTCCTCCTGGTCCGGGCATGGGGCTGAGACTTCCATCCACATTTGTATGTGCAGCTCCCCAGCAGTTTGGAGGGAGACCTTCCCACAAGAGACCAGCAATAGCTTGGTCCCAACAGCTACTCCCAAGCCTCCCTTTCCTCAGGTTAGCCTGGGTACCTGTCATTTTACTGTCAATAGCTAAGGACAGGTAAAACTGTGCAATTTACTTTGCTCCTAAGTCTGCTTAAGCACCTTTTATTCAACTTCCTTCATCTTCTCTGGATTCCAAGCCTCACAGCCTGGATTTTATACCAAATTTCTGGCTAAGACAGAAGATTCAGCAGTTTCAGTGGAGGTGAACTTTCCCTAGATCTGCATTTGGCCTCACCAGTCATCCAGCAATTTTTCCATTTGCTTCACTTACATAACTGCTCCTGAAATAGCATATGGATTTACTATAGAAATTCAGTTGCTCATACTGATTGTGTTTGAAAGTGAGCACATTCTTCAACCTTGAAATATCTCAACAACGTAAGTCTAAGTCTCTAAGAGATTAAAGTAAACATTTTATCAAGATATGGTCCACCAGAGCAATGCAGATACCTAAGCATACATCTTTGCTAAGAATTACTTGGCATGTCAAACTTCACTTACAATGTACATGCAAAGTTTGTGCCTAAAAAAGAGTCCATATGTTACTAAATTTTATACAGGAGCCTTAATCTATGTAAGAGTGTGCGTTAGCGTACAAATGAGTTTGTCTTGTTCTCAGAGCAAGTTTATGATGTTAACCCAGCACATCTGGTCAATATTTAATTTACAGCAGCAGATAGTGTGGAGCAGGCTGATTATTTGCTCAATGGTTGTAGGCAAATTATGTGCAAAAGAGCACTGCACAAGGACAGTGAGAAAAAAATACAAATATCAACTCTTGAAAAACAGTTTCATTTCTTGCTTGTCTGACGGAACAACTAAGGGAAAAAAATTTAAAAAATAAAGAAAATCAATGCATGCAAAGAAAAGTGACCGAACTGTGGCATATCACCTTTGCTTGATAAATATATCCCCAGCCTTGCTAAATTTGTATTCCATCCAATTTCAAGTGTTGAGCTCAAAGAAAACCTGTGAAACATCACCTGGATAACTGTAGTTAAGGTACACAGAAGCTATATAGTCATTTTGGGCTTCTTTGGTTATTCTTCGTTTTCAAAAATAAACTGCAGTTCTGTATGTAACTTGGGTTGAAAAGGGAAAAAAAAAAAAAAAAAAAAAAAGGCAGATGAGATGTTCCTGGTATTCCACATGGAATTGCGAGCAAGGCAGAGAATAATAGTCATATAAATGGGACCCTTTGGGGCAAATGGCAACAAATACATTAGCCAGTATTTTAGACTTAATTTCACTAATGAGCTGAAATAGACAGTAAAATAGCTTTTGAAATGTGAATGTGAAATATGAACATCTTTGAAATATGGTTACAACCAGAAGGGGTTTTTTTGTTGTTTTTTTTTTTTTTTTACAAGACGTTTGTTACTTATCCCCCTTTTTTTCTACTCATTCACTTTTTCCCCAGAATAGTATCATTAAAGCCTATTGAAGTACTTTATTTCCCAGGCACTCTTTCGCTCTCTTTGTTCTGCATACAAGTAGCCTGCATATTAGCCAAATATTATGAGCTTATAGCTAATAAGTTCTGTCTGGTGTAAAAGGCTCTAAGGGAAAC
Organism: Cygnus atratus; assembly: GCF_013377495.2. Classification (NCBI taxonomy): domain Eukaryota; kingdom Metazoa; phylum Chordata; class Aves; order Anseriformes; family Anatidae; genus Cygnus; species Cygnus atratus. The sequence continues at coordinate 33,505,055 of NC_066368.1, forward strand.
AGCCAAGTGGGAGAGTGTGTGCAGACAAACTCAACAGTAGGACACTTAAAATCAGCCCATCAAAGAGACCTACAAGAACAAAAATCCAGGTATTCCTACTTTTAAGGAGTCTTCCATTTCCCATTGTCTTCCATTACACATTTTACAACTGAAACTTGTAGGGTTTAGCATGTCCCCCCCAAGCACAAGACAACTTTAGTTAGGCATCCAATTTGTCTGCCATTCATCAATGCCCTCCACGTGAACCTCGTGGCATCACAGAGACATTTCTATCCCCTGCATTCACAGTGCTGGAGTCTCTTGAGCCAACAAACTGTCAAATTAGTGCCAGCTCATGACAGCTTTATGATATGTAATCTTGTTCACCAGCAAATGGTCTGAGACCCCCTGCTTGCTACTGCTGTCAAACAAGAAATGCTTTTTTGTATCTCTCTGATAAATTTGTATTTTGAAAGCAGATTCCAGCTGGGAAGTAGTGGTTTTGCTTCACAAAAATCTTGCATAAGTACACTTAACTGCTTTCTCCCTGTGCTACTTAAAAACAAACTTAGGCGGTTTTGCTTGAAAATGGTAATTTACGGGATAGTAAATTGGATTAGATTAATTCAAGATGTACATTGTGCCGCTGTTTCAAAATACTTAAGCACCTACCAACCAGCAAATCCCTACACCTTCCATATTCAATTATGATTGAAACAGTGCTAAAAATATTTTGCCTGATCTCTATGAGCTATAAAGCCCACATATCAAAAGTGGATAAGCAGATAAACCCAGTTTATCCAAATATATTCAGAAAGAGGAAAAGTTGAGACAGAGAAACAGTTTTCTTAAGCTTTCAAGATGATTAACTCTGGATGAGAGAACATTAGAAGAGAAATTAGAAGAGAATACACACACACCTTACACAGAGGATTCCTTGAGCCAGGAAATAAGTGTTTTCTTCATGTCCCTTTATTCTAGTCACTGTAATATAAAGCAGTAAGAATATACTTAGTCGAGTTGTTATATGTATCCTGAAATTTTCAGCTTTTACATCCCTCTGTGTACAAGTGATCTGATATTAGCCGCCTGCATTTATTCCCTAATTGGTGGCAGAATTAACCACAAGCAGCAGCCAAAGAGAAAAGCGAGTGTGTGAGAAGTGCTTAAAAGCAAGATTGCTATTTTCAATTTGTTTCATTTATAATTCAGCAGACACAAAGGCTGCAATTCCGTAAAGTTCCCATACAGAGTACTCTAGCAAAGTCAGTGGAAGAACCGGGATTTACAGGAACAAGCACCTGTAAGCAGAGTGAAGAATAAAAACAAAACCAAAAAAGAATGTGGGAGGGACAGAAATGGGACATGAAAGGCATCACTGATCTTTTCCTAATGTAAGAAGATTCACAATACAGTCTCTCCTTTACGAAGGTCGAGGTGTAACAACTGTGCTAGAAAACAGCCTCTGGTTTTCTTCTACTGCATTTTTCTCTGCTCTGCAAAGCAGCAGAAAACATTGATGCTTTTGTCCAAGAAAATATTTTTACAACTGTAATACACGTACCCAAACTCAGCCAACAGTTTTTAATGAACATAGCACTCATACAAGTCTAATACCCCCAAACTAGTCACATAAGAAACAACCTGGACAATTAACAAACAAGCTTTCAACCACCATCCCATGGATCTGTGCTAGGACTTGAAGAGACTGCAAGGCCACCTGGAAAAGGGACCCTAAAGCACCAGAGCCTTGCCACATGGCTACCTGATACTGAGTTTCCTGTTGGGAACTGGAGGATTCTTTCTGATGTGATCCCGACCCCAGGAGACACAGCTGCTGGAAGGGAAAGCATCCCAAAGCAGAGTCAATCATGCTGCTAGATGAGAAAATAGTGTCCCTAGGACACACAGAAATGCAGGTATGAGTGTTTTCAAATGAGAACTCTGCTCCCAGTCAAAATCCCACAGATGGTTCCCCAAACTCATCCGCCCTTCTGGTACCTGAGCACCGCAGCATGTTGTGGGACAGCCAGTGACTGAGAAAAATGGTAAGAAGCACAGCGTTGCCTTCTGGCTCTCCTGCTGGAGAGGAGAGCAGAGCAGAGCCAACCCAGGCCCACTCGGGGCACCGGAGGATCAACTCCTTCCTGGTTCAAGCTCTGCTCCCACCAGCCCCACATGCGGAGGCAGGTGGTGGCCCCTGCCAGCAGCAGCTGGACAAAGGTAGATGCTGCCCTACCCACGTCCACTTCTCCTCAGAGATCACAGAATCATAGAATATCCCAAGTTGGAGGGGACCCATAAGGATCATCTAGTCCAACTCCTGGCACCGCACAGGTCTACCCAAAAGTTTAGACCATGTGACTCAGTGCACAGTCCAATCGCTTCTTAAATTCAGACAGGCTTGGTGCAGTGACTACTTCACTGGGGAGCCTGTTCCAGTGTGCAACCACCCTCTCGGTGAAGAGCCTCTTCTTGATGTCCAGCCTAAACTTCCCCTGCCTCAGCTTCACACCGTTCCCATGGGTCCTGTCACTGGTGATAACAGAGAATAGGTCACCTGCCTCTCCACACCCTCTCGCGAGGAAGTTGTAGACTGCGATGAGGTCCCCCCTCAGCCTCCTCTTCTCCAGGCTGAACAGGCCCAGTGCCCTCAGCTGCTCCTCATGTGTCTTCCCCTCTAGGCCCTTCACCATCTTCGTCGCCCTCCTCTGGACACTCTCCAACAGTTTAATGTCCTTTTTGTACTGTGGTGCCCAGAACTGCACACAGTACCCGAGGTGAGGCCGCACCAGCGCAGAGTAGAGCGGGACAATCACTTCCCTCGACCGACTAGCGATGCCGTGCTTGATGCACCCCAGGATACGGTTGGCCTTCCTGGCTGCCAGGGCACACTGCTGGCTCATATTCAGCTTGCTGTCAACCACAACCCCCAGATCCCTCTCTGCAGGGCTGCTCTCCAGCGTCTCATCGCCCAGTCTGTACGTATAGCCAGGGTTGCCCCGTCCCAGGGGCAGGACCCGGCACTTGCTTTTGTTAAACTTCATGTGGTTGGTGATCGCCCAGCTCTCCAATCTGTCCAGGTCTCTCTGCAAGGCCTTTCCACCCTCATCCGAGTCCATAACTCCTCCAAGTTTGGTGTCGTCGGCAAATTTGCTCAGAACACCTTCTAGTCCTACATCCAAATCATTTATAAAAACATTGAAGAGGACTGGCCCTAAAATGGAGCCTTGAGGGACCCCACTAGTGACCATCCGCCAGCCAGATGTGGCCCCATTTACCACAACCCAAATTTGTGAAGCTCCTCAGTGTATTCTGCAGCATGTTTGATTTCCCTTTGCGGCAGGAAAGCTGTTGTTGGAGGCATGTCTGCGGGTGCCATCGGACAGTTTTTTGCCAGCCCAGCTGATCTGGTGAATGTGCAGATGCAGATGGAAGGAAAAAGGAAGCTGGAAGGAAAGCCGTTACGGTCAGTTCTTCTCCAGGCTGGCATTTATCCAGCCTGTATTACTGCTTGGCTGAGGGCATGGTTCTCTGCTTTCTGCCACCTCCTTCTCCAGCTGCTCTGGTCCCTGTCAGAGGAAGAGCAGTGCCTAGGAGGCATGTGATAGCTCTAGGCAGAAGAGAGGGGGGGATCTGAGATAACTTGCTGTTGCTCTCATGGACGAGGACTCTGGGGCTTTAAGATCAAAAATCAATGTAGATATTCCACTATTATTTTATAATTGAAGCTAACACACACACACACACCAGTCCCTAACAGTACTTTCTAACATGGCTGATATTAAAGCCCAATAATTAATGGAAATGAAAGATCTGCAGCTCACCGTATTTCAGCTTTAATGTATTTGAAAATGTTGCTTGTTCCTGTACTCCAGCTATTCCCTGCTAGGTTACATAGCCTGAAATTTGTTTGGGGTGGACTGAAAATTTGACAGGTAAGTAGGCAAGTTTCTGTGCTACATTTAGCCATACAAACTAAACCGCTGAAATATACAAAGCCTACAGTTCCTCCATCCTTGCTCTTTTAGGAAAGAAAAAAAAAAGAGATGATATATTTTTCAAAAATACTTTGTCTGCTGGAGCTTCGATTAGCAAAACAGCTGTCAGATACTAGCTGAAGCGAGGTATTAGAAAGACAGAACCTCACAAGCTACTTACGAACCTTTAAATTCAGTCCTTTAGGTTGGCATTTACCGTATTCTGATAAGAATGTGTAGATAATGAAAACAACACTGTATTTCCCCTGTAGTTATTCATACTAATATGACTTGAAATTATTTGAATTCATAAGTAAAAGCTAAAATTCATTTGGGTTGATATCACCCGGGACTTCAATGCACCTGACAGCTGGCCGTCTCGCAGCTATCAGAATCACCATGCCTACACCCCGCAGCTCCGCATGTACAGCCACCTGCCCGCCCAACAACTGAGACACGTTACTTGGTCACACGTCAGGAGCCCAGCTTTCCCATTTACCTGCCATCTAATGAGAAACAAAGATGAAATGACCTTTCCACTCACAAGTTAACAAGTTGGAATTGCTGCTCACTTCACAGGGCAGCCAGAGACTTGAGCAACATATGTGATCTGCAGCTGTATTGCAGTAACACAGGGCTTAAAAGTTAAACAGGAAGATGCTTTTTTTATTAGACTTCTTTGTAGTAGGGAAGTCTTATGTTGTGGGCCAGATAAATCCCTGTTGTTCCTTCCTCTGTATCAGCACACAGGAAGGCACCTTTCCTTCTCAGTGTGAGTTTACAGTCTAAGAGAGGGAGGGAGGCACAGAGGCTTCTTGATGCAGTAAGTGGAACCCAGGCTTTGGTCCCTGTTGAGATGCACCCATTAAGCCACACCGTCTCCCCAAACAAAGGCTCAGGGTATCACAGTGTACTCAATATACAGTACAATAAGTTTATAAATACATATACTCAAGCATACTTATAACATATGCTTAATCATTGTGGTCCAAGCTCCCTTAATGAAAGCTGCTGCTATAAAGTTGCATAAAGCATCATCATCCAACTGCAGGCTGTAACAACTAATATCTCTACAGTGTATAGCTGAGCTTAAACCTTCTTGTGTTTGATCTTTGTTGGTAAACTTGCATTTATAATCAAGGGAAAGCCATACAAAATGTACGCAACCTTTAATGGTCACTACAGTCATAAACAGTGACATTCACAACAGTCACTGTCAACCATCATGCAAGTCCTAATAAAAAAAGGATTGGATTGTGATTGCAGATTTTGAAGAAAAGTAGACTATAAATCTTTCAAATCTCAGCATCTGCTATAGAAAAGCAATAATGACCAAAAGAAAAAAATAGAGAGGAGGGGAGGAGGGGGGGAGAACAAGCAGGAGATTATGGAGCATTTGTTCTTTGGTGCCACCGGGGAAAGACTCCTGAGAACAATCCGTATTTATCATGATTGCCAGACTCAATTAAACTTCTGTGTATGCACCCCAGTTCCTGAGAGCAGGTAGATTGCTTTCATGGAGAAATCAGTTCTGCAGGGAAATCAGATCAATAAAGCCCTCAAAATGTGCCACAGTTTCTTGCTAATTTTCCATTGCTTACCACTCAATAAATGAGCATTAGCCAGCCTGCCTTTCCCTGATCAAGCATGTAGTTAAGTCCCCCTAAAAAGTAATCTGCTGTGCTGCACCAGACGTGCTGTCCTCTAGGGGATCGGAAGAGCCAGCGTTCCAGGCATCCCTTCTCTGCTTAGAATTGAATTTGAGTTCAGACTTCAGATAAAGCAAGAAATGAAAACAATACTTCTAAATAAAGAAAAGCATGAAGCTCATTCATTCTCTCTTTCATGAGAAAGCCTTAAAATTAATTCTCACTACCATGTTAATGCTTCACATTCGTTTTCAAAAAGCACTGTTCAGTATTAATAACAGATGCTCCATCCAACTAATCCTTCACATATCCTGTCATATGTTTTGGCTCTCAGGATTGCTGTTCTTAATGGATCCTTTTTCCAAGTACATCATCCTTGATGTGATATCATTGCTACAGATAGAAGTGCCTCTTCCTCCCCTTTAAGGCCACGGTTTTGTGATGTACCTTCCTCAACCTATTTACCATACCACGCTAAAAATAAAAATCTTGGCAGCCTACTTAAAGATGACCTTTCAAAGGAATACCTTTTGTAAGGTCAACATGCCATTCTGTTTAAAAAATAATAATAAAAAATAAAGGAAAAATAGTGAATCGACATGGAGTTGATAAATTTATAAAAACAGACCTACAGAATGTTCTGATATATACATATATTCATACACAAATAGGATATATGCATAGAGATAAAAATATGCATTTAAAAGTTCAGAGCGGGACTTGACATTCACTATGCAATATCACTGAAATTTGATCATTGTTGTCTTTAAGTCAGTAAAAGTACAAATAGGATGCACAAAAAAAGGAAATCTGTCCATCATCAGAAGTTAGAGTCAGTGTGACAACATTTCCTATGCTCATATTCTTTGCTGTATTGATCTCTTTGATTAACATTGTTCCAGGAAGAAGGCATATGATCTTATGTTGTTATCGCTGTCAGCAATAAACTGACACTTTTGTAGCATCATACACAAAGCGAGCACACAAGTGCTCAACAGAAATTACTCTGGCATCATTCTTCCATGTTTCCAGCTCAGCACGTGCACTAATAATATGCATATTTTAATTCTCATGCTTGAAATTAAACATGGGTCTCAGCCCTTCATCTAGGTAGTATAAATATCTGACAGAAATATGAATTCCACTGGATCCTGATGTGGGCTGGGTTTCTACAGGTTCTATACACAACTCATGACATCCTATGAACCGTGCTACCCCCTTAAAAATTTGGGTACAAAATTTGAGGATATAATTAAAAATAAATAAATAACTGACTAGCAAGAAAAAAAATACATGAGTACCATTAAGAATCACTTGCAGTTGAATGCCATTCTCTGTACATTTCATAGTATCTGAGTTAGACGTACCTGGAGAAGACAGGCTTTATGTTTTTGATAATTACATTTAGTCTTTCACATCACTAAGCTCTGACATTACACATCATATAATGGGGAATGCCTTAAGAAGAAGGAGCAGCAATACGTAGAAAGATGTATAGCTCTAACTCAGTCTGATTTCTAAGGTACCCATAGTTTCTCACTTCTAAGAAACTCCTCCATTCTGCAGATCTCTGAGGTAGGTGAGAGAAAGTTTAAGAGACACAGCACACTAATAAAGAGAGACGCCTTTGACTGCCAAGTTTCCTGTTCCTGCGAGCCCTGGCATCGCTCCTGGAACTGAGGGGAAGAACAGTCTGTTAAAGTGCTATTGTCTCCAATAGCTCAAACATCTGCAGGAATAATGAGGGGATTTACTTTTCTTTCTCCTTTCCTTTCTCCCACTTCTTGGCCACTTTCAACTACAAGCACTTGCGATGTTTGTGTACATGCCATACTGCAATATTGGCTTGAATCTGGCAGCAGAAAGCCCCAGTTATTTAGCTAGCTTAACTCATAACACCAAGTTTCTGTAGCAGCTTTTCAAAGCATTAGACTGAGAACTCATATAAAAAACATTCAAGATTTTCAGAAAACCATTATTCAATCCTAAGGAGTGAACAGGAGCATCCATATAGATTGTATCTGAAGTAACTGGCCATTTCTCATTGTTGAAACTAAAGCTTTCAGTAGATCACAGAACATGAAACTTAAAGTCACATTTCCAAAATGGTCCAAGAGGATCTGTGGTCAAGCTGAGTACGTAAACATATCTAACACTAATTTTCAATATAATTTCGGAAAATGCTAACAATCTTTTTAGTGTATAGCTATTATACTAGAAGGAGGTCTTAAGTATTTTAAAGCATATATGTAGGGCTTCTTCCAGAAACGTGCAGGGTTTAGCTTTTGTTAACATCATATGCTGAAACAAACAACTCCAATAGCCCCAAACCCTCCAAAATAAATTTTGAAAGCATTCCAAGTGTGGACATGTATTAACATACAGGAACTCATTTAAATAGTTCTGAACTTGTATTATCTGAAGCGAACTGCCAGTATAATCCAGTTTGTCATCAAATCACATGCCAACTCATGTTCTGAGCATTCTGGGTTGTAGAGAAGTATGTTTGATCTCTTCTGAAGGTATGCACATCTCCATTTCATAGCCATCAGCATTAGAATTGGTACATAAGAGTTGGAACAACTTGCCAAGTGAATTAGCCCTCATATTGGACTCATTTAAATAGACCAAGAATGGACATCTACCTTAAGAATATTTGATCACACATTAGAGGCTCAATGAAGAAATCACAGGATTAATTTCTGTGTCTTCAAGTTCTACAACAGATCCCCCCACTGGTCTAAAAATCTATTATTCTTAAAAAAAAAAAAAAAAACCTCACTCCCATTTTCCTATTCTGTAGTTCTATTTAAAAGTTTAGTTGGCTTAGAAGGGGGAGTGGGCATCCTCTCTGTTACGCTATACCAAGTTTTCATCTCAGAGAACTTACATTAGAACTTACATTTCATCTCAGAGAACGCACATTAGCTGCAGCATTCTGACATTGTGAAAGAGGCGTCTAGCGCACGTACCCTGGCTACATTACACACATTTCAAGCTTAGATGCAAGAGTTTGGTTCCCTTCTCATTTCTCAGGTCAAAAAGGCCTAACAGCACTTCAAAAGATAGTGCACACTCTCAGCTGGAGAACTTCTTCCACTGTGGGGGCAATCAGAGTCCCAAAGGAAGCTCCTTTCTTCTACTAAAAGGAGAATTTTTGGCTGCTGAGGGAGGCAGGGCTGTGGGAGAAGATTTTTAATGAACTCAAGGCAGACACTGTGTGAATTAACAGCTGCGTCACTGGACCTGGAGTCAGGAGAGACATACCCTATTCCTGGTGTTGTGACCTCAGGCAGATCAGTTTTACTTAATTACTGCATTACAAGTAATTGGTAGCAGTAAGATCTTGGAATGCAATACGTGCATAGTACTATTAGCCATTTTACGTTGCTTTCAGTTTAGTAACAAAATGGACAGAAGATGTCCAATGTTTCAGCCCTTCTGAAAAGTTGAAGTGGAAAGAAGACAAACCCCAGGACCTGGCTCACTAGGTGTCCCATGCATGCGCAGTGAGAAACGAAAAGTGAGCATGCAGACAGCAAGAAATAAATTCAAGACGACGAAAACCCCTGGTCATACTGACAAAGCAAGGAGTAGCAACCAGACCATCCTATTTCCAGAAATTTCCCCTTTCACTGGGCTATGAAACCATCTTCACCTGTGCTGTTTTCAATAGCTTCATAGCTCATGCCTGACATTATTACCTTGGTTTAATCCTGCAGAAAGTACAGTGACTAGCAGTACCCACCATCAGCTTCTATTCAGTCCTTTAAGGAGACCCAAGGTGCCCCCTACATCCTTTTGAAGATCAGTTCAAGGTAAAATAAAAATATCCAATAGTTATCAAAATATCCAATAGCAGGAGAACCTGGAATACTGACATGATTTGGAGGAGAAGGAAAAAAAAATAATAAAAAAAATAAAGCCACATACTAGAAATCATTAAGTGTTTTAACACTACAAGTCCAACACATGAAGTTACAGAATTCTCTAGAACTTCGTTGGTCGCAATGACAGGCATATTTGAGGAAACTAGTTAAGTGTAACAAACTATATATGCGATGGGTCATATCTTGCCTTCTGAAAGCAACGCAGGTGGCTTAGAGTTTTGGAAGGGGAAAAGGATTACTAGGAGACTATCAATCACTCTGCAATAGGTTATAAAGCAGTGCCTAAATCCCAAAAGCCTAATGACATTTAGGAAGACATTCAGAATCCGCTTCCCTTCTGGTTTTGCCGAGGCTTTCCCCAGCTAGTATTAACCCCAACAACCTGTCTCTTTGCATTAGCCTCAAGCTAAGTTCTCAGTGCACCCTTGGTAAGGGATTCCTGTTCTTGTCCTGGCACCTCAGCCAGTAATGTTCCTAGTTCGAATGTCAATGTTTTCTCTAGGTCAGGTCAATATTTGATATCTTGGCTTTCCTCATAAATGAAATTAATACTGCAGCAAGAACAAACCATCCAAGTTTTATCAGTTTTGAAACATAAGCTCAAAAAAGAAACCTCTCAGGTGCCCTGGAAAATATTCCTGCTATGAACTTTAGAAAATGAGTGTCATTTTTAGTACCTGCCTATAATCCAAAAATTACACTTTTTTTGTTTAAGAAAGTTTCTCCTCGGTATCAGGATGCATTAGCATCATCCATTGTGAATGGAAATTAAAGCTGGAGAAACCAAGTTTCTACTGTTATGGAAACAGGCTGTACAGAGTAAGAGATGTAGGATATTTGCAATAACTTCTGTCATGGAGAATTCAACTGAATAGAAATTTCTCTTTTCTGTCAATCTCCACATCGGCAGGCTGGCTCTAAGACACGCAGTATTTTCTCTCTTTCTCCCTTCTAGCTACATTTATAGGGCTGAAGAATTTGATTACCAAGAAGTTTGTTAGAGCAAAAATTCTTCATCAGGAAGAATTATGGTAATTAACCGATGCCAGAGTCACCTATTGTACCTGGCGTCTACCTGAATTAGCAAGCACTTACCACAGTCCTCACGTGTGGTGTCCAGTTTGCCATAGACAGGAAAAACAAAAAAGCCAAACAGAACAAAATAAGAACACAGAGCATTTTCCTGCTATAACTATGGTATGAAGAATAAAGATGAAATGCAGCATGTACTCAGTGGACAAGACTAGCCACAGACAGGGACACACGTGTCAGCAGCGCCAAGAGAATACACACTCAGTTCAGGTTATCTGTGTGCACCCAGAGAACAATGGCAAGAACCTCACAATCTGAAGCCTGCTTCTCCAGGCACACATCATCAGCTTCAAAAACCTATGAAGTATATGCTTAAATCCACAAGCATGAACAGAATACCTTTGTAAAATGCTTTTCATCCCGGCCCTGTAAAATCAGATTTTCTCAGCTAAATTGGAAAAAAAAAGAGCAGTACTGCTTTTCATACCATTCAAGAACAATTTAGTCAATATACTTGAACTATGAATTTGTAGGAATCTCACATTTAGTTGCCAGTGTAAGGCACATCTTTATGACATTCCTTTTTATAGTATTCGTCACCAACATACAACCATACTCTGTGCAAATCTACTGAAAACTAAGAACAAAGAATCTAACTTCCCCTTGCTAGAGTGTTTAAATATATATATATATGCTATTTGAAGGCAGAAATAAAATTATAATGAAATCCTAGAGACTGAACTATATCAACTGCTGAAATATTTCAAGTGTTTTCCACTTTTCCAACACTTGCTGCCCATATTTTTGTGAGCTGTGTTGGAAGAAAGTAGTCTTGGATTTTGTAACAAAATTGGAAAGATTAAACCCATCATGTCTCAGAATAACAACAACAAAAAACATTAAGAATATGCTAGAACTGAGGGTGCAGTGCAAGCATCACCATCTGTTTTAGACAATGGAAATATTCCAACACTATTTTACTTCAGTAGCATTTGTGAGAATTAAATACATCCCTACCACTTCTCTAGTGACATAACAGATGAGAATCATGCCCCACTACCAGTACAACCTGTAACATCCTGGTAAAGTGGCTGATGCCAGCAGGAGCCAACTGTGTGAGGTGGAAGCTAGGCACAGCTAGGAGCACCCTGCACTTGAGGGCTTGCCTGTGGCACAAAACAGGCTCAGCTGCTCCTTCCTGCCATTCTTCATACCTACCCGACGTTCTTTCATAAAAAGTTTTCTTCCCAGAGCATGGGACCAGAAGATTACTTCAGTCAGCCCCTTTTGCACTTCAACCCAGCTGACCAAGGACACACTTGAGTGGCTAGATGCTCTGGTTTCATGACTCACAAGCAAGCAAAATAAAGAGTGGTAACAAGCTTAATGGAAAAAGCCCCACATTACAGAATGAAAACACCTCGCCCATGTGTCTGTTCAAGAGAATGCAGTATACCACAGTATTACCCAAAAATAAGTTACTTGCATGCATAATTCTGCATGAACACTTATAGATCTTCTCTGTGCCCAGTGGGTCACAAGACACTTCCAGCTCCCAGAAAGAAGTCAGCCTGACTTTTCTCATCTTGAGAAGGGCTGATTCACAGGACCTGAAAAGAGGTCAAGCTGACCTGCAGCCATTTTTCTGTTGTAGACAAGGGCTCTGCACGTATGCTGCAGACCGCGGGGCAGAAGGTAACCACTCTCGGCACTGTCCCCTGCACACAGACAGTTGAGCAGCCCGGGCTGCCCTGGGGAAAGAAGCAGCCTGTTGAAGTGTGTACAAAGCTGTTTTCCTTCCTGATGCCCTCTCTTTTTCTCCCTGCAGTAAAGCACCACTTTATTAAATTATTTAGCAAAGAGCAACTTGTTCAACACTAGGACAATTAACTTAAGTTTTTCCAGGTGGGAGCTTAAGTGAATGTTCATTACTGACCCCTAAAATTCAACCTGGGTCCTTGTTGCTGTCAGCGACAGGCTGACAGTGGGGTTAGAGGTACAGCACCGCACAAAGTAAAACACCACTGCCTGTCCACTCTGCATGCTTCCAGCCTTCAACCTGCCTAACACTCCCACTCGCAGGGTCACAGGGGAAAGAGCATTTGGGATTTCAGCTACCGGTTCATGACAGAGTCAAAAAATGGAAATAAATCAGCAAGACTCCCCCCTTCCTTAATACCAAGGGGAAAAAAAGATCTTAACCAAAGCAGCATGCTTGTCTTGTCACAGTAGTCATTTTCTCTACCCTCAGAAGACAGTTTATGAAAGCAGCCTGGGATTACACTAAAACTGTAACAATAACTTCACTGCTGAAAAACATGGACCTTGTGCCCCTTGCAGCCCTTTCCCTGTGCTCCAGGAATTCACTGAGGGCAGTGGAGGAAGAACCAGACAAGTTCTCACAGGTCTGCAATGGCCTCTGCCCGAGGCGACACTCAGTAGTGCCAGCCCTGCACTGCAGGAGCCATTTCTGCTGATGGCCCCTGCCCAGGCGGGACAGCCAACCGCAGAAGTAGCGAGGCAGTGGCAGCTGCTGTCTACAAATCACATTGACTGATGAACCAAAAGACTTTGCAGAGCTTCAGAGATACAGACCCCTAGGAGCAGGCAATACTTTTTGCCCAGAGCTTCTTTTTCTTCTTGTTTGACATCTCTGATGTTAAACTGTGTATGAAAAGATGGAATAAAAAGTTGGGAAAACAAAGTTCAGATGATAACAGGAAGAAAAAAAAAAAAGGAGAAAAAGTGTAAACACTTGAAAACTTGTGTATACCAAATAAAAGGAATTCAGGTATTTTTGTTTCAATATTACTTGGGGTTTAAAGAAACCAAGTGTTCATTATCTTTAGGAGTAACTGTTCACAAGAGCTTTGCCATTGGTGCAAAAGATACCAGTAGTGCTTTCTGCAGAACCAGATTAAGCAGACAGAATCAGAGCAAGTCACTTGGAAAGAGCAGCAATCCCAGGGAATACGTGAGGAAACATAACCCAGAACCACAAGTTGGGGCAGCAGCCTGTGCATCCCTGCAGTACTGGGGATGCCACATCAGCAGCACACACAAACCAGACGCCCTGCACATGCCAGCCCTCTCCTGCTTGCCCAGCATTCAGGCTTGCTTTTCCAGGGCCATCAGTGCTCAGGTCCACTGCTGCCTTTCAGCATCCCTCTGCAGACCTGATATCTGATCATCTGCCTGAGCCTATTCTGAGTTAGGAGAGATCAACAGCATGACTGAATATCATATGCAATCCCTAACATCAAGTCCTGTAACAAGCTGTGCATTTTCAGTGTATCACATCTGTCGGTGACAAATTTTGCAATGGAGACAATTTAGGAAGCTGGAGAGGATTTAGCACAACTCGCACACAGACAAAAATAAATAAATGAATAATACAGTCAACCTGTCAAGCTCTTCTTATGGACTGTCTAAAGTTGCCTGGCTCTTTTGACCTGTTACAGAGCCATCTCAGGTAAGACAAGTGGGCACCTAAGGCTTGTACATTTTTCTGTTCCCAGAGCTTGGCCCACAGAGCAGAGAGTAGAACAGGAATTCACTGAAGCCTGAGACATATAGAAGTAAACCGCTTCAAAACCCAAATTAAAAACCTGCAAAGACAATGAAGAGTGTGAGGTTAAAGCAAATGCTTTTTAATGGATATTAGTAAGAGAAGCATGCTAGCACGTGTTGCCCACGTTAATATAAAAGATGTGCCTTCAGACAGAAGAGTGCGACCAAACACTGCAACATCGATCTGCTCAGCAAAAGCCACCTCTGTAGTAAGAGCCATTTCTCAACCGACCTGGCAAAAACACCTCTCTTCTGCTCTGCTGTGCTGGTGGCTCACTCAGAAGTCCCTGACCCCATTTCTTTCACACTCTGCTCTCGCACCTCTCACCCAGCTCTGGAGCTGTCTGGCTGCCCACCCTGCTCACAGCAAGACATGTATACATATGTATGTATATGCAGTTGCAAGTCACAATGTGCTGCTTCCACAAGTAGTTTACCGTCTCTCACCATATACAGCTGAACTTCAAGAAACTGCCAGGTGGGTTTACTGGTCTAAACACTGAAAGCATTGTCATTGCGATTAAACCTTACAACTTTTTCTGAAGGAGAGTTTCAGGCTCAGAGTTTCTGAGCAAGTCTCTAGGCTGGCCATCTCCCCACAAGTGCCATTTCCCAAGAGGCAACTGATGAACGTAGGCTGGCCTGTTTTCCACCTCAGATTTACTACACTCTAGAGAAAATAAATCTTTGTATATATGAAAAAAAATAAATCAACATGAACTTATTACAAATGCGTGGTTTCTGAACTTATTTTTAGGAGTTGGTTGAAGCATCAGTGTTTTTATTTCCTGGTACAATATTGTTTCCTTTTTTCTATCTCAAACATGCCTCTGATTTGACTAACAGAAAACCAGAGAAGGCAGTTATTGCTAGCCTGAAAATTTAGATGAAATACTACCTCCTTCCTCCCAACAAAAACTTTAGTAAGACAAAGCATTTCCTGAATATGTCAGAAAGAATATTATTATGTATCAAAACAGAAGAGTTACGTTTGCTTACTGCTTACTAGTTATAATACTTATGCCAACTTTCACATTTGGACATGCAGCTGAAGGTGTGATGCAGATCCTGACACGGGAATAAGCATAAGCTACTCCTTTACCTTCTACATCAAAGCAGGCATAATTCCCAGCCCCAACACACACACAGGAGGCATCATCCACCCTGTGCTGCTGCTCAGGGATCACCAGAGATTTGGTGTGGGGAAGGGGACATCAACCAAAAAACAAGGAGGAGGGTCCAAGGTGTCTGTCTGCCTACTCTGGGGCTGTCAAGCCACTTGCAATCTCTGTGCACGGGTACTGTGCCTACAGTCCTGCTTCCAAGTTCTCTCCTAATGAATGCCCTTTTGCCACCTGAATGCAGTGACTCCATTCACATAAGGCAAATGGAGCAACTTCTGCACCTGACATGAGTTCAGAGCTGCATCATATTTGCAAAATAAACCTCCAGAAGAAAAAGAGGGAAGGACAGAAAACGTGTAACCACAGAGTTGGTCTCCTCAGAAATTGTCATCTTTTACTCTTATAATGCATCTAGCAAACCAAAAGGCTTAGAACAGGGGACTGCAGGTGCCACTGTGTTTGCACGATTTATTTCATCCAGTGCAGATCCTTTCCTAAAGCTGTGATACCATATCCTTCAGGAAGACATAGTGCAATACATAGTGCATTCTGCAGAAAGTATGCTCAACCTCCAAGGAAGCTTAGGTTAAAGAGCCCTCTACTGAAACCTATGTTCTGTCACAAGCTTGCTCTGCTTCATAACTTCCCTTTCTCCTCCACCTCTCAGCGCAGTTGCATTGATTGTTCAAGCCATAACGTCATAACCTCTCTCTTTAGCTAATACAGTCATAGCCTAGAGAGATTCACTTTTTTAAAAATTACTTTTATTTAAAACACTTCTTCTGACAGTAATGGTGCTCACTAAGCCCGAATTCCCGCTCACCCAAAACAATCAGAGAACAGTCTTTAAGACCTGCATTTAGCTACCCCGACTTACAACTTTGCATGCACCTGGGCATTCTTCAAGCTGAAAAGATCACAGCTGTTCTTGCAAAAATTTTACAGCACGAGTAATTCCAAGCACAAAACAGTGGTTAATGCTTTCAAGAAGTATTTTCCTAGTCTGCGTTCAAGTATTTAAAAACATTGCGTTTCTTTGCTTACTAGCTGCCTTTAAAATGAATGTTTTTCCCCTACTAGCAAATACAGATCTCTGCATTGCAGGCAATTTTTATTTAACATTGTTCAGCATAGCTTCTCCTCCAAATTAGCAAAATATATCTTAGAAAGATCACTTCTGTGGTGTAGAAGAGTGTGGATGGTTCCGTATTTTACAGAAGATCAATTAAAATCATTTTCAGTAAAAATGTAAAAGATGGGGGAAAAAAGATAAAAAGAAAACAGAACTGAAGAAGGAAATTGCACGTAAACTTTCCACAGATAGCAACCAAAGAATAAAACGCAGTTATCTGACACAGAGAAGGTTAAGGGGACGAAAGAATGAATTGGGTGGACATGAAAAATTGAAGGAAAGACAAATTCGGAACTGATGTCAGGCCACACATTTTAATTGCGGAACTGCATGCCAGACATTAACACAGAGCCGGGGTCATTCAGAGAACGATCAAAGGGCACTTGGGGGACATTGGGCACTGGGGTGTAGCAACTTTCTAAAGAAAAATCTTACTAGCCTTCTTTAACTTGTGCTATTGCTGGATCATTCAAAATAGCTAGCACAAACTGTGCTGCTCCTTTAGGAAAAAAAAAAAAAAAAAACTACGAAAATAGTCATACCGTCGAGGTTGTCAATCATAAACAAAAAAAACTACAGGCATTCAAAATAAACTGCCCCTTCGGAGCGGAGGTCACCTTGTCAATATCAATCTTCTCATTTTGATGCACATTAAGAGCTATTGGAGTATCCCCTTTTATCCTATGACTGTGAATTGACCTTACTGACATTACTGAATACAATATGGTCATTTAAGGATGTGGTAATTATTGGTAACTGCACTAACTAAGTTAGTAGCACACAGGACACCATTGCTTTGGCTTGTATTGCCACCTGGTCTTTATTTAGATAGATTTGTTATTTGCTATGCCTTGACTCAAACTATGTTCACACCAGTTGTTTTCCACTGGACTCCCATGAAAATTTACGCTAGAAAAAGACCATTTTTCACCTGGAAAAATAAAATAAAACAAATCTGTTGCTTTACATATTTTAAGTTAGCCTATAAGAATTCATATTACATGAACACCTTTAGTTTTCCAGTCTGGAAACACTTTTTTCAGAACAACATGTTTTAAAAAATAAGAACCGTTCAAGTGGGAAACCAACTCACTGTGGTTGTATGTTGCCTTGTATGATCTTCTTGCTCATGAACAGCAAGCAGTTCCTGAAAGGAAGTATTTTATGTGTACTGCTACCTTCAGCACAGTATCAGAATGCTCTTTGCCACCTCACATTCACTCCTCATGCAAAAACACTTGCAAATGAATCAAACAGGACTTTTGTCAAAACATGACATAGAAGGAACAACCAAAACTGAGTCAAGGAAAAAAAAAAAAAGAGCTCAAAGAGCTCCTGTGAAATGTGTCACAGCTGGTCACCACAGAGGTGACAACATGTACCCCAGCACCTCTGATAACAGCTTAACAGAAGCAAAACCCTGTTCAGGGTTCAGCATCCTTTCAAATTCAGCATCCTTTCCCCAGGCCACACTCTACTTCCAGATCAAACCAAAGGCAAAACAGCCCATCTCCAAGACTCAAGATTAAGAAGGGCAGGTGCTTAAGGTGTCTATGCATATATACATGAGCTCTTTTTTGCACGAATTCTGAGCAGCCACAGCCTTGTGAGCCCAAACATTGGCCTTGGGAGGACATTGGTCAATCTGGACACGCACACCAGCTGCTGTGCCACTGCTAAATGTGAGCAACAGCACTTCCTTGTACATCAGCTCCCCTTAGTCTGAAATCAGCTTTACTGATTTACTGGCCAAGATATATAATGTGATCACCATAGAGATGAATTTCTGTTAAAAGAAAAAAGAAAATCAATAGTAGCTTGGGCTGGAAAGGAACCTTGGAATTGATTTGGAGATGACAAGCTGGGCTTAGGCCCAAAGCAAAAGATCCTGGCCAAACAGAGTCTAATGCTTTTAGAGTTCATTTAAAGATGACCCCAAATTAAATTTCCAATTGCAGGGGCCTAATTCACTCCAGATTGTTTAGCAATACTGCTAACAAAAAAAAAAAAAAAAAAAACCTGAAATGAATATCCTTCAGAGGTTTTGGAGTTCAGTTTAATAAATTTTTAATCAGGCGTATATTCTTCCATGCTTGTTCACTTTTGTTGCTGTAGGTTGTCACATTCTGTTAAGCCTGAGGATCAATAAGGAGGCAAGCTCCTCTGACAGCTTGCAAACACTACTGTTTTCTTCACACTGTTTCTATTCAGTGCTTCTTCCTTCATGGATACACCCGCATTTTTAAAAGCTATTGCTTTTCCTCCGAAATGGATACAAAAAGAACGTAGCCCCATTTTAAACTAAGCATCTCACTTTGTTTTGCCACATCATGAGTCAAATCTGAGAAGTTATCTGGCTTTAAAGATTGCCATGCACTCATCCTTCCAGACTGCAGTAGCCCCATCACATCTGATTCATCTGCAGTGCATTCTTACCTGTAAACTGTGCCAGAGGCATTTGCTCCAGCAACTGTGGGAGAAGTGAGAATAAACCACACACTGACAACCCATCGAAAGGTCACTGAACCAGGTCCCACTGGGCAATGCCATTACGTACATTCAGGAAAAGATCTGAAGCACCAGAAGGGCAGTGGTGAGCACCCGTAGCTCAGCTGCGACCCAGAGTATTTCAGCAGCCCCATGCAGGCCTGACTGTTACCTTTGCATGGCTGCCAATGCAACAGCCCTAGTGTTTTTGTTAAGTGCCATACTATAAAGATAATGGTGATGGAGAGAACAGGGAGCGAGGAAAGAGAGGAGATAAAGGTGAAAAACACTTCTTTAAAGTGAGCTATACTTGCTTTGATGATGGCTTCAATCATGTCTTCACACACAATTAATGCTAGATTTTCACACTACCACTCATTTGGCAGAACATATTTAAGTCAATACAAAATGCAGATCTGATTTCAAATTAGCAAGATCACCAATGAATTATATGATGAGAATGATAGCAAGTCTGCGCTGGCACCAGGCTTTAGCATGCCACCTGGTATTCCAGATTGCACTGATCCCAGCCTGTGCTGATCCTCACCACCTGGTATATTGCAAAATGCCTCTCCTGCAATACTGCAAGGCTTTCTGAGCAGCCCTCTTGGAGGGAGAGCCCTTCTGTTTCCAAGGTCACCCACATTTCCAAGTAACAGCCTTGCAGAAAGGCTGCTCAGCTGGATCAGACCTTTGTTTGTATCTCAGCACTGCAAGAGCTGTACACTACTGTGTACACTACTGTAACCTGCTGATCACCGACCCTGACACTGTGCTCGTTCTTGAAACCAAGAACGTTTCCTCATGCGTGCTCTGCTTTTTGACAACAGCTACAGTCCTCCTGGGCACGATCCGTGACAAGCACCCTCATTCAAAATCAGCATACATGGTTCTGCCTAAATCGTCGTCTCTTTTCTGCTCCTCTGCTGCTGTAGCTTCACTTTATACAGCATTGAGCACCAGTACTCCACAGGAAAAGACGTGAAAGTGGTCTTGGCTTGACAGATAAATAACTGTTACAGACTCATCTCCTTCCCTGCTTTCTCAGGTCAATTTGCATATCAGCTCATCGCTGTCCCCTTGTTACAGCTGGGGGGACACCATGAATGAAAGCTTGCCCAGACTATGCCCAGCACACACCTTAAGAAGCCCTGCTGTTTGCTGAGTTGAGGATACCTTGTGTTATACAATCTAAACAGGAAAAACAACTTTTTTAGTGTGAACAGAAAAATTTGCCTCCCCCAAAACAACGCAGGGGAATTTATATTGCTGCATTGAGCAACAGATTATTTTGCAACTCCAGACAACAACAGAATGACCAACCACACAGCGGAAGAAGTCAAATGTCTGACCTATGTTGACAGGCAGAGGGGAGTCAGGGAGGGCCCAGCCCTGCTTCCCTGCGGAAGCCTTCCTTTTAGCAGGAACAACTTACCACTATCGCTGCGGGCATGCAGCTCTGCATTGCCATTTATCTTCTTGAAAACTGACAGCACAAAGCTCCAGGGGTGAGGGACAAAGAAAAATGGACAGAAGCTACAAACCCCAGCCAGGGCCCCGAAGGGGACTCCCGGGGGCACAGCATGGAGGATACAGTGCCCCAGCCGTCACCACCCACCCAGGGACATGCGGACAGCTGGGACACGAGGCTCAGGGAGCAGTGCCATCAGCAAACCAGCCCAGGCCACCATCCCCTAGCTCCACACCTACCAAGTACCGGGATTGATACAAAATTCAGAACAACAGCACACACAGCTTGGAAAGCCTTTTTCTTACATTAACCATCAGCTCCTAAGGAGGAGCCCACAAACACTGAAGAGTCAATAGAACAAAGGATCCTTCTCACTTACCAAGTTTCATGATGTCCTCCAGCTCTGGCAGCCTCCGCTTCTGTCCTCTACTTTCCAATAGAGCAGCTTCAGCCACCTGAGGCATGACAGCTTGGAGGCTGAAACACCTGCAAAACAAGATCACTCACCTTAATCTGAAAAGTCTATGCCTCATCTGTAACACCACAGAGACCTAGAAAATTTTCCTGGGTCTAGCTAGCCTAACAGAGGGAGGGGAACCAAGGAACTACCAGGAAGGAATACACAGAGCCTCCTTGGGCAAAACAAGAAAAAGAGGGCAAAAAAAACATTTGTGGGTGGCCTGGTTGTATACTAAAAACAAAATAGATACACCAAGTGGCACAAGACCTGCCAAGATGAAGTTAAATCATTGTGATTAAAACAAACAAAAAGTGCATATTTTAACAGATAGGATAGACATATGGAAGTAGTGCTTAGTGTCACAGAGCTAGAGCGATCTAAATCCAGTCCGAGGAATGCCAGAGCACATTGTCACACCAATGCTTTATTTCCCACCTTGGCAAATGGAGATAATTTATGATCTTTCTGTTATCAGAGTAGCTTACAGGCTTCTTATGCTAACACATAATAAGTGAAAAACATTGAGAGTCTTAGAGTGTAGGTAGAATAAAAATGCAAAATATATTAGCTTTCCACATTAGCTATGGCTGGAAGGAAAATAGGAGGCTAAGCAGACAAATTGCTTTACTCAGTATGGCAAATTATCCATTCCAAAACGCAACTAGTGGCATGAAAATAATAAGTGAATGTTAGAGGATATTAGCAGAAGTGCAAGAACTCTCCACCATTAACAGTGTTAGTTTATGCTTTTAGGTTTACTGGAAATTAGCCATACCTCTCTAAAGCTTATCAACACTTGACTCGCTAGAAATTAAACCTTGAACCCCAAAATACCAGCATCTCTGCCTTTTCATAATAACAAACCTTAGATAACATAAACTAATACTTTTCCATATCGGTTAGAAAAAAAATAAAAAACTGCTTTCCATCTCCTGGAACAGTAGTTTCAGAGGCAAAAGTCCACTTACCCTTGCCTCTCTTAATATATGCTCATTTGCTTCAATGAGGACATTAAAATTCAAGAGCAGCCAGATCTGTTTCACCTCTCCAATTTAGCAGAGCGGCTGCTTTGGAGTCACAGCTGAAACCCCAATGGCACAGACTGTCCTCAGCAGGGCACACCGCGTACGTGTGACCAGCATACGCTGCAGCCCGAAGCTTGGCTGTGTGGTCAAAGTCAGTGAGGTGAAGCAGCAAGGCAGGCTCTCAGAGACTGTATTATGGGTGTGAATGGAGCAAGTTGTGTGGTGTTGTGAAACAGTCAGAAACAGCTTCTGGGCTGGGGGAGTAAGAGGCTGGGCGGGTCCTGCTTTACACAACTAGTCACAGTTAAATGAAGAGCACATTTCCCTAACAAGCCCTTTTCCCCCCCTATAACAATATGATGAATTAGGTTTAATAGCTTCTCCAGTTCACTGCTTGAGAAGATTAAAGTGGTATCTTTCAGTTTTCCAGGAGCAAAAGATTGGATCTGTATTCTTACTTGCAAAGCCGCCTGAGACTAACGGGCATCACTCCATCTGGGAGACAAAAATCTGCCCTTCCAGCTGAGACCATAACCCCTGAGTATCGATCAACCGTCCACCTCCCTTCCACATAATAGAATTTCCCGGTGAGCTAATTGTTTTCACTCCTTTCATCTCTGTAAATGAGGTCAATGGCAAGGGCAAAAAAGAGAGAATTAGCTCAAAGTGTTCTTGGCTTCAAAGCAAGAGGAGACGGAGCTTCCAGATTTTGGAGTGTGCCATACAGGGTCTATTATAAACCACTATGGGACTTCCCAAATACTCTGAACATAGAATTGCTTCTGCTTAGGACAATGCTTGCCCCCAGTGCCTGAGGATTTACACTTTCTACATCTACTATTATTATTACATGGCAGTGCCACTTGTGGGTCAACGATGGCCTTAATTTATGCTGCTTAATTCTTCCAACAGTGACCAGCTATCATCCACCGCTCCTAAAACACCCTACAAAAATGCACGAAGCTTCACACCAGACATGGAGGCAGGCAAGGACCACAGCACATATCAGTGCCTCATCTTCACTGCCATCCGTCTGCCTGGGGAGATGGAGCCACACAGCACCACCTGCCCCTGCAGCCCTGCTTTGTACGGGTGTAAGCAAGGCAAGCGGGAGCTGTAATGGCGCAAACAGATCTGAAAAGAAAAACTGAAGCACCAGGAAAGATGCACAAAATAAGGTTAAAGCCTAATCCTCAGGAAAAAAAGTGGATTTTTGGCGCTCTCTCCCAAAGTAGCAACGATGCTCTGAGGTCTGGCCTTCAGCCCTCCTCCCATTTCACACACACGCCCTGCTTTGCCACACGTCCTAAACCGAGGCTTTACCTTATGTAATACTGCAGTTTCCCCTGTGGATGCTGAATGAAGAGCTCAGCACCAAATTAATTGCTTCCCCACCCATACAAGCAGAAGTCTGCAGGTGCCTGTTGCAGGCCCTCATTCCTGATCTTAGTTAATTGTTCTGCCTGCTACAACTATGCTATAAAATATTGGTTTGCTGAGGCACTAATGGGTCCTAGAGGATTTTTTTTTTTATGGGGAAACTTATTAAGAGTCAACATATCCCCTAGTTACTTGCAAGAAACTAAGGGCTTTTTTCTGTTATCTGCTCTTTCCTTCTTTAAAAAGAATCAGTGTAACCAATTGTACTCTGAATTAAACTGCACCCATAAGTATTTTCATATTTTAATGTCTTCAGTCTCCTGTGTGTCCTCATTTAACTGTTTTCTTTCCTCTTCTCTTATACAAAACATGTCCTGGAATCAGTTTGTTAAAACACAACAGCAGAAGGAAGCTCCTTTGCCCAGGATAAGCACTGTCCCCAGGCAATTTCCAACAGAAAGAAGAGCAGAGGGAGCTGATACCACTCATGACCAGGCACACAACAGCACCCAGACCTCAGTGGTGCTCAAAAACAGGAGTTGCTTTAATCAGTGTTATCAGAAAGATTCAAGAATATGTTTATTTCTCATATTTTAGGAACAGCTAGAATGCAAAAGAAACCATGTCACTAGTATACACAGCTAAATTTCAGGTTTAAAAAAAAAAAAAGAGAGAAATAAAAGAAAAAACACCTAACTTGTATACAGTTCAGCCTGCACTTCGCATATTCTTTCATTTCTGAGTCCCAGCGCTGCCAGACTTGTACCCTGAACGGCGGCGGCAGGCAGTGGAGCCTCTGCCAAGCCCAGGGCTGCTGCAGCACTTGCTCGGAGGCCCCCACGTTCCTGTCGGTTGATAACTAGCCAGGAATAAACCAGACAGAGTAGGGCAGAGGCTCCAGAAGGTACACCTTGCTGGCTCAGTTCTGGCCTCGCCAGACCCTGATCCCACCGGTGTGGCTGGGAGGGCAGGGTGGTGGGCTGCTGGCCACCACCTCCACAGGGCTTGTGAGCTCCCAGCTCCGGGCACCACCAAGTTACCAGCCGGCACCAACACTTTGACCCTCTCCTGATCAGGGCAAGACAAAACTCTGTGGTGAAAGTCTCCACGGTTTGCTGTTCTTCCCTAAGCACTAATGCTAAAGCTGTAAAAATCAGGTTTGCTTTCTGGAAAGATGCGCTTTAAGCTAAGCTCTGAATTTGTGGCCTTTGCACTGAAGAGACCTTCCAGACACTACAGCTCTCAAAACACACAGACAGCGCCCTGTCCGCAGGAGCTGGCTCTCCTTAAACAAATCCGACACCAATACAAGGCCAATAGCAGCACAGCCTCCAGTATTTGCAAAGCAAAATTGTTATGGGAATCTTCCTAACATGTCCACATATGTTTTCCATGCTTTGTTGCCAGAAAGGACACCTTATAGAATGTAAAACCACCCCAAAAACATATGCAGCTCAGCTCTGGGAATAATTTTTGGAAGTCTGTTCTTTCCTGGATGTGAGCAAAGGTTATTTTGTGTCTTGAATAGATACAGTCTAGACAGATGGAGCATCACGGGAGGACAGAATTCATGATCTGTTTGTTTCCTGAAGAGCCTTTTGTAATGAACTTTTTACAAAGGCTTTTTGTAAATCCAGGTGAATTAAACTGCTTTATAAAGCACTAGAATAAACAACTTATTGACAATTAGATTTTTTTTAATTGCGTAAACTATGAATATTGGAAACAGATGAACAAGCAGGAGAATTTGGATAAAATGATTGTAAAATACACACATTCCAGTAAGATGGAAATTAATTCTCTTCCAAAAAAGTGTTTTTAATTTAAATCACACAAGCAAACCCATCAAAGTCAAGGTTTTAATATTTTCAGGAATAAAGATCTCAGTATTTCTTTTCAAGCTAAGACCAGTGTCAGATCACAACCATTTATCAAGATCCTAAATAATTCATTTTTCCCTGTGTTGATTACTGTCTGAGATTAACAATGTGCCCTGGAAACTATTGCATGATCTGAAGACCTCTGAATCTTTAGCAGTCTGCCTGTCTCGCTAATTTTTGAAAGAGTATACAGCATTAAGACAACATGCTAAATGCTAATGCTTGCAGAAAAAGAATTCCTACTAGGTAGTAATTCAAAGAGAAAACCCAGTGAAGTATACGAGTTAACTTTTGTGTTAGCCAGTCTTTACATTGTTTTGCTTACATTCAGGCTATAATCTTCTATTGCATGAAAAAAATCTTGGTAAATCCTTCACAGATATTATCCACACATAATTTAAAATGAGGCTTAAATGGCAACCGGTATATAGACCATTAGCAAACCACAAGAGATGAAATTAATAAATAGATGATACTGTAAATAATTCAATCTACTTTTAATATTTAACTTCTATGGACCATAAGATTGTTTCATAGTTTCTGCAAAGCCTGCCCTTAACAGTAAGTGAAAATCATACAATAGCATTCTTCAATCTTCAGTGTTTAAGTGGTGATTGCAGTGCATATGAGGGGCTAAGGCCACCATTCAATGAGGTAGTAAAAGCTAAAACTGGCTCAATGAAGTTGCCCCCGCCTCTATCTTCCCATTAGTTTTTGGCAAAGCAGGTCGCACACTGCAAACTGGAGCAGGGAATTCACCCCAAGTTAAGAGTACCTCTCCACCTTTTATTTTAGACTCCATGGGCGAAGGAAAAAAGCAACATTAATTTGGGATTACTAATCAAATGCTCATGTCCTTAAGCAATAGTCTCAAACCCTGGTTTTGGACCTAGGAAACCTGGCATTTAGCAATAGAAATTCAAAGCCAAAGAATCAACCTCTCCAGACTGCATCTTCACAGATGACCCGTCTCAGGTTCAGTGCTAAATTACCTTGCTGCCAAGTAAGTTTTCAGTACAGTCTTCCAGAGTATGAATTTAAGAACCTCCGAAATAGGAAAGTATAACCCAGAAAAAAAAATAGATCCAAATATACCCAACAGTATCTTGGAGAGAAAAAAAATAGATGAAGGAAAAAGTTGTGGATATCTCCCTATCTAATTTTGATAAAACCAGCATAGAAACGCTTTATGCCCTATAATATAAGCAACCCAACATTTTTAGTACTGGAAGTAAATATCTTCTTTGTACTAAAGAGAATTAATTTTATTTCCTCTGTTTCCTTCATTCAGGCAACTGCTTAATACTTTGATCTTCCATGCATTTCCATTTTCTCCACCAATACATTTCGTATAATTGGAATGAGCTGCTCTATTAAGCTTCTTAATAGATTCTATGTTCTCAAAACCCAATAACTTCAGGAAAATACATTAAAATAGAAGACAAATTAAGCATGGTGTTTGTGAATGTGAGGCTTCATCAACAGCGACCTTTAAAGCTACAGTAAGGATGCTGTTCAAAATTGCTTGTGGAGAAACCAGTGCCTAATATGTCTAATTGCATTAGTTTGTTCCAATGCTACAGCACTCTGAAACTCTTTGAAAGCAGTTTGTTGTTGGCTGAGAACAAAT
This sequence comes from Cygnus atratus, assembly GCF_013377495.2. NCBI lineage: Eukaryota > Metazoa > Chordata > Aves > Anseriformes > Anatidae > Cygnus > Cygnus atratus. The sequence continues at coordinate 33,531,744 of NC_066368.1, forward strand.
TACAGTCCTGATATGAAGAAACAATGGACATGGGGGGTATCAACGAATTGCCTCAGAGCTGTGGGTCCTTAGCACATGCAAAACCTGACCTCTATTTTTAGCTGTATCACCTAGCATAGACAAAGCCTAGTTTCAGCAGTGAAATCAAGACTGGCTGTGGCTTTGTATATGCAAGCAACATCAAGCCATTACACATAGAACGAAAATATTTTGACTGTCTAACATAGTTATTTTAATTATATCAATTGAATCCAATAACTATGCCACAATACCACATTAATTAACTTAGTTTGAAATACAATGTGAATGGAGCTTTTATTTCTAAATCATTACAAAGATGTAATTCCATTTTAATATAGCAAATGATATAAAATAATTCTCTCAAAGCTAGTTTGCTCGGAAATGATTCCTACCTTCTCCCACAGCCATACAGCCAGCTACAGCCACATGTATTTTATCCCACCTCTTAAGTCAGTGAGAGAGGAGTTTTTCAACAGCAGTGCAGAACAAAGTGACCTGCCAATGTGCACAGGTAAAGCTCAAAAGCTCAAGGAACAACCAAAGCCTAGGGATGAGGACACCCAGACACACTACAAAGTGCTGGAGTGGGTATTTGCCAGATATCCACCCAAAAACCCTGCCGCTGGGGCAGGGCATGAAACTTCTGCTGCTCCAGTATGGTATCACCAACTGCAGCTTGAAAACACACTAGAAACAATAAGAGTTGGGAGAAATCAAATATAATCCTTGAAAAATTACTCCAGGTAACTAATCAAAAATGAAAAGCATTCATTTACCTTTATGCTTCCTAGGTAAGGTATTAATTCAAAAGCCAGCTCTTAACTGATCTTCAGCTAGCATTAGCATTTGCTGTTTCCACAGGTAGTGTTGTGGCTAAAAGACCCTCCCCGTCAGTAACACAAGCACCCTCTTGAGCATATCCCATCACCCCCTTACATGTCAACTCCTTTTAATTATTCAAAATTGACGATTAGCATCACCATCTATATAAGATATTTCAGGATACAGTTCATTTTATGTTACCCTGCCCAGAAAACCTGTATAATGCATTCGACCACATCCTTTTTCCTTTAACATGGAAATTGTACAAAAGACTGTTTTTGTTAGCTTTTGAAGTGTGCCTGGGGCTTAATCATGAACAAGACTGCTAATTATTTGTACCTCCCGCAGCACTGACTAGGTTTATCCAAGATAAGAACAGTTCAGCCTCTTCTGCCACCTGCCAGCACTGATCATTGTCAGGGATGGTCTCAGATAACGCGGGCTTTCTTGCTGTACTCCACCATCTGACTAGTAGTGGTAAATATATATATTTTCGGATATTTTTCCTCACAATTTTACTCAGCAGCTGCAGTAAGGGTCGCAGCCCAGGCTCTGACTGCCTCCTCAGTGACTGTCTGGAGAAGGGCGGGCAGGCAGCTCACCTGCCTGGTGTTTTGGCGGGAAAACAGTTCCTGAGGAGAGGTGGCAAGTGGCCACGCACTGTGGGGACAGTGCTCCAGGGGATGTGGAAACTAAAATCACAAGAGGTACCTCACAGGGTATCTTGTGTCAAGGACCAGATACCATCACCAGATAATGCTGATGAACCAAAAGGAGACCGTCCCCACCCTTCACTCTCTATGACACAAAAACCCCTCTCCAGACGCCATAATCTTACCCCAGGAGGTTTCCTTCTACTTTGGGGGTTACTTCATGTATAGTGAGGCCCTCCTTTTCCCCAAGGCTGGCAGCTTTCCCCTCAGTAAATGTGCAGCAGTTTCTGGCTGCAATTTGGCAGCTGCAGACCTGCAGCCTGGGGGCCAGGGTTGGCCCACAGCCCACTGGGGCAGGGCCTGCCTCAGGACTAACCCCCTTCCCTTTTCTACTCCCTCAGGACAAAGCTAAACAATTCAATGCTCAGAATGGGCCAAAAGCACTATTAGAGATCATTGTTACTGTAAAAAAAAAAAAGTTTTTGTTGTTTTTTTATTTTTTAAAAAAGTCTTTTTGGATGAAAAACAAATATCTTTCTTACCAGGACTCTGGTAGCTGTCTTCACATACAATATTAATGCAATCTCCCAGCTATGCAAAGTCATTATTTTCAGACAAATACTCATAGTGACGATTTTAATCTGTATGTTGTGGACTGCTTCTCTCATACCAGAGTTGAAGATTTATAGTGACCTTCTCCAGAGCACTGTAAATCACAGCCCAGGAACAATTAGCAAATGTACTGGACCTCGGCCAACCTCTCTATCACCATAAAACCTGGGCAGTGCCGGGCCTCTTCGAGTCCAAAGCAGTGACAGAATCGACTGTGATGCTTACTAAACCTGTTTTCTCTCATAAATTTCCAAAATAAAATCGGCTCTGCAAGATATTTGCCTTTCTGTGAACAGAGCCTCTGCCACTGCAGCAGATCTTTCCAGATGGAAGAGGTGCCCTTCCTCAGCCCACAGCACACCAGCCTTCAGACCATCTGCTCACGCTTGCACATCAGGTATGTCCAGGTGCAAACTCAGCTTAACAAATACATATCATGGTATGAAGGTGCTCCATTTTTTTTCTTCTTTAAAACCCAACTATCGCTATTTCAGATGGCTATAGTAAACGTTTTTCCATGGGTAAGCTACACACACCACCAAAGCTTTGAAAATTGCCGCCCACCAGCAGACCCCCAAAAAGCCAAAGCTCATCTAAGTCCCATTTCCATTTGTCCTAAGAGTGCTGCTGTTAATTGCTGCAGACCAGTGGTAGGCACACGCTGACAGAGGCGCAGCAGCTATCTCCTACCTGGTTTTGGTGACACAAAGACAGAAAGAGGTGCCTGAGAGCAGGGAATGGGACAGAAAAACTGGGAACAGCTGCAAGTCTCCAGTGACAGACACGGTCCAATTGCAGTAGCATGGTGCTAAAATGAACGTTAGATAAGCTTAAAGGTAGGACTTAAAACTGTACTTTGGGAGTCCTTGAAGAACTTCCCAAGCTCACAGAATACACCAGCTTCTCTGCACAACTGGCTTCATATTAAATTTCTATTAAAAAAAAAACAGTTAAAATTTTTTCTCTCCCTTTGAAATGTGCTACCTAAAAGAGTAAAAAAAAATATAATCCAGAATATTTTGTACAACCTTCACAAGTGAAACATTTTCATACTTGTTTGGCTCTCTGAATGGCTGTCTCCACAACAAAACTATTGTTGTTATCCACTGCTTCCCAATTTGTCTTTGGCAGAGCTATTACCAGCAAACTACATCAAGGTGATTTTAAATTACATATAAACAGCAGAGGTAAAACCGTAAGTGTTGCAGTGGTAACCTGTTAGATGCTTAAAAAAAAAAAACACTTTGTAATTACTTGTCATGAACTGTGAGTGAAAATGCAAATCTGAATACATGGAAGATACAAACGGCACCTAAGACCTAAGTTTGCTCACAACAGTATAAAAATGGGATCAAGGGGAAACACTTCTTCCAAGTTTAGATTATACCTAACCTACACACACACACACACACACACAGAGCCAACAGCTTTGTTGCAAAATTCTGAAGGCAGCATTTGTTTGTTAAGCAGAGAATCTTAAATTATTTAGGAATAAATGATATTCACATGACCTCAGTTGAACCTTACAGGGGAAAAGAAATTACCAGCAAATTAATTTGAGTCTGGTTTCAACCTAGTATCATATAGGCAGAAATGGATGCATTAGAATTTCAATATTAGGAGTACACAGAACGTTATGAGATTAATTAAGGAAGTCCTGAAATGCTAAACATTCGCATAGAAGTCCACAAACCCATTCAGCAGAAAGCTTTTGTGTGAGGGAACCTGAGCCCACATGGGATCTCCCATCAGAGATAGCAAATATTACCACAGTGTAATAATAATAATGAATTTTGGCTTGACGATAAAGAGTGAAATCATTCAGGAAAGAGACCAAGAAATTACTGATTTTTATCTGAACTACTGCCTCTTTGAGGATGAAGTATTAAAAATAGGTATATAACAGTAACTATTTGATGGCATATGTGGTGTAACAAAAATAAAACCCTCTCCTCTCCCAAAGATTGTTCAAAGCCTATCATGCTGAAAAAGATTTCAACCATTAGTTAATTTAACAGAATTGAAACTACCTGCTACTACTTCACTTATCTTAAGAAAGTTTAACTCCACACCATCAAACCAAGCTGGCCAGACATGATAAGGCATTCCCAAAGGAAGCAAATTACACTGTCTGTGCCTACCTCACAGAAAATCACTCAGTAGTTACCAGCATTCAGAAAGTATCTAACACTGCTTGTCCAGAAAGTTGCACTTACTGAGGGGTCTACTGGCAGTCTCAGCATGCCAAAACAGCTCAAGTAACGGAAGATCTGGATGAAACTCTATTCTGAAGATTTGTTCCAGATCTAGAGAGAAGCAGAAAAATCTGAGATGCCTTCATGCACGAACAGGTGATTTAAACAACAAAAGAGTAAGCTACTCTAGTGGCATCTGCTAGTGCAGCAAACCTAGAGAATGCAAAACTCATGCCCAGTAACAGGTGATCTTCGTGCCTTTTAGTGGAAGACATGCCAACGGCAAAATTGAGGCAACAGCCCACAGTAATGCCAACGCAGAAACACATTCAGGGACATCCACTGGAGTTCCTTCTTCCACAGCAGTCCACTAGATCTAAGACAAAACACTTACAAGGAAAGAATACTCAGTAACTGGCAATAAAATACTTTATTAGCTGGACAGATTTGCAGTATGGATAAAATATACTGAAATACAAAGTCCTCCAGGATATAATGTAGAAAAATCACAATCCATACTTCTACATCTTATTTACATACATTTGCAAATGTGTTCAATAAATTGAAAGAGGTCATATTTGCATTTTTTCGTCTCTTAAAATCACATTTAGTGTAGTCCAATGCCTTGGTTTCTTCGATAGAAAATTGCACAACTACTGTATTATTTCCATTTGCCCTGAACTCTGATGAAGTTTTACACATCCTTCTCTCCCTCACTAGATCCTTTCAAGCTTGACTTCTGCATTTTTTTCTCCCTTTGTCCCAGTATTCGATAAATTTTCTTCTTAGCCTCCTTTTGCCTCTTCAATTTTTGTTCCTCCTCCTTCTGCTTAACTTTAAGATATTCTTTAACCTGCTGTCGATGTTTTACTCTGGCTTTCTTTATCTTGTAGTTATTCACTGTACTCAAAGCGTTGAGTAAGGCCGATATCTAAAACAGAAAAAAAAATTAATAGAAAGTTCAGTTTTGGAGCAAGAAACAGTTGAACTGCAGCTGACAACCATATAATGAATCAGAGATTCAGGGCAAATTCCTAACAATTTTTGCACCTGTTCCCTAATGTCTGAAGTTTAATTTAATCCATCTTGTTGGGAAGTTAATCAAAGATATAATTTTTGTGTACTCTGATTTTGGTTTGATACTATCTACAAGGCTGTGCTTAACTGCTACTATAAAACACAAACTGAAGTTCAGATCTTCTTGCCTGTGAAACCACTCTGCAATTCTCAGTTTCTGAAGTAGAGTATTTGCTTCAAGTCCCATCTTGGTTAATAACACATAATAATGACAAGACAAATTAAATACTGTAACTATCAGTTTAAGTCACTCCTACTATGAGAGCACTATATCCAACCGAAATACCTTGAAAATACTATGACAAGGACAGAAGTCATATTCAAGTTTCAGGGGAAACAGCTTAATAAACAGACACTATCCACTCAGAGCCATTTCTATTTACGTACCATGCGCCAAACAAACAAAAATTGCAGTGGTAAGTTTTCACTAGGAGCATAGGTATCTTTAGCACTAGCAATACATTCAAATGTGAAAACAATAGTTAGAAATGGTCTAAGCAACACATTTACCAGTAGGGAATCCTTGTTTCAGAATAGGTGATAATTACCTTCTTTTCATGAGGCTCCCTGATAACAGCTGGTCTCCACTGGTCTTTTGGAGTCTTGCCTTTCTTCTCAAGGTTCTTAGGCTTGTTCTTAAATGGCAGTGCTTTCTGCAGTGCTTTAGGAATATGGAGCTTATTGAAATGCCTTTTCTCCCTCACAATAGGCTAAAAGAATGGATATAGAACATATGTAAGATGCGTGACCCTAAGAAGCTTTCATTTTATTTTCCAACATTCAGGGGAAAAAAAAGAAAAGTTCTCCACACTCTAGCACCAAACTGTGAATGAAAACTTCACTCCTACTTTACCATCCAGATTACTTTATAAACTCTCACTGATAAGAAACAATTTGCTTTCCACTGCTTCACTTCTGTGTGTACTGTGCATAAAAACATTAAATCACATGTTCATACATATGCATATATGTGTTTACCCTGGTCTCAGTTTGCACAGGCCTAAGCCAGAGTGCAGACTGGACTGTGATCACTGGCTTAAAAAAAAAAAAAAAAAAAACATGTATCAAATATACCTTATAGAGGGAATCTTTGTTTTGTTTCAATTTGATGCCTCGCTCGTGCCTCAGCTGACCTGTTGTCTTCATTCCTCTCCAACTATCTTTCTCACCCGCTGGCTTCAGCAAGGATGTTACAGGGTTATAAAATTTCGGGATAGAAACAGGATACCAAGTCCTCACAAAGACAATATCTGAAAGAAAATCAAAATATCACTTGGCTCTGACAACATAGTTCATCACATCCATATTTTAAGAAAATATTATCTGAACAGAACATATAACTAACATCTAGACCACATGCTAGTATTGTATTTGGCACCTATACCAAATCTCTTCAAATTTAGGCAGAAACAATGTAATTATTTGTACACCTGGATTCCGCAAAATGCCATTAAGTCATGAAGACTGTATATTCCTGAAGAGCAGCCAGCTGAATACAACCCTACTTATTCCTATTCAATTAAGAAACTAGCACAAGAGTTCATAAGTCTATCTCTGCCTGTACTACGACCAATAAAAAGGATTTGCCTAACCTCTGCTTATTTTTTATAAAAGAACTAAACTGCTTTTGTTTTTGTACTGTCCATAATTTCACTGTGTTTAGGACAACAGAAGTCATATAAACCTAGATAAACACAAACTCACGTTCTCAACATCACAGTGACACTCAGCAAACACAGGAGATCACTAACCCCTATTCCCTGCTTAATTTCCCCAAAACATTAGGGGAAAAAAAAATTAACCAGTTACAATGCCACACACTGAATTTCTCAGAGAAAAAAAAAACATCCTTCTAGCATTTGCACCACTAAATATAATTCACATTCATGGAGGAAAGCATACCAACCATACTGTGTAAAACACTTCAAAACACTCAGAGAAATAAATCTCCAAGACAAACCTTTTCATCTGTATACTGTAAGACTTCCAAGTTTAACTGAAAGAAATCCAACATAAACGTACTTCTTTTTTTACTTTATTCTGCATCTCAGCAGATTTCATGCTTTGTGAATTCACATCTCAATTATCAGATTCCAGAGACTGAGACGCTGCATTTCAATCTGTGAAGCAGGATGAAAGTCGTGTGATAACAGCCCCTTATCAATCTTACATGGAAAGTACAACTTACCGCTCATCAGCAACTTGTCTTCAAATGTTGCTCTAAAAGCACCTGCTGGAGCTCGGAGGGCCTTTTTGATCTGTCCTCGGATACCACTCACAGTACGAATTGCTGCACCTTCAAATTTAGCCACTTCCAACTGAGAGTTAAACATTCCCTGAAAGCGTGAATTACCCACCATTATTCAAGATGCTAAGTTTATTTCTGTGACCTACGTAGGCCACAAAAACAGAAGTAATCCTTACAAGCATCTGATGAAGAAACAGGAAGAACAGAGTACTGTCTTTATACCACAAGTACTGAGCATACCAAAAACCTACTAAACTGACTTCAATTTACTAGAAGTCATCTCCTTGGAGCCATACATCAGAGGCAATGTTTTTAGCATTAAATACATACATTTAAAACTCTAAAACTGAGCATACTTGAGAGAATCTTTCCAGTTCTCTTTCTGAAAGTGATTTGCTGGAAAATAGCAAACCTTAAAAGCCAGTAAGCTGCCTCAACTTGCTAGCTGTGAGACTAATACAGCTCTGCAAGACTTGTGCTTCTCCTTGCATAAACCACAGGGAAATCCAGGAAAATTCTGTGTATGCTTAATGCAAATACTTGAGTGCTTGGCTGTTAGAATCAGTCCTTAGTTGCTTAATGCCCTAAATGCAGAATAACCTAATTTCTTCCTCAGAGCCTAACTAATGAGAGCTGGAGGGTCAGTCAAAATTCACTTCTGCAACATTTTCTGCCCCAAACGTTTTTGTAACTGTAGTTGTGAAGTCCTAAAGTACTGCTAGAAGCCATTCTTGACCCCAGAGCTGAAATTCAGTGGGATCAAGCTGCTTGAATGACACTGTGGATAGGTTCACATTCTCCAGAGTTGTCTACCACTACAGCAAGCTAACCAGTGGGTTTGAGGAAGAAGTAAAAATAAACTAAAAAGAACAAAACAAAACAACAACAAAACCCACACCGAGTGTCAGCCAGGTGACTGTTCCAGAAATCTTGTCTGGTTAACAATAATAATTGATATTTGTTGTCTAGTACTTTTAGAGACACTGTGCAATGATTATGGAGAACTTCTGCCTCAGGAAAGACAGATGAACGTATGCCCAAGTTGCACTCCTTCCTAACACTGGTGAATAGTTTTATAGTACATACATACCTTAATAAAAGAAGTGTTCTTGTAAATTTTGAATGGAAAGCCAGTTAGCTTTAATTTCTTCACAACAGTTATGGATTTGTCTAAATCAAGCACAACTCCTGTAGCAGCTATCCGGAAATCAGGCTGAAACACACAGAGATAAAAGACATGGCTGAACTGCATTTATCACATAGCAATACATATATTTACTAAATAGTGAAGAAACAATTTCATTGATACAAGTACATTGCTTTTTAGAGTTTTGAATTCAGAATTTATAACATTTACAGGAATAGCTCAGGATGACAAATACAAGCTAACTTCATACAGACTAGTTAAGATACCGCTGACACAACATTCCTGCCATTCACTAATGAGATTCTCAGAGCTTCCATTCTAATTATCTTGGAAGCAACCTGGAAGTCCTTGTTATCTCTCTTTTTTTTTCCCTGTAAAACAGAATCTTGCTCAAAATCTCAAAGGAAAAGAGTCATGCACTGCTGTAAATCACTATTATGTTGTAGACACATGATGAGAATAACCTTCTAATACTCGTAACACAATGTCTGCGCAACAGGACTTATACAAGGTGTATTTAAGAAAGAGATAATCACTACTGTTACCCTTATTACAACGCCACTCAAAAAACTTTTGTATGCTGTCTGTAAACATTGATCTCTATACGGGTAACATATGCAAAAAAAGATCATATTTGATCAATACTGCTTGAACATTATTTACAAGAATTCAAATACTCATAAAAACCCTAATGAGATACAGCAAAATCACATCAAGGACAAACTTTTTCAACAGAAATATCAGAATCTCTTAATTTAAAAAGGTTTTTAAAATTATCTAAATACTGAGTACCTGAAAAACAAGTAGGCATAAACCCTTCCATGGAAAACAGTAAAACAGCATTTATCATTTTCAGTATAGCAGATAAAAATTGTTGTAGGGAAAAAAAAAGCCTCAGTCTAACTTCCTGTCTCATCACAATACATCTTTCAAAAGATGAGTCCACCCACCTGCTAAGGTCCTACAACATCACTGTTTTACAACACGTAAATCTTCCTCCCTGAATCCATTTATTATAAAAATATAAATCCTATGGAAATTGACACTTTGTTGTAACAGACCTACCGTTGTGCCACTGACAGACTGAACTGCTAAAAATCCTGTCCCCTGAGGAGTGATTGGCCCTACAAGAAAATTAAATAAAAAAGCATGAAGAGCTTTATTATACAACATACAGCTTCTATTTAAAGATCAAAAAGCTTAGAAACACCAGAATAATCTCAACAAATACAACCAAGGACAGGTTAAATAAAATATTCAATCCATTACTCAAATAACCAGCCCCACTAAAGTTAAAGCAATTATTTGTGCACAAATTTACTTTCATATGGAAGCATTTGTATGTCCAGCCCATGTGTGTGCAAGTGCTCGCCTTCTCTCTGCACACAGCCAAACAAATCAGGTTCCTCCTTGATACAATACAAATAATCCACCTCCCTTCTTTCTCTTTTAGCAACTGCCTGTTTTACCATACATTTTTTGTTATTTTATATTCCACAGGGAACACAACTTCTTAAAGATCTTTGATCCCCAAAGTTCCCAGCTGTGTTTGTTTGAAATCTTTACAAAATTCTCAAGCTTTACAGGATGTAAGTAATTCAAGACAGTAGCTCCATAATGCCCTCACCCCAAAAAGTTGCTCCACAATGCATATGTTGCGGTGTGTACTTTAGAAGTCTGTGACGCCCATTGTGATCTTCAATGTAGAACATCGGGATAGTCTGAAATCGCCTCCACCCTAATGACAGAATTAAAGGATCACGTGTCTTAAGAATCTTCTTATACCATCGGTGCTTCTTCAGGCGCAACTAAGTAGAAGAAAAGATGAACAATGTTATAACAAGATAATGACACTGATTTGGAAAGTCAAGCCTTAATTTTCAGGAATGATTGAAAGCAGCTTCCATCTACACTAGAATTTTCTTACTCAGAAAGCTTTTATCCTTGAACACTCATTAATGCTAGGTTGACTGGAAAGATAAAGCTAATCAGTATTTCACTTACTTCAAAACCATGTTTGCATTCGTATATTACAACAAACAAAACAAAAATATAAACTAGTAACTTTTCTCTAGCCACCTGTTGATAGAACATGAACCTCAGAGTACAAATCATGCCTATGATTTAGTGATCTCAATTACTGTACCTTAGTCCTGAGACCTATCTGCAGAACCCTATTATGAACGTTAAATAACAGTAACATTTTTCTTCCCGTTATCTATCTAAGCCTGTGAAACTCCAGCGTCTGCTATCATAGAGTTAATTGTATCAAAAGCAATTCCACTATTCAAGAGATTAAAACAAAATACTTCTGTCTGATTACTACATCCTTAAGAAACAGAAAATAAAAAGCAACTCCAAACACAATAAAGCACATCTGTACTGAAAGAAAATGTACTCACAGCTTTGGCTACATACCTGTACATATCCAACATTTCCTTCACTGTTGCCTAAACCTCCCAGGATAATAGGATAATGAGGGTCAAAATTCAGGACAAATTCACATGGGACATTCTCAATCTCTATTCGAACATACATCCCAGGCCGAAAGCCCTCATACTGCACTCTGGTCTCATCGTCTTGATCTTCAAATTCAGCTCGATTAAGCTATGTGTCAAAGAGAAAGTCACCACGTGTTTTACAAAACTCAAGTATTAACAACTTGTTCATGAGGTGCCGGTTCTATTTAAAACATGCTAAGTTTTATATAAATCTCTCCTGAAAGATCTAATAGGTTTTATGACTTTTTATTCAGAACCATGAATCCTCTCTGCCACCATGAAATCCTTCCAATTTGAAATCCCAAGTGGGCCTGTTAGTCTACTTGAAAGACAGCGCCCAAGAGAAGCACATGACTGAGTCACTTCTGATACACCTTTCATAAGGGTGACTTTGGATTTTAAAGGTACAACTGTCAAAAGTACAGTTTTGATTTAGGAACCCCATTACCTTTTAAAGATAACATCCTGAATCTGTAGGTGCTGCTTATAAGGGGACAGGGCTCCTATCTTACTCAGCAGCTTAAAAATATTTGTGTCCTCGGACACTCTGTATCCTCAAATGGGTCTTTTAAAGCTCTTCTGTGCCATGTAAACACAGATATTGTGTAAATATTTAATAAGATATCCTTGTGAATAAGAAAAGCTTTACCATCCTACTTTAGCTCCTGATGTTCAGTGATCTTGCAATGTAAGATGCCATGTTCAAGCAAACTAATTAGCAATTTCATTTTTCAAGGTACTAAGATACGGCACAAATCTTGTGGCCCAAGTTTTTTTTTTTTTTTTTTGAAGTCTTCGCACATCCCCAGTTTGAGATACTTGCCCTTCCATCCTGCAGTAGGAGCACAGCCAACTGCAGGTATGTATTTCTTAAAAAGACCTCTAGTGAAACAATTGTAAATTATTTCATATAATTTTATTGGAATTACTTGTTAACTCTTTAAGTGTTCTTAGTAAGTATGTCAGTATACCATGATCATTTATGACACAGGCTAATACAAGAGGGTAACAATTAGTTTAATGACTATCTGAGGCAAGATTTTGTCAGAAGGGAAGACAGTGAAATTATTAGGAATGTAAGACAATGTTCTTCCGAGCCACCTTTAAGTTCAGAGGATTTTATCTAGAAACAAGGCCTGGAACAAAATCAGTACCAAATTGTGAATAGTTACCCTCAAGACTCATACTACATGTATAGAGCATCATCATCAACAATTTTTCTCAAAATAGCTTGACAGTTTGATGAGAAGACCACCATGCAAAACTTACTCATCTATTTTCAACACCGCAAAAACCACACCAAAACAATACCAGGCAAATATTTGATGCATGTTAATATGAGAAGGATTTTTACTTCCTTCCACATAAAAAGCTTCTTCTGGGGAGAGAAGGGCATCACAACTCCTCTCTCATTTTTGTCGTTGTTTGGTTTATTTTTTAAGACCTGCCATACTCGTTCCACTACTAAGTGACAAATGGATTATTGTTAAAAACTTCTAAATAGGCCAACATATGTCACGTAAACTTTATCTATTCAGTAATTTAGAATATAGTTAACTAAATAACTCAATTTAAATTGAACTTTCATTTGTTTGGTTTGTCATGTGTGTCCCCAGCAAAGACCTTCAGGCAAACTCTGTGTGGCATTTCTGAAAACATACAGTCAGATAAATTGACAAGTTAACACAGCTTGTACCTGGGCCTGTTTATGCATTTCTTCTTTAAGATCATCAAAGTACGTGGCATCCCCTTCATCATACTCTGCATCAAACATTTCTTTCAGTTTCCGTTTCTTGTCCAGCCGCTCCTTTTTCTTTTCTTCTTCCTCAGCTTCTGGTTTGGACTTTTTTCCATCATTGCCCTCTTCCTCATTTTCAGACTGATCAAAGATAATTTAGCAAACATGTAAAAGTGTTGACTGAAAACAAGCCATTCTGACCAACATTTTTAATACAAATTAAGAAATATTTTTTCACAATGCAAATGATTGACTTATTCATTTCTACCTAAAATGGAAATATTTTCTAAGTTACTCATAAAAGAACATGTGACTTCAGCTATGACCAAAACATTCCATAATCTTATCATATCCCTTTTCACTAAAAGGGTTCTTGACTTAACATTTATTTTAATGTCAGGGAACAGACCCTGAAATTGGCCTGTTATTCTACATCTAAAACAAGCACGTGTAGTAGAAGAGGAAAAAAAAATTGTTGATAGCATTGACTAATACTGCTCCGAGGGAAGCACTCTAGAGGCCAGAGAGGAGCAAGCTTGTTCACAAACCATTTGAACGCTGTCAAAATGATGACGTTACCCTTAATTTTATACCTGTTGTAAAGACATCAAGTTGTTCAGTCTAAAAATTTTTTTGATTTTTCAATCTATATTGTCACAGATGACTACAGCTCTGTTCTCGGGAGACATCCAAGTCACAGCAGAAAAGTACGTCCACCAGTCTCTTTTATACAGATGTAAGGAATCTAAGTTTCCATTGTTTGTTGTGTTTAAACAGAGCTCTATAATCTTCCACATCAGATGACACGGTATGAACAGTTGTGATAACACTCGCTTTAAAAATATTTCTCATATGACTTCAGATCCTCCAACTCTTGATTAAGCCTGACATCTATTGTTAAATAGTGAGATGACTTAATTAATCAATTAATTTTAAACAACAAATAAGGTTGAATCTTTGAATCTCAAAATATATGATATTTTTATAGGTTGCAGAGTCACTTATCTTTTCTTCCTTGTTCCTATTCATTTCTTTCAAGTCACAAAAATGAAATGTATTGCACAGGTTGCCTACTAGTTGATCAGAAACTCACATATACATATATATGTTGCTCCAGAATACAGAAACACAGGTCATACCTCATCTCCTTCAGCAGTAGGCTTTCCTTTGTGCACAACACCTGTTTCAAGATCTTCAAAATCTCCATACAGTTCTTCTGCAACAAGAAATAACCATGACATCTGACACCTAACCTGTTATATTGTTCCATAGAATTTCTCATACTTTCAGTGTTGTACTTAGAATTACTTTGTAGATTTGTTTCAGCCCAAACGTATTTCCTTCCCATCAACAGTTTTAGAAATATGTTGTCTTCTCTATTCTCTATATTCTCTATATTCTCAGCTGAACTCCACTGAATACTCCTTTTACCTTTTGATACCTATACTTTATGTTCAAATACATAAATAAAGCTTAATCATTCTAAATGAACACATAGACGCTGCCTCACAAAATTAACTGCATATAACAGGAATGCTCTTAGTTAATACTCTAAATGACTCAAGGCACCTAGCAGAACAATTGAGCTTCTTAATTAAAATAAATAAATAGATAAATAAATATAGCGGACAATTTTTAAGTTTAAAAAACTCCTAAAACTGTCAAACCTCAATCTGCAGAAACAGTATAGACATATTACTAATATTTTTTTTTTTTAAGTTTTTCCAAACATTTATAAAACCACAAACAAAAAATAATCTTAAAAAAATCTCAAGATAGATCTCACTTTTGAGCCAAATGCAAGCGATCAGTTTGTCTTTCCATATAAGAGAATTTCTGTTTATTTCTACCCAGACTATCCAAAGCAATAAAACATAGATAACAAGTAGCTAAAATAATATAAACAATGTGAAGTTGGTATGATCAAGTGTTAAATAAGGACCTCATTTCCTAATTTAAAATATGCAGCCTCTTTTTCAGAGAGCAAATTTTCAAAGTGTACTACTTGCACATTTTTACAACAACATTTAAATATATTCACATCTCTATAATACTTTATATTACAGTTTGAAGAAAATTTCAATATATAACTAGTGCAAAACATTCTAAATGCATAACTGTGAAGTTTTTTTTGTTGTTTTTTTGTTTTTTTTTGTTTTGTTTTTTTTACAACTCCTTTATCCATTAGCTATTTTTAGAAGTCTTACACATACCATCTTCCTCCAACAACTTGGCAGCATCTTTATCATCTTCCCACTTTCCTGTAACAAAGCAGTCTTTAATACTGCTCATAACCTGCAAAATAAGTGTTGATAACAGGCTTTAACTATCCAGGTCAACAACACAAAGGTTCTCTAATTCATTAGCCTCTCCTCAACCATCTTCCCAGCTTAAAGATAATCTGATATTCTCACACACAGCTTCGTATCAAGACATCATTACCAAAACTACATAATGCCTCAGCTGAAAGCAGGAATGAGAAACCACCTCAAATCTTGCCCAAATGTCTTTACACATCATATTTTCCCTCATGATTCCCCTGTTTTTTTGTTTTGTTTTGTTTTTTATGTAAACAGAAAACTATGATCCATCAGATAGTTGAGACGCAAACATTAAACTATCTTATTCTACCTAGCTTTCCATTCAAGTGAGAACAGACTTTGAAACCTGTTAGCTAGTAAATACATCTAATGACCGTAAGTAGCACAATGTATGACACTCATTGTCCCTTGCATAGGTTTGTTTCAATGTCACTCCTCCATAACAACTTAGTAGCGCTTTTGAAGACATACCCAAGACATAACCATTATAAGATTTGCAAAAATAATTATCTAAGTGCATTACCTCTTCTAAGTCCCAGTCCTGAGGCTTTTCTATCAGAAATTTGGAGCAGTCAAGAGCATTAGCCTTCTCTTTGGATTCTTTGTCTGGACGTCTGACTTGAAACAAACCTCCAAGTTCATCACCTGCATCCTCACTTTCATGTTCATCGTCCTCAACAGCTACATGAAACATACAGACAGTGATTACATCCTCCACAGTCCGTGGCTTCCATTTGTCAACCACCTCTTTTCCATCTTGTTTCACAACACTTGCAGTAGTTTGAGGGGAAAAAAAAAAGCAAGCTAAAAGCACCTTATATCAAAAATATCAAAGACTGAAGAAAAAGTCATGGTTCTGATCCAGTGTAAGAGTTGAACTAATACATAAACAAGGAACAAGTCAGGTAAGCAACAGCCAGGAAGACAACTATATGCTGTGACCATACTCTGCTTCAGTTGTGCAGTTGTTCCATATTGAAACATAATTTACTTCACAAATTTCATGTACTTACTTGAACAACCTGAAATCTAGTTCTATTTGCATAACGGGAATCATCACCAAAAATAATACCCAATAAGTAAACAGTGTTCTCTCAATACCATGACTAGAAACAATACCAAAATGATCTGGCAGTAAAAGCAACACTAAGCTAGTCTTTAAATCAAGGATACTGGACTTGACAATCTGTCAGTAAATCTTTCCATTCCTGCCCTGTGAGAGGTTTACAGAAGCCAAATTCTTACTGTATTCTATTTTGTACGTTCAGACAACTACTGGAAAAGTTGTGAATTACATAGGACAAATTGTATAAAAAACTATTTTATCTTCTTTTTAAGTCAGCTGGCTTATTTATTGTTTTTCCTTGACAAACACCCTTATCTCAGGCATGATAATACTAAGACATGTCTAAAAGAATATTCCACTCTCCGTCACTGTGAGACAGAAATTACTGAAAACAGCCAATGAAAAGACACGCCTTTATGAAAGGCATCAATCACCATAATGGATCTGTGTAATAACTACTATACAATTATAGAAAGGACTAACATTTTGATGTCTTGGGGAAAATAGTTATTCCGTAAAAGATGAGTAACAACCCAGTAGTCTGCCAAATGAGCTCAAAATATTTTTATTGGAAAAGTAAAAACTGTCTTTATTAAAATTATCAGTGAAAATTAGTATTGCCGATTAAGAAACTCAATTAACTCCTCTCAAGCCTCCCTCTAAAAGTGCTCCAAGATTTAGACTTAGGAACTGGGTAGCAGCTAAAAGCCTAGTATATATTAAGATAGTACAAGTTTCCAGACAAATCTGTACCTGTTCCATATACAAGTTTACGAAGATTAGGGGTTGACTGTTGCTGTCTTAGAAAGGCCTGAGCTGCCTTCTGTGTGAGGTCCTCTTTCCACTTCAGTGCACCTGAAAAGGAAAAAATGCACATTCCATCCCCAAAAAATGGCAAAACTTAGGAACTACATAAATAATTTAAATAAGGACATAGCCGCCACAGGCTTAAGAAACGTAAACACAACCCAGTTTATCTTTTTTTTCATACTTCATATATACACAGAAACGTAAGTTGTGGCTAACAGGTTTTATCTTTTTTTTTTTTCTCCTGATGAATGCTAGTTGTAGAAGGACAAAAGTGTAAGAGATTATTAGCAATAATAACAAATTTGACTACTTTCATGATGATACTTTTCCTGTCCAAAGAGTCACAAAATGGTTGAGGCTAGAAGGGACCTCTGGAAGTTATCTTGTCCAGCCTCCCTACTCAAGTAAGGTCACCTAGAGCAGGTTACCCAGGACCACCCAAACAGCTTTTGAATATCTCTGAGAATGGAAATTCTGCAGCCTCTCGGGGCAACATATTCAAATGCTCAGGTCAATGGTTAAAACATTTTAGTAATATTCCCCCAAGAATGGTTTATTTTTTCTAAATGTAATAGAGCATCTTAATTTATTTTACACACATATCCAGAAAGATTAAAGAAAAGAAGAAACGTATATAGAAACATTGGATTTTATAAAACGAATCACCTCCATTTTTAAGCAAGGAAACCTGAGACCTGCTTACTACACTGCAAATCAAAGGCTTAACAACAAATAATCTGATGTTTCCAAACTTGAAGTTGGCCACTCAATACATTGCTGCCTCTCCAATACATATAATATTTACTCATTACAATATCCTTTACCAGGAACCCAATAAAAAAATCTGCATTAGAAAAATTTAACATGCGCAGTCTACCTGCAGTGTCAGCAGAAAAATCTGTTTTTTCTTCATACTCCTCTTCCTCTCTCAGTAGATTTTCAATATCATCATCTTCAGCTTCTACAGCTTCAAGTTTATTCTGTCTAGGACTATCAGCTTTCTTTATCCAAGTGTGCTGAAATTGTTTCTGATTTGACACTTCAGCTTCTAGTTCATCATGTGATTGTTCTTCGTCATCTCCCTCATCAAGGGATTCAACCTCAGATTCTGATGCCTCTTCTGCTGTGCAATTTCCTGAATCTGTAGTGAGCACTGTTTTCTTTTTCAGACTGCGAGCTGACAGTTGCGATCTTGTTTCCCTATCTTCACTAGCTATTTCATATTTTTCAGAGTCAGCAACTCCTTTGCTTACAGCCTCGAATTCGCTATCTGAGCTTTCATTCCTGCATGTGCCTTGCTCATCGTCATCATCTTCCTCCATCTCATTTTCTTCAGGTGCAGTTCTTCCTTCTTCTTCAGAACTCATCTCAAGATCGTCCTCACTATCTGCAAATGCTGGCAGTTCACTCATGGACTCTTCTTTAGCCACCTCTGTTTTCAGGCGCTTAGCACTCCCAAGAGCCATCTCTTCCCCTTCGTCACTTTCTTCCTCCGCATCTTCATCGTCACCATCACTTCCATCCTCAGACATGGCTTCTTCTTCTTGGTCGTCTTCCTCATCACTAACTGCATCATCATTTTCTTTCTTCTCTTCTTCATCAAATAATGCCTTCCGACGTACTCTTCCAGTCTTCATATCAATCTGCCTCTCTTCTTTTGGCATCACAAACCTGTTTTTTCAAAGATCACATTTGGGGGGAAGAGAGTGAAGTGCAAGGAAATTTTAGTGAAACAATTAAGCTTCATGTTAATATTTTAAAGCCTTTTTGTAGGAGGAATATAAAAAACAGAGGGAGGTTATAGAAAACACTAGAAAGGCAACAGACTTATTTAAGTATGGTAAGCCTCTTGGTTCAAGAATACACACTACATTATAGGCATACAGAATTCTAAGAAATTTCTTAATTTGCCATTGAATGAAAACGGGTTATACAAAGAATTTCACTAAAGATTATGACTACCATACTCCAAAGCTCTGACGAAAAGCAGGGTTGAACTTCTTAAGACTGTATCAGCAAGGAATTTCTGGATGGCAGAATTATACTGCTTGCAAAACTTTCTTAACACCAATTATTTCTCAAAATATGTACTTGGCATGAAAAGTCTTAGAAGAAGAAGAAATAAGCAATGAGCCATTCTACTAATTGTGCTCTATTAAGAATTTTTTGTAAGTTAAAACATAAAACCAGAGACTCTTTAATGTTCAAACACTACTCAAAATTCAAAACTTACTCTTGTCCGACGTCTTCTGAACCTAACGGTCTAGAGTCCATGAAGAGAGAAACCTTGCTTGATGCCATCTTAACATCAATCGCTGAATGAGTGGAGATGAGGCTCTGAACTAGTTCATGATTTGGTCTCACGTCCTCCTGGAAAACAAACATTGTTTTACATTTAAATGAGGATGAATAAACAAACACCAAATGAAGTCATTAATCTGCCTAAAACAGTAGAAATAGGCATTTGTAAAGAAAAAAATTCTGAAGCATTTTCAATAAACATTTTCTCAGCGTAGCAAGGTCTCACCTCTTTCAAGAATGCATGTAATATTAACCCATGAAAAATGAAAGACGGCCTCCTTCACATTATGTAACCACTACGGTAAATATAAGCCATAAATATATACGGTAAATATAAGCCATCTTATGTACTATCGACCTTTAGAAGAATACAGAGGAAAACAGCTGAAGTCAATTGTTTCATATGCAAATATATGCCAACTCTCCCTTTGACCAGTCAAATCCTATAAGTGCTTTCCTGCAAGTACCCTACTTTACAAAGCAAGAATAATAATACCCCAGCACGAAGAGCTTCCATAAATCTTAAGTCAATGTTTTGAAAGTTTCCAAAACTAACTTCAGTTACTTATTAGTAATTGATCTTTCAAATATTTTGCACAATATTTTACAAAGAAAAATCACTAGAGTAGAAAAAGAAGTTAACCAATATATAGTTTTTTTTTTTCTTTTTAAGAAGCTTATTATTAAGCACTTAATTTTGACTCTAAAGGTGAAAACTACATTCTGTAAGAAAGGAGAATTCATATCAACAACATTCCTTTACCTCTTCGTTTTCATGAGCATGGCTTCCACCAAGGTCAATATACACTGCATCTTTATCATACACGATACCCCCCACTCCTGAGAGAGGGGCATAGATTAGCTTATCTTTCTCACTTAATGAACGCTTCTTCTGTCGTTCAGGTAGAGCACAGGGGTCTGGCAGGAAACTCACATCACTCACGGTAAAGTCCCCTACACCTGGAGTGACAGACAACAAAGCAATAAGGCTTTCACAAAGTTTTAATTCTAAAATGTGTACAATTCATCACAAGGAGGTAAAGATATATTACAGCATTCAGTAATTTGTCAACAGCAAGCTTTGTATCAAATATCTGATTCTTCTGTTTACCACTGAACTTAGACAAGCTTACATATGTTCACTGGAATATTGAAAAATTTTGCGTCTGTTTTTAATAAGAAAACTACTAACTCACTTTTTCTGAATAGGATTGCAAATTTAGTATTAAAGTATCTCCGAATTTAAGCATTTAAATCATGCACTTAAATATTGAATTTATTCAATGAGTATGAGAAATTTTACATAAGCCAAATTTCATTTTCACTACTACAGCTATTTTACACCACACGCATCTTTTAAAGAGAAACACCACTGAAGATCTTCAGATGCTGCTAATATTAACACTATAAGAAAACTGCAGAATTAAAAGCCAAACTATTTACAAGGATATATTTCTACAGAAATGTTATTATAAAAAATAATTTCCAAGAGCATAGAAAGGTGAAAAATTTTACAACGTACTGCTTAAAGATGCAAATAAATTCACAATAAAAATAACATCAGCTACACAGATCAGCACAAATACAGTTTTAAGAATCTGATAAATTACCTGGCATATGAATTTGGCTTTTATTTTTTAGGTGTGCTCCTCTTAAGTAGCCGTAAACTGATACCTTCCTGTCACATTTGGGATTGATTCGGACATCCTCTGGGTTTGTCAAATCTTCCATTCTACTCAACATTTACAAAAAAAATTAAGAGAATAGAACCGTGGCACCAATAAGTCATGCTTTGCAAACTCTAAAAACCAAACTGGTATAAGACAAATATCATGAAGGAAAAAAAAATTAAAAATATTTTACAATTTTATTTTAAAAGTTGCATCATGTCCAACAACATATTTCCAGAAGACATACTGACATTTCCCTAAACATATACCTCTTGCTTAACATTTTAATCATTATTTATAGCTTTCCACACACAACACTCCTCAAATCAATTTTGCTAGTAGAGGGAAAACGGGTTACCACCATAAGAATCTGAAAGATATATTCCCTTCAGCCATGTAGTACCTTCTTTTCCTTAATAACGTCACTGAGCAACACAAAAAAATACCATAGGGACAGGCAGAGGAAAAGATAGACTGATTTCAGGCAGATGAGATGGAAACTGCTACCACTGCTGCTTTCTACACTGCACAAAGGAGGGAACAAAAACAGCCAAGGAAGGGACACTGCAGGTGAACTTAAAACCTGCAGGTGAACTTAAAACCCAGCCAGAAACCAAAGTAATTTTAACAGTTAGAGTAACCTAAAACAATGTGACAAAGACTACGCAATATTTTTTTCTCTTTTTCCATGTCTTTGCTTTATGCATTTCACAGGACTTTGCATGATGCTTACCTACTTCTGTAATATTTTTTTCTAAATAATTTCAGCTTTGGAAGAAACTGTTCTAGTTCCTTGTAAGAGTTTAATCATAACTGTAAGCATTCTGACAATAAAACATGAAAGGAGAGGTAATTTCTCAGGTAAGTACAGCCATCATCAAGATCACTTTCATGTTGCACGTGAACTAATTCACGAGCCCTTGTTAAACTGCTAGAGCGCTTTTACTTTTCTACAGAGATTTAATATAATCATAAACAAGGAGGATCCTTTAATTATTTTTTCTTCCTGGGTTTCAACAGGATTTACTATATACCAAAGGCCAGGCAACATGATCCAATTCAAGCAGAAAATGAATGGCTGAACTCACGGACACAAACTTAAAAGTGTGTTTTAATTTCCCCCAAGCCATCAAGATAATTACTAAATATCCATTACACACATAAAGCTGACTGGCTCTAATAATATAGCCTTTTTAACTGCAAAGGTGTTTTCTATGCTGAGACTGAAGATCAGAGAAAAGCACACACCTGTCCACAAGAACATAGGGGTGAGACGTTTGCCACGTAAGAGGTCGGAATTTCATAACGGAGATAAAACGCCCTAAGTTGTGAATTTCCTGCTTTTGATATTCTCCATGAACCATCCCAGACAGATAGAACAGCTTAGCACCCTAAACACATTAAAAAGACACAAAAACATTAAATATCATTTTAATACCTGCAAAACTGAAAAAGCTAATGGAATTCTAATTTGTAAGTCATAAACATAAATTGCAATTTAAAATGGATTCCAAAAGATCAAACTAATTAGCTTATTTCAACATGAAAACTGCCTCTTAAATCTTAGGAGAAAACAATTCACAGTGAAAAAAAAAAAAGGTGCAAAGGTTCAATTTGTCTCCTAAATTGAACAAGCATATCCCCCTTGCTTAATACCTGTGTAACAGACCTTTTTACTAGTACAACACATTTAGTAGCTTGGGACACAGCATAATTATCCAAGTATTTCAGTAAATAGAGGATCACATTATTTGATATAATATCAAAATTTTCCATTTAGAGTATTATTAAAGAGATTTTAACAGTGCCATAATTTAAGCATTGCCTTATTCTTAATTCAGCCTAATTTAATGCAAAATACACAGAAAATGAATGTTGGATGTCATACCGGATATACTTCAGTCCAGAATCTGTGCTTTAACTTTTTTTTTATCTTCTTTAATTGTTTGTTGTTCTTGAACGTATCCAAGTGGGTAAGAATTCCCATGATTTTCGGAAAGCCATGTACCTGACAAATGTTCAGGAATTCAAATGTTTCCATCTCAAATCCAAAGCTGGCATCAATGAGCATCAGAACCTGAAGACACAAGATCATCATTTCACTAGAAGACCACCATGACGCCTGTATGAGCTAATTTCAAAGACCAAGCCTTTGAAGTCATAAGCTTCTTCAGAACCAAAATCTTGCAAAAGTTTTGTTATTTATTTTCATACAACCTGAAAATCAACTTGGTATTTTTAATTACACTATGCATCTTAACTACTTCAGTAGTTCAGTTTAGGAAATAAAATCTGCTTTTCCAGTCAACCAAATCTTTGCACAGATCTCATTTGCACACTCTCTCGAATAGAACTATTGAAGAACACAGCTGCCCTATGAATACAATAATATACACTATTATACTAATGCTCAAACAAGTGTTTACTTGGCAAATTTTAAAAATGAAAAATTGAGCACCCTCCAATATTTGCAGGAATGCCTGATAAAATTAATAAATGCCCTCAGCTTTGGATTTATTTGTCTTAGATTCACTAAGGCCTCTAAGGCAGAGTGTTTTGGTAAAGCAAGACAAACAAGCTTTCTTCACACACTGCAATACTGCTGTGCATCACTCAAATACACTGACACAGGAAACTGGCACCCAAAGTAGCATGAAAATGGAAGCAAAGCCATGTTAGGTCCTCAGCAATGAAGAACTTAAAATGCATGGCAACTGATGAAAAAGGTTGGCAAGTTATTATGTAATCTCAGCCTCCTAACAATAAGCCCAAATAGATTCTCAGTGTCACTGTGTGCATTCAGCATCTTAAACATGTCACATCTACTTACTGACAAATTTTTGCAAATTTTTTTAATACTTCTCACTTCCTCGAGTAGAAAACATGCAGATAGAACAGTATCTGGACTATTGCATGTACTTGAATTCGGTCAATATCTAGCTAAGGATCTCAAGCCCTAATCGGCTATGAACACTAAATGTACACAAAATAAAATTCTACATAGATACATGGACTGTGCGTCAGGTCCTCAATACAAATAGACTTAATAACTTGTAACTAAAAGTTACAAAGGTGATCGCATTTCACTGAAATCAACCACATGGCTGCACAGCAGCCTTCAAAGACAGACATCAGATTGCACCAAAGAAAACACTTTTGGTGCAGTCTAGTCAAAAGAAGTACTTTCAATATGAATTATAATAAAAATGACCATCTATTGTTAACTTACCAAATCAGCAACTTTAGCCAGGTCAATCATTGTGTTAATGTCACATCCACATTCAATAATAGTTAGCCTGCGTTTTTTACCTGAAAACAAGATTAAGAAGAACCAAAAACTGAAACAGAAAGCAAATTAATTACTCCACATCTTGCTTTTCAATTTATACTCAAGTTCCTAAATAGTAACTGGGACTCACATTCTTCTCTAGCATATAGACTGACAAATATGTGAGATTGTACAAGTGCCTGTTAACAAATGCTTTTATTTCTGCTAAATTTTAACCTTTTGGTTTAAAATTACCAGGTTGAGTACATGGTTTCAAAGAAGTTGTCCTGCCTTTTCCAAAAACAATGCTAACGGCAAAAAAGGTTGTTTTTGTTGTTGTTTTTCTACTTTGAAGAAAACCTCTGCTTATCCCTAGTAACCCAGAGTTAGTACCAAGGTCTTTATTTTACAGATACTTTTTGTCCTTTTGATATTACCAGGAAAAATACACCCTGATGCAGATTAAAAAAAAAAAAAAAAAAGTAGAGGGTAAAAAAGATTTCTTAACATGCACCTCAATTAGAAGAAAGTACCCGGAGTTAATTTGACCTGACTAACCGGAGTTGTCTAATGAAACTTTAGACAACAAGAATGACAACTTTAAATAACTACTGTCTAAAGTTATCAAAGTTCAGTCCCTGCACCCCAGTAGACCAACCAAGAAATCCAATTTAACCCATTTTTCCCTTTTCCATATTTGTCAATTATTCCTTGCAAATAGCAGATCACGGAATCATAGAATGACTCACGTTAGAAAAGATCTCTAAAATCATCTAGTCCTGCCTTTAACCTAGTACTGACAATTCCACCGCTAAACCATGCTATGGAGTTCAACATCTACATCCTTCTTGAAGGCCTCCAGGGATGGTGACCCAACCACTTCCCCGGGCCGCCTGTTCCAATGCTGCACAGATTTATTAATTTAAATCTGTGGAGTCTACCTACACCAAACACCGCTGTCTGGGTCCAAGCAAGATCTCCCTTAAAAATTCTTTCACTGAGATGCTTCTCCTAGGACCTCAGTGATCCAACTGGTAATATGCAAGAAAAGTAAAGAAAAGAACAGGCTAGGCCAAGTGGAAATTGGGACTGAAAATTTCACAAAAAAGAAACGGAAATGACTAGGGGGTGAGATGGAGAAACATAACTAGAAATGGCTAAGCAAATTAACTCTTGGTCTAAGAAAGAAAGGTAAACAAAGATGGGACTATAAGACGGGGAACCTTAAAGAATGAGAAACGCATGTAGATGGTAAGATAAAGCTAGAGAAAAACAGTTCAAGAGGGAAAAGAGAACCCAATAGAAAACAAGAACTAGGAAAAATATTTGGGGATGGAAAAAACAGACAAAAGGCCGGAAAGAAAAAACAGAACTGGGATCCCAGCAGGGTGGAAAGAACAAGTTTAGAAGGGGAAAAGCCCTAGTCTCACTATTCTGTCACTGTTAAGAAGTATGCCTGATAACACACCCAAATGATTTCTTCAACGTGACCAAGAATTATGAGAATGTGAACACATCCTAGCTCTAAAAGAAAGACAACTAAGGAGTGTAAAATAAGCATTTCTATTTCTTTTATCTTTGTTCTCACCTGAAACAATAGTAACAGGACCCCGGATTTCAACCAATTTTTGCCTTGTGAAGTTCTTAATGAGACATTTTATTAAGGTGCTCTTTCCAACCTTGGGAGGGCCAACAACAACCACCGCCACAGGAGGTGGCTCCAAAGGAGTACGGTCAACCACAGGGATGTGATGTTTTTTAGTCTTCAAATCCTGAGTTCTGAAAACAAACAGAAGAAAAACGTACAATTCAGTAACATTTCTTTTTGAAAATCTTCAGCAGATGCAAAAATCCAAACATGAAGTTTCAACACGTGCCTGGATGCTAACATCTATGTGGAACTCCAACAATCTAAAGAGCTACACAGATTTTGTTCTTTCCATTAAGAATAGCATACCTGCAGCACATAACACAGACACAGAAAGCACTACACTGGTGACATGTGTAAGTTACAACACAACCTTGTAAATGATGAAAGCTTCATAAGCATGCCAGGGAAAGTTACACTATGTGCATTTCTCCACAAAGGAGCAAAGAAACCCCGGCCAACGTCTATTCAGCCGCCTGACTCTGCACGTTGCATAACATATATATATATCCCTGTTCCTTACCTATGGAAAGTTCTGGCCATCCGCACTGCGGACTGGACCGTGAAGGCTTTGGGGTTTCTTTTCCGAGCATCCTCCTCTTCCCCTATTCCTAGATCATTGAGGTAACGTTTCCTTTTCTTCTCCGCCTTCGGTCCACTGTGCTTTGCACGGTGCTTCTTCTTCTCCTTCTCCTCCATCTTACTCGTTCAGCAGCAGCCCACAGCCAGCCAGCAGCAGGCAGACGGCTCCTGTGTGCGGCACAGGAAGCGAAGCCATTAGCCCACGTGTAACACCGCGCACCCGCGACCACACCAGCACCCTGTGGGACCCGCTCCAGGCGCCGGCCGCCTCCCGTCCCACCCGGCCACCCGCGGCCACCACCGGCCTCGGCGCTCCCGGGGCTGCCTGGCACCGCGCGGCCACCGCAGGGCTGGGCCGGGCCCGGCCTCCTCCGCGCCCAGCAGGCCGCGGGCCTCGGGGCGGCCGGGGCCGCTCACGGGCAGCACCAGGCCGGGCCGGGCCGCCCCCACCCGCCCGGTGCCCGGGGCCGCCCGGGGAGCGCGGCACCCACCTGCCCCCTGCCTCCGCTCCCAGCGCCGCGCTGCCGGTTCCCTTCTCCCCCGAAAACAGCGGCTGCGACCGCCGTTCCGGGTTGCCAGCGGAACCCTTTCGCCGTCGCACCGTAGGGCGGGCGGGGAGGCGGGTAGACCTGTCGGCCCGGAGGACAGGGGCAAGCCTGTTGTTCCGGCCCTTTGTGTCGGTGGGGTTTTGTGTGTTCAGAGGGCCTTAGAACGACTGGATGAAGCTGTGGCTCTTCCACGGGACAGGAGAGGGCTCCGGTTCTTCAGGTCAAGGCAGAAAAGTTAGCCATGGCCGTGAAGAAGTCGATTCTAAACTACTGACATAAATCAGAACGAATAGTCCGGGCTTCTTGTGTACACATTCACTAAACAGCTTCTTCACAGAGATAGCAATTTTATTCATAAAATAACAGCCTGTGTTTAAGTTTCATTTTATTATATTTATTTTGTTCTATAAAAAAGGAGTTAACAGCATATGTGTTAAAATCTAGGTACACTTGTACAAAAAAAAAAAAAGATTTGCCTGTATAGTTTTCAACACCCTAGGCCTGATAATGCTTCAGCACAACCACAGAAGCCCTCCAGAGCTATAAACCCATCCCATTAATTTCATCAGAATATTTTTTATGATTACAGTGGTCTTCCAGACAGCCATAGAGCTCAACGAGTCTAACAACAGGCCCACTGCATGAAGTGCGAAGAAGGAACACAATTACATTTTTCTGTGACTGCAGTTCCACAAGTTCATTATCACCCTGGTAGAAAGCCTTCCTTTGGTAAAGAGAAAATGACTTTTTTTTTGTAAATTAAATTAACACCATTCCTTTAAAATAATAACAATCATACAATTTGAAAAAATTATACAGTGGGACACCACAAAAAATATGGCCTTTTAGAAGGCTACAAATTTGGTCATTTTTAAATGAAAACACTATACATTAAGTATCTAGGAGAAGGCCATGAGTGTCCTTTATCAGGAGCACACCTAAAACTCAAATACACCCCGTGAGCCATTCCCTGCCACCACCCAGATTGCTCTTGCCATGCGCATACCCGTTTTGTGTAAATGCCTTCTCCACTGGAGGCTGTAAATAAAGTCTGTTTTCTAGAAGTTCTTAAGTTAAAGAAAGTGAATTCAGACCCAGGTAAAAAGAAAACCTTGTACAGCAAGGCTACAAACCCAATTCCATAGCCTCAAGCCTCCTGGCAGAATTAATCCAACACAGTCTGAACGCTGGATGACTAAGTCTTCAGTATGGATGTATTTGTGAAGATCAATCTGTACATTACAGGTTAAGGAAGCTACCAAAAGCCAAATGCATGCAGGAATTCCTCTGCAAGCAGCTTGGTGGCAATCCCAGCAGAACGGGGCTGGGAAGGGGCAGCAGCACACATTCAGCAAGTTACTCTCTTGTATACCTTGCTAATTGTTTTATCTCTTTCCCTTCCAGACAGCACATACATCTCACAGCAAGCACTCCACCCTTTGACCTGCAAAACCTCAAGCCAATTTAGATGGCACTGCTAATCGAACAAAAATCACTCATCTTTCATCGGGCAGACTCGCTGTCACAGTTTCATGTGTGACCCAACTGACAGGTTGAACTCTGGCCACCCAAAGCAAAAAGATAACTTTTAGGCCCTTGCTCCCCATTTTGCTCATTCTCAAACAGTGAGTCTAAGCCGTTCCCCCAAATTTCATTTCTTATACCCAGCCAATGAGGGTCATAGTCATTTACTGTCTCCAGCAGCTGCTGCCCATATGATGGGGCTGAAGCAGTTCCTGGGTATCTCCCTTCATGTTTTGCAGGTACCAAAGGAGGACTAGCGTCACTTGCTGCAACCACAGGTGGGCTGTGCCTCACCTGCTTAAGCTCGAGCGTAGATTCCCCTTCACTGTAACTCAGAGTGGAACCCTTACCGAAGGGGGAAGTGTTTGGCTTCATATACAAACAGTTCTCATTGACCAGGCCTTGGTCAGCACTGAGGTAGTTTGAGACAGGCCTCCTATACATGTTCTCTTTAGCTGACAGATATTGGTAATCTTCTGTACATGGCTGGAGAACATCTGCATCTGTGTAGTAGTTTTCAGGGAAAGATTTCTTCAAGTATGGATAGTCCTGCACTTGCGGGACAGGGAGCGAGAGCTGAGCAGCACTTCCTATGGCTCCCGCACCGAACTGGACCCCTTTTCCCATGTAATCCATGCTGAAGTGAGATGGGGTCTGGGTGAAGCCTCCAAACGCATTATCCAAGCTCCTGAAATGCGCATCGAGCCTCGAGTACTGCTGCCCCGAACAGGGCAACGGCTGCCCAGAGAAGTTCAGGCTCCCCCCCGGCAGCCCAGGCTGCAGACCGAGGAGGCCGGGGTCTGACCCCAGACCGTGGGTCCCTCGGCACCGCTGCTGGCAGCCACCGTGGCTCCGCTCTTCCTTGCCGGACACGGGTTTGGGCTGGAGGGCAGCTTCGCCCTTCTTGCGGTTCAGCTGCCGGGCCCTCCTGTTCTGAAACCAGACCTGTGAAGGGTGAGCAGGCGTTAACCGCGACCTCTTGGCACTGTTAGAAGTGCTTCGGCTCGCTCCTGCCAAAACAGGCGGCGAAAGGCACTGCCACCGGGGGAGACCCCCGGCACCCCGCACCGCCCGGGTGCCTCCCCCGCTCCCCTCGCTGCCCGGCATGGGGGGAGCGGGCGGGCCGGGGCGGGCAGGAGGGTGCCCTCCGCCTCTCCTACCTGGATCCTGGCCTCGGGGATGTCGGTGAGGCCGGCGAGCTGCTCGCGCAGCGCGATGCCGGGGTACGGCTGCTTCTCGAAGGCGCGGACCAGCAGCTCCAGCTGCACCTTGCTGAAGGACGTGCGCTTCCTCCGGCCGCCCTCCCGCGGGGCCTCGCCTGGCGGCGGCCCGGGCCGGCGGCCGGGGGGCGGCGAAGCGGCGGGCTCCATGCGGGCCGAGCTCTGCGGGTCCCGGGCCCGGTGCCCGCCTTATGAGCCCTCCGCCCCGGCCCTCGGCGCCCCCCACCCGCCCGGGCCTGCCCCGGGGTGACTCAGAGCCGTCTCCCACACCTCCATTGTCATCCCATCACCAAAATACACACCGCGAGGGCTCGCCCCGACGCAGGAGCCAAAGCGTCTCCCGGCGAAGTCCCCGCCGCCGCCACACACCCACCTACTTTTTTTCTTTTTCTTTTCTTTTTTTTTT
Organism: Cygnus atratus; assembly: GCF_013377495.2. Lineage (NCBI taxonomy): Eukaryota > Metazoa > Chordata > Aves > Anseriformes > Anatidae > Cygnus > Cygnus atratus. The sequence continues at coordinate 33,562,122 of NC_066368.1, forward strand.
TTAATTCAAGTGGAGGGGCAATAATTCCCTTCGTACTTCGGCTCGGCCTCCTGAAAAGGCTGCTTTTGCCCTCCGGCAGGGCCGGGCCTTTCCTGGAAACCCAGAGCTCCCCGGAGCGCTCGGGATGCCTCCCCAGCTAGGGAATATGGGTGCCCACATCACCCCTTCCCCAAGGGGAAACCATCCCATTTCCTGCTTGTCACCATCCAGGTTACAGGTCCCCGTCTTCCATCTTTGGTTATACAGCTCCACTCCCGTTCTGTCAGTGGGAAACTTCTCACTGACTTAACTGGGGTAAGCAAAATGCTGGTGGCTTTGCCACATACTGCACCAGAACCCACCACCGAACACCAAAGCTCCCCCTGGTACTCTCTGCAGCGCCTTGGGGGGAGTGAAGGAGAAATTTCCCTCCTGTGTGCCTGCTGAAGAGCTCAGCATAACCTATTCCCTTCCTGGGGCTTCTTGTCCTCCTCCAGACAGCTCTACACATCCAAGTCATGTACAGAAGAAGCAAGCTCTGTGTTTCAGTCCAAGGTGAGATCATGACCAAAGTACTAATTCAAATGAGGGGCCAGAAATATTTTTAGAGAGCCAAGAGCGACGTAAGGGTTTACAGGGAGCAACAGTTACAATGCCAAAAGGGATTAGATGTTAAAACAGGATTAGAACGGCAGCAAATCAATTAGTTAATGTAATAATTTGTCAAATGAGGCCATTAAAGGCTATCACTGAAGGAGTTCAAGAGTAACAGCATCATTACTTCATGTGTCTGTTGTCTCAACACGTTCCCAGTCATTTTCAGCATTGGGACCTGGTCCAGCTTGCTGTGAAGCTTAAGGGTACAAGAACAAAGCGTGAGCTATTACGTACTTGCATTCTGCAGGGACCACCACGTCTGTGATCCAGGCAGCCACTTCTGGGCTGAGCTGGACAAGGATTTTAATGTTACACACACCACCACAGTCATTCACAACAAAAAGGAATGCTCTGCCAGACAGAGATGACAATCCGCCCCTGTGAGTCTGGTACTTCAGAGGCTGGGTTTGTTTTATCACCTCTGTCCATAAAGCAAGACAAATGCCCTCGGAAACAATAATATGATAACAACACAATAATTATATTACAATATTATATATTACAATAATATACATTTAAATATAAATGCTTATAAATTTAAAGAATACTTTCTATGAGAAGCGTATATGATGGCAGTGACAATTTCAGAGGGATGACAGCAGCATGTAGTCCACGACATCTGGAAGAAACAGCTTGAAACAATTTCTCACTACTCCTTCCCATTCTTCTACCATATAATTCTCATATGCCTGGACTGTCACAGCACGCACACATTCCACAAGGAACTGATTTCTCTCTCAGGGTTCCAGGGTGGTTCAGAGACCTTCCTTTCCATATAACAATACAATTTCTATATAGCCAAGAATTTGCATGTGGGAGAAAGGGAAAACCAGGTGGCAAATGGTTTGGCAGTTCTAGGTACTGCAAGGTATGCTGCTAAGCCTTCAGTTTAAGTTCACTTTTAATATTCAGATACGCATGTAGGGAGAGGTAGATTAAGGTTCAGACACAACAGGCAAATTTACAGAGCTTGACGACATAGTTTTACAGACAATCTTCTCCACAGCAAACCCAGCTACTGCTCCTTGTTCTGATCGTGCAGGATGCAATTCCACTTGCCTTTAAGCCCCCACATAGCTTCACACAGAGTCCTGCACGTGCCAGCTCCACTGCGTGCTTGACTAGAAAGTGCACCAACTCACAGAGCTTCTCCATCCAAAAACTGGTCACTTTTTTGGCCATGTTAGTTCTTGGCCAGCTTAATTCAGGCACCAAAAAGGGAGGGGGATGCAGAGGTGCAGAGAGAAAAGTAGAATTGGGGAGCTCTGCTTTAAACTGGCCCAAGGAAGCATGGAATTGCATATGACCCTTCCATCTCTCTGCATTTCATCTCTCCGTGGGATGCATAATGAATCGGATCAGGGAATGGTACTGGATCATTTGCCAGGTACAAAGAGAGCTAACTCATTCAGTCTGGCCACAGTGAAAGGATGCCATGGAGAAGGCAAAGGAAAAAAAAAATAACAAGTCATTTTCCCTTTCTGGCTTTCCAATTTTTTTTGGCAGAAAAAGTCTGAAAACATCATTTCATGAGGATAAAGACAACAGAAAGCCGACCCTGCAGGCAGCCTGCAACATTGGTCTGGAAAGGAGAGGTGATCCCCCCCAGCACACACACACGCACCCCTTACAGACAGACAGCAGAGAAGAGATAAGGAGGAGTCAGCAGAGGAGAACCGCTGGGGCTTGCAGCGACTTGCACTACTTGCTAACAGCGAGTGTCCATCGCTGCTAGCTAGGTCAAACAGACCGGGCTTTTGTTAACATCCCCTGGCTGTGGAGAAAGCAGTTCACACTTCCCGGAGTTATTGTTCCAGGCACTCTGCCAGGCAGCCTCTTTACACCCTTCATTTTCAGAGATTTTCTTTGCAATGCTAATTGATAGAGACTTAGATTGTGAGTTTGTTTTTAAGTGAGATTCCAGGAAACAAGATGGCAATCTTTGCCTCCCCCTCCTCTTCCCCTTCTTCTGCTCTGGCACACGGACTTGGCCTAAGAGCTAATTTCTGCTAGAGTGACAGTTTGGCCATGCCGCGATCCAGGCACCGACCAGCCCTTGCTGACCATGTTTCCTTGGCTGTTGCATGTCTGTCATAATCAAAACAACTGTTTGTGAGCCTCCCCATCTCTTCTCTAAACCATACCAAGGGAAATGGTCTTTTTTTTTTTCTTCTTTCCCCTGTATTTTTTATTCATTTTACAAAGGACTATAAAATAAATGCCAAGAGAAGTGAAAGAGGGGAACAGGAGAAGTGTGGAGTAAGATGCAGAAATACAGAAAGCAGTATGCTTAACAAAAACTGTATCTCTTCAGATCATAGGTTGTCTTTAGGCTCCCACCAATGCCAACAGAACTTTGCTGCAGATTTCAGTAGGGTCTAAATGTGGAAACCCACTATGTCCTCTGCCAATGCCCCTTTACGTCAGAGTTATGGTATAACTGCATCTACAGAGGAATCAAAATCACACATGGAATGTACCGAAAATATTGCTCCCCCCTCAAAAAAAAAGAAAAAAAAATATGTAACAGACATTTAGGGGAGGCAACAAAATAATTAGCACTAGCCACAGTGCTCTTTAAAATGGCTCTGAAAAAGGTTTGCATCTATCCTAGCGCAGATCAGGGCACCAGGAGCTCCTCTCCTCTCTCCCTCCCGAGCAGCCCTGGTGTTAGGAGCTGCGAAGGACGCCCCAGAATCGTGCTAGCACGATTTGGCAGAATCGTGCCAAACACCGAGTGCAGCACGGGCCCTGCCGCCAGGCGCCTGCCTGGGGAGTCTTTGGACAAGCACAGACCCCTACAAATCCCTACATCAAACATTTTCTAGGGCAGTACCATGCTATTGATATTTAAGAACTTTCATCCTGAAGGAGGCAAGATCAATTTCACTAGTTGGTCTTCAGACATTAACACCTCATAAAAAGGAGGTTCATGCCTCGCTTATCTAGAGTGCATCTTTAATTATCTCCTGGTACACATTTTGCAGCCCATTACTTACCAGTCAACACTGCTTTAATTATGGGCTTGGCAGTGAAAGACAGCCCTTACATCACTGAAATAAAAACGCTACAAAGCAACCCTGGAGAATAGCAGAGATTTCATGTTCAAATGTAAAACCGTGGAATTCAGCCCCAACACTACAAACATCTCCCCCTATGTGCAGTCCTGTCATAGCCAAATGTGCCCAGGGGCACTCCAAAGACCACGAGCAGCCAAGCGATGCTCGTGCTCTCACCTGCTCTGCAGGGTAAGGAGCGCTTACAGAGGCACGTCTTGTTCTGAAGGTAATTCAGTAATTCTGAAAGTGTCGTGCCAGACACACACACGTCCATGACGTGTTTAGGCAAGCCGGATGGAGACACATCTTGCACCTTGAGCAAAGAGAGGTGAAATTTAGGATAATCCTTCCTTTGCAAGAGCATTCATTGCCCAGTCCAGAACCAGCTGTTGAGAGTGCTGTCACCAGACCACTGAGCCTTTCCCTACAGCAAACGCGTTTATTGTCACAGAGCATTGTTCTGACCTCTCTTCCTGCCTGAAACGAATGTTGTTTCTAACAGCTATAGTGAAGGAAAACAATATTGCTGAGAACAACATGAACGGTTAAGGCAAAGCGGTCTTGGTCTGCTGCAGTACCCGTTAAAATTGACAGATTTCAAGGCGAAAAAAGCATTAGGCCAGCTTCATGTAACTTGTGAATAATCTTAGACTTCGGTTTTTCTTGCACATAACCCTTAAAAGTTCATAGCGTGGACTGCAGTTACTTGAAATCTGGGGTAGCCATTCAAAAAGGGCCATACTCACTAAGACCAGATGTATGTCTAACCTGACACTTAACTCTCCAGAAACAGCCAAAAAAGGATTCCCGTCTAGGGATCGTGGGTACCTATAGCCAGGTCAGTCAGCTATGTAACAACACGTTTACCTAGTACTCGCTGTCATTTGCAACTCAGGGACTTCCTAAGGTGGATTAGTTTCTAAGAACACAGAAAACACAACGTGCTTCTATTTTGTGAATTGAAACAGTCTTTTTTTGAATCTATGTAAAATTTTAGCATCTGTAGCATCCTCTCACTAAGACTTCTACAGCTTATCTACCTGATCCATGAAATAACGCTTACTTCTATTTGTTCTCAATGTGTTGCCTGCTAGAATAATTTGGTGCTGGCTGCCTCCCACACAAGAACTTGGAAAGCCCCATGCTGGTTCCATTGGTTCATGCTGCCTGCTATTTCATCAAACCCCATCACTTACTCCCTTCAGCAACCTCATTTCTAGACTGAAGAATCCCACTCACTGTAGCTGATCCACAATTATTCACCCTATGCCCCATGCCTTTGGTCATTCATGTTCCCCTGTGAGAACGTTTTCCAGTGGTACTGTATTTTTCCTGAGACAGGAAGACTTGAATTACTTCCAACATCTAAGATGTATATAATCATGGTGTTTCAAGTATTATCATGTTTTCAATGATTTTTTTCTTCACTGCATTCCTAACAACTCCTAACATTATTTTATTTTTTTGACCATCACTGAGCTGGCATTCTCACAGAACTACTGACCAAACTCCGAGATTTCATTTCTGAGTAGTAATGATCATCTGTAGTCTGGATCTGAAAATTGTTCCTTAGTTGTACCGTCATTATGCTCCCTACGGTTGCGTTTTGGAGTCCTGTGACAATCCTGAAAGAAGTTGTCACTTCTTTCAAAGAGAAGACTGCCATAACTTTTAAAGGAAATAAGACCCCAGGTAAAACTGCAGACTTTGTGCCCTGTATTAAATAGTAGTCCAGTGGTGCCCAACACTGTTAATTTTTCTTGTGATCCACGGAAGAAAAATCACGGGAGATGTATGCAGGATTTGCTGGGGAGGCAGTGATTAGTGCTCCCATTCCCACAAAATACAGTGTCTCCTGCTTTGGTTGAAGGAAATCTCTTCTGCAGGCCAGGCCCGTCTCACACAGCCATGCAAAAGAGTGACTTGCAGTTAGGGCAGGCAGAGCCTGAGCCTGCACAGAGTTAGGATGACCACAGGGAAGGGCAAATCAGCAGAGCCAAGCAGAAACCAAGCCAAGCTGGATTCCCATATGTATGAAGCCTAATGCATTAGATCACAATTCTCACACCCCTTTGAACTCTGAGTAGAAAAGCTGTGCAGTGACCTGTGCAGTTGCAAAGGCATTCACTAAAATCTTGCTTCAAGAAACATCAGAAAACTCTGTACAAAATATCCTACCAATATCTGTACTTGGAGCATTCCCAAGTGCAGTTTGGTCTGGCAGGCCCGCACTTGCCCAACCCCCTGAGATAAGTACCATTTTTTTTTTTTTAAGTGCAGCAGTATTTTAAGCCCAATAGGGTCATGTTCACAGTCTGCATTACCTTATTGTAATCCTGTCCCTCGTACTCCTTACTGTCTCCTTCCCCGTCTCCCTCCCCTTTGTGAGAGAGGCTCTGCCAGCCTCCTGTCTGCAGATGCCCTAGGACTGAGCAGCGCCAGATCCACCCAGGGACTCTTAGCACCTCGGAGGGTCAGACCTCTGAACTGCAGATGTTTAGGACAGGGACTACATCTCGTGTGTGTGTGTGTGTGTTGGCGCAATACAAACACACCCATGTGATACTATAGAAATACTACAAATCCCAACATCATAGCCTGCCAAGCTTGATTACGGCAACTAGTCACCTAAAGACGAGTGAATGTGGCCTCAAGGCTAGTTTGCTGGGACTGGAGACAAGTTGTCTGGCGTCCTCTCCTCCCTGTTCAAAGACCTATCGGTCTAAACTCCCTTGTCAGTCCTGCTCCTCATCTCCCAAATAGTATCCCCGCCCATGTGCTTGTACTGAGGTGTGCTTCCCACCCATCTGCTAGTGACTCCATTTCTTTGCCAGATCCGTGCTGGCTTTTTTGTACTGCAGCCAGTTTTCCCTCACAAGATTCCTATTTCAGACCCATAGGGAAAAACAAAAACAAACAAACAAAAATACTACCCAGAGCTAGAAAACTGTGTCTATTGACGTGACATTTTCATTAACTGAGAAATACATTAAAAATGCATTAGCTAGTCCCAACAGACCCTCGAGAGTAGAGCACTAATTGGAAACCTTCCCTTTTCCCAACACTGCATGCCTGTGCTTACTACCATGCACGTGAAAAACTTGGCAACCTAAGGCTGTGGCTTTCAAAGTAGAAAGCAGAAATAAAAAGTTAGGAATTCTCTCTGAAAGAAACCAGAAGCGATACCAGATACCAAATACTACGTATTAAAAGACCCAAACACTGTCATCAAGTGGTTAAGAGACAGAACAAGGCATCCAAATGCTGATGGCTTGTTGGAGACTTGCTCCTTCAGCCTGTTCAGCCACTCAGAGCATAATGCTGCCCGATGCTGGTATGCAGTCATGGCCCCCTTATCTCCATGTAATATAGTTTTAGAACAGTTTGACCTACTCAGGTTTTTCCAACATAACTAATATGAACAAAGCTGCCTGGTCACGTTTAATTTATCCTAGTAAGGTAGGTTCAGTATTATTAAACAGTCTTCCCAAATGGCATAAAATACCTTTTTGGTCACATACCTGTTAAAAACCCTACCAAATACCCATTGCGTAAATCCAACCTAAAAGAAACCCATCAAACACTTGTAGCACAAATCCAAACTTTATAAACTGAGATTTCAAATGGATGTCACTTGTTAGTATTTCACTTTTTAAAGCTATGTCACACATGAAAGAAATCCATCAGAAATGCGTGCATAATATCTTAGTAGGACTAAAGTTACTGACTTCCAACAGATAACAGTAAAGCCAACTACAGATCTGTAAAATGCACGCCTGCAATGAAAACTGAAGCTCTGTTTGCAACCTGGACTTCAAACTGGTGAGTTTTTGCTATTTAGAAGAGCTTATTAATGCTGGAGCGTTGGCTGCAGCGCATTACAATATAGAGGTCTGTTCCTTTTTAATAACAAAAAGCACGGTGTTAGGATAGGCACACAAAACTTGACATAAATTGATCTCTAAAATGCACGAACTGAATCTGTAGTAAAATCCATGAGAAATTACTACCTTTATAGCTTAAAGGTAATACTTAGTTCTTAATCTTTGCAAAGACTAAAGATGTAGCTGGGGCCTTTATAGGCGGCAATTTCCAAGAATTACATTATGCTCCCGATTATATTCACAACATGATAGAAGAGAACTAGTTTTATCAAGCACCCATGGAACCCATTTACCTATGAGAGCAATAGATCAAAGAGATGTGTGAAGGTTTATTTACTTCCAAGTCAGAATTATTGTACCCCACTGCTTCCTCTTATGTACTTCTCATCACTCCTTGAAGTACATGAATCTGCTAAAAGTCTTGACCATTAGCTGCAAAACTGTAAGGCTTTTAAAGACCATACACTTCCTTAGCTTGTCCAATTTTAAATCTCAAAGAGAAAATGAAATTTTTTTAACTTAATTTTAATTAATTTTCAATTTAAAATAAAAAATGATGGAACAAAGTTATATGTTAACTAGTTAAATTAGCAATCAGACATTTCTTGCAGTAGATTCATTACAGCATTGTGTCATTTAACCCTGATTTAAAAATATTTTATTGATAATTCCATCTCCTTTGGTAACTTTCACTGACTATCTCATCTCTTTTAAACCAGCCACAAATCCAGTTTAAAGTTGGCTGCAGTTCGTTCCCAAGTAATTTCCTAAAAAGATCCCAATCCCTTAATCATTCTTTATCCAAAAAGCTGCTGTTTACACAGACACATCACTGACTCCAGTAGGATGACTCACGCAATAAAGGTTAGTCTGGATTAGAGTAACCACCACCACCTTTTTTTTCTCTCTCTCTCTTTTTTTTTTTTTTTTAAAGAATTTTAAAAGCCACAGAAGAGCTAACATGTCTCTATCTAGTCTCCGGCATCTACCAAGAACACAAAACAAAAGAGGCAGACTACCTGGCAAATACCCTTTGTACTTCCCGATGAAAGTGAGATAGTCAATATCTCTAAGTTAGAGATAGCAAATGTTTCTAAACTGAAGGGGGAACGAGTTTTCTACAGTATTAGATACAACAAGAACTTTATTATTTGAAAATCTACTAGAGTGATATAGTGCTATAAACAATGTATGAAACGAGACAGGTATGTTTCAGGGATTACAATGCAGTGGTCCATTTTATTGTTTTCAGCAGGACTAACCCATCTCAGTTTACATACATAGTCACTGTGAAGACCTCAGGACCCTACAGACACACTTTCAGTGAAAAAGCCTTTTCTTCGCCTTTTTCTCCTCCACCCCCTTTTTTTTAATTAATTTATTTCTTTCTTTTAAACTACCATATTTGTCTTTGAGATCTCTAGGAGGATCATACAGCCATAATTTTCATGTTAGGGCACTGTTAGTTGCCATACCTGTTGATCTCATAGCAAACATCTATTTTGGTCTTAGATTCTTCAAGAATACTTGTGGCTTTAATTACCAGCCTAAGTTTGAATCTAAATCAAGTGGGGCAAATGAAAGAAAAATGTATGCATGCAAATATGAGGGGGCACGCATTTTTTTCTTTCTAACTTGTTTTTAAGATTATGCTTTCCTTCAGTTTTCTATGGCTTTGGCTAGTATAAAAATAGGCTCAATGAGCAATCTGCGTAGCCTGGAGCAGGGTAAAGCCAGATTAGTCCATCCTCAAATGCTTACAGAGCCCTGTCACCGTGATGGCAGCTGTGCTGATTGTTAGCCACCACTATCCCTGTCCCCTAGCACAGGAAAGGCCTTAGAAAGAACACGAAGTTGTTTGAATCCTGTCACACAGAGATATGTATTTCAAACTATATAAATCTAAATGCGGCCTGGCCAGAGCTGACTGAGCTGGCTGCCTGTGCTAGGCCTTGGTGACATTTTGGTGTGTAGTGTGCTGTGGGGAGCTGCCAGACCTTAATTCAGTCACTTTGTGACACTGATCAGAAGAATGAACAACAAAACTGTAGAATTCTCAGAAGTTAAGGTTGGTGAAGTAAAGCATGAATAAATATTTTTATTTCTTATAACCTTAACAATGTAAATTAGTCCAGCATGTTTTGATACTTCACACAGTACCATTTGGCAACTGTAGCTTCCAATTCAGATTATACTTGCAAATAAATGTAATTAATTACTGACAAATCTTCCGGCATTGAAACCACAAAAGTGTCTAGGTATTAAGGCATATCCAAACACTTTGCCAAAACATGATAAAGCTTTGCAGCTAGACCCTGAGAAAAGGCTCCCCCAGTGCCAGTCGCAGGTGCATCCTAACAGCACTTAAGAAACAGCGAGAAGGACTAACAGTCACTGAAGGCAGCGGGATCGCTGTGCTTTGGCATCTCGAAACCAAAACGCCCCCGAGAAACACGCTGTGACTCCGCTCAGCTCAGAAGGGCCGAGCCCTTCAGGGAGGAGCGGCGGGCGGCAGCCCTCCCGCCGCCCCCTCAGCCGCGGTCCCGGGGAGCGCCGCCGGGAGGCGCCCGCTGCTCGGGCCCGGCCTGAGGCGCGTCCTGGCCGCCATTACGTGCGGGGGGCCGGGCGCGGTGACGGCCCCGCCCCGCCCGGCCCCGCCCCCCCCGAGTAGCGCCTTAGCGGCGGCGGCGGCCCGCGGCCGGGAGCAGGACGACGGGATGGCGGCGGCGACGGGCGCGGAGCGGCTGCAGGACGGCAGCTGCCACTTCCAGCGCTCCCGGCTCCTCTGGATGATCGCCATCGCCTTCGGCATGATCGTGCTGGGCGTAAGGCGGGCGCCGCGGCGAGGGAGTGGGGCGGGCCGAGGGGAACAAGGAGGCTAATTCCAACGTGAAAGGGGCAGTTTCAGGGAGCTAACCTGCCTTTCTTTTTTTCTTTTTCAAGTGGGTAACGCTTTCACCCTCAACCATACCTTATAGCTATTTGGGACTATTTGGCAGCTTCCTTCACCATATCGCAGAACACTACCACACATGGGTGTGCTACGCGTAAGTTTCATCTGGCTCCGTGATTTTTTTGTATCTCACTTGCTGTCTCTGACTTCCGTGCTTAGTCTGCGTTAACAAGCTTTCCTGTAACCCGGCTGTTAATTACATGTAAAGAGGTCTGCCGGCGAGCTCATTACAGCTCGGGAAGGGGGTGCTAAGCATGTAGAAGATAGGAGAGGCTAAGACCTGGCTGAAAGCTTAAAAACTCAGCTTGCAGTTTGGTATCGGTGTTGTTACAGTGAAAAGGGAAAGGAGGAAGATACTGCTTTTGGAGACATTTTCTATCCTACTACTAACTTATCCTGTCCACGTGAGAAATAGCCTGCTGAAGCAACTGCATAGTGCTGAACTTTGCTGGGTTACAAAACATGTTTTCTTACCTTATTCAACAAGAGCTGGAATACACTTCCCTGTAGCCAGCTCTCTTGCTTGCAGAATTCCTGTAAAGGGAATCCTCAGAGTGGCTTGTTTATTTTACCATGCATCACGTAGATGATAGCCTTCATCATTGCTTTTGCATAAGTATTGAACTGATCCTAACTGAATATCCTGCATAGCTTTTTAAAAAAGCTTCTATACAAAAAATTACAGATCAAGTTTGATTGTCATGTTATGTGTTCTGAATCTATACACACAATACTTTTCGTAGAGCTATACCTGTAAAAGCTTCCATAACACTTCACTAAAATAACTTTTAAAAGTAAACAGATTGATTAAGCCAAGCGCTTAAGTCAATCTTAGTTAAGTGTGCAGAACTTAAGTGCTGAAAGTTTTGGAAACATACAGTGGATCCTTGAAATGGGAGGTTCAGGTATATTCTGCAACTTTCAGTTTAACTTTCTCAGTGGACTTTAGGTAGTTTTAAGAGTATACTTCTTTTCCCCCCTGAGATAATAAACACCTCACTTTCTAGCTTAAAATGCAGCGTCAATTCTGCGTTCAGTTTGATATTCCTTGCATAACGGATTTTGGATACATTAGTCTTCCACCTAATTTTCAACAAAATAAAATGTGTTTTCTTTTTATCAGGTTCTATGTATCCTGGCTGATTCATCTAGTAGAAGCCTTGTACGGTGTTAAGTTATGCCAGTAAGTTGGTCTTCTCCCTTACCTTAAATGCTCTGGAAAGGATTTCTGATACAAGTGACATGAGTTACAGACTGATTTTGGTGGTCACAAGCAGCAATATTATTTCTGAGGATGCTGATAAAATTCTTACTGCAGTGATAGTTTGCTGTCCTCCATAAGAGGTTACTGCTGTACTGGGTAGCAAAAATAGGGGGCGGCAACTTGCAGAACTGTTAGCAGCAAGGTCTGCCAAAGCTTGTCTGCCTGCCTCTGAACTCACTATTCTTTGTATTTATTTGAGAATCATTCTTTATATAACAGGCAAACATAGTTTCTTATTCTTCATTATTAGTTCAGATACTGGGTAACATAGCACTTTAGAAAGCAGTGGGTAAAAATAAATAGGTGTCTAAATTCAGTCAGATGTTAACAAAATTCTGAGACTGTTAATTAGCAGCCTAAATAAATTCCATCTGTATTGTGAAAAATACAATTGGATACTTCTGTTTGGGACTACGCAAGATCTGATCATATATGCAAGTGGAGGAAAACATTGACCAATCAGACTCGAAAAATAATGCCAACTAAGTCTTACATTAGGAGAACAAATTGTTTGGAAAGGGCATGCAGTCCACACACATCATCCTTGTATTCATTTGGCTTACGTTTGTAATAATTCAGAAGAATGCAGTTACTACTTTTCATACTAGTATTTCTTTTTGATTCTTGTGTCTCTACACAGAGTAGCTGGCAAGTCAGTTTGCCATTGTGAACACTAGATGTTTTTCTACTTGATTTAATTAATGCCCTGTTTGTCACAAGCTTCTCAGGTAACATCTCATGGAAGCAGAGGGATTTTATTCCATTTAAGCTATCCGAGGTGGTTCTCAAGGCATAAAACATTCAACAAAATAGGAGTTAATAATCAACTATTTACGAAACTCCAAATATCAGTTCTATAGCTTTAAGTTAAATTCTGCAGATGTATTTTAGATATATGGGCTTAAGGTGATTTTAAGCATTAAGACACTTCATACCATTGACCATACCAAATGGGTGTATTGTAATCAAGTTAAGTAATGAAGTTTTTGCAGAGCAGTGTTAAAGACCAGAAGAAAAAGAGCATGGGTTTCCCTGCACGTTGACTTAGATTACTAAGTAGTCACAAACACTATATATGTTTTACTGAAGTAAAACATTGTGATGTCTGCTTACGAACATCACAAAGGGAGGCATGAGGAAGAACTAGAGAGCAGGTAGGTATATATTTGTTAATCAGTAGTGGTACTTCCCTTTGGCTTCTGGCCTGTATTTCTGCATATCATCTTTTCAAGTAAGCTTGCCTTATATAAGCAGGTACAATTATTAAGACCTAGCTTTTATATTTCTGCACTTATTTGAAAACACTGCAGCTGGGATTATAAAAACAGTCTTTCTTTTTCCACAGCTGGTAAGAAAACTTAAGAATAAGTATTAAGAAATGTGTTAATCAATACTTGCTACACGTTAATTTGGTCAGTGTAGACAATTAACAGCTGAACTGTTCTAGAAGAGATCAGTAGAGGGAGCTCCCTTCATTAATGTGTACACTTATGCTCAACATAATTTACTGGAAATGTGAAATCAGTTGTTCTGTTGACTATCATGTTCATACTTTTATTCTCTGTAAAGCCAGAAATATTTCCCAACAATGATAGGGTGTGGGGATAAAGCATCACATGGTTGGTTGAGAAGGACAGTTGTCTTCAGGAAGGTCAACATGATCTAATTTTTAAGGGATAAAAAGTGTGACAGTATGGGTAGCTTGAGGTACTGTAACTGTTGCTTCAAACTCTTAATGCATTTACTTGAGTAAGTCAGCTTACAGATGTTCTTTATAGCATTAACTAGACCTTTTTGTGTAACATAGAGGAAAAAAATCAGGTGCTAATTTAAATGACAAATCAAGTCAGGTCTCTTGATCTTCCTGTACCTTTTTCTAGCCACAAATTCAGGCAGCAGTGCTCTGCCATCCTGCATTGTGTAGTGATATCTAAACAATTGTCAGGCCACTTTGTCCTGCTACTACCCAGACTACCTTCACCAGGAAGGTATATATGGATTTGTGGTAAAGAGCAAAGGCAGATTAGTATTAAGCTTGTCTATTTTCTTGATTCTTTGAAGTGTGTAAACTTGTCTTATAGAACAAGTCATTTCACATAGCATAGGCAGAAATTGCAGATCGTGTATTACTGAGGAAATTGTATGCATGATATCTATAAAAATATTTGTTCTATAGACAGCTTAAAATCCACTAAAATCTCGAGTACTAGTGTGTTCAGTTAGTACTATCTTTCAAGAAGTAACTCTCAGTAGTGACAGTAATCTAAGATCAAATGTTCTAATCAATTCTGACATATCAAGGATATCTGACCTTCGTAAGTATTAAAGTGTAGTCTGCAAGATTAAGCTTTTTGATACATTTTATGGTTTTGTTAACGTTACAGATCTAAAGGCATCACTGACCCAGCAGTTCAGTTTCATTGGTTCGTTCAGACACTTCTATTTGGGTACGCTTCTTTTGGTCTTCTGGTGTCTTACAAACCTACAGCCAAGAAGCACTTCTAGAAGACTGTGAAAGACATCTCCTCTGACATTCTTCATCCTCATTTTTCAGAAAATAACCTGTAATTAGCTAATTTATGTTCCTGCTATGTGATGTGATGCCCTTCTACGAAAGTAACTCTCCTCTTACTAAAGAAGAAACTTAAATTATATTTCACAGGGCCCTGTGGATAGTTCAGCAGAAATTCAGCCCTTCAGTCATGGCACTGCCAAAGTTTAATCCACTTTATTGTGCAAGAAGCCAGAGGTTGCTCCTTTGCACTGTTTGGCATCGATTGCATACTCTGATCATCATTGATACGAAAAATCCCTGACAGCTGGTAGCAGTGGTTGATAAACAACCTTTTCATGGAGAGGAAGTTCTTCTATAACAGGAACAGTTATTTGCAGCCACAAGGCAACTAGCACCTGTTTTGTGGTCGGATTCAAGTTTTCCTCTGTTTTCTCCACAGGACCTTTTACTAGCTTCTTCTTTTTTGTTAGATCTTGGTCTCTGTTCCGCAAAGGACAGACCACTTTATTGCTGCAGGCACATTAAAAATACCAAGTCTCAGTTCAGGTTGAGGTACAGTGATGAGCAGGGATACATAAAGCACTTTAACTTGGTTTAATACATGTGCCTTCAACTTCATGCAGCATGACCTCATCTTTTGAATGAAGATTTTAATCTTTGGGTTACTGTAGTATAGAGTGTAGTCTTCCTGGTGTATACTCTGCTCTCTCTATAGAGCGTAAAGAGAATCCTGTAGCTTTTTTGAGAACTAATTTATTATCCAAGAAAAAGCACAAACAATTAACATCTGAAAATCTAGTTGAAAATTTTCTAGATTGGTGAATGAAAACACCCACCGCTGTTCACCAGATGCTCATGCACTGAAATCTTGGTTGAGAGACCATCTTAAGCATCCCTCAGAGTACTTTCCGTATGGGTAGTAAGCCCTTTTATTATATTGTCTGTTTTATACTTCTCTATTTTAACCAGAATTCGCCTGTCTTAACACTTTTAGAAGTAATTATAAATAATAATAACTATGATGTGAGGAGAAGTTTTACCACACAATCTGTGATGCTGTAGGAAAAAAAAAAGGACAAGAAAAGGTGGGTTTTGCTCTAAAGAAAAGCAGTAACAAGTAAATATATTATACCATGTCCAATACATACAGACTATACTGTAAAACTTCTGATAGACAAGTCTTATTAAGTACAGGTACATGAAGTCTTTGCTTTTCAGCTGCTACTAAGAGCAGGGAGAACTGATGGGTTTAAAATTGGTGGTTTTTTCTTTCTTTCCTTTTTTTGGCCAGTGGCCCATGGATAACACTAATAGTTTTTAGAGTAGAAAGTTCTGTTTAGTGGTTAGAAATTGACAGGAATGTCAAGAACCTGAGCTATGTTTGTTTTACCATCTAATCTTTCCTCTTATTCTGTGATCCTTGAATAAAGCTTAAAAAATGGAAAGAGATTTTTTTTTTTTTTTTTTTTTTTTAGTTTATGCTGGAAATAAATGTCTATACCAAATATATTTCACCTATCTAGGCAACATCTTTACACTAATATCAGTATTTATACTTGCAGCACACAGCATTAGCTGGCTGTATGTTTTCCAAAGCAAGTCCCACAGAAGCCTAGAATTGCTGTTTGGATGAGGTATTGATGCATTTTCTCTCTGCCAAAAAAATAAAAAATCTCTATGGTACTAAAACATGCAGAGGTATAATTACTGGGTGTATGAAGATGAATTCTAATTGAATGCTGAATGAGCTTTTAAGAATGGGAAGGCGTAAGAGCTTTGGTTAAACATTATCATGATAATGTTCCTGCACAGAGAAAGAGACACACAGTAACATTGAGGCTAAGAAAAAAGTCTTGATCACTTCTCTAGTCCTTACCAAGCCATTTGTATGTTTTTGTTTCCCACTATTCATTTTCCATCAGTAAAGCTATAGAAGGACTATGCTATTTTCCCCTCCCAACACCAGTCTGCTGGGACACCACTCATGATGCCAACCATCACAGCTTTCAGGTGGGTTCTGGATGGCTGTAGGTAAATTGGAGAATTTAGTAGCTGGCTGCTAGACTCAACCAGAAGGTTTTCCTTTTAAAGAGGCAAGGGTAAAAGCTTTCTCAATGCCACACAAGGAAGCAATAAAAGAAGAAAGGTGGTTAACCGATAACTGCCCTTAGTTACAAGCTATTATCAGGCTAAAACAGTTTTTTAACAAGACAATTGCATCAGCAGGTATTTTTGAAGGCTCTCCATTTTTATTTATTAACTTGGCAGACCTCAGCAGCTCTTTGGAGGTTGTCGGGCATTGCTTTTCAGACTTTTTGGAAGTGTAACTACATTGCATGTCTGCTTTCAAGCATTTTCTCTTCCCTACCCTTACTTGGTAGGGGTTCAATTTTCCCACCTGTTAAGGTGTTGTTTTTTTTTTTGCATGCATGCATTTATGCCCAGAGCTGTAAGAAGCAGCACTGCTTGACTTTTCATGTTTTTGAAACCCTTGAGACAACCAACTGAAAAATTTGAGAATCAGCGATAAACAGTTCCGACTGGCTTTTAACGTAAAGTACCCTTGAGGAAAAGAAGGAAACCCACAGAACAGCAAGATTCAAAGTCATCTGGAGATCCCATTTCTGAATATTTGTTTATAATGAACCTAACATCACTGCAAGATAAACATAACACCTCACAAAATTATTTGCTAAGAAAAAGCCTGCAGAAGAACCAATGTAAGTCATCAACTCACTAAAGTTGTAAGACATTTACAGCTAGCAACAGGCTCTTTGGAAAAAACACTGATTACACCAGGGAGAAGCACTTCTCCAGGCTATCCTGTTAAAGTGTTACTCTTAATCATCTGGAGCAATTCTTTTCACTGCAATCAAAATACCCTCTCTACAACAAAAGGAGAAAGCAACAGAAGAGTGCTGTTATGTTCTTACAGCAGCTCAAAGTCTAGGCTGGATGTCAAACCATCTTCTACATTTACACCCAACCCACCCAGCCTTCCAGAAGAAAATACACATTAGTACTTCACTGTAAAGTTTCAAAAATGTCGCTTCCCACCAAAAATAAAACCATACGAAGCTTACAGAACGGCTTTCACTGGTAAAGAACACTGCTAAATAGTAAGGTAAGCCAGCAACAAAGCTAAGCTGACACTAAAAGATTTTCAGGATGCATATTTCTGCCAGCCAGCCAGCTGATAGTACCAAAGAGAAATAAATACAGCTTAACCATACATTTCAAATTGAAACCTTAAGAAAAAAAATGCTATGAAAGCTCATGTGCAAAACTAGATATGCTTTATGCTAATAATATAAGTTAGATGTCAGGAAAATTCAAGACAACAGTGCCTGTTATTGGCAGGCATTTACCAAAATAAGGTATTATCTGACCTGCATGGTGTCTCCCATTTGTTTACAAGAGCTATTTCTAAAACCTTAAGGGCTTTTGCTTAGTTTTGCAAGGGAACAATGAAAAAAACTCAAGTCACCGTACATTTTCTTTTCTTCGTTTGCCACTCTTCCATTCTGACCTAGATTTTTGTGAACATAATAGGAAACAACTAGGCCAACCTTTGGAAATCCCCAAAGTGTTGGTTCATTAAACACGTTTAATTTGCCTTGGGGCTGGACAGCTGATCTCCTGAATAGCAATACAGCCCAATTAAAGCAGGGCAAACGGTCTTCTTGTAGTCTGCAGTAAGTTTGACCACTATAGTTAAAGTCTTAAAAGTCCTACAGCCTGCTGCTTGTGGGCACTGTGGTATAATCCCTCTGTTAGGAGAGGGCAACAATGGCAGACTGTCAATAGAAATACAGTAGATTTTAGAGGAACAGGGAGCTAACAGGTGCTTTCCAGAACCCTGATTTTAAGGCTTCCAGACAAATGACCTTCTCAAAGGAAAAAGTAACTAACGTAGTGATGTTTTCATGAATGAAATAATTCAAATGATATATTTCTTCTGTATTTATACCTCATGCTTTAATAACGAGAGGGGAACATCCATTCACATTTTTTGATTACATAGCTATTGTAAACGAGCACTCATTACTGAAGCCATGGTCCTCACTTCACTACTTACTAGCATAAGCAGTTTAAAAAATCCTTTGCTTTTTTTGCTTATTAAATACAGGCTTGTACATTTTTATCCACCTGCCTTCCAGCAAGTGATCTCCATATATAAAATAAAAAGATTTTTGTAGTGGTGTTTTTTTATTATTATTAATGACTCTGCTCATTTGAGGACTTAATAAAAAACTTTTGGTGTATTACCATACACCTATATATTCAGTTTATCTTGTTAGTAAAGTGTTTATTCAGACTGATGCCTGCATGAACAGATCAAGAGATTATCATGGTCTTGTAGTCCTGAGGTGAAGAAAACAGTTTGTTTAAAGAAAAGGGGCGAGGGGGAACCTCAGCATTTCCTTCACTATTGCTCTTCAGAGGAGAGGCAGTACTACAGCACCATTTCCGTACTCTACTACACCACACAGCCCTTGCAAGGCCCCTACAACATTAAATGTAATTGCAGTACCTGAATGACTGGAAACAAGGAAGGGAGAAGTATAAGGAATACAGCTGTACGTATCCCCAATGCACTCATTTATCAGAGTACTTCCAGACTTCTCTTGAAGAAAAACCTCTTAAGTGCCCCTTGAGAAAACAGACAGGGAGGCCAGCTTACTGACTTCAGAAACCACAGAATTCTCCTTCTTAAGGCCCTCTAGACTTCTTATCACAAGAAAACAAACATGAACAAACAACACTCTCCTCTACAAGCTTCAGAGGCATGAAAGACTGAAAAGTCCACAGTCACCAAAAAAAAACAACCACCAAACAAATACGAGTACCTGCATTTAGAAGAACTTTCGGCTATCACCACCAGCACAGCTGAACCCCCTTACTGCCACACCCTTCCTCTCTCTGAGGCAGGACAAACCCCTCATATCCTTCCTGTGGATGCACTCAGGTGCAGTTGATTCAACCCTGCCCCTTAAGGACTTGCCAAGCTCTTCCTTTCTTTAGAGAGGGACTATGGTCTTAAGGATCTTATGCGTGCTCAATACTGAATTACTTCAAACATTCAGATTTTATCAGAAAGCTTTCCAACCACAGCCAACAATTTTTGCTGCAGCTTTATTTACCACCACCAACAACAAAAGTGCATCAAAGTGATGGGAAAAGCATCAGCTCAGGAAGGCACGCCATTCAGCAGGATTCCCCCTACATTTGGATATAGCAAAAAGTTAGGAGCACATGAAAGCAAAGGTTTGGAGTAGAAGAAACTCTGCAACGTTCAATATCCTAAATGTGGCAGTCTGCTTACAGTTAAACACACAGCAAAGAAGGTGACAGAAAAACACAAGGCCATCAAATAAACGACCAGCAATAATTAAAGGCCAACCCAAGAGTCTTATGATTTCCTTTTCTGGCCACTAAACCACATGCCTATCTCTGGATCTAGCAACAGTTTGATACAGCATGTCAACTGCACTTACTGCATTGTGGCATGGGAGGAAAGAACATGTGTTTCCAAATCTTCCCAAAGTAGGCTAAATAGCAAGGCACTACTTGTGAGGACACACTACCTGTATGGGGAGATGAACGGTACCTGATGTTATGTAAACGTGTACTGGTAGCATTTTAGATGTTAATGCAGAGCTAACAGGCCCTGGATGAGAAATTAGGAATCAGTGTGGGAAGAGATACTTTCAACAGAAGATATGCTTTGTTTGCATCAGTCCTTGGAAGAAGTTGTGCTGAGGCCCTGGCAAACCTTGTATTCACAGCTGCTCCCAAAGTTAAGTGGCTTACCTCTAGCAGAATTAACCGGGTCAAAGCAGCCTCTTCCATCGGAGACATGAATATGTATTTTACCTGGTGGAATCTGCTGCAACCTGCAATTGAAGGCCTGGTTTACCAAAGTTCACAATGTTCATGATGAGTATCTCTAAGATAGGATAGGATAAGGACTTAACTCACCCACACAGGCCCAGCCCAGGATACCTCTGTACCAGACTGTACCCAGACACATTGCTCAGGAACACCGCTGGGTACAAGCAAGGCAGTATTTGCACCTGGCCCAGTACGTGAAGCAGAAATGCCTTCCAAGCCAGCAAGGAGCAATGCTTATCCAGCCATGCTGGCGAGCAGTCTGTCAGGCTCCTGTGCTACTCTGCAGGGCAAGAGGGACAATCCTGGCCTGCTGGGTCACCTCCCTGCAGCCCAGAGCTTATCCTGCACAAGAGCTGTGGATTTCGCATCAATGTCAACGACAGAGAAAGGGAAAAAATGAACTCTGAAATTTTAATGCAAGGTTGCTACCAGTACCTTATGAGAGGATGATAAACCTTTCATTGCTGACGCAGCATAATGTCATTTTTATTATTTTTAAAATAAATACAATGCTTAGATTTAAATTTTGCTGATTTAACAACTTGCAGATATTTTTACATAATCATTCATTTGTTGTTGTTTTTTCAAGATACATAAGAACACTCTATAAAAATATTTCTTTAAATGAAACATTTTAAAATACATAAGTATGTCTTCAAAATGCCACAATCCTATTATATTTCATAATGCAAAAAGTTTAGCAGCACAGATATTTCAGTATTCTTTCCAATCATATACATTCATTTAAATGTCCCTTCCCCCCAGAAGTATTTCATCTTACCTCTAAAGCCATTGGACTTGCATAAAAGCAGTACAGAATGGAGATCACTTCTGGTATCATTATTTTAACATATGACGAGTTTGCCACTTAATAATATTTTACAGTTTATGTTTATACGTAATACAATGAAAATAAAACCCAGCTGCATATGTCATATGTGACATACTAAACAAATCATTTTCATTTTTTTTTTCGAAAACAAATTTTTGATCATATGGTGATCTCGAGCACACTGATTTTTGGATGCTCAATCTATTAGCTCTCTAATCCCTGTTACGTGAAGACCTGCTAAATGCAGTTACCTCTGATTAGAAATGAAATCCCTAATACTCTGAGCTTCTAGAAAAATGAAATCCAGGATAATGCATGATAATAAATCAAGAATTCAGAGGCCAAAGGCTGCTGGCCACTACTGAGAACTTTGGTTATAAAGCCTGACTTTCTTTTCACGTAAATATCCAAGACATTCTCAAAATTTCCTGAAAGGTTTGCCAAAAGAGATGAGAGGGTAATTACACCCTTATTTTTGTGTGTGTGTGTGTGTGTGTGTGTGTGTATATATGTGTGTGTATATGCGTATACACATACATATGTGTATATATGTGTGTGTATATATATATATATATATATTTACATCCCCAAATCTGCTCTTTGATGATGTGATTCATTAACTGTTTCAAGGGAGGCAACAAGTACTCAATATGTGTTCCATCATCATGTATTTCCATACAAATTTCTTAAACTCCTGTGACTGAAAAAAAGGAGTTGTGTCTGACAGGCTGATTTACAGCACATTCTAGTGACCAAGTCCTGTACTCATTGCTGTGGCTAGCAGGAAGGGAAAGAAAGTAACCATTGGGGTATCGATAAATTTTTACGTTCATTTGCAAACCAACACGATCCTTCCAACAATATACCAAACCAGTGAACTTCTCTTATTTATCCACCGTTTGTGAGAGTCTCTTCTCCATTCCTGCTCCTTTCTGAGCCACAATAAGAAAAAACAAATAGCCTGTTACTTCTTAGAAGAAATACCACAGAGACAGCCAGGATGCTGCCCTCATCATCCCACCTTGTAGGCACAAGCTAGGTTATAAATATAGGTGGTTATCTGTAAATAATAGACATGATACAGGTAAGATATGCATAAGACTGGATATGCAGTTCGTTCTTTGTAGTCCATGGGGACCCTCTGATTAGATTGCTCTAATTCTTTAGATGATGTTCTTCCTATCCGACAGATGGACTAGAATTGAGAGAGGATACAAAGAGCATTTGCCTGCCCCAGGGCCTCCAGTTTTCCACATGACTTTTTGTTTGTGCTCTAGAGACAGAAATCCCACATTGCAGGACTAGGAAAAGAAATATCCTAACAAGCGCATGCTTCACTACAGGGGAGGACTAAAGAAGAAAACTCCATTTATCAGTTGTAATATGGCAACAAGGGAAGGTCATTACGGGCTTGCAGCATCTTTCTCCCCAAAAGCTATAGTAAAAGTTCATTTTCATGGACACTGAAAAATAGTTCACCCAGCTCTGCTCATGGGAACCGGATTGATTTGATCCCATGCTGCCTGTGAGGATACTCTGACCTTGCTGGATTTTGAGCTGAGCTCTGCTAAACATACAATATCTATTTTATATAGTTAATTATCAACTTGATATTCTAGAGACAGGGTTAAGACTTCACATTAAAATACCTGCACCCAAAATTTTGGTCAAATCTGGTGAAATTTAAATGAATGGAATAGTTTATGTTGGTGCTGTTGCAGACAACCTTAAATTGAATTTTGCCCACGTGGAAAAGCAACTGTTGAACACACATTTATAGGTGGGCTTGAATTTCTCTTACATCTCTTGCCATCCCACAATGTTACCTTATTAGTAGGTCTCCATCTGGTATATGGTATATAGGTCAATGTGTTCTTTCTTAATTGCATTAGCCACTGGTCTAAGACTCAGGCTTCCTCTTCTCCCTGAGCTGTCTTTGCTTAGTAACTTGTTATCTTTAAATATATTTCACTCTTGACATTGTACTTAATCTGTCAGGTGAGATGGATCGAGTTTGTTTTAGGCAGACTAAGACGATCAGTGAAACTCCAATTAGAAAACTCAAAAGGGTGAGACCCCTTTTTATAAAGGAACATAGCCGTTTCATGGGCTCATTGTTACACTGAATCTCCAAAAGCAGGAGCAAGAATTACATTTGTATTCTGCACATGCAAACCTTTTTTTTTTCCCCTTTTTAATTGTTGCAACATTTTCCAGAACCTTACTTTATAAATAGGGTCATTTCTCCTTTGGGGAAAAAATACGGTATTAGCTTTTATCTGCTAAAGGATTCTTTTAAACTGCATTTTATTAGCATAATTTTTCCTCATGATAGCAAAGTTCTTAGCAAATGCAACCATGTTCACCCACACACATGTATATATCCCATGAAGCAGATTCAGCAAATGAACTGCTTCTGGCCTGGAAATGAAAAATGACTACACTAGTAATATGGCAAAATCTAGCAGGAGCTGCATTAATTTAACTAGGGGCATCAAAATCAAAAGCCCTTTGAGGGGCCTGTATTCAGAGATAAAAAATATGCCTTCTCCCTGTTTATTTACTGAATGTCATCATATTCTACACACACTAGTCAAAACCCAGTGAAACAGCTGATAATTCCAACACTGGCAGAGACTATGAAATTTCCCTTAGCTAAGCTAAAGTTTCAAGTTCAACTTTATTCCCAAGGATGTTTGCTACATTTTGAGCAGGAAATAAATATCCTGAAACTATTTGCTAACTGTTCAGCCCTGAAAAACAACATTTGTTCTGAATGCCTCAAGATTAGTGCTCTGCAAAATGCTTGTCCAAGGACCTCAGCCCCTTCCCTTGTGCTTTGCTCATCACCGCTCTGTCCACGTGGCTGTTGGGTAGCGTTCCAGGAGCGCGTTCCTCAGCTGGGCTGTGTGCATTTTGTCTCTGGTCTCCACAGTGCAGGTAACCTGGGAAAAGAATTTGGAGCATTCCTGACGGCATGGCAGCGTTCTCAGACAAAGGCATTTCCAGCTAAATCCTAAAGTGTGCTCGTAAAAGCATAAAGATCAGCTTGACATAAAAAACTCTGGACCTCACATTCCCTATCTATGTAGGTAAAAAAAAAAAAAAAAAAAAAAAAAGATATTATAGAAACTCTGTGGCTCCTCCAGTTCTTCTGCATGATCTTAAAACTCTCCCTGCTTTATCGTCTTCAAAGTTCGAAGAAGATACGCTGACCCTCAGATAGCTCCTGGGCAAATACTTTTCTGCTGTTGGTCTCCTGGTGGCCTCCCTGAAATCATCCATTAGCAGCTTCTCTTTTCCATTCCCTGGGGTATGTATCTGGTGCTGCTGCCACCTCACCTCTCTCTGACTCTTGCCTCGCCTCATATCCACATTTCTCAGCAGCGTTTGCTCCAGAACCTCCATCCTTCAAGCTTTTATATTCTCCTCTTCTTCTCTCTCACGGACTTATCCCCCGATTCCTTATCTCTGCAGTATTCTGGCTGGTTTCCTCAATTCACACACCTTGTTACTGTTTTATTCCAAGATTTTTTGTTTGCTCATTGCATCACTTCTAGTTTTCTATTACAGTTGTTCTGCTGCTACATCAAACAAAACCCAGGCAAACCTAAAGTTGAGAGTTATTTTTAATCTTCGCTTGCCTTCACAATTGACAATCCTGTCACATAGCCACTGAAGACAATAACTTCAATGTCATTTTTTCAATTCTTCTTTCATCCCTCTTTTACATGCTCACATCTCTACTCCATCACTGTAAAATCTGGGCTCTATCACAGGTGAGGCACCAATGTGAAGGTACAAAATTTCACTTCAAAATTTTAGACTACTAACTTAAGTTACCTCTGACCCTGCTGCAATTATTATTGATGCTGGAAGTGCCACTTGGAAAAAAGACCTCACAGAAACATGGCAGTCTAGCAAGGAAAGGATCCAAGATAAGTCAGTGTGACAACAGAGAGTTTATCCTAACAGGCCAACCGACAGAACAGGAGAAGAACCGGTCGTGATAACTTCAAGACAGAGTGCTAGAAACAGATGCCACGTGTAACATTCCTATCGGAACTGCATCCTTCAAAGAAAGCAGCAAGACAAAAAATAAAATTGTCTCAACTCAAATGTGTTTCTGGGGATATGTCTTAATAAGAACTTGGAGAATTCGTATTTCCTGGAATGAGCTTAAAATAACAATAACCCTTTAGCAGAACTATTTAATGAGAACATATAATACTACCACCAATAAACAGCCATGAGCTCAGTTAACTGTGAAACTAATTCTGAAACACGCATCATGAAATAAGACATTTCTGATCTGTTTCTGTAATTCTTTGCCTCTTTTTCTGAACATGGTTCTATTCTTTTTTGTGATTCTTTGGAACAAGCTAGATGCAAATTTCTTTCTCCTCTGAAAAAGTGGGATTTTGTCTCAAGGAAAGGATTGTCATGGAGGACAGAATTAATAATGAGGGCAGAGGAGAGAACACAAACACTGGGAAAAGTATCCAAAGGGTATCTTGGCACCAAAGCACCAAATACCATTAGCTACTCCATAGTTCATATAAAATCCCTAAAGCTTTGCAGTCATATCTTTAAGAGCACATACTCATCTCTCACAGAGTCTGTAATTAAAAAAAAGCAGCAAGCCCCCTCCCCCACAAGCAGTCCTGCCTGTTCTGTCCTGAGCAAATCAATTGTGCGAGGAACCAGTCTGAACTTGCTAGGTTCAGCTTGGAATACTTGGCAGCAAGCAATTGCTCTGCTCTGGGAGCAAACACAGGAACAAATTGGGATTTATAGTGCTAACTCTCCTCCTCTCTGCCCTTATTTTTTGCTTATGATTGAAGCCAGAAAGAATTGGAGAGACTGGAGCCAGAGTGCTTGCATTTTGGATAAATGTCTTTTGTTCTGTGCATGTACAGCATCCAACACGTGATAATGGCTAGTAATGTGCTGTAGTGTATTAGAAATGTAGTGATAACAACAAACTGCTCCAGGAATTTACCTGATCTTTTACACTTGTCTAGTAAAGGAAGAGAAAACATTTGCTCACAGTAGGAGCAAAGATAATCACACTACGCTTTATGACAGCTAGGGATCTAAACAACGAGGCAGGCAAGAACATGGACTGTGGTTACTTGCTTTTCTACACATTATGCCAATTTGCACTGCAGTTTCATCTTCACAGAACCCCTCTCTCCTCTTCATTTCGCCTGGGAACGATGATTTACGTGGGTGTCTGACAGAGTAATCCTTATATTCATGTGTAGGTATAAAAGGAGTCCTCTATTTATCTAGGATAAGCATTTACCTAGGTGCTGCTAGCTACAGGAGGTTATGAACCTATTCATGAGCTAAAAGTAAGTGTTGCAAATTTGTCTTATTTAACATATTCCTTGATGTTTCTTTTACTGTAGACAAAACCCAGGGTAACTAGACAAAATGTGACTGGGCAACTATGACTTCAACTCCATTTCGAAAAACATAAGCTCACAGTAGTAGACCAAGGCTTTTAGATCCAGCAGAGTTCTCACTGACTGCAGAACCATGTTTGTGTAGGACCTTTAGTCTGCGTATCAAAAAAAAAAATCTAGTACATTTTATGCATTTCTCTCCAAGCAGATTGCATCCTTGCTGGATAATAATAACAATAACAATAATATTTTTAAAAGCTGCTGCAAGACTTAAAATAACAAGCTAGATGGATCTCTTACTGCATTTAGAGTTCTACTCTCTGCAGCAGGTAATCTAAAGATTGATTCCAGCCTAAGGGTTTAGCTAGCCTGTTTTTGTTTTCTTTTTATAGCAGGCTTACAGATAATGGAAGACAGATCAGTCTTCACTGAATATTGCTGTCTTGTGTGTAAAGTAGAAATAATTAGAAAACATGAGGGAACGGGACAAAGACTGAAAAAAAATATAGGCAAAGATTGGTCAAAAATTATCACTCTGTGCAACACTAAAACCATATGCATAAATTAAAATCATTAATTGGAATTAATTCAATTTCAAGGAGAGTAAAGTTCAAAACTTCACAAAAGGAAGAAATTTGCAAAATTCTGTGCTCCATAACTTGAGCAACACAGTGGATACCTCTGTTCCCCTTTACCTCCAAGTCTTCCCTATGGGCACTTTGCCTTTTAGATCATATTTTCCCAGATATTCAAAATTATTTCAGTGTGCCCCTTGACTCCTTGATGCCCAATATCTGTAGGTTGTGTGTGCCAATAAAGATACTGGGTGGCCTTTATAAGCCAGCACTAGTGAACAGACAAAGTATGAGCAGCATCGTTCAATCAAAATCTTTGTCTTAAGTGCCTTTCCAGGCTCAGTGTAAAGGCCGATGCCAACCAGCTAGTGCAATTCCTTAAATCCATGACTCATCCATTGCACTTTTCTATCCCATTTCTTTAATTCTAGAAACAATATTCACCTTCTTTTAAGACGTTAGTCTCCAACAATTCACATAACTTAATATTCATGATACACCATGCTCAGCAAAAAGATAGGTTGGTTTGTAGGCAAATGACCAGAGTTACAAATGATAAATTCATTTACATATATTGGTTTCAGTTCTATAAATAAACAAGGCTTTTTGTTTCTATTAAGATCAACAACTGGGCAATTTTCTGAATTATACAGCAAACTCCCACTGCACGTTGCCAATTATCTGGCAGCAGCACTTCTGTTTATGATTTTGGGATCAGCTGCAGTTAGCCCCCATGGTCAGTGCAATGCAATGCTTGAGAAAGAGCATAGTATCTTATGCAACTCAAGCCCTTATCTTTTGGCACAGTCTTGTATTCAGGCCGGTGAACACTAGCACAAACAAGTTATCACAGCATTACGCAAGTCAGATAATAATCAAGCAGGTCTACTCTTGGCCTCCTCAGACTGAGTTTTTTTTTTTTTTTTTTTTTTATCAAATTGGGGTAGGATATTCTGTACCACGTTAGTCTGCTGTGGAATGCCATTAAACAAAATGACTGAATTATTTTGGAGGGCCTCAGAACAAATGTATCGTCAGACTTCCCACTCCAAACATCTCCGTTTTGCAGACAGGGAACTGAACCAGGGAAATAGTGACTTGCCCAAGGTCATGAAGGAAATGCTTTATGAATGATAGCATCCTTCCTGTAGCTGGACAGCTATGTGCTCATCTATATCCTTTCAACAGGTCAATAGCATGGAATACATTGGCAACTGGGAACTCTAGTGGAAAATACTCTCCTCTGCTCTTTTACAACATGCAAGCTGGCCTAAAGGGAATTACTCAAATTGACCAGAACAGACCAAAATAATTAAATGACTTCTGGCCCAAGGTGAATAAACAGTATGCAAACAGCAGGTATTACACCACACAAAGCCAGCCAGGAAACTGAGCACCGCTGAGACCATGTGTAATGTTATCATAAAGAAAAAACAACATTTTACTTATGAATTCATATTTTGTTGCAGTCAGATGGAAAAGTAGTGTGATGGATGTTCTTTTTATCACTGGTCTCTTCTGAGTTATTTAAAACCATAGCTGGGAAGAGGCCAGACAACCCCATAACTTCAAACAGGACTGAGGTCAGAGGGAAAACTGCCACCACAGCTGCTTCTCTGCCAAGCTGCTGGAGCACCTCATGACCTTGCAGGCCCTTGCTGCTCCATTCCAGAAGCCCTCCTGTACCTGCCTGTCTGCTCATGCTGTAGTTTCAGTGATGAGAAGACTTCTCTAGAAACTAGATGAGTGCAAATTTTTGTTTTTTTCAGCTGAGTTGCCTGAGTCCAAATAAAAGACACATTAAGAAGGTTAGATTGGTTTCATAATGGTTGGACCAGATAATCTTGGAGGTCTTTTCCAACCTTAATGATTCTATGATTATATAACAAAGGTATACCTCACCTTACTAGGTAGCTTACTGATTTTGCCCATTGACTACTTCTAAGTTATTAAAAACATGAAATGAAAGGGATTTAAATAGCAGTAAAGAGGTTTACAGGTGGAAACATTTATTTAAGCAATAGGTTTTCCCATATTGGATTTGAGAGACATTACTAATAAAGACTAGGGAAGGTTCACAGAGGCAAGCTGTAGTTTCCTCCCACAAAATAGGTAATCCTTTAGATCTCTATATCCAGTTAGCTAGTGATGTTGGATGATTTGTTTTCCTTAGCTTTGACCTTCATTACTGTCTAGATATTCCTGGCCATCTAATCTGCTTCAGTAGTTGTAAAATGTAAAGCTAACCAAATTTGCTATTTGTATGATTTGCTAAGAGTTACCTCTCTGTTTCAATACTAAGACTTTACAAGTCATTTCCTATCGCCTTAAGTAAATTAGGGTGCAGTCCTCTGTCGGATGGAAATCCAGTATGAGCCATGGGGGAAGAGAATTTAAACTGAAGGAGAACCTAAACTTCCACCTGTGATTTCACTAAGTCATGTTAGACCTGGACAGTAGTAGCATGAAATCAGTGGAACCACACCTTTGCTAAACCAGTTGAAATAAGACAGATGTCATGAGATGAATGATCCTTTTAAGAGATCACATTAAGTGATAACACCTCCTCACCATTATTGGACTTGATGATCCTTATGGGACCCTTCCAACTCGGGATATTCTATGATTCTATCAAATATTCAGCAAAGGAATAATGAGTTTACTCTGTTCTCTTTGTGGATAGGGTACAAAAGTATGGCCCTAGTTAAAAATGAGGTTTCCTTAAGAGTAAGGGTGTTCTCCACCTTGCTTTAAGGCAACTTGGTCTTCAACAATTACAGCCAGCCTACACAGCTGGCTCTTCAAGTTCTAGATTCTGCAGCTTGGTCATCACTTCCGTCACAGAACTATTCATGTAATGAAGGTTTGCAATGTTAACATCTGGACTGATTGTGTCACAGTAACAGGTAAAACAGGTCCTCTATTATTTATATACCTGTTAAGTGTTTGGTGAGGCAAGGTGCTGTGTAACACAGAAGAAATTATCTATTACGCTGCTCTCAAAAATCATTGTGAACACTCTATTGGACTTCCCCAAAATTCCACATAGTCCTATAAAGATTATAGGAAAACAGAAAAAAACAAAAAAAAGGGGGAGGTCAGCATCGCTAGGGGGAATGGAATTGTCTTACCTCAACAGTGAAGAGCTCAGACGTCACAAACATTCGTTCTTGCTTGATATCCAAAACTCTAAATCAAATAAGGGATAAATTAAGGGATAAAATAGAGATCATAACAATTTTTTGTCATTATAAACAATTTCTCTAAGTGTTTGAACAGTAGCTATTTTTACTGCTTTCTGGGTCAGATACTTATTCAATGCTGAGAAGCTGCTTTTACTTTGGAACAAAAATGAAGGGAAAAAAAACTTTTTCTGAAACATAACACAATAAACACTGATTAATTAGTTACTTATGGACTTGCCTTCAGAGGACATTTGGAAACACGTCCAAGTCTTTAATAATCTTTGTGCTATGCAGTGACTACATTTCCTTACTACTATACTGGATTTACCTTGCTTCTTCCCGAGCCAGAATCTCCAATAGCTTTGAAATGTCTCCTGGGCAGTCAGAAAGCACAAGGGAAAATCTGCACACTCTGTTATCAAGGGTCAGGGCACGAGCTATGCACTGCTGCAGCAAATGTAACTCCACATTTCCACTGCATATAGCAATTGCCACTCTGAATGCAGAAAAGAAAATACGATTATTTCTTAGCTCTTCTCTGTGCAAAGCTGTCATAAATCACAGACATTATATTCGATATCAGCTTAACATTTGCAGGGACCAGCCTTCCATAAACATTTATTACATTCCAGAGGAGCTCCTAGTTCTCAGTATCAACTGTGGGTGGGCTGTGGGACTCTAGAAGCTGGTTGCATTAGATCATCTGAAGCTGTTTTGTTTTCACTTGGTATTTGTTGGGGATTTAGTTTTGTTAGAGATAATTAGCTGGAGAATTCTAGGTCTATTTCAATTTTAAAAATGCAACAGCACTTTCACCAGAAATTCTGAGTCTCGGGCTCTTAACAGTTCAATGTTTTCTGTAGCCATTAATTAAACCCACCTCAACCTTGCAAAATGAATATAGAAATGTTTGAAGAGCAACTGAAGAGCCACATGGTTAGTCCCTGATAATCTCTTTCTGCAGAGGCAAACCTGTGCATTTCCTCTTTTATTTTAGCTGTGCTGAATAGAATTTTGTTGCTGCTCTGTACG
Source organism: Cygnus atratus (assembly GCF_013377495.2). Lineage (NCBI taxonomy): Eukaryota > Metazoa > Chordata > Aves > Anseriformes > Anatidae > Cygnus > Cygnus atratus. Next base: position 33,593,363 of record NC_066368.1, read on the forward strand.
TTGTCAGCCTTATCTGAGCAACTGCCTCAGTATCATTTTAGCATCCAATGTTGTATATTGGAAACTTTGTCTTGAGCACATGCATATTTAAATACATTCTGGACTGTATCTTGAGTCAAGGCTCAATCTGCTTAAGTACTGAGTGCTGATGCCCAGATGCAAGAATGGATTTACCCACACATTTAACGCAAAGCACAAGGGTAATCCTAGCTGGGCAGGAGCTCTTGGGGTTGGAAGGCAGGTGTCACTCAGTGACTGCAGATGACAGCCCAGCTCACTTGCTAGTGAGTTGTTTCTTTTTCAGGAGGCAAAATCCCACCACAGATGGGGTTGATTTCCACATGTGGGATGAGAGAAGGCAGCAGGCTGGCAAGAGCACGATACTCTCATAGCAGATGTGCATTACTGCCTTTCTCCCAGTCATTTGAGAATACTGACATTTGTCTTGTTCAACATGGTCTTCTGACCTGTGAGTGGTCTCTTCAGCCTGAAGTAGATGCTACGGATAAGCCTACTGGCAGTGCAGGAACAGAAACTGCCGCATTGTGGGAAAGAAATTTGCAGGGAGCTTTGTGCTGTTTCACACGTCCCTGAGTTAGAGATAATGAGGAAAACAGCAGTAGAACCAAAAACTTGAGCAAGGTCGAGATAAAGTAAATTGGCTACAGTGTTAAAGATGAGCTTTGGGCAGCGGCCAATTGCTGGCTGGCTCAAGGCGCGTGTCTGAAGGTCTCTAACCAATTGTATGACAGATTCGGGCGCGTGGGGCTACAGGGAAATATATGTAGTGGTGAAAAATGGCAATAAATGGCTCCTGTTCAAGAGCCATCAGGAGTCCGTGTCTTGCATCCCCTCACCGCATCACTCATAAAACAAGTACCTCCATTTCCCATGACCAAGACACTCGGGCCCATGCTTTTGCCACAATTCCCTACTGAGTCCCATTTGCAATGGCTGCTGTACCTTTTACCCTTCAACTCAGGCAGCTTCCCAGCAACCACTGCTGCAAGTCCAATGGCCCCTTCTGCATCAACCGTGGCTCGCTCATACTCCAGCAATCTCAGCATGGAAAGGAGTATGTCCTCCTCTCTGGCAGGCAAAGAGTTGTGTCAAAACAAAACAAAGAAAAGCAAACAAACAAAACAGAAGAACTACCAAAAACTGAAGACAATACATTTATGTATGAAGGGATTCCTTCTGTCCTCCTGGGTACATAATGATCCCACTGTGGTGTTATAGAAAGCTGTGCTGATGGGGGCAAATGTACACTCTTATTACTAACTGGAAGACACTGATATTTTTTACTAGAACCACTGTGCCAGCTAAATTCTAGTGTGTAAATATATTATTTGAACTTGTATTTTAGTGAAGAATTAGAAGTGTTTATTAGCAGCCTGTGAATTGTTTTGGCCAAAGGGGTCAGATAAGTGGGGTCAAACTCACTGTCTTCAGTGTCAGGTACAGCACAGTTTTCATACACAGCAATGTTCACCCAATATTATTTATTTTGCTGTTTTTCTTCACCTACCTCACAGCAACAACTTTATCCACAAGTTTCCCAGTCAGCTGCAAAGAATTGCTGCCAAAGCAAAGTCCACTCACATCTGCAGATTTCAAAATACAAAAATGTGAAGCTGGCTGCTCTAGAAAAGTTCAACGTTTTTTAGAGTCCTGACATTGTTTTTTGTCCTTAATGACTGCAGCACATTGCTATTCTATGATCTCAGGCAGCTTGATTTCTACATGACAAAAATGAGTTTGGTACCAGAAGGCCAAGGATCTTCCAGGAAGATTTTGCCACTTTGGATCCCATTACAAAAATACTGGTTCTTCCAGTATCCACTGGATCCTACAATCCAGTGCTTCTCAGTGTACGATGAGGCCTTGAACCACCAAGTGTGGCACTGGATTTGCAAGCTACAGCATGACAGTTAGCAAAGGAGTTCAGGGACAGGCCAAACTTACTGAGAGAGTTAAGTTGTTTGGTTATAAAGCTCACATTTAACCTAAAGCTTCAGGGGATTTGAACATCCGGTAAACAGGACATTCTTAAGTTGCTTAACAGCTGAGGTTTTTTTGTTCAAATTATATGGGAACAACTGAATTGTTTATAAATGCTGTTATCCTGAGAACATTTTTGCAAGTCTAAATATTTAAGTGCCACATTTTTCTGCCTTTTCACAAATTAGCCTTCTAGGCAAGAGCTTTCTCATTGACTTCACTGGTTAGGATACTGCTTGTGAGCACAGCAGTCAGATAACTACTCTCATATCTCCAAGTACTCACCTGAACATTTCATGTGCACTGGAAATAGTATTGTACTTTGAAGAGGGGTGCAGATTGTGTGTCAGAAGCTGCTCTTACAAAATGCATTAAATTTTGACAGATATATTCAGACAAGATTTTATTTAAATATGTTGAAACTCAATTAGCTGGAAAAGAACATGACTGGTTGGAGAAATCAATTATAACCTTTATTTTACCTCCACAAGAATAATAGATTTTTTCTTACCTCCATAAAAGTGATGATTGCTGCAAGCCTGGTCTTCAGCTGGGTGGCCAGCCTTTAAGGATTGTTGCAATACAGGGAAACTTTCAGATTCAACACCCTGGGGAATACAAATGATGTCACTTTTTTAGTGATTAAATTCTAACAGAAGTCACTGTTATAACTGAAAAAGTTTCCTCTCAGAGTTAGTAACAAGGTAATTTGAATCTCACTCACATTCTAGATGTACATTATCTTTTTCACGTAGTTTAATTTTTAAAAGGGATGAGGAAAATTTTTAGAACAAGTTTCCAGAGAAATTTCAAAGTGAATAAAAATTGAGTACAAAATGCAAAAAGCTTTTCATCTTTACAAGAATATCATTTTTCAATAGTACAAAAGACATAGAAGATGATAATGAGAAAGCTAATCTAGTTGTTATGTATGGGATGATACCCAGGAGTAAATGGGGCTGGAGTGGGGGGTGGAATTGATCAGTCTTGTAAGAATTCCCTCACAGAAAAAGCTGATGGAAAAATAAATCTTGATCAACCATCCCGCTACTATTTCACAGCTCTGAAATATACATTCCATGGTTAATATAAAGTTCCTAGATTTTTTTTCTTCTACCTGTTTGTCTCATTCCTCATCACTTTTGAAGATAATTATGTTTGGAAAAAAAAAACATATATATAGCTGATGTTTAAGTTGATTACTGTTTCCTTCCACACAGGAAGATTCCCTTACGTCAGCAATGTCAAATATATCTATAAATTACAGCAGCAGAAGTTGCTAAGTGTAAGTCAAATGTATCCAAGATGTATTCAAGACAGCAATACTGTATTATGCGTGTTTATATCCCTCTTGAGCACACCGAAGTCTGCTAGCTTCGATCACAAATAATTCTCCTTTTCCAAAGTGTTCACAATAAAACAGAAAACAATAGCACACGTACTCAAGTTGAAAGTTACCCGGCCATAGCAGAATAGCAATAATAATAAAAACATTAAGCAATCAACAACCAATAAGTAATCAACAATTTTAAGAGATTTTACCATAACAACTAAGCTACCACTAAATTTATCCTGTGACATCTTTAGGGTCAAACATTTCCAGTAAAAAATCAATTCAATGCACAGAACCAGATGTCATTTGCTTTGGAAGAGCATTCCCAGATTTCTTCTTAAATCCAGCCAAGAGACAGGAGGCTTCCTAGGCTCTCAGGTCCGCTGCTGGGTAGTGGACATAGGTAGTCCCTGTCCCCTGGCAGCCTTTGCCAGCATATTACTAGATTCCACTGCCTTTTGAAAAAAAACTGTGGTGAAAGCTATCAAAAATGCAACGCTTTCTAGGTGAAAGAAAACTTACAATTACAGAAATATGTGGATTGAGGTGTTTGAGTGCAGCAGCCGACCCTGCCAGCAGGCCACAGTGGCCTCCTGCTGGGAAAATCACCGCGTCCAGCTTTGGCACCTGCTCGTACATCTCCAGTCCCACAGTTCCCAGGCCCGACAGGTAGACAGCACTATCCTCCCTATGGGAAGGAAAGGCACATCTCAGCAGAGCTCACAGTTTTCAACACAGTAATAGTTCAATCTGCTACTCTAAAGATAACATTCAGCAGGAAAAATACATGAGAGTAAATCACCAGCACAATGATGCCAGGAGGTGATGTGACAGGTCACTGCGATCGAACAGACCATTGCATGCTTTGTAAAGTGCAACGTTACCTACTGGAAGAACACGTCGTGCCATTGAGAAACTGAGCAGACCCTTTCCACAGCACAGCAAAATCAAAAGGTGAAAAAAAAAATTGATGACAGAGCAAAAATCCCATGAAAAACAGAGGCACAAATCCTACAGTTACAGCCAGGTCAGCAAACTTTTCGAGATACCTGAATCACCTTGTTATCACCAATCATCTGGGCTTAACAGGAGTGCAAGTCTTCATGCAGGAGTGAATCCTGGGATTAAAGCATAAAGCGGGATCAAGGAAAATTCATAGCACAGTCTGGCCCTGGGTAGGCCTGCCAAGTAGCCCTTATGCTGACGAGCACGTATTGTTGTTGTTACCAATATCAGGGATTTACAGAGATAAGGAGAGAAATCATTCTTCCATCATCATCACCTCCTTAAACTTCATAAATTTTGAATGTTGTGGTCAAAACGAAAAGCAAAGTCTCAAAAGGAGATCTCGTTCTCTTTATTTGTAAGTGGAATTCAGTGTTTGTGATAAATGGGATTTTTTTTTTTTTTATGAAATTCAAGCACTGCGTTCAACCTCACAAATACCAAACAGTGTTACAGAGCTCAGTCTTTCCACAGCCCAGAGCCAATATCTGATACTTGAACATCACTCTGGAAGACCTCATGGAAGGATAAGCAAGACTTTTAGTTTTCCAAAATACTCACTGGCAAAACACTTTCAGGCAAAGTTAAGTTAATGAGCAGAATATGGACAAACAGAGTAAGACGACTGAAGAAAAGTCCACTGTACGCGGTCACACGATTGGCTTGGGTCTATTTCTAAAAGCTGTTTTGGATTATATGTACAAGTTAGGAATGCTGTAAATGTAGGATGATATATGAATAAAAAATAAGAGACCTCTGTGTGTCTGTATATTTCTGTGTTTTTTTTTTTTTGTCCCCCCCTCCCCCCCCCCCCCCGGCCAAACAGAATTATAGACCCAATGACTTCATTTGATTTACTTTACTGAGTACATTTTGGTACTAGGAAACCGTGCTCTTCTGTCACAGCTAAGACATGCGCAGGAGCACAGAATGCCTGCCAGGTGGAGACCAAGGCACTGCTGAGAAATTACATGTATAGAAAAACACAGCAAATTGCTCAGGGCAAGAGTCAGTTTAGCTACACAAGAAAAGATGAGAGAATTGAACTTTCACTCCTGTACCAGAATTAAAGAAGTAAAGAAATTATAGTGGAATGGGTAAATGAACCCTTGAATTTATTGTCTTTATGAAGACACTGATGCAGCTCTCTCCTCCTCCATATACACAGCAAAATATACCACTGGTCTCCTGATTTTTATTTTTTTTTCTGGAGCCTTATTCATAAATAAGGTTCAGAACTTAGATTGCAGAGTTGACCTACAACGGTTACATGGGAACTTGCAAAAATGAATGAGGGCCTGGGATATTCAATTTACAAGCAAAACTTTAACAACTAAAAACCGTGTCCAAAGGAAACTGCTCTGTGTATAAAGACTTAGTAGCAGTTTGAATAAGGGTTTCAGATAATCACGTTTTTATTGCTAATATGTTGTTAGAACACCAGTTCACTGATCAGTTTTCATCTCTTTATCATAAAATGAGTCACTTTATTTGCACCATCATTGATTACTTTTGCTCTGTGAAAACAAACACCTCTCTCTTGGTGTCATATGCCATTGAAGGAAAAGCAAGGAAAAAGGACAGGTAAATCCAAAGATGGCACATTTAAATAAGCATTTTTGAGTCAGAGCTAGAAATCTGTCCATTTGCCTTCTGAAATGTGCAACATATCAGCAAACAAAATGGGCTGTCAGGCTTCAGATTCACAATGGAATTTTGACTTGAGAGTTACCAGGTTCTATTCCCGTGTTCTCCAAGTAAAGGGCTCAAAAGCTATCAGCTGCCCTTCTTAGATTGTTAGACTAACCAAATCACAAATGAACTAGCATCAGGTCTGGTGAGTATTTGGACAAGGAGTCACATGAGAAAAAAAAATGGACTCTCAAGGAAGGAAGGTGTGTAATTCATTCTGTAGCACCTCATTTTATACCTCTCTGACTCAGAAATCAATTATTCTCTAGTCATCCCGCAGGTACTCTATAATTTATTGACAATCTTCATACTACATTTATAATGACGTCCTGAACATCTGTAGTTACTGGAAATCCTACATTACCTGAGCAGCAATTATGTAGACTTCATGAGCAAATTCCAACTTGGAAAATCACATTTCCTTTCTGGCATTTCACAGGAAGATGCAATAGGATGATAAATTTCCCTCCCCTGATTGGATACTTGCATGCTAGTTTTCATAACAGAGTATTTTAATTGCAATCAAGAAAAGAGAAGAACTGACATTGACACACCCAACTACAGGATATTACATGCACAGGTAAAAACAAAGACAGTCATGAAATGCCTGCTTCAGAAAGGAGAGAATAAACTGTTGGTTAAGGAGATCCAGAGATCCCATGAAGCCACCCTTCTCTATCTGAGCAACGATGCAACCTGTGTGACTAATAGATAAGCTTCATCTCTTGGATTTCGTTTGTGCTACCCTAGAAGACGACAGAGGTCTGGACAGCTTCAATTGTTTTCACCGTTCACTATTTATTTTTATTTTTTCTCTCCTATATTCAGTGAGGAATAAATACAGAAATAAACTCGTGAGCATGCATTGTATGGGAATGCTTTTCATATCTGGAAAAGCATTACTGTGATTTTCTAGGGATCAAAGGATCAAATTGCTGGGGGTTCTAGGCAAACTAGAATTAAAATGAAATAAATTCAATTTCAGAAGTTCCATTCTAAAGCACGGGAGAATGGCTGATCTTTTACAGACAGCTTTGGCAAGTGGTAATGAATGCATGGCAGACACATTGAAGAAGACTAGCTACCCATACATGCACACGTCTCTCTGGAAAAGTGCTCCCAGTCTATATCTAACAAAACATGTTTAAGGCATCCTGTTATGAAAAGGCCCACAACTGTACTGGTTTTGCTATTTTTTTTTTCCATCAGCATGTGAAAAAATAATCTATTGAGAGATAGGTTTTAATTAAACATAGTAATAGAATGAATAATTAACTGTTTTCTTTTAACTTGAAATATAATAAATCAGAGTACATAGACATCATTAATGATAATTTTATTTCATCAATGGTAGATGCTGAAATCCTTTGCACACATTGTCTGTGGAATTTCATGAAGTTAGAGAACATCTACTTTACATAACATAAATAAATCTGTTGGGGAGGAGACGAAGATGAAACATGAAATTACAATACCACAATTTAGTTCTTATGTGTAAATGTGATAGCTGATGCAAGCCAGCTGGGAGTTAACACACTGATTGAAAAACATCTGACAGAAATTTGGAAATCATAAGATTATGTAAAGCTGGTTTTCAAAAAGAGCCTGCATGGGTTTAAAATTCAGTGGGATCTAGGGCACCTTGTACCCTTGGGTTTCTTCGAAAGTCTCAGTCTGAGAAAAGGCTGTGCCCATGGTGGTGGACAAGGCACACCAACCAGCCCTGTGGGTCTCTAGCTGTTGGCAGAGCTGACAGTCCAATTGTAAAGTACAGGTTTTGGTATTAATTTCCTAATAAACCAGCTGGCAAAGAAGAAAGGACTTCCTTCATCTTGTTCTTTCTGAAGTCCTCTTTCCAAGCAATATTACTCATTATTACTGTGTTTACTGCAGTAGTGTCTACGGGGAACAGGCACTCACTGCAGCAGGTGTCGTACAAATGCCCAGTGGTGCGTTGCCACAGAGGCAGCAATGGGCAGGGAGCGTAAGATTCCAACTCAGTGCATCATCAGAGGAACTGCTGGCTATGTCATGTTAATGATTCAACCCTCTGCCCCTTTGGTGATCTTACATAAAAGGAAAAAAAAAGGGAAAGGAACCGCAGAAGAGACTGCAGAGAGGAAAAGGGAAAATTGGATCAGCTCTAAATAATTTTCCCTACCTTATCTTGTTCTAAATATACTTTTATTAGAGCTGGTTTGTTTCATGACCTCAGATAGCTTGCATACTTAAATTTATAATCATTCTTAGCTACTTATGTGTGAACTAGCCTCCTAATCAGCTTCTTTCATGCCAGAAACACAGTTTTGTCAGTCACCCCAGATATGCGAATACTTTTGCAGCATTAACCTCTTGCTCTGCCCTAAACCATCAAACCTTTTGCATTAAAGGTTAATTTTTACCTACCTTTCTCCTCACAGAGAGGCCAAAAATGAATGCAAGCCTAAAAGCACACAGACAGGATTCATAAAGATTTAACATATATCCAGTGTCACACCAGGCCATGAAGTTCCTAATCAGGAAATTTGCCTGGAAAAGGGAGGGTGTTTCATTTTGGATTCCATTCCAAACTGCTATGGAAAGGTTCACTATTCATACCTGAGAATATATAACTGTCCATCCCTCAGGTAAAAGGAATCTTTTGATGACGTGTGATCAAATTTTAAGTTTGAGACAACTAATGCCAGTAATTGTTTTTGCAATGCTGGGCAAGTATCTAAACAATGATAATCTTTTTAAACAATCTGACTTTCCACTTACTCTTCGAGGTAGAGGTAGCCATTCTCCTGTGCCAACCGTCTTGCGTGCATCTGGGAATCCTTAGCTGTAGTGCCATATGATATAACCATGGCACCGTACTCACGGCACGTTTTCACTCTGGCAGGGGAAGTGCTGGTTGACATGATAACAAACACTGGAATACGAAGCTCTGAGGCGTGGTAAGCAACAGCCATGGAAAAGTTACCATCTGAAGCCACGATCACCCCCTTTCTTTGCTGATCCTAAAAAACAGGATTGTTTATTGCACATTATGTAGTGTCACAAACTTGTCCCATATCATCCTTAATCTAACGGTCTGATTTCTTTCTATTAGGAAGCCTTCTTTTCCTTTACTGTCTGATCATGTTATGGTATTATGATACAGTATACACATGTACAGAGCTAAGACAGTATAATACCAATCCCCGTATTCCCTGAATTCGGTTCTTGTTCCACTGGGATTAGCTGCAAAGATTCAGCTGATCCCAGAAGAGTCAAAATCTGGCCCCTCAGAGATGGTATCTGTTCCCTCTTCCTTGCCAGTGGGAAATCACTTCATATCAGGTTTTCCTTTAACAAAATGATTTATTTATATTATTGCAAAGTGCAGGAATAACCACTGTTTCGGGGCTGCTGTATCATGCCAACTGTTATTGCTACAGAGATTCATTAGCCTCCTACAACAAAAGATAAGCAGGCTATTCACGCAATGGTACTGAAATTCATGACAAAAATCAATTGGTGATCTTGATAGTTCTCATCACCCATTGTAACTCGATTTCATCATCACTTCAAGTTTGGTGGTTTCAGCATGTCAGAACATATACACATACAAGCACTTCCATCTAAGCGTCACTTTTAAACAGTGAAGTTTACATTTAATTTTTTTTTTCAAATATTTTAAGCATTTCACCAGTGGATTAGCCATGCACAAAGAAGAAAAATATTTTACATGCAGATATTTGCAGACCTATGTTATTCAGGGCAACAGTTCAAAAGGCAAGAAACACTCTGGTTCTATGAACACTGTAGTTAAAAACAATTCTGCTTGATTTCTGTGAAGCCAAACTGATTCTTTTTATTTTCACATATTGGCACTTTGTTATACCTGAGGCAATGATGTCAGAAGATAAAGTACACCTCTCTCCTTCACAGATCCTGTGTACTGGAGGAACTCTTTCTTTAGATAGATATCCACTCCATACTGCTTGGATAGCCTGGAGTACTAGAATATAGAAACATTATTATGGCAATAAACCGAAATTTAAGAAAAACCTTGCACACTTCATCAGCTCCCTGTTGAAGCAGACATATGACTGCTATGTGTGACCTCCAAAAAGGAAAATTACATATTCAGTTTCTTTGGAAATACATGACAGTGCGCTGTTACCTACCAGACTCCTGTGGTTTATGGAAGTAATTTTCAAACTTGCAACAGTGAAATATGTACAGCATGGGATTATGAATTCTGAAAATAGCATTGGTTTTGGTCTTGATCAAATACAGATACAAAGATAAGTACTTTCACGAGAGATGGATTAAAAGACAGCTTGACAACATATATTCCGTATTTCTCTCAAAAAATGTCATGCATGTTACATAATGTACTGATATCATGTACTGGCAATATTGTCAGTTTGTGGGACTTTCAAACAGTTAAAAATTTCTATAAACTAAACATATCTGAAATGGATACTTGCTTTAAGGTATGCAATTAAATTAAATACTTCAGATGAATGTTTCCAGGCTTTTTAGTGGATTTGGAAGCATTTATTAACTTCCTCACCCATAGGTGGGGCCAGATTCTCTATTTTGCTTCTCCTGCAATAGGAGCTACGCCACTTGCTGCTCCCTTTGGAAATCTGGCTGCAGAACTGAAAGAATGTAAAGTGCTTAGGAGACTAAGAGAGTAACGGTTTCTATCCTAAACAGCCTAAACTACGGAGAATGCCTAAACAAAACAGAAGAGTGCTGGACAGGAAGTGCTGCCTTACTGGGTCTTCACATACTTCACTAGTTTTATCATATCAGTTTTTGTAGAGCATCTTGGATTCTAGAGTGAACGTTAAGAAACAAGATTTTAAAAGATGAATCCTGTGATTTAGTAAAATTGCTAAGTCTCCTACATTTTAAGACATGCATCAGTTAGTCACAGAAGTGGTGTACTTCAGATGTATCTTTTTTTTTTTTTTTAATTTTGATATTCAACATTTATGTTATATTTTGGTTTTGTTTATGTTATCCTTTTCTGCTTCCTTTAACCGAGGCTTATTTATGTGGCCTAAATACAACAATTACTTCTAACAAAGGAGGCGTCAGTGCTATTTTCAGCAGTACTGACCTGATGTATGACCTGGTAAGAGTCATTGAACCACCCTGTAACTTTTCCTTTTTGTCATCTTGGTCTTATCTAGGGGCTACAGATGCTGTGTCTAAGGTACAACACACAACACAGAGCATCCTCCACTTGGCATCCATAAAGCTAACACAAAACAACCTTTTAAGTTCCTACACCAGCAACCAAATTGAGTGCCCAATTTAATGCTCAGTCCTTGCTTTCCTTTACCTACAACCTCTACAACCTCTTTGACCATCATACATCATGTCATGCCTCAGCTTCAGGCAAACTGCTGCATAAAGATCCAGAAGGATGCTTCATCCATGGCCTTACCTGCAGATTAGGAATCACCCCGCGAAGTTTTTGTTTATTAATTAACTGAATAGTTTTTAGTCATACTTGCTTTTTTATTCAAAAAAAAATAATTCCCTGAGGGTGGCTCTTACCTCCCGCTGAAGAGGATTTCATATAAAGGTTATCTGTGGTTTTGACACTACTATGTGCTTTCAATACCTTCCTTTTGAATCAGTGCGTGAAACAGTTACTAATGACTTTTGCATGAAGATTACTTGGACTAGCAACAGCCATAGGCTATTTTAACACTAAAAAAGAGGGGATGTAGACTTTACACTATTCTGATCATCCTAAATACAGTTCATTAAAATAGACTGAAGAGAGTTGGCCTGTTTAGCTTGGCATAGCAAATGCAGAGAGGGGATACAACTGTGCTGCATAAATCTGCCAGCGACGCCCAAGAGAAAAGAGCTATTTAAGTTAAGGGGCAAAGCTATCTGAGAATAAATACTGTGAAATGGCCAAATAGAGCTTAACTAGTTGTAAGCAGGAACACTACCAGTTTATGAAGTTTCCTATTACACGGATGCCTGCAGGAGCAGAACATGGACTCTGTGGCTCACCTTTTCCCACACTAGGATGTGTTGGTTTACTTTCAGAGCAGGAGCCACAGTTTGCGAGCTTGGGGAATGGGGCTGAGATACAGACTGCACAGTGAGCTGCTGGTCAGATCCATCTGAGCTGAGAGTGTGAATGAGATCCTGCAATAACCCACATGGCCAAGACTATCCTTGTTCAGGGAACTCTGAGCCAAAAAAAGCAACACTGCAAGTAATTATGATATCTCTAGATCAGCAGGCACCATCTGGGAACCAGCAGAACTGCTGTGCATTGCAGACTCAAGCAATTTGCTCCAGGGAGCGGACACCAAGGCCCTTTACCTGTGCAGGCCAGAAAGACAATCAGCAGCCAGTGAGGCTGGCAGCGTGCCCATGGGGGTCAGTGACAAGGAGGCATTCCTCCAGAGAGAGATCTGAGGCTGCTACTCTGAAACGCCACTTGCAAAGACTTTCTCTTACCCACTACAGGGAAAAGAGATTAGCCACAGAGGGCCTACAATCACCTTCCTGAAGAGTTCCCAACAGCAGAAATACACCATGAATTAAATAGCTAAGTCACTGCACTTCCATATGCTTTAACAAATGTTTTTACATATGCAATGAGAACGTCTCCATCATTTTCATACCTAGACCAATCAATAAGGGTGTGTGTGTATCTCAATATCCTTGTTTTGTTGGAGGCACGTGGCAGAACCACCTGGTTACAAAACAGATTCATCCTTGCCAGGTTTGCCAGGCTAAGAAGGAAAATCTGATCCTTCAAACTTCCCAGATACGTGCGCTGGTTCCAAACCAGACCCTCTCATCTGACTGCTTTTCCAACAGTGGTAGTCAATGGTCTCCAACTCAGATTCTTTGTAGCAAGTGTTTTTCAACAGGAGCATAATACCGCAGCGCATTAAGTCTACGCCTAATGTGGTTTATCCTTTGTTTACAGGTCACTGCAATCTTTGAGGATTTAGGTTAATGTAAACAGGTAAGAAGAAAATGATTATTGACAGTTCACAACAACTAATACGAATGTGAGTCATTTTACACAGATCTATCTGCTGCAGATAATGCATACTCTTCTTTCATTTCTGACCAATTTTTATGAGAGAGAGTGAGAAAGAGAGAAAGAATTGAAAGCCATAAGAATTCAAAGCCATAAGAATTCCCTACCATGCAGGGGGTTTTCTGAACACCGCTCTGGATTTTGAAAGCTGCTGCACTTATATCTTCGAATCGAATCAGCTTGTTGTGGCTTGACTGGTTGGTCCTAGCGCTTGACTGAGGAATGAGGGAAAGGGCATCTCCAAGTAACTCCTCGTTACGGCTGACTATCTTCATTTCCCAAGTCTTCACATCCCCATTGAGGTAATCCTCTTCAACAAAATCTTTTAGTCTTTCAGGGTTGATAGAGGGTGGCCTCTGCCCAATGTGGCCATTTCTTACTGGCCCATCCTTACAACGGTGAAGATCACAAATTGCCGGGGCATCTTGTTTGTTGATTTTATCGTCATCCCTGAAAACAAATAAAATAATCTTGTTAGGAAAGCTTGGACGATTAAAGGCTTGACATTTAGCATCTAAGTTGCTCTTAAATCAGTTGCACATCTCAGTTGCTCTTCACAAGCCTCAGATGAGCAGACTAAATTATTAATGTCTTATTACCTATCTTGCAGGTAGATGGAAAGATACTGTAACCAGACAGCTTTTACAAACGTCGCAGGTAACCTGCAATGTAGACAAACTCAAAAACTGCCATACCCAAGTAAATAGGAAAGATACAATGCATACTGTCTAGGAAGGCAGACCTGCTTAAGTGCTTGGTCTCAGCTGGTGATGGTCCTACTTCAGCGTTGCAGGAATTTTGAAATGTGAAAACATGTTTGCTGTATGCAATTCTAGGTTTTCCAAAAAATCACTGCTACGGACCATTCCCTAACACTTAATAGCAATAACATGTGATTGCATTGCAAACAAGAGGTCTGCTCCTCTGCTCGTGCCTACTTGCCGCACATACTCTTGTCAAATGCCTTGTGATGGGAAGGAAATTACTCTGATAAGAGACAACAACTATATCATACTATGAGCAAAAGGACTGGGACTCCTGATCTGTGAGCTAACACTTCATAGATAAAAGCACCTCTAGATAATAAAACACTGTGATGCCACAACAAACCTCTCTCCCCAAGGAACCTTAGAGACAAAACCTTTTGCTACAAAACCTTGCACTAGTCCTACCTTAGGCTGTCTTAAGCTATGGTATACAGTGCTCAGGAGTTCATAGAGGGTAACATAGGATTTTGCAGCCCTGCTAACAAATAAAATCAAAACTTACAGAAATTCTCAGAATTTGGCGAGTTACAAGGAGGAAACAAAGCAGAAGACCAGAGATTTGGAAAAGAGCTGATACCTAGTCTGGTCCGCGGCTACGACTACACAGATGGTCTAAGTCTCTCTACACAAAGTACTCAGTATTAACATATTTAGAAGAAACAGTTTTCTAAAAATAAACATGTTAAATTATTATCAGAGATTTCAGCATCACCCCTGGAAAAATTATTTATCAGTTTTGCAAAATAATTTGGATTTAAGCTACGCAGTTTTTCATCAGCAGGGCTGGTTGAAGCAAATACTATCCTAATTTTAGAGCAGTGATCACTGTAACGTGCATGGTAATCATTTCCAAAAATAATTTTAAAAACATTTAGAAACAGCTGCTTTTTGAGCAATTGCTTCACTTTTGACAGTGGCATCCGTTTTCTTTGTGGTCCCATAAGCTACGCCAGCAGCTCTGTTCCTATTATACTTCCAGTCGTCCCACTGAGAATCTCACATAACAATATAGGCAGTATAAGATGCTTTATTGTTTAAATCAAGTACTATACTAAAAAAAAAAAAAAAAAAAGACAGTTTTAGTGGCAATTTCTTCTCTCTCCAAAATTCCTGAGATCAAATGTGCGCTTGCAGCCCAGAAAGCCACCTGTATCCTGGCTGCACCAAAGGCAGCGGGGAGAGGGAGGGGATTGTCCCCCTCTGCTCTGCTCTCGGGAAACCCCACCTGGAGCCTGCATTCAGCTCTGGGCCCACAGCACAAGAAGGTCAGGGACGTATTAGAACAAGTCCAGAGGAGGGCCACAAAGATGATCAGAGGGCTGGAGCACCTCTCCTATGAAGACAGGATGAAGAAGTTCAACTTGTTCAGCCTGGAGAAGAGAAGGCTCCAGGCAGACCTTACAGCAACTTTCCATTGCCTAAAGGGAGCCTACAGGAAAGCTGGGGAGGGACTCTTTGTCAGGGAGTGTAGTGATAGTTTATTGAGTAGATCTATTCTACACTTTCTTGCATTTCTGCTCCTTTGGGGTTAGAGGGTTGGAACATTTCCTAAGGATGTTACACTTCCACTGTTAGTTCTCATGCGTATTAGTGATCTTAATGCAAATACAGGAATCAGATCAAACTGTCTCCCTGTGAACTTGTTATGGCACAGCCCATGGCTCTTGGAACCAAATGGGACCATTGCATAAACAACAGCTATCATGACCTAAGAGGCCACAGCTCTAGTAGGAGTTCACACACACACACATCCCCCAAACAAATGAATCATTTTCTACATCACATTAGCCCATGACCTCTCAGAAGAGAAGAGCATATACAACTTATCTCTAATCTTGTAAAATGTTTAGCAAGCATTGGCAATGAATGATATTTCTTATACCGATTGTATATAGAGAGTGATATATATAAAATATATATGGATCAAAAACTTGTGATTTTTCTAGGTGATTTTTTTAATGACTTGTATTTGAGACAGGAGATAAACTCCCATTTTTTCCTGGTTTCTTTTGTAATCAAAAACTGTAAAAATAAATAAATAAAAATAAAACCAGGCAAATATGACTACAAAAACTCCACCAATGAACCAGTAAAGTACAGAAAGTCCAAATTACAGGGCAACACCCCACCAATCTAGTGCCATCAAATACTTTATCAGCAAATACAAAGACCAGATTTGGATACTGATTTTGGGCCCTACCCTAGGATTTCTTCTTTTTCTCTTCTTTTTTTTTTTTTTTTTTCAGAACAAAGGAAGTTTTTGCATCATTGCTCTCACGAGCAGTGAACATTTGTGAAGGTCCCTAATGGAGACAACACCTTATAGCCATAACAAAAAAATAAGTCAAACATAAAAGGCATATATAGTCTTTTCAAGCATGATATGGGTTTAAAACAGATTTGAAACATTAACATCTCAGCACTTAATATGGAAACTATCATCCATTTGCATCTGAAAGGTCAGCAGCCTCATTTCCAAAGGAATATCATCGTGCTTTTGTATATGCTATTTTCTTCACATGAATTTTTATTCTCCTTCTATGCATGCACTTTTCAGTTACACCAGTGAATGACATTTTTCCCTATTGAACCCACCTGGGTGAATACATAAGCTTTCAAACTTAAAAGGTAAACAGTGGTTTTAGGTTTGATAATCCATCACAAACAGGCCACTAATAACCCTGCTGAGTTAGGTGTGTTTCTCTCCTCAAAACACAGTTCATATGTTTTGCACAGATACCTCAGTGCACAGATTAACTTAATATGAATTTATTTTACAGGAATGGTCAATGCAGGCAGTGGGGCATGCAAATGCTCATAAAACAAACAAACAAAAAACCAAAACAATGTGAGTTCCCATGCACAGTAACAAAATATGGTATTTTTTCTAGTGATCATGCCCACGAGACAAAAAGGTTGAGCCAATATAAATACAAACTTAGTGTTATAAAACATTGTCACTTCCAAATGAATTGCTCGTTCCTTTTTCGGAGTTTGTTTAGAAAAGTTTTCATGAGGAAGTCTGATATTTCCAGCATAAAACAAATATCTAGCTGGCAAGTTTTGTTACATGTTATAAATCACGCCATTTTACCTTTGAAGTGATTAGTAAAAGCAAACATGGAAAAAATAGTTTATAAACCTACTTTTTCAAGAACAGCTGCTCAGCATAACTGCAAAAAAAAAAAAGAGAAGATCCGTATGCAGACATTCCATGAATTATTAAGGAACTGGAAGAAGTATCATATTTAACAAAAGAAAACTTTAAATATTTTGAAGTCTCAAAGCCAATACAAAGACAGTGTGTGCTGAAATGCACTCTTAGAATGATAAAAAACAATTCAGAATAAACAGTTCTGTTTCTAGACTGTTTCCTTGAATATACTGGTATTTTTCAAGTCAAATATCACTGGGGAAAACAAGTTTGGAAAAACAGCAATATTAATAGAACAATAATTTATTAAAACCAACAAAAATAATTCTAGGAAAATCAAACAGTGATAGCACACACTATACCTAAACACCACAACTGTTGCCTTTTTTACAGGGAGAAATAAATGCCTATGCAGTTATTCTGCAATAATGGGACACTTGCACGTCCCAGTCAGATGAAGCTCATGCAGATTGGCTTCCTGAGGTTCCTTGTGGAAACAGATTTAATAGATTAAACTGATAAACTGGATCTCTTCAGCTTCCAGAACTGAAGGAGCAAAAAATCAAAGTCACAGATGTCCAGAAAACAGTGATCAGGGAATGATCAGTCACTGTTTCTCCAAGCATAAATTTTAGGGGGACATCGTATGAAATTATCAGATAGAAAAATTAAAAGAAAACCTTTTCTTACTGAAGATAATTAGCTCACAGAACTCATTGCCATGGGATGCTATGAAGGGCAAGCATACAAATGGCTTCCTAAAAATGCTGTGCAGCTCTGTGGAGTTAGGTCTAATAGTGACCATTAAATACATTGTTCAAGAAGCAATCTGTGATTCAGGAAGACCCCAAGCACTTGCTTGGCAGACTCCACAAGAGAATATGAGAGAAAGCATTTTTCTTCCGTAGCTTATATTTTTCTCCAAGCTCCTGTTACTGGCCACCACTACAGAAAAGATACAGAGGTGGTTGTCCCTTTGCTCTGACTCAGTGTCGCTATTCCTACAGCATTTCGATTTGTTGACATACTTAGAGCCAGCATTGGGCCTGTTTGGCAAAATAAGTCCCAACAGCTCATTTTGAGGCAAAAGAAAGGCTGAAAACAGCATTTCTTCATAATTTCCACAGCAGTTTTTATCATCTGCATTCACAATGATACACACTCACCTTGAGGAGGGGCTGACAGTAAAGTAGAAGTTCTGTATTGTACTTTAGCACCCTTAAAGCTCTATGCCATGATGAGAAATTCAAACCTCAATACTTCACTTGGACTGATCAGTAGCATAGTGCAAACTAGTGGCTAGTGGTAAGCCTGAATACCACTTCAAATCATCCCAGTGAATTAGGACTGGCCTGTAATTAACAGCAGCACATGCACATACATGCATACATACATATGCATGGCTTTTTTCGTTTTATACTTTTTTCTTTTTTTTTTTTTTGGGGTGGAGTGGGGTGGAAGGTGTTTCCTAAGCACATATCCACATGCTGCCGTCATCTTCAGGCTCCCTGAACACCAACTTGTAGCTCACTGAGCAATAGGCACTGGTGAGATAGACACAGACACAGACACAGATTTCTAGGTTGGAAGAGACCTCAAGATCATCGAGTCCAACCTCCGACCTAACACTAAGTACTCCACTAAACCATATCGCTAAGCTCTACATCTAAACGTCTTTTAAAGACCTCCAGGGATGGTGACTCCACCACCTCCCTGGGCAGCCCGTTCCAATGCTTAACCCTTTCGGTAAAGAAGTACTTCCTAACATCCAACCTAAAACTCCCCTGGCGCAACTTTCGCCCATTCCCCCTCGTCCTGTCACCAGGCACGTGGGAGAACAGACCAACCCCCACCTCACTACAGCCCCCTTTAAGGTAACTGTAGAGAGCGATAAGGTCGCCCCTGAGCCTCCTCTTCTCCAGGCTGAACAAGCCCAGCTCCCTCAGCCGCTCCTCATAAGACTTGTTCTCCAGACCCCTCACCAGCTTGGTCGCCCTTCTCTGGACTCGCTCGAGCACGTCCATGTCCTTCCTGTAGCGAGGGGCCCAAAACTGAACACAGTACTCGAGGTGCGGCCTCACCAGAGCCGAGTACAGGGGCACAATCACTTCCCTAGACCTGCTGGCCACACTGCTTCTTATACAGGCCAGGATGCTGTTGGCCTTCTTGGCCACCTGAGCACACTGCTGATAAAGCTTTAGACGTACTTGTCACCTGCTTTGTGAATAAATGGACTCAGATCTTATGCCTGCAAGTTGGGAATACTTCTTACATGAAAAACGGACCCCCTTTGAAGTCACTTTTGCCTCGTTCACGGAGTGTTGAGCAGAGATGGGTCACGGACTGGTTGGGGAGAAGTAGCCAGCTGCAGGCACCAAGCAGTCTGTTTGGCTTCTGACAGAGCGATGCAACTGTGACTGGCACCTCCTCTCAAAGGAGTGAGAAAAAAGTAATCCCAGGAGAGGACACAGATAGCCCTTTCCCTCATCCACATCTCTCTTTCATCCAGGACCTCCCCAGCTCCATTAATCCTTCTTATTCCATGTCCCCAACCTCTTTCTCCTCTGCTCCTTCCAGATGCTGGAGCATTCCACGCCCTTCTGAAACCCTCCTGATCTATCGCAATCCTTTTTCCTGATAGCTCCTAAACCTTCCTGTTCCATCCCAGCTCATTTTGGCAATGTAAATCCCTATGAGCTCTCCTGTGTTTGTGAAATCCTGACTGGCTGCTTTCGTTTTGTTTTTCCCCAAGCACACCCAAATGCTGTAATAGCGGTGATTTTTACAAGTGTCTCAGTGGCTTGTGCAAGTTGGTCTTTATGAAAGAGAAATGATGGAAAAATGAAGGCTTGCTTTAGATACCCAATCCCATGCAAAGGTTCCTAAATCACACAGGAATCAATAATATCCTTCCTTAAACGGAAATACAAGTCAGTAAGTATTAGCTTATCTTTGATAAGAATGAATCGATAGAATCTGGGGCACAGACAGATAGCAATTTGCCTAAGACTCCCACAGGAAGTTCATAGCAGGGCTACTTATTAGAGTGTCTTAAAGATGAAGAGATCATGGCTTAGTTAGCAGCCTGTATGACACGAGTGCTAGAGGATGTAAGCACCTGTGACCATCCACCACAGACAGGTGCAAAATAACCAAGCCTTGAGACCGAGCCCACAGCAGGCATTTGTAACTCTACTCACCCTGTGCAGCATGGTCCCACAAAACTGCATGTTGCAACACCAGCAATGAGTGCAGAGAGAGCTCAGGCTCATGCAGGGAACAACCAAGCTGCATTATCACTTCTGAAAAAAATGTATCATTGGCTTCAGTAATTGACATTGACCACAGCCTGAGCCCAACACTGTATCTGCCTTCATCTCTGGTTATAACCCATCGCTAGTCTTCTGTACATGATACTGAAATGTCATTGCTTGCTACTGGCAATAGCAACTAGGTGTCAGCTGCTAAAGAGATAACAGGAGAAAAACAATCTGAAAGCAAGAGGAACTCAAAAGGTCACCCTTCTTGGTTACATCTGCTTCAACACCTTCCAAGTGTCCTTCAAACTGACAAATTCCTCTAAGTGCTTCTTAAAGATTCACATTGTTAATGTCAAACGGTCAGTATAAAGCACTGCACGCAGCTTGGCAGTTAAAACAAAACTCGCAGAAGTTAAACCATTTTCCTCTTTAAACTAAATCTTCTCTGAATTTAGAGGTTCTCTTGTGATTAACACATTCCATAATTCACCTATAATAAAGAATGAGTAACATAACCCAAATGAGAGGAAAGGCCAGTCCTGTGATTAAAGGACTGTCCTAAGTTTCTCAGTTGACTGCAGATATGTGTGACCTTGGGCAAGACATTTTTTCAGTGCATAACTGCGAACTTTTCCGCTCCTTTGGTCTTTTTTTTCCCCCTCAAGCTGCCTGTTCCACGGGAGTTTATGTTTATTCAGCGGACACTCAGCCTGCTTGAAATAAATTGTTTTAAATACTACAAATATATGCAACTATTTACACGAAGCAGGAGATGGTAACTGCACCTTGTTTATCCAACATCAGGCAATACCAGCTTCTGATCTTGCTAAGAGTGGTCAGAAAACAAAATAGGGGGCCAAAACAGATACTGAAAAGGCTTAGAGTGAGGTTGTGCCAACACAGCTATGTCACATGGGTGCACCCACACACCCCGGTCAGTGGAATGCAGGGGCTGTAGACGTCTCCTAAATTGTCTCTGCACCATCCATGCCTGAGCACAGTAAATCAAGCAGACTATAAGCACTAGAACAAAGGTAACTGCAGAACACCTGTAATAGCAGAACACAATACTGGCTGTCCCAATGTAGATTTTCAGCAGTCCATTGGCCTGCCTAGGTTTATTCTAAGACAGCACTCATGAAGTAAAAAAGCTGAACATTGGCTTACAGTACTCACAGCTCCACTGCTTCCAGTGGATGACTCCAGAAGCAACTCATAGTCACAGAACCTTGAGAGACATTGGAAAATTATGAACAATTTCCTTTTTTATATAATAAAGTAAGGAAAATTAAAAAGAAAGCATTACCTATACAGCATAGCGAATAAATAAACAACGAGGTGAAGCAAAACTCCAACTACGACACCATAAGGAGGCAGGAGGGGTCCGGGGGATGTCATGTCCATAGGCCTGGCCCTGGGTGGACCCCGAGGGTTGAGCATGGCCCCTAAAGGGGAGGAAGGAGCACTCTAGTTCTAAGTCAGACAGCAATATTCTCCAACCTTTGCCAGAAAGGATCGTATTCTTCATCTTCCCTGGAGCGGTCCCTGGGAGTTCTGTTTTTTAACACCCTGGAGTAGATAAACTGTGCCGCAAAATTCATTGTAATTCCTGGTGCAAAGCAAAGCTGTGAGGCTGCGGGCAGTGGACACACTTGCCTGTGAGAAGTGCCAGCCCTGCACTGCCAGGATGGGGAAGAGCAGGCGACTTGATGTAAGCAGCTCTCCAACACTCCTGGGGGAGGGGAACGACTTTGAGAGATGGCTGCTGCTATTTAAAGAGATTATTTCAGAGGCCAACCTGCCCTTGTCAATTTGAGTCAGGGCCTGGATTATGCTTGGGTGACGTTCTGTTAGCAGGACACATGAAGCTTTACTTACTTACTTACTGCTTAGCTGTGGAGCATGATCTGGGCTTGTTGCAGGGCCCATGATTTAACAGCGTACACTGGGGAGACAAAGTAGCAAGGAACGGCCAACTTCTTTCTGTGGTATTTCAGCCAGGTACAAAGATCTGTTAGGGCAGCACCTAGGCACACAGGCCTTCCTGACTGAGCAAAGAGGAGACTGGTTACTTCATTCGTGTCTTCTCTTGACAAAGTCACTGTAGCAGAGGAGAGAGATCATACACTTGGGCAGAAAAGATCATGTACGGAAACGACTGCAGTAACAGTTAAAGAAAGACAACATCAAAGTTCTCTCTTCATTGCCCCGAGGGAGTGTTACCAAGCGCCACGAAAGATTTCCAGACACATGATGGTGAGATGGGATTGGGGTCCTTCTGAGGTTCTTCTCTCCTGGAACGCAGCCCTGACGGAGCGCAGGCTCCCATCTGCTCAGTGACTGGCCAGATGTCCCTCCCCAGGTGTCAGCAGTCCCTCCATGCCCTCTCTGGTTTCTGCCGACAGCGTACGTAAGTTTAACCTCCAACATGGAGAACAGGCACAGGGTGATCTAACCCAAGCTGTGACCTAACCCTCTCCTCAGAGTACCCTGACTAATAATAAACTGTTTTACATGCAAGAGTCAGAATAAATGACTAAATAGTCTTCTGGGAACTGTAGGAAATGGAGCCAGGTTGTTGGAGCCTTCCCTACATAGGTGTGGCAGACAGGTCCTTACTCCATGGATGTCAGTGCAGATGAAACTCTAGATTCACCACTTTTTCCTGTCTCTCTCACTCCAAAACCCTTTATCATTCCAGACAGTGGATGTGCAGACTGTGGGTGCTGCATGTACTAAGCATGGCTGCAACCCAGCAGCGTGCTACTGCCAGAAGCTGAGACAAAAAGGCAGTGAGCTGCTGCCAGCGCTTAAAGCTCTAAGTGATAGTGAAGTTTGGGACAGCTTCACTGGTGAAGCAAAGAGAGAAGGCGGGTGGAGTTATTACTTTGCTCATAACACATCTGAAATGCAATGGTGGACTGGAAAGGGAACATAAAACAGTAAAAATTGTAACGCCTAGCTTTTGGATGCCTAGGAGCCCAGACTGATGTGCTGGATTCCTAAGCTCTCCTTGCAGCAAACTGTGCAGATGAAACACAGACTTTGAGCACACTGAGTAGGGAGTCACCTAAAAATCTGTCTACATGCAACAGAGAAATATTAACATCTGGGAGTTTCACAGCATGCTCCTCCCTAACATTTACAGCTGCAAGTAGGCACCACCTTTCCTTCTGCCTTTTTCCTCTCATTTCCAGTAATACACTTAGAAGTGGACACATATCACCTTCCTCACCTTCTGGTTAAGCTAAGTCCATATCCGCATTTCCAAGTCCTCAGCCATGTACCACAAACACATGTTAGGTACCATTAAGGAATGGAGCAAGCTTCCCTTCCTCATTTTGCACAGGTAGACTGAGCCCATCAGGCAGCGAGGAACACAAAACAACTTGCACAAGAAACAAAACCAAAGTCAAGTGCAACTTTATATGCTGGTGGTCAGAGCTTCTCCAGGGAATGGAAAACATGAGAGAGCTGCTGTTCCAAGCACTGTTCAAGTATTTTTTTGCTGAAGAATGATGAACACAAAATGCGTATGAACCAAACCTACCTCACAACCTGAAAGAAAGCTTATTATATCCTTTTTAACAGACAAGGAAATCACATCAGAAAGAGCAATTTATCACTTTTAGAGAGACGGAGACATAAATGACAAACCTATTACACTGACTACTGCTCAAAACTTTACATGAATTCAGCTCCACAGAAAATGAGGCCCTGATCTGCAATTGGCATTTGTAGACCAAGCAACAATGGTAAAAGTATTTTTGGGCCTGTTTGGCCACACAGTTGAAAAAAAAATGCACCAACCTTTTTCAGGACAGAAGCACATGAAGCACTGAATCATGTCCCCCTAAAATACTGTAAAACAATCAGCTCATTAGGAGAAAAGGATATGTGGAAATTTCTGCTGTAGATTTAGACCCACGTCAAACAGCCTTTCAAAATCCTTAGCTAAGCATGTGCTGGAAGTGCTGACTGTGCAGTGTCCTGGAAGGTACTGCATCACTGTAATTGCTCTAAGTTAACTATGACCATTTTCTGAGCTGCTTATTTCCTTAATGAGAGATAAACAGTTAAACACACACTATTATTAGATGCGTCTTCCTTTCATTCTTGCCTGTCAAACTTCATTGTCCTTACAAGCTCCTTAAGCTTTGTCTGCCACTTTACGTATTTACCTTCCCTGTCTTTGCCCACGGAGGTGATGGCTGTACACACCAGTCTCGCTTTCTCTTTCTAGAGCAATTAGGTCTCGTCACCTTTAACAGGTGCTGTTTCCCGAGTTTGTGTGCTTTCTCTCACTGTAACACCTCTCTTTGTTATTTAAACCCTTTCAATAACTCAGCAGCCTTTATATCAAGGAAGTTAATCTGGTCTCTTCCTTCTTCCCCATATCCTTCTCCAGGAAATCCCTATTTATTTAATTTGTCTTTACTAATGCAATTATTGGCAGCAGTTGCCATATCTGCTGCTGCTCCAGCAGAAAGCAATACCTCCCTGTAAATGACATTTTCCAGGGGCACAGTCTCACGTCAGTACTTGTGCTGGTTTGGTATGCCTTTGAATTGACAGTAAAGGCCATCTAAATCAGATTTACTGTTTAAACTTGCCATTTTTTTTCCTACTTTCCTAACTGAAGTTACATAAAAATGAACTATTTCATTCATTTATAGCATAGAAAACTTTCTTTTAATTAAACTTTTAATTGTGATGGCAGATCCTAAGATTTATAAAGAAAAAAAAAAAGGAAAGAATTTATAAAGAAAAAAAAAAAAAAGAAAGAAATCCCTGAGGCTTTAAGTTCCCTTGGTCTTCCTTAAAGGATCCCAACATTTGATCACACAAATTACCCACAGCTGTAATAAGACTACTTTCTGGGTGAGAGTAATAGCACTAGAGCTTGGAAGACACTTTTTTCCCATTGCATCACCCAACACTATGCACAACAGAAGTGAAGCATTTCCTTGCTTCTTCAAATCCTTCTGTACAAATAAATTCTCATGAAGCTTTTCATAGGGAGAAACGTCCATTTTTTCTACATCTTAGTATTTTTTAGGTCTTTCTACACAGTAATTTATCTTAAAAACACCTAGAGCACCAGCAAATAGTGAAAGGCAAATATTAATTAAGGATTGCATAGAGAAAACAAGCAAAAGCCAAACCTGATGTGTTAACATGTTATTGTAACAGAAATAAATCTTGAGTCTCATTTCTACTGATTTTTTTAAGATTCTCATTCACAGCTCTCTGCAAACTGGAGGGCTGAAATTTAGCCTTGTATATATAAACAGATTAAAGTACTTTTTTTCCTCTTTAATGTTTGTCTAGCACAAAATTTATGTCTAATTTTATGGTAAGAGCAGAAGAGAAGAAGGCTGGCCAGAATGGAGGTTTTACTAACTTCATGCTCCTGTATCAAGACTGTTACAAATATCGATGGAAAGACGACATTTCTTGAAAGCTCATAAGCATGTAACTAAGGGCATATTTAGCAAGAGATAAACTCAAGTACGTATTTTATGCTCTTTGATGCCAGGTTTAATATACTTGAACCAACGTAATCCATAGTTTAACAGCAATTACAAGCGTTTTACAATGGAGTTCATAGCTCCTTCCTGATTTCATTGCCTTTTCAGACTTATTTTTCTTCTCCAAGGAGAGCCCCATGATTGCTAGAGGAGCTTTATAACTGCTAGGGTGGATGCAGACAGAGAAAGTCAGGGCAGCAGGGTACCACATAGCCTTCTTCCCACTGCCACCAAGAGCATCTAGTTAGGTGTGGGGAGGGAATCCAACCTGTTGCCTGCAGCGCTGGCTCCTTCACCTACACCAAAAAGCACATAGATCACGTAGACCACTTCAGAAATTTAAACTAGTTGGTTAGAAAGGTGCTACATCCCGTTAGTGATTCCCCTAATCTATTTTTCTCACGATTCTTTTTTCAGACTGAGTGCCCTGAATCAATTACCTGCAAGTGGTTGTTGTCTGTTGCACTTGGAATTTCCAGGATGTCCTTGTTTCTCTCTGGTTTTGCCCCTAATTAACAGAAGTCTCCTACAGTATATCACTTTTTAATATCCCCTGTAAACCTTTCACATATAACCTCACTCTTAGCTAACAGAATAAAATAGATTATTTTCAATATATTTGTTCATCTTGAATAGGATCATGATTATCACTACCAGAAGACCAAAACACATGGGAAATGAACAATTTACCTAAGTGTTGGTCCACTAACTGCTCAGATTGACAAGTATGGCCCATAAGACTAACCAAAGAATTAACATGTAAACTACAAAGCACCTGTCCTAGGATAGATTGGCATTAACTTTTCTGTGCCTTTTGCATTGATGGTAGAAGATTTGATCTGAGGTACAGACTATTTGGAGACCTTGAAAATGGAAAACAGTGCTTCATTCTCCTGAAACCAGAGAGAACTCAGTTTGGAGAGCGCAAGGAGAAATAGCTATTACCATTGTAAATAAAGACTTCATTGAATTACAGGACTTGAAAGATCGTTTTGAAGGGTTAGCCAAGTTTTTCCCCCCACACTAAATAAAATAAATAACATTTCTAACCTCAGTGAGAACAGCATGGGTGGGAAATGATAGTCTATCCAAAGTGGAGAATTCTTTGCAGAATATGATCAGTTACAGAGGGAAAGTGGGTGGAGACAGTCTACAGTTAAGCCAAAAAAAATAAAAGTTGTTCAGAGTAGCAACACAGAAAACTAAAATGATAATTTAGGATTATGCAATGCATTGGTGCAACAGCAATATGGTGGTAAAACACTACAAAATGCAGTGCAGACAAATATAGACAATACAAAAAGACCTGCCAATAATAACAATCAAAAGGAACAGAAACCAAAACCTTCACTTTTTTTTCTTTACCATGCTAGTTTCACTTCTATCTCAGTCTCTGCATAAATCAATAGTAATAAAGCAGGCCAGATTTTCACCCCTCTGAGTTTATATTTGTCAGACAGCAACTGACCTATGGTATTGAAATTTCATGTTACTCTTCGTTATCTTTAGGCAACTGAGAAAAGACTGATCAGGCAGACTGAAGTCAGTGGTAATAGATCTAGCTTCCTCAAGATATATTTTGTAGTGGCTGAGAGAAAGGACAGGCACAAGTCTAACAGGCAGTCTGGCTGTGCTTTGTGTAAAGTTAGGATGTGGTACAGACCATCTGCTGTCCTGGTTTCAGGTAGGACAGAGTTAATTTTCCTCCTAGTAGCTGGCAGGGTGCTATGTTTTGGATTAGGATGAGAAGAGCGCTGATAACATGCTGATGTTTTAATTGTTGTAGAGCAATGCTTACACCAAGCCAAGGACTTTTCAGCTTCTCGCTCTGTCCTGCTAGCGAGCAGGCTGGGGGTGCAGCAGGAGCTGGGAGGGGACAGACCCAGGACAGCTGACCCAAACTGGCCAAAGGGGTATTCCATACCATCTGACGTCATGCTGAACAATATATAGGGGTGGCTAGCCGGGGTGGGGGGGCCGGCTGCTCGGGGATAGGCTGGGCATCGGTCAACGGGTGGTGAGCAATTGCATTGTGCATCACTTTGTACACATTATTACTATTATTATTATTATTATTATTATTGTTATTATTTCCCCTGTCTTAATAAACTGTCCTTATCTCAACTCACAGGCTTCACTTTCCCGTTTCTCTCCCCCATCCCGGAGAGGGAGGGGGGAGGGTGAGCGAACGGCTGTGTGGTGTTTGGCTGCCAGCCGGGCTAAACCACAACATCTGCTTATCAAGTAAATATTTTGAAGAAAGGATGAGATATTTGTCAAGACAAAGAGCAAAACCTTTTATTTGAGGTTCAAAATTTATCTCCCCAAAATATTATTTAGAATTAGATCACTTAGGAGTATAAGATGCTGAACCAATACATTACAATAGCTGAGCAAAAACTGGAAACTCCAGCACAAAGCTTGTGCTTTGGTATTAAAACAAATAAACAAACAAAAAACACAAACAAACAAAACCAACATCACACACTTTTCCACCTGGACTAAATAACTGGTAAGAACCAGTAAAGCATTTTGCATTGCCACCTGGAATATTTAGCTCTGTGATATCCTTCTTATCTCAATTTCAAATTGTAGGATAACATTTTTAATACATGCAGAGACAGCAAATTAGTATTGCAAATGCATGTAAGTATCCAATAATCTATTCAAAGCCACTTTGCAAAATGATATTAACTAGTGAAGACTATCTAGACGTCTTTGGGTAACATAAAGTACATTACATTATCACTGATCCTGGGCTCTACACCCAAGAAGACTTGGTCGCACGCTTGTGTTCACATTAGAGGAGAAATGCACCAGCTGAAAGCCAATAGAGTGAACCCCTGAAGGAAGATACCAGCTTGTCTGTGCAGAGCACAGGCATGGTAAGTAGTGGAACATACTCCACTATTTCAGAAGGCAGTACAACATGGCAGCAGCACCATATAATTTCAAAGTTTTACTGTAGTAGTCATTAGTTTTATGTTCAGTAACAAAAATAAACAAGCATTTAAATGACAAGCGGACATGACCTGAAACAAAGTGAAACTTTGTTTTACAGAATTACTCAAACTGATTCTAGTTTGCCACAGTCTGTAGACAACTACTATATGATGCTTTCAAAGGCTCAAAAAGCCTGCAAAGGCTTTTGACATGTGTCTGCTTAGACGTCTAACTGTAGTGAAGAACATGCAATTGTTTCCGCTGAAAGTAATAAATGCTTCACTGGAGTGATGTTTCTGAGACAGGCTGAACTCCTTTGCTTCCTAGTTAGCATAAGTAATCTCAAGGTCAAGTACGTAACAGTTTGGAGTCTGTTACCTTAGCTTAGACACTCATTGATCTAAATCCTCTTCCCACTCCTCCTGCTGTGTCTAATTAAAACACTAAGCACTAGGTTGCAGCTCACAGTGTGCCTGAAATCAGATCACCCAGCCTGGATCTCATCTTCGTTGAGCACAACTGGAGGAAGATAAAAACAAATCAAATGCCTGAGTACAAGATGGGGGTGGAGAGATGGAGCAGAGCAGAGCGCCTCCTCGGGGAACCGGGCAGACAGAAATAGACAACCTCTCTGTTCACCCGTGAGGCAGCAGGGTTCTGCTAATGGAGGATGCCTCACCTCACCAGCTCCCTGGCTGTCAGGTGAGGTTCACCTGCATCAGCCAGCCTGCTCACCGCACGTCTTCCCTTGCCCTTCTTGCCTGGCCTCACCTGACGGCCTCACCAGTATCTCTGCCTGCCTAGCCTCTTTCTGCTACCTCCATCGAGTCCCTCCCTGTGGTTAACTCCTGGTCTTGGTATAACACCTATTCACTCACATCAACAGGACACTTTCTGCACCCTGGACTGGTATAATTTCTTCGAAATTCAAACCACAGGCTCTTGTCCTATCAGCTTCTTCTAATTCACTTTGCTAATGATACAGTTTAAAGAGAACAGATTACCTTGGAATTATTTAGAGTCCTGATGATTCACATGGCTCCTCAATCTTCACTTCTGATACTTCTGATTCCTCGAACACATTCAATTAGCCCTTCGTTCCCCTTCCCTGTGTGTTGTCATCTGATCTTCTATTTCCTCTTTTCTCAGCGTTGATTAGAAGACACCTAAAATAGTCACTATTGTAGATGGTGAAAAGTAGTATCTAAGAAGAAAAAACAGAAAGCACTTAGAGAAAAATACAAGATGGCATAGACGAATATCTGAACTAGGAAATAATATTTTTGTTAGTCTTACAATGAGTTCCAGTGGTGGGTCTGAGTTGAAGAACAGTTTGTTTAACTCAGACAGATAACTTTACGCAAAATCGTACATTTTACTGCATCTGGACAGATTACTGCTACACATATTTTAATATACCCAGATCCAACTGATCTTTTAAAAGCAAGACAGGGTGTCCTAAAATCTGGCATTAGAAACCGCATCTGCACTATCCTGCTTTCCTGTGAGAACTTAGTTTCAGGTTACAATTCTTGTTCTTATTTGTTTTGTCCTTAGCACTAACTAGAATATCTGTGCAGATACATCAAACTAGTAACAGGTGTAACCACTATCAGCCTCTCCCCAAGACCATATGGAAATGATCACCCTTTAAGGATCTCATTAGAAAAAAATTCAAAATAAGGGGTGGAGGACAAGGATCCAGAGTTCACATCTGTTTTCTAACAATCTGAGTTAATGTCCTGACTCTAGAGCTTGTGGTGCATACTAATCTATTAATTTGTTCATAGTCTCACAAGGTTTTTCATGCCTTGGCTGAACTTTTAACAAAAATTGTTTCATGGGCCCTTCCCATTCATGATGACAAATTTTCCCCATGACAACTACCACAGATTCTCCTACTGAATAGTACCATTATGTAAGTATTTGTCTTTTAATACAGTTTTGCAGCTGGAATTAAAGAGGTAAGAAGCCAGTACCATACGGTAATAGCTAACTGTACTGTTTGGGAATCTTGCTGAGCAGAATCCACTACATGATAAACTATGCAGACAGCAAGATAAAAAAAATATTCATCCAACATTCTTATTCAGTCTCTTCCTAAAAGCATGCGGCGGAAGCACGCTTGGAAGAAAACTTGCAGCTGAAATGTAAGGGATATGTAATAACAAAGATTTACTAACACCCTGCTACAGTATTCTATTTCCTACAACACTCTAATTTTAAAAGGAATCTTAACCTGAGATTTTTACTCCATCAGCTGTAAAATAATACGTGTACTGCAAGTGTTCAGGAAAAGAACAGTGAGGAGATTAGCTTGGCTTCTATCTCTGGCAAGCCATTCTTTCTTTTGCATCTATCCATGACCTTGTGGTAATTAAGGGAAAAAGGAGAATAGGCTGACTAGTGATCCAAATAGGAATTTATTCCCAGCTGTTTCTTTGTTTCATTAAATATCTCCACCTCACAAGTACCTCACATGGCAAATATTACCTGTATTCAAAGGCTTCATATACACAGCTGATGAATTACCTAATGGAGTAAGGTACACAGATGTTAAGTAACACAGACCTCTACTTTGCAAACAGTCATGACTATTTGTCATGACTTGTGTTCAGCAAGGTGCTACTCAACAGATGAATAGCTTCTCAGATATTAATTACTCCTTCACAGAATCAAAATGTTGGTCCAGTTTCAAGTCATTATTTCTTTTAATTGGTGTGGTGTGCAATATCGACGTGCTAAAGACACTAACTGAGTAATTCTAACTTGAGAATAATCAAGTATTTCCCCCATTGAGTATTATTTTCTAGGGTATTATCTGAAATAGACTCACAGATCTAGTTGACGTTTTTTGAGTGACTCAGATGGGTGGATGCAAAGTTGCAACAGCAAAGGGATGCAGCCTTCTGTAATAAAACATACAGTATGTATTGTCAGAGTCTCTTGTGTGCAATACAAGCTCGGGAGTCAAGAGTCTATTCCTGATTCACTAATTTAGCTGAGAATATTGCTAAACCAGCTTTGTTAGGATTTCATAGGGGTTTCTGAGGCACGGCCAGGCTTCATAAAATGTATGAAATCTGTCAAATGAAAGTATCTAACCACTGGTTAAAAATACAAAACAATCTGTAAAACATCACTAATGTTCCATGTGACCCACCTTTTCCTTCAGTTTTGTGATTCAGTTTTCGTGCAGATGATTGCTCAGGAAGCTGAAGCCACAGATGCGAAACAGCATGAAGCCATCGGATGCTTACCTAATGCCGGCGAGCAGAATCCAGCTTAGCGTGTTGGCACCAAGATGACACAAGAGGATAGATTCCAGTAGCTGACTCACTGTTGGCTTTAGGCGTAGTACAAAATG
Organism: Cygnus atratus; assembly: GCF_013377495.2. Classification (NCBI taxonomy): domain Eukaryota; kingdom Metazoa; phylum Chordata; class Aves; order Anseriformes; family Anatidae; genus Cygnus; species Cygnus atratus. Next base: position 33,625,482 of record NC_066368.1, read on the forward strand.
TATTGTTTTGAAGAAGGCTGGATCAGAGTTGTCTGTTCCATGGCACATAACGTTTGTTAAATTTCTCCAAGGACGGTACAGTCAGAGACAAAGCTGATCTTGACAGCACCTCGTAACATCAACTGTGTGATTCTTTTTAACAGAATCAAAGATTGTGCCTTTATGACAACAACAGGAAAATTTTGCACTTACTATGTTCCTTGCAAATCAATGTAATAACCACTAATTCAAGTTGATACACAGCAGATGGGAGAGGGGATTGCACTGGAACAGGACCTGAAGATATTCACACCTTGAAGGCTGCAGGCCACAGGACCTGCAGCGCCAACCAAGGCTGCCCCCATGAACAACAGGGGTATGGAGGCTCAGTGGAGACTGCTGGGGATGTGATGCTAAGAGTCACTACTATTGAAAACTTCAAATGGCAATGTCTATTTCATTCTGGTGAAATCAGCACTACAAGGTACCTTTGATTTGTTCACCAAAAAGATGCACTTGTTGCAAAGCAAGCTTCTGCTTCCCCTGAAAGCAGCCAGCAAGCTGCAAACCTGTATTTGGAAATCATCCTCTCCCAGCAACAACTTCTGCTTCCACATATATTCAATTACTGCTTCAACTCAGCAGCCAGGAACTGAGTAAATTAAGAGGGTAGAAATAATTCACCTTTTCTAGAATTGTGAACTAAGCCCCATTTTACATAAGGTATTCAACAGCCTCCAAGTAGCAAGAACTTCTGGTCGTGAGTAGCTAGCAGCTAGTAAATGTGAGATGAAAGCCCAGGGAATCTCCACAGACCCTAAAGGGCATGAATCTTCTCGCAGGAGCACGTACACAGCAACCTTGTGCTGATTTCATCATCCCTCAGCATAAAATCCAGGGCAGAGACCATTCTCTTTCATTCTCTTCTCCCAGTGTAAGGCACTTTTTCTTTCTCTACAAGGATGGGCTTTCTACTGTATTTTTGTTCCTAGAAGTAATCTCTGCTTAATTTTCTCTCTGTTTCACTTAACGTCCCGAGGAGCTGCAGTACAGTGTACTCCAATTTTGGCAAATTTTACATGCAGCTATATTCCTCTGCCAGTCCATGCTGTAGGATTTCATGCCCATGAACAATAAGATCTTCTTTCTTGTGGCACATACATCCTCTGCTGACACATGCCCTTTCTTTATTCTGTCCCTCTTTCCTATGCGCTCAGTGGTATCTCCTCTGTACACTTATTTACTGCTTTTGCGAAGCTGTAAAAAAAAAAAAAAAAGAAAAGAAAGAAAAACCACGCACACTCCCAAAATAGTTAATCCTTGTGTTTACTCTCCCTTTCGCCAGACTGCCTGCTGGCAAAAATTCCCATCCCTGTTCACTGGTATGCTTTCTTTGGCTGCTGGTATCTTGGGAACATCTCAACAGCTGGATTTTGTGCAAACCTATATTCATATGATCTCATTACATTCTCATATATGGACATTTCCAAGATGAATGTGCTGAAGAATGCTTTCTCCGATGGTAATCAGTTACTGACTAACTTTCCAGAAGACAAATAGGTTTGTATATATCATATTCTTTCTGCTGTTCCCAAATCTTCTCTCTTAAACTGAAAAATCTACTTTGCAATTTAATGATTTCTGTCGTATCCCCTGATTTTTTTTTTTTCATCTCATGTTACTAGTTAAGTGCTCTTCATCTGCAGCTTCATTCTGAGTGCTTATGAATTAACAAAAATCATCTTGGGCAATTACCCAGGACCATCAAAATTCTTTGGACAGGTAGTCCTACTGAAAACCAAAATCTTACTTGGCATAAGCGTTCCTTCTGGCTGCGTTTCCTTGCAGCAGAAAGAACTCTCTCACTACAGAAACAATCCCTGGAGTACGATATTAGAGAAAATCCTCACTATTTTATTTAATTCTCCACGGATATCAGACCAGCACTTCACTATAGTTGAACATAACACTATTTGACAAATAAGAGGCAAGTTCCTTGGAAGACCTGAACTGTTCCAGGAGCCTGAGCCCAGTTCAGGAGGAACCTTGAGGACACGTGCTGTAAAGGGGGGCGAGTGACCTCAGCAGCAGTGGTCTGGAAGGACAGTTCCAAGATTTGCTACAGTGTGCTGAGGGGAAAACCAATTCAATGTATGTTCATTGCTTTTTAATAATATAGTGTAAAGCAGAGCAGAAAACATGCAGAAAAACATCCATGAACTGGCTTCCTTTGCAACAGATGATTCTGCTTGAGAAATGTATTTAGTGTAAAGGCAAAGTTAATGGACAAACACATTCAGAAAACAGAAATCAACTATTTTAAAATGTTCTTCTTCTGCCCCCCGAATCTCCTGTCTCCGAAGTGTTACACAGGGCTCTCACTCCTGCAGGTGCGCATCACAGTTGTAAAGAAATCACCAGGACAGCATTTGCATTTCCTCAGTCTGTTTGATTACTTCCACTTCTCCAGCAGCCTCAGAACAGACATTGTCACAGGCAAAGCACGATAACCTCTCACTTCAGAATTCACAGCCTACCATGTCAGTATGTTCAGCCCTTTGTCGTATACAAGCTTTGCAATTAATTCCTAACTTGCTCTGTGATAACTATTCCTTGCTAAAATATAAGAATTTTCATAGAAATGTGTTTTTTACTCAAACACCGCAAAAAAATTGACAAACAAAATAATTATTAGTCATGTTTGTTGTTGTTGTTGTTTAAGATTGGTTAAAGGATCGTTAATTTTCCTTCAAAAGTATAAACTAATGATCTGCAAACTAGGAGGGATGACCAAGGCTGTACCAGGAACTTGTGGCAGACTTGGGATCGGAGGTCTAGCTCCACACACCACCTCATGTCATACATTAATACTTATCAGTCAACACCTACAAACTCTCAAGACAAACAGTTAACATTTAATTAGGACCCTGCTCAAAATCAATCACATTATCATTTTTGCAGATAATGCTATTTTTGCACATAATGTTACAAAGTCTAACCTATTTCAAACACCTTCCCAACTGAGAAGAGCTCAGAAGGCTCATCGGGAGCTCCTATGATGCTTTCTGAACACAAGGCACCACAAACAGTTACTGTCTCCCACAGTGCTGCCACACTCAAACCGGCAGGACTTTTACCTGCCCAAAAGAGGTTTTTTCGCAGTCTTAGAAAGGAACACATAATGAAGAAAACACTGTTTTTTCACAACCCTAAAGATACTGTTTTCCAGTACTCCTGCTTTCCCCGCCCTAGGGGAAGAAACACCCAAAACCCCTTCCTCTTCTCTCACTTCTTCTCTAGCCCTATTTGCTGCATTTACAGGATTCAAAGCTCTTCAGCATATTCCAGTTGTAGGCTGCATAAATAAATATAAGGGTAAAAACTTTGGGCAGTTTGGACCACTGCCAGCTTGCCTGGGTAACTGGACTTTTTGTGGAGCTGGAAGGGTGTTTTTTAAAAGGAGGGGAAGAGAAAAAGCACAGCCTAAGAATCTTGGCTCAGCCTGAACGTATTTCCTCCTAGCTCTGGCTAAACATCAACACGAACGGCAGGACGGACAGAGGAGTCTATGTAAAGCCGGAGAGGGAGCCTGCCGTGCTCTCCACCAGGACTACGACAGAGTGCGGAGGCTTTGAAACCATGCTTTTCATCTGGGCGCTGGCGTTTATTGTAGTCCTGCAGGAGCAGGATCTTTTAGGTGAGTGATTCCAAGCTTCTCAAGCAGAAACCATGGCACAGTAAAAGCCTTTGCGTCGGGTTGGTGGGGGGGAGATACAGAATTGTCACCTCTATAGGTTTTACATGAAGGTGAAACAGGTATGTGTTCGAATTCTGTGGGAATATTGTTTTTTAACAGAAAAAAACTCCAATGTTGTGCTACTCAAGTCCATCCTGAAGGCATACTGCACTGTTAGAGGTGTTTCACTACTCATGGGAGACTATCATTTTATTTTGAGAAAATTAGAGCCACATTCATGTGCTGCATCCAGTGCCCTGCCACTCCATAATTACTGCTTTGGAGCCTTAATAACATGCACACTAATCCACTCAGAAATGAGATCAAAGTTCAAGGTGAATAGAGAAACGTTTTTCTTTCTACAAACCCTTCTTTATAGAGCTGCTATTAACAGTACTGTATTTTTTTTCTCTACTGCTTTGTATTACTTATTCCTGAGATTTTTGAGACAAATAACACCTTCTTCAAATACCTTAGGACTAAGAAGTATAAAAAGACAGCTTCTGATAAACTGGCATCTAAATTTTACTTTCATTAACAGCAGGTCTGGCACTAGACTAACCTGTAATCACAGTGCAGCTGATGGTGTGACTGAAAGCTATTCTCTTTAGCTAGTTCGAGGTTTATAGTCCCTGTGTTACCACAAACCTGGCTACGCAGCCTGTTTGTATTATGTGTTTTCTGCTAGCTGAGGCCCCGCATCATTTTCCCTCTGCTCAGACTTTGTGACAACATACAATGTTTGTATTTCATGGCAGGGTAGTGAGTTTCCATTACAATCAAAACATTTCTCAAAAAACTGTTAGTCCCTTTTCCCCAAAGTCCCAGTCACCCTTCCTTGCCCCGTCTCCTTCCCACGCAGCTGGTTTTATAACATTTAACAGTGATGAACTGAGCTATCAGTCCCAGCAAGGGCACTCTGACTTGTTTTCACCCCATGAAAACTTCTGGAAAACTGGTTTTGTTTATTCCCCAAAAATGTCATTTGGTCTAAGCTGAAATCATTAGCAAGCTCAGGTAAAACTTAGCCAAATAAAACAGTATTTGAATATCAGCTACTGTGGAGATGACTACCCAGTGTTATGCCAGGTGGTAGCTACTCTGTTATGGAATCATTTTCACTGTCTCAGCAGAGTATTTTGTGTAAGATGGAAAAGATTCAAAAGAGTTTAAAAAAAAAAAAAAAGAAGAAAGAACCCCATCTCAGAACAGCTCTTGCCAAAAGAGGCAGAAAGGGGATATCTTCTTGGGAGGTGGGAATCTACAGTCCACAATGGCCCTGGACCATATTCTTCAAGTCACTTTTCTTCAAGTCACACTGAGGAAGGATTTGAATTTGTGTCTGTCACAGCCAGGTGAGTATCCTGGCTAGCTGACAGGCTTAAAAAAAGGCATCCCTGTTCTCCCTTTGCTACCTTTGACATGGGGAATCTGACTTTTGATTTCATTACAGATCCTTCCCCTGACCGCTCTCCACCACCCCCATGATTCATCCATTGTTTTTTCCTGTTCTGTTTGGCAACAGTTCCTCTTAAAAATGCTTTGAGGATGGCTAAAGTAGAGTTTATGTTTTAATTCAGCCATTAGTAGAAACAATTTCATATTCACAGAGCTCAGACTTCAAACAACTCAAGATGAGGGGCTAGCATGGATTCCCTTTTGGATTAATCACACGCTCCTAGTTAATGGCAGCAACTTTTCATTCCTTGCTGTTGTTGGTAGGTTAGTTTGTGGGGTGCCGCTGCTGCTCAAACATAGCATTTAACATAGCCAGAGGCACTGGACCATTCGATACCTGCCCCATTTAAACATGTTTGCATTCTTACAAAAAGCTCTGGGCAAATTGTTGTGAGGGTGCAACTCTCCAACAGCACAGTCTCTCCCATGTGTTTATGCATGGCGGAGAGGTGACCTGGAGTCCTCGGGTAAACAATTATTTGACAATCAGGTAAACAGGCTGGGCCCCATGACGTGCTCCATTTAGATGAGCAAACCAAATACTGAGCATGCTACTGGGGAGAGCGACAGGAGAGCTTGAGGGGAGGCACTGCTCAATACTCCACACTGTGGTGTGATTTGTTTTAAACAGCAGAAATTCATTTGGTTTTAACTGTAAGTAAAAGTAAACCAAATATAAGATAATGTTTTTTCTTCATTCAGCTAACATAGTATGACTTTTCAGAACATCCGGGATCTTCTGGAGTGAAAAGGGCTATTGTAAAGGAGATATACAGCAATCTGAGGTACACTATTGACTAGAAACTTCAGAGAAAAAAAAATACACCTTCAGAACAGCCTATTTTTTTCCCAGAATTGACTGCTTGCTTTCTCATAGCAAGTATTTTGGCTCCAAGAGATTAAACTACTGTATTTTGTAATTAAATCCACAGTAAAACTTATGAGAGGTACCATCTGAAAACGGACTTATGTGTGTATATATATATTTATTAATAAACCACTGATAGTTTAATCTACACCCCACATCACTTGTATTTTCTGTACTTGTGGAAAACTACAGCCATTACCATCTCCAATTCAAAGATAAGTCTTTGTAGACACCCGTCTCTGAGCTCCAACAAGGAAGAAGAAAAAGTTTGTCACATTAAAGTGTGCCCAGACGTAGATGTGTTTCTTGAGAACATGAGGCACCTGAATATAGGGGTTCAGTGTACAAGTGAGCCCTTACACAGATTTTACGTATCTGCAAAACCCTATGTTTTGTTATATTTAGTTAAAAAAAGTTATTTATTGAATTATCTGGACTCCATGTGTAAATCAAAGGTTATTATCAAACTCCAAGGAAGCCAGGGGTCCGGAAATACAGGACTCCTGCTGTTCATCTGCACCAGCTGTATTTATAAATCCAGCTGATCTGCTCTGCATGAGACAGTTGTTGGTCTTGGCCACAAATGCTGGGAACTGGTATGCTTGTGTATCTATCACTATTCTACTTCCTGAGCTGTTGCAGTACACGTGAACTGTTTGCCACAGGAGAACACAGCTTTGGTCATATTCCTAGGATTTTTTAAGTATTAGGACAAAACTATAAGGATTGTCTTTCATTGTACTATCATATTTCTTTCTACTGCCATAACTTACTCATATGCAAACTACACAGCCACAGAGCTGACTAATAAGTTGCAGGCTCACCTCACACCTCGCTCCCCATGATCATAGCTCCTACTACTACACACAGACCAAAAGCCACATCCTCATAAATTTGAAGAACTCTTTATCCCCAGATACCAATGGTCATCTTGAAATTTATGGTAGCATCAAATATTCACATATCTCACCTACTCCATTCTCAAACAGGACTTAAGCTCACTCATTCTACACAGCTTACATTCTTAACATATGCTTCAACACAGCTCCTCTTCTTCCTAAAACAGCTCATACTCTTCTCCATACACAGCTATCTCCTATATGGCTGCTAGCTATTCACATCTAACACTTCGTCTTAATTTCCAAAACAAACATATATACATACATAAATAATGCATAATAAAGGCAGACTTTTGTTTGCAACCCAAAACGTTAGGGTATCCTCTCCTATACCACAGAATGAGAGTAACCTACCTGCAAATTACATAGGCTCATTTCTCTTTTCACTCTGCTTTCCTGTAGTCATTTTCCACTGTAGCAGCAAGCACAAGAAGATATTCCCTGGCTGCTTGTTCAAAAGATCAGCATGTTGGAAACATATTCCAAAACAGCATGGGAACTTTTTATTGTTATCTTCCTTCCTTTAAATAAAAATATACAAAACTTAAGTGTTTCTTACAATCACTAGTACAGTAACACAGAAGAAAAGTAGTTTTTCAAGTAGTACTTTTGCTTCTGGCAAACAGCCATAGCCGATTTTGCTGAGCCTGTAACAAAGAGCATGCACTGGTAGCACACGGTTATCCCTGGCTTTGTATACTCTGTCAGTCTCCACTGCTGCGCAAGTGAGAGCTGAACATCCCACATGAAATGAGAATCACAACAGCAAAAACTTCATCCAAAGGAAATAGTTTCATACAGAAATACATGGCAGCCATCTCTCAACCAGCTATGATTTCTGCCAATTCCCACCTCTCATTTTGAGTATTTCACACACTAAGTGAGGCACGGTAGGACCAGAAGAAGTCACAACATGACACTTCACATGTAAGTTGATGGGCAGACAGGTTAGAAAAGTGGTAGGCTAATATCCTGACCATCTTCACCAATGCAATATATTCCACAATGCATGGTATTTCCTTTTTGGTACTTTTCTTTCAGGGAAAAAAGAATTAATTTCAACCATAACTGATCTAGGATCTGAAGTAACATTCATAGTGGCATATTCTATATCTTGATAAACAGAGTATAAACCTGCAAATTTGGAATCTGACTTTTGATGTGGCTATTCAGTTTCCAAATTCAATATTAAAAATAATTATTTTCATGGAAGAGACTTATTTCAGAATGTTCCATTATTATAAGAGGCTCATGAATATTTGATACCAGAAGAATCCCTTGGATTTCATACCATTTTTGGATTCTTCCCAAGACTTGGTACTCAGAAAGAGGTTTAAGTACACATATATAGTATGACATACAGTATATAGTGAACGTACAGATTACAGCTTATTCCCTAATCAGGCATCGAAACTTTGTACATTGTTGAAAAGATTAAAAATAATAATAATCCATTCCAGAAGAGCTTTCTACTTTCAATTGCCTGTCCAATATTCAATGCCTACCTTCCATCTCCTATTATAGACATTCCCCACATTTGCACTGTATGGAATTTTCAGTGTGGTTCTGCCATAAAAGCTACAGCCTAATAAAGGTGTGTGTACATATATACACATACAAACACATTATTTTTATATGTGTATATATAAGCAAAGAAACAAAATCCTGCAGTTGCCTCCAGAGTGAAGCATAGCAACGTATGACAGAATAAAAGAAGCTAAGAAATGATTTTTTACATACTATGTTTTTTGCAGTCTTTATTGCAATCACTGAAGACAAGACACCCTTTATTTTTAAGCATGTAATTTAAACTCTAGGAAGGGGCTCAAAAGTGTCTAAATCACAGCTAAGCATTAGGCAGTGTTTTACGATCACAGCCTTTAAAATCTTCTATGTCCAGTTACAGATAAGCTCCCAAGCATGTAAGAGCTTGAAGACAATCAGCATTTCCAATACAACACATTCTATCCAGATCAATTAATCTTTGGCACCCTAACAATAAAATTTAATACAGATTATATTATATATAATACAACTTAAAATGAATTTGGGCACACTGGCAGTAATGAAACCACTAAGTGGCACAGCAAGTTAATCCACTACTTCCATATCTAATTAAGGGTTGACATAATTGGAATTAGTCCCCCAAATTAAATATGACTAACAGTCTTGTGTTAAAATGGACTTGGGTCTGAAAGCACCAAATACTGATAGATATTTGCAACTGAACTTTTTCTGTACTCAGCTACAAGTTATATTCGCCATTTTTGTAAACTGTGTGATTTCTTGAACTAACATTTTAAATTTATATACACACTTTAAAGCTGAGTCCAACGCTATATTTAGATAAGGAATAATTTAAGCAAGGATCAGCAAATCCCTTCAGAGGTCCATTGTATTCTTTACCAACTAGTTGTGTGGTACACCAAATGTACTCAAGTTGATGAATTTCTTACTATTGGAACATAAATCCATTACTATCACCTTCATTTTCTTCTTAAAAACTATCTCACCACTTCATGATATATGCTACAGAAATGAAACGATACCGCTAAACCTAAGGTAGTAAAAACAAGAACAGAGACCATAGTATGTTTTCTTCAACAGTTAAAAATATTCTCTTTTATTTGCTTTCCTCTATCACATGATTTCAGCTTTCTTCATTTGCCATCTGGTTCCTGTTTCAGTCTCATTTGTCTTTCATTTGGCTTGTGGTCCGCTTTGTTTTACATCTCCCTCCCTACTGAGCACAACATGAACTTTTGAAAGTTAACTTTCAAAATCACACTGGTCATAGCATGATGCAAAAGGGATTTTATAGAATTTAAGACCAAAAGGGAACATTATGATCACTTAGCTTGACCTTCTCCGTAACACAGCCCAAAGAACCCAACCCAGTAATTTCTACAGCAAGCCTGCAACTTTGGTTTGACCTCTAATGCATCATTAGGAAGGATACTTAGTACAAGTAATGCAGGAGGCACTTCAATTGCTAAACTGATTCATTGGCTTTTAAAAATGTGCATCTTAGCCTGAATTGTCTTGTTCTAGCTTTCAACCATGTAATATTTTATGTATTTATTTATTTTCCTATCAGGTGTCTTTGTGACACAGGTATGGGGACAAGAGTTTTCTTATATGTAGCGCTAATGGTCTGGGACTAGATAGAGGGGAGCACAAAAGCTATCCTGTAATAACTTTTATTAGTCAAGTGAAAGTTAACATCACCCTCTGAATCTTGACACTAACCTCAACAAGATGTCCATATTTCTATATATTCGCATAATATATGGACAGATAGACACATATCTGTATACCTAGATAGATCTATAAAACAAATAATAAGCCTATTCAGCCTTTGTATACACACTTTTATATTTAGTGGAAGAGCAGGTGTATGTGTATATCTAGAATTCAGATACTGGCAGGTAACTATTATATGAAGAAGTTCACACACACAAGAGGAAATGACACAGCCACTTCCTTCCACCCAATAGGAGACTTCTTGCGTAAGAAGGTCCTGCTTAAACTTCTAGACACAAAAGCACTTCTTGTATCTCCTGGTACCCTTAAATCTAACTTGGAGATTCTCAATTTCTCTGCTCCATCTGCTGGTTTCTGACTGTATGACAGTGCAGGGCAGTAGAACTACCCAGCTTCTATGGGCACCATCAACCTCGCATAGAGGACTTAATCAGAGGAGGAAAGGCACAAGGCACAAAGTATGTCAAAATTTCTAGATGACAGGTAACATAAATAACATAAAAATTTAATCCTTGTTGTATAAAATAAGGGTCATTTTGCTATCTTGGATGAGTGAGCCCTTACTCTGGATGTAAAATAGCCACCTATGTATTAAGTAGTGTGGACTTTAAGAATTGAACGACGCGTATCACTTGCAGGAAGCATCAAGTGGTAATTTCCAGATGAGGACTTAACTGAAAGGTAACATTCTATCCAAAATACTGAAATATTACAACAAATATCTGTCCAAAGTAATCCATGACGTTTCAAAAGATATATTCAGGACATGGAAATATGTCTCCTAGAAAATCGCCCCAAATCCCACGTTCGTTCTATAAGCATGCATACTTGCTCAAGCTTCCAGAAATTGAAATAACCACACATTTTAAATATGTATTTTATACAGCATACAAATAAAAGTTTACCTTTAAAAGTTGTTAGCTTTAAAATTGACTATAAAAGTTTTGTTGGGTTGCGCACGTGCTTTGACACACAGGCAAGGAAGAAGTCTAATTAATGTTTTTAAAATGTTTCTTCAGCAGCAAGAGGGTAAGGAAAAGGAGGTACCCTAACAGGCCATTACTGATTTGTTTACATGGCCTGCAGCCTTCCATACTTTGCTCCTTTTACAAGATGACTGCTATTATTATATTGGTAAAGATGCTGCCAGAGGTGGTCAGCACCAAAGTCAGACCGTGTCATTTTCTTTCACCAGTTGCAATACAGAGAAGGGCAACACTCATAAGCAGCATGTGATTCTCTTTGAGCTCATGAAAATTGTTGCTTAGGATGAACTGCCTGACCATAGTGACCCAGTTGCATGCCATATTTACAAGGGACCGGATGTGTCCTGTGAACAGCCCATCCCAGAGATAAAGGCTGTGGGTTAACAAGGTAATAATCAGGTTTCTAGCAGCCAAAGCCTCAGGCCAAGGCTCTGAAAACAGAATAAAACTAAAAACTACACTGACCAAAGCACTGGCTGCCCAGCCAGTGGCACCAATCACTCCCTCCCTCCCAAAGCGCCCTGTTCTGGTGCGGCAGTGAGGGGGCAACCACAGGCACCGGGGCGCCTCCGCTCCTGTGTGAAAGTCACTGACCAGACAGGGAGATGCAGGACCTCGCTGACAGGTTTTCTTCTGGGTCTGCCCCCAGAGAGCTCCGTGTCATGCAATCTGGGAACTAGAAACATTTTGGTTTCAAAACAGATGTCCTCCTAACTCTTATCACTCACTAACAACTGCTTTCAGATGTTTCCTGAGACACTGAGGCCTAGACCATCTGTCAGGTTTTTTTTCAGTCACAGCATCAGTTCTGGGGTTCTGCTAAGATGCCCTATCAAACCAGGATGAGACATCTCCTCCTCCTTCACCAAGCCCGTTGCAGCTTATAAAGCAGCAATGCACCCTCAATGCCAGAAAGCTGTCTCTTTCCGCACCGGAATGAACTACACCAAAGAACCATGCGCTACCAAGACCTGCATTTCACGGCAGCTTCTTTCCTGAGTTCTCTCGGTGTGCATGCATACACAAAACTGTATAGTGTTTTGCAAACCTCACTGTGAGATGCAACAGCCTTAAATTGGCTTTATATACCTATCCCAGCATGTCCTGCTTTGAATAAATGAGTCATCCATCGTACTGAACCTCTCCTTCTGTGTCCACCTGCTTAGAGTAGCAATCAGGCCTCACAGCATGATGCTGTGGTTTGTGCAGAACAGAAAACTCTTTCGCACAAAAGGGCTAAGCTAAGGCAAGAAATAAAGTGGCATTTTGGGTAAGATCATCATACTGTTTCTGCTTCAAAGAGTTGCTTATGAGATTCAAGGTCCTGTGTCAGGAAAAAGGTAAAAGGAGTCCCTGCACAGTGCCAACAGGCATGCCCACCGTGCCAATTTGGAAAGGTCAGAGAGCCTCTGGCTCAGAGTCCGATTTGGGCAGGACAAACAGTGACTTCTGCTTCTCCAAAGGCAGAGCTCTGGGTTTTCTTTTAAGGACCAGCATGATATAAGATGCACGGTCAGAGTGACTCTCATGTATTCTCCATTTCTAGGGAAAAACTAAACTAAAACAAAACTAAACAAGCCTGGCATGTAACTTAGAACCGGCCACAAATTCCTTAAAAAAAATGCATACAACCAGTGCTGGCCCTCACCCAAACTTCCCACTCAACTTTGTGATTCAAGGTCCTCCCTTTCACATGATGGGCAGCAGTTCAGCATAAGGCCATCAGGCTTGATGCTGAGAGCTAAGGCTGGGAATATTGGAAAGGCAGAAATTGTATTAATCTCCAACAGTAAAACAGAGCTTATCTTGTTATTATCCTATTACCAGAACAGCCAGAGTTTGTATAGAAAGACTGGACATTGCTTTGTAACATCCAATTCTGACATAAAATTTCAGCATTCCCATATCATTCCAACTGTGATGGAAAAAAAAACACACATGTAAATAACTAAAATTTTCTAGAAACAGCATGGTTCACTTGGCTACTAAGTTACAAAGTAACAACACTCCCAAAACACAAAAAAGGGGAAAAAAAAGGCAACTGCAATGCAGCTATCTTTGAAGCACGTGACATATTTCAAGTCTTTTCTAAGTATTAAACAGACAGATTACATCTTTGGGTTTTTGTCCTAACAGCACCACCTCCTGGTGAATGCAAAAACAAACAAAAACCACCAACAAAAAATATTGCTACAAATAAACAATCAAAAATTCTCTCTGAAACTCTGCCAAACAAATTTTTAAATAATAGCACACGTAGTACATAAAGTCACACTTAACTGTTCTCCTCCTCCCTGCCCTCAAGAACTCCAGCCCACAGTACACCTCTCATCCTATCAGACTGCAATGACTACAATCCTTACAAACACGTTTGCCGTCATGTGATAACTACATCCAAAATTCTTGGCACAGACTTGCGATGAAGTCCTGTATCAGATCCAAATCATGGCTCTCACACAACACTACTGGAGACAGTACTAGTTGCTCCTCTTGTTTTTAAGTGTTCGTTATAACACAAGCTCACAGTTTCCTCTGTTTTTCTCCATTACAAGCAAGTAACAACAGAATGAGTTGCTGCTGCCTGCACATTGTTACAGTCTCTTCAGGGCTCATGTAAGAATAGGACTTAACAACATCATGCAAATTATGCTATCATTCTAGTGGGTTTTAAAATACTCTATCACTGTTCCATACGTATTAAAATCCAAAAGTTACTGAATGTTGCACAAACGCTAAGAAGAGAAGTTGGCTCCATTAAAGCACAGGCACCAGCAGGTACTGCCCTTTTATGGCGCACAGCCAGCAGAACTAGATGCTCAAAGAGCAACAAGTCATGAGTACCGAGAGATAAACACCGGTAACTGTAAGAGATGTGTGATTTTGTATACAGCATTGTAAATGAGTGACTTGGTCAGCAAATGGCACTAGCTGTACACACATTTATTGTTTCCCCTCGCATTGTAAAATTAGACTGTTACAGCCAAGCTTCTGCCACAATGGAATCACCAGCCTGAACCCATTCCGGACATAAGTGGACAAACTCAGCTGCTCATCAAAGTTTTACCATGCCAGTTGCTTCTGAAGAAGGTCTAAGAGGAACTGATATGTTAAGTGAGATCTTCCCAACACTTAGGTTTTATACTTGTAGAGACAGAGTTGAGTCTATAAACTTAACCCGATACAGGAAAGAAAAACCTCTTGTGTAAAACAAAGGCAACAAACAAACAAATAAAAGGTCAAATGAAAACAGGTTGTTCCAAACAACTTTGACAATGTATGCACCACCGCAAGACATTCACAGCAGTCGGGTACACCTGTATTTACCGGGCAATTTCTACCAGGTACAGAATAGATTTTCTTTAATAAACAATGCTCTTAGCATGCCAAATACAACTACAGAAGTCAGAAAGGTAAGCACTGTTATCAAAAAGCCCCGTTTAATTTAACTGTGGCTGTTTTTCCAGCTGCTGCAGAACCTGTCAATGTGTTACCTGGAACTTTGGGAAGAGGAAGCTGGTGTCACGAACATGATACAATCCATGAACGCTTGGATATTATTGAAGAGGTAAGAGCTACTGCGTTGGTTCCTGGACTATACTAGACCTCTACCTCAGCCTTTTGACAAAAGAAAATAGAGGAACCATGTTGCTAGCCACTGACCCTTCTTGATTCTGTAAGACAAGATTCAAGACAAGATGTGAATTTTGCAGATGACAAAGCTTGACAAAGGAGTTTCTGCTCATTCCTGCAGACACAGAACAATATATGAACTGTCACTTGGATTGTAGGAAAGCTGAAATGTTTACATGTTTTTCCCCAATGTCTTAAACATCCACAAGATACGCGTCCAGTGCTAACTATTCTCAGCTGGGTAGCTGCCAAACCACATTCTGTTGGTTCTCAAATGGCCATGTTAACTTCCTCCAGCTCTAGCCTTAACCCTTGTCTTTCCACCCCATCAGCTCCTCTCATCCTCCCCAAAGATTTTTTTTTTTTGTGGATATGACGGTGGCTGAGAAATAAGAGAGAATTAAAACTAAATTCATACAAAGCTCCTTCTAAGAAGTCAAATTATGGGTTACAGAAGTGCTACAACTTGCAAAACCAAATTCTAGTATTTCATGCCACTAGAGGACAGTATAACGTAAGAAATACTTAAAACTGCAATGTGCACTATAAATTAAATTAGCTATTAAGTAGTATGGGACAGTAGATTTGCTCTTGCACTAACACATTTGGTAAGATTCTTTCCACTTGACCCTCTGACTACCCCCTTCTCCATTTGCCTCCCTCGTTTTCATTAGAAGGTAATAAAAACAGTGGAGCATCTAGAATCAGAAGTCAAGTCACTCCTCAATATCATCAGTGAGACCGCATCAAATATCCCCATTGCTCCAGGAACCCCACTTATGGATATTTTTGATGGTAAGTATCTAGTGGGATATAACCTTAAGTTGACAACACTGTTGCACGTGCTATTGCCAAATATCTCATCCTTTTTCCAAACCAGACGTGAAGAAATTTATTCACTCAATTCAGCGCAGCTAAGGCCTCAGCTGAAACACTGGGTCCAGTTTTGGACACTGTGTTACAGCCACCACTAAAGAGAGGAGAAGAAAATTAATTAATAAACCAACCAGCCAAGGAGCTAGATACATGAGGTACACAGAGAGGTTGTTAAGTCGGGGATGTTTAGTCTACAGAAGATTGAAGTAGCCCACAGGAATAACGCTGCTGCAAAGATGAAAGCTGTATTTTTTTCACCACTACAAAAGTGAATAAAACCAAAAACAATGCACCAAAATACATTCCAACAGAACACAACACAAAACTTTCTTGCAAGACCAATGAACCTCTGGAATTACATGGCTGTAGTTTCCCCAGCACTGGAAATGTTCAAGAAGCACGTAGGAAGGAACAGGTATGTAGTCCAGGATCCCTTAGAACAGCAGGATGGACTAAGGAATCGCAAGGCTTGAGTTTAACTGTCCTGTGATTCTTTAGTTTCACATGTGACATAAATGAAACAACTAAAAAGGCAACAAAAAAAACCAAAAAAGTTAATGGAAATATTATAGTTTTGGTATCTTAAATCTAGTTGCCACTAATGCAAAACATGCTCCTAGATAAACATTTTGGGAATAAATTAAACAACAACAAATTACTTGGATATCTATCTTGCACATCATCTTATAACACTCTGTCCTCTTCAGTTCTTGCCTGACTATCAATAGTTCATTTAACAAGGTGAGACACACTGCTGGTGGAGAACAAACCTCTTGTGGAAAGACTTGAACATCCTGCAGGGATGCGCCTGAAGTCAGTTTTGTCAGTTTTTTAATATAGCTGTACTTTTATGTACATACACACACGCATAGTACAGAGCACTTCTGTGATATAAGGTGGGCAGAAAGAAGACAGTAGTAGAATTTTATGTTGGTTTTTAGTTCTTCTTGCAGTTGGCTGTACAGATCTGGGCACCATGACTGTAGAGAAGATGGAATTTCTATGTCCTCACTGACTTTGTTATTCATTGAATTTTCCAGAACTCTGTAAGGGGCAGTTAATAGGTAACAATTAAGTTATGCCCCTGCAGTGATCGTTTATTTTAAAAAACTATCTTCGTATCATTTATTTAAAAAAGTATCCCGGTAAAGCGTTATAGTGGATTTAGAATGCAAATCCTAAGTCAACTTCTGCCTATTTACAGCACACCTACAGTAAGTACCCCTCAGATGGAAGTTGCATTAACTGCCAACTGCTCCAAGAATTGCAGAGCTGTAGCACCTTCCTTCTATGGTTTGATGAATCAAACTGAGAATTCCTCACTGTAAAGTAACACGCATCATATTTTCAATGATGTTTGCCTCGAAAGATTGATCCTGATCTTATAACCAAGAATAATTACATCAACTCTTCTTTATACAGATGCCAGCTGAACACATCAGAGACAGAAGACAGCTGAATGTAACAGTATGGTTGTTATAAACAGTTGTACTTTTGATCATTTAAAAAGCTTTCTTGTGTTTCCAGAATTTGAGCAGAGATGAACAATTCTGAGCAGTAGTTATCCTTCTGTGTTTTTGTGCTTTTTAATAAAAAGGCGTTTGCTTTTGGACATCGTTTCAAAGCTTTGTATTTTAAAACTGCATTTCAAATACAGCACTGTCAGTAGGAAAACAAGATGAGATGGGATCCTGGACAGAACCACAGCTAACAAACTTCCCTTAATTCAAAATGATATTCCTTCCCTGGCAAAGAAGTAAGCCCTTGCTATCAGTACAAATCAATGAAAAAACACTTTCAGCTGCAATGTCCTCTCAAGATACTGTTAGATTGTCTGACAAGAAAGAGCACGTGTAGTGGTCTGGCTTTGGACATAGTCACATTACTGCCACTGATTGAAATAAGAGTTCTGGTTGCACATCCTAGACAGAATTTGTAGTTAAAATACACAGCCAACTTATTCTGATGGCTTTATACTCCTCCACCTCCCCTGCTGTGGTGACAATGCAATCCCAAATTCATTCCAACATCCATCTCCCTCCTCATCTCAGGGAGGAAGAGGAAAAAATAGAAAGGAATTCACTGATATTTTACCTTCAAGACACAGACAATCAACATGAAAATTAAAAAATACAGCAAAAGGTAGGGGAGCTGAAGAGTTTCAGAAAGTATATATATTTCATTTCCTTCAAAGAAGGATGTTTCAAGCCCCTTCCTATTTACCTGTTCATATCACATAATCTTTGCTCCCCACTATGGTTTTTTTTTTTTTTTTTTTTAACTCTACATATTGTTTCATACTTACGTTCACAAGATCTGAATTCTTCTATGACAAACAAAACCAAAACCAAAACTTCTTCTAGGAAAAAAGGCCTGTGTGACCTTTACAGAATGGGGTGCGTGTGGGCGTGTGTGTGTAGTAAGAGAAGGAGTTTGCACATTCTTGATTAATAAGTAATCTCTTTTCACTGACCTAGCTCTATGCCTCTTCACCCTTGTACTTTTTTTTTTTAATTAACATTTCTATTTTGAGAATGGCAAGCTGAAGATGTCATTCATCCTAGCAAAGAACAAAAAATCAGAGTTCCAGGAGTCAGAGAAGAGATTCCAACACACACAACAAAAATACTAAGAAATAGCTACAGATTACACATATCATGAACAGAAAATTGCTCAGCGAACAGGTCAGTCAAGTCCTGAACTTTTGTCAGCACACAATTTCTGAATAATTCTGTGTCTATAAACAGAAAATGTCTATGGAAAAACTAAAATTCTTAAAGCAAGTCCTCACTCCCATGTAGATCAACACGAACAACAAAAAGCATAGTCTGCAATGTTAGAAGATAGACAGCTTTAATTTCATAATCTCTTTTTAGATACATATATTTAAGGCACAATCCAAAATCTTACGATCATTAACTACAGAATGTTTACTATTGTCAATTTTGCTGCTTCCTTGTGACAGTTGCCCTAGTGAGAATGAAATGTGGAACACATCTTCCTTAAAAACAGAAAATCAATCCAAGAAAACAGAACTCACCAAAGCCTCTTTAGAACAGTCTTAGAAAAAAACTTGAAGGCTGTTCTCTCCACGTATCACGGTTAGTACGAAACCACCCCTGCATACAATATATATATAACTGGCAATAAAATGGCACATAATGTTTATACAAAATAAAACAACCTTAAATCATACAACTGTGATTTTTGCTCCAGAAAACAAACACATTATTTCAGCAAAATAATATAAGCAGA
Source organism: Cygnus atratus (assembly GCF_013377495.2). Taxonomy (NCBI): domain Eukaryota; kingdom Metazoa; phylum Chordata; class Aves; order Anseriformes; family Anatidae; genus Cygnus; species Cygnus atratus. The sequence goes on from NC_066368.1 coordinate 33,644,433, forward strand.
AAAATAACCTGTCATTCATGGATTGTAGAGGGTACTATAAAGAATCCTGAGCAGATGGTACATCAGCTTTTCTTTTTTAGTTGTTTCTGATTTTTTTTCTTTTTTTTTTTCCATTTATTACCTACATTTTTTATTTGGAGAGAAGAGATATGCAATATTATCTTTAAAAAGGTAATTGCTTTAAGAGAAACAACTCATATTACATCTACTTGGTGGAAAAAAAGATACTTTAAAGCTAAAAAAAGCAGCTTTTTTTTTTTTTTTTTAAAGAAAAGCTAAATGTTCCATTTAGTCATTTCCACCGCACAACTTGAGTAGGATTTTCCGGTAGTCTCCTGAAGTATCACCCTGGAAACAAACCCAGAAAAAAAAAAGTTGACAGCTTGTTCTCTGCTTTCTTCTTTTGGGTGTCGGGGTTGGGAGGGGATGAAAGAGAGGAAGATGAGGTCTAAGCATCTCAAATGCTACGCTAACAACTAAAAGAGAGAAAACCTGGGCTGAGATAAGAGTTAAACTCTTGGAAAAAAAAAGATACACAGTAAAATCTGTTCTTTCAATAACTGGAATGGAAAGTGTCCACAGGAGAATATATTCCTTCAACAAACTGTATTTGGTATAGGTATACAGGGTCAACTGCCTATTCTGGAAAAAATCAATAGAAATCTTTTATTGAAAAGCTGTCTTCAGCAACAGGTACAGAAAATATACGAATAAAGACTAAATATAGGAATAAAGACTAAATATAGGAATAAAGAATAAGGAATAAAGATTTTTAAAGTCATTTTCCTTGGACTCAACATAGATAGATTTTCAAGGGGCAGCAAATGAAAGTTCATGCTTTATTATGTTCAAACACTTAAAGCGATGCTCTGGCTTCAAAAGATCCCCACCCCCCCCAAGACAGAGAACATCTCTTTCATTGTTGCGGGCAGTGAAAGCCACTATGGATGTACCTGCAAGCATGCACTGAAAAGAAGACTTCACGAACAGCATCATCATCACAAAAGGCTCTGCTAGCTGAATTTTGCCTGGTGCTCTTAAGACTAACAAACATTCCCTGGGAACTGCTCAATAACTAGCCTTGGTTGATGAGGCTTGCCAATCCTTTTCACAGGACAGTTTCAGCTAGTGCATTTATCCATGAAAGCTTTTTTCGACATCAAAATTATTAGGAACAAAAAGATGCCTCAAATATCAGAATAAATCCTGTACAGACACATAGCACAGTCCGCAAAATATAGAACAGTACTGTTTATACATGTGGTGAAGGAACTGCTATGCACTTAGGAACAAAGAGAAAAGAACTAGGAAGTTACTTTTCAAGGATGTTTTTAACTCTGCTTTTACAGAGTAAAGGTAGGATTTACATGTATGCCCCACACTTACTGAAACCATGTTTTGAATAAGTTCAGTCCAGTAAATGGAAATGTGTTCCTATTTCTGAACTGTACAATTATACTGAACTGTACAATTACTTAAAATTGGTTATTGCTAATAATGTCAGATCAGAAGAGAAAAAAATGCAGACATACAGTTTTTCCACCAGTGTCTCACTGTTATTTAGTTACATCTTGGTGGTTTCAGGGCATATAAATACTGTAAAAGAGCATCTTCACTACAGAGTTAGACTTGGAAAAAGCTTCTGCTAGTTGATTCTTTGTGGCTCATGACCAGAAAGACCACATAGTTGCTGGCAAAATAGCCAAATCAAGACTTTTTGGTGCACACGATACCCTTCACTGTCTTTCCATGTTTCCTCCCAAACACCTAGTTGCATCTCCTGCATGTCAACAACAGGAGAAATATACAGGGACTTAACAGATTTGGCACCTTCACTACATGGTGAATGAAAGTGGCACCACTCACTCTCCTCCATCTTTAAGTTTTCCCATTAGTCAGGCATTCTCTTGACTTGCTACAGCTGCAATTACAGCAGTAATAGGGCAGATCATCTGCTAAAGAATCCTAAGTTATTTTCCAACTCTTGCACTTTCAAGCAAAATAAGAGGAGATCTCTCAAAAGCGTATTAGAAGCTTTAAACTTTTGCAGCACACACATGAGGTAAAGCAACATCATTACTTATTTGGAGGACTAAGTTGTTTCTACAAGGTCTACAAGGAGATTGGGACAGAGACCAGACTAACATCCAGGTCTCTGAAATCTCTGTTGACTAACTTTCCCTTCTTTCCTGTTTGTTGGCTTCCTTCCCATCTCTGGCCCATACACAACTAAGTGCTGTCTGCTCCATGGCACTTGTGGTGTCACCGTCCCTGGGGGTGTTCAAGGAGAGGCTGGACGTGGTGCTTAGGGACATGGTTTAGTGGGTGGTATTGGTGGTAGGGGGACAGTTGGACCAGGTCTTTTGAAGGTCTTTTCCAACCTTAATGATTCTATGATTCTACGAAATGCAGCAAACCAAACACAGCTACACTTGGTGGACTTAATAGTTATTCAGTGTAAGAATCCATGTTCTACTACCAGAAAGGATGCCACATCAGGAGAAAAAAAAATAATAAAAAAAAAGTCTTACAGTGATATCTGTGTAGAGGGACTTGCCATACATGCGCTTGTATTCTGCACGTATGTCCAGCAGGTCAACCTCACTGCGTGACACCATGATTCGAATCAGAGTTCTGTCTTTTGTTCCTGCTCCCTGAAACAAACAAAACAACAAAATAATGCATTAATAATGTGTGGAATTGTGGATAATACAGCACTAGTCAAAACAAAAAATCATCACCTCACAAAAGGCCAACCCTTTATTAGCATAACCCCACTGACTTCAGTAAGCTTGAAGAGAATTTGGCCCATCATGCTTTAATAAATTAAATTTACTGGCAGGACACTAACAGTCATTTTTCTGCACAAAACAAGTTTAAAAAAATTAAAAAAAAAAAAAAAGGGTTGGGAGGGTCGAAGGGACACAAAGCCAGGAACGTTAGGTGGCTTTAATGACCTATTTATTTATTTCAGCTAGCCCTCCCTACTGAAAGATAGTAATTTCAGCAAGTCTTAAGCATATTCTTAATAATTTTACTAAGGGAAGAATTTCTTTGTTTGACGTATGGTTACATACATCTTTGTTAAGTGGATCAAATAAGGTAGGCTTTTTCAGCCTTTTATAATACTGACTGCATTGTTAGTCTTCTGCTCACTGAAAACATAGTATCTTCCGCTTATTCGTAATGGTTTTGCTTTTTATTATTATCATTATCCTTTCCAAGGGGGCTAAAGGATATATTCCAATGAGCTGTACTAGCATTTTAAAACACATGCTGTGCTGTCAATTTATGTGACTTGTCACAGGCACCTACCTTCATAGCATTCCGCAACCTCTCTGCAAAAAAAGCTGGTGTGTTCTTGAGGCACTTAACTGCAAAAAGAAACAACCACAGAAATCACATACTCCTACTCGATCAAAACTCATGGTCATTTTTCAAGCTTAGTCACATGCTTTAAATTTTACATAAACATACACTTGCAGCTTCCACCCCTTCAGTTAGTCACTGCAATGATTTTTAATCCAAACACTAGCTGCAACAACAAGAACCTACAACACTTCATGGTTCAAAGCAAACTTTTCAGTCACTAGCGTCTATCTAGTGTGAAGCAGCCATAGCAAAACTTTTACATCTAATGACCAGACTCCTACTTCTGAAAGGAACATAGAGAATGGACAGAAGGCATAAAGGAGAACGCACTTAAGTGCCCCTAGCTTTTTCTTAAATTAAGTAATTCTAGGCCCTACATCTGCAAGGAGTAACAAACTCAAGTCCTGTCCTAAGTTGGGATGGGATGCCTGAAGACAAGAAGCCATCTACAATAGAAACCTCACCCTTTATTCAAAGTCAGTTACACATTTCTTTAGCCACAAAGTTCACAAGGATTCTTGAAAAATCCTTGATGTGTGTTGACTAATGACCATTTTTTTTCCATTTAATTAGCACAGTTCATTAGGAATCTTTTATGATCAAAATCCAAATCAAATTACTGTTATATTAGCCAGTATAATACGAGAATCCTTCATCACACGAGTATTAAAATCTGTATATTGATCCTATGTTGGGTACCAGTAAACAATCATGCAAACAATCTGTGGCAAACTACACAGAAAACAAATCACACCCGACTTACATTATACAGCACAAAAGGGTATCAAAGCGAGATAGAACGAAAGCACTAGACCTAAATACCTATTTCACAGCAACACACGTTCTATACAGGCAAAAGAACTTTTCTGAGTAGGAAAATGCATAAGTGAGAGAGAGAGAGAGAGAGAGAGAGAAAGAAGTTCAACACACAACTGTCAATGATATGTACAATATATTTCAAAACAAATGACAGATGAAATGCATGTTTCTTGATCACTGTTAAAACACAGTTGCACTTTAAGATGTTTGAATATGTTATTGTAAATTACCAGTTGTACAATCCAGAAAGCTTTAAAGAAAGCAAAATTAAATATTTTCAATTAGAAAACCTTTCTTTTTCCTGAAAATAAGGTTCACAGAACAAATGATGCTAGATATATATACACGTGTGTATATATACATACACATATAAATAAAATCAAAATTTATTCAATAAAGTTATTTAGTGAATATTAAAGACAATTCTTCCTCCAAAGGCTATTGACTTCTTTTAAAGTTACAGACCGAGTTCTGAATCAATACCCACATGAAAGACCTGTCACATGCCTGCAGAGATCCTTGAAGTCAAAGAACTTCCAAACTCTGACAGTACAATTTCTTTATTGAGGTCAGGTTCTACAAACATGGGGCACTGTTTCTTTTCTCTAAGCCTGTTTTTCTAACATTAATACTTCCTGAGGTGACAAATTTTGAACCCTGGAATAGGTCTGCAAATTTACCACACCAATAGAACAAGATCCAGTATGGGGCATCACTGGACCACTGTAAGGGGCAGCTTTGCCAAGTAGGGTAAGAAAAATGCTTATATAGTTCACATCTGCACCAGACAGGAGTGCCAAAAATCACATTCTAAAAATTGATTCCCATTTTGAAAGATTCTGTTATAAAGTTCAATGAAAAAAATCCACAACTTCATTGCAGGTGAGCAAAATGCTTTCTCCTATCTTATTCCCAGTGATGTAAAGTAGTATTTTCCTATTTATTTCAATAGGAGCAGAGTAAGGTGTTCTTTTATTTATTTACTTATTTATTTATGGCTTTTCATCTAGGTACATCCCTTTTCTTGACACTACCATAATTGAAACAAAAGAGAACACTTAAGAAAGCAGCACTAGATACCACAGTCAATTCAAAATAATACACAGAAAAAGAAACGGAGATGTAAAGAAGTAATCTTGTCCGACAGAGAGACAAGACAAAAGCAAATGCATGATTTTGTCTAGAATAGACCACCGCAAATACAACTACTGCACAAAGACAGGCTTGTTCCAGCCCCATGGAAACCAATGCCTGCTTTCCAATGGACAAAAGTAGACTTGAGGTAGTAGTCTTTGCTCTTCAGAAATGCTGGAGGTACTTCTGAACAAAGTATTAACAAAGCTTTAATCAGAAGAAATTGGGGAAAAATAACCCCTTCAGAATCAAATATAAGTTTTCTTTCTAAGAAAACCAGAGAGAGGTATCTAATTAATGAATGCATTTTTATTTATTTCCAAAGCTGTCCAAAATATGCCATTCTCATTGTCTCAGTGGTTGCTACAGATTTTCATCACTTCTTAAAACAATGCCAAGTACAGTTAATAATTCTCTCTCCCCACTTTAACATTCAAAATTTAACATGCAAAATTTAAATTCAGCAGCTGCCTGAAGCAAAAGCCTCATCTATCTTTTTGAGGTGAATTACGTGACCTGCTTTACCAACTACAGCCAAGGTCAGAGAAACCTCAACATAAAAAACAGAAAACTGGAATTATTACAAAGAACAACCACCTTAGCTGGAGTCACAGATGGAACCATCAAAGCCAGTCTTAGTGGAATACCAGAAACAGACCTGCTAAGACAACACATACCTACTGCCAGCATGCCCTTTTCCAGGTCTCCAGACATTTCACTACATATGCTTTTTTCAATGTCCCGGTTACACATCCTCTGGTACTCGCTGAAAACTGTTAAGATAAGATTTCAGGAATCAGCGTCACAAAAGAGATGGCACTGGTGCATGCTGAATGGCTTTGTTTTAATCACACTTCTCAACTTGGTATTAAAGTACACTCACAAAGTTTTAAAGTTTCAAAAATTAATACTACATTATTAACCATTTTGTTCCATTTACGTGTCTTAATGCTCCTTCTAGGTTGTCTAGTTATATCCTTTTTGAAGAGCTACACCAAGAAAGTGCCATAAGGGAAATAGGAGTTCTTCTAGGAAAGCTTGGGTGTTCAATAAAATAAAGGAGGAAACATTCAGCCACTCTCATCACTCCCCACATACATGCACCTTTCCCCTCTACATAAGTACCTCAGTTTGAAACAAATTTCAAATGTTATGTGGTTGCTGAAATATTTCCACACCACTACAGACTAAGCTAACGCCTTATCACTAGCAAGAAAGAGGGGAAAGGAAGGGATGCAAATGCCTTGCATATACACAAGCATTTAAAATTGAACCAATTCTAATTTCTCAGTCCTTTTATCAGAGAAATATTTGAATATGACCTCTACCAGCTCTGATACTTAAGAAAGATGATCATAATGTACAGCTCTTGCGCACCCTTTTCTTCAGCAGAATTCACCCTGCTTTCCATTGAGGTATCATTACCCTCATTTTACAGACAAGGAAAAACAGACACAGCAGTGTTGTACATTTTTATCATTACACACAACAGAATCAAGTTGATATTTATGTAGAGGTCTGGGCACCATTACCTGCTCTGAGGTGGGCCCTGCTTCTTGCACACAGAATGGCATTGAATTTGGATTCATCAGTTCCTAGACGGTTCTCTCCAGCTGCATATAGCTCCTAAACATGTAAGAGAATTCGTGTTTCATTAATTAGAAAAGCATTTAAGCTGAAAAGCTGAGTTACAAATCAGTTTGCTTACAGGCTCTCCTCCTTTTATACTCATTTTTTAGTTTAAGTACTGCTGAAAAACAGGAGCACAAAATAAAAAGCAACTAGTTTTAATTTTCCTACAACACACTATGAACCTTACTTGCAGACTTGCTAGCTTACTGATGCGTAAGTGCTTCAATGCAAGAGCTCTGGATTACTAAAGGAAGAAAAATTTGTTTAGAAAGTAGCTGAAAACAATTCTTCCTAGTAGGACTTATGTATAGCTTCTTCTCTATACCCCTAGACATGTGCTGGGACACTCATATCTATGTTGGCATGCTATGTTGAAAGCTTATTGCATTACTATTCAGATGACAGGAGTGTCCTGAAATGATCCAGGGTTTTCTCTCTCTGCTGTGTGGTGAAATAAAACACACTGAAAAAGTAACAAGGGCAAGAGTTACTAGGTCCAAGTGCTTTATTTGCTGCAAAAATCCAGAGTTCCTTATTAACAAGAAGCAGCTAATGCAGGTGTTCACCACATTAAATTTTCCTCCATACACACGATTAACACAAATCTCTTTGGAACATTCCCTTAATAAGCAACACAATGGAGTCACCCAACACGTAAAAAGCAAGAGATTAAACAAACAAACAAACAAAATAACAGCCAAAAAGTATGGCCTCTATTCCCTAGAGCTTCCATCTTTGTAATGGAGCTCCATAGCTGTAATGCTCTGGCAGGTCCTTTCATGACCATTCCGTCCACTGAAACATGAGTACTACTGCAGCAAAAGTCACACAGTGTCCAAAACTAAGACTAAGCAGAAACAGCACAGTCACATTTCGGAGTATTGACTTAATCAGTTGACTATACTTACAAAAGATGAAGAATTTCTTACTGACCTGCACATCTTTCTGGACAAGAGACATGTCAACAGCTGTACTTTCATCTCTGTTTCCCTGAAAGAATTCAAAGATACAAAAATTGAAAGATACAAAAGTTTTGCTGGAGGGCTCTTTTCTTATTTTTATTCATTTATTTTTATTTAAAAACAAACAGAAAACCAGCCACTACAAACATGCACACAAAAAGCACATAAGTTCCCAAAAGCCCTGCATGGAAGGACATTTACAAATACCTGAGAAAGTGAAATTAAAAGTCTCTGGAAGTGTCCGGATGTGTCACTTTTTATTGCTTCCTCCAGAGTTTTCTTAAATTCTGTAAGAGAGCCATAATCATGAATTACCATACACCCCTGTTCATTTCCCAAATTTATATCGTCAGTGATTAAGAAAGAAAAGGAAGACAATTTGATGGGACTGTAACAAATCTAACCTGCTTTGTAAACCCTGTTGAGTTCTTGAATATGCCCATTACTGCGAGAAGCTAAGATTTCAATGAGACAATTTTCATCTGTGCCAACGCCCTAAAAACAAAACACAAGGAGAAAACATTCTTCAGATTCTCGTCTTACTTCTATAACCTTATGTGAAAGACATGAAAAAAGAACATAAAACAAATGCAATTCAGAATAGCACCTTGATAAAGGAGAATTCAAAGCACGTAGGTTAAATGGTGCATATAATACGTTTCCAAGATACAGATGTGTATTTAAGATATAAATTGAAGGGATAATTAAAATGAGTATGAGGGCAATAGTTCACTTTAAAATGTCATCTTTTACAACATATTTCAGGCATTTTACAAATCAATTGTATCTACCATTGAAGACTGATCTGATAATTCTAATAGGTAACTTCCACTAATAGATAACAACAGCTACAATTACAATACAGCTAATATTTTGTCCTCCTATCTACTCTAAAATTTAAATGAAAGAACATGTAAATATATGCAATGACTCAGCAATGAAAATATTTATTCCGCCTTGATTGAAATGCTGTCTGGAAATACAGATGTTTGACATTTTTACTTTAAAACTCAAATATTAATAAAATAGTTTTATTGCTTTAAAGAAAAACAATATACAATACTTCTTTAATATTTTAAAAAGTGATCAACATGGACTAAGAAAATATACTTTACAGGTGGAGAAAATAAAAAAAAGAAGGTACACCCTGCTCCAAGTCTTTATTAACCTAGTTTTTAATAGCTATATTTGAGCACTGAGTGTAAAGGCACTGGAAATTCTAAGTTAAGCTGGCTTAGAAAAGAGTTGCTTCAGTGGCTTGCTGACCATGCAATAAATGAACTGCAAAGTCTGTCAGAAATTACTTTCTGACTTTTTTTTCTATTTATTAATGCTTTTGTTACAACACAAACCTATTAAGTGGTCTTCACCTTTATTACAGCTTATTTATTTAAATAACCTGTGAGAATAAGAATTCTCTATTTTACTATTATACAACTCTAAGAAATAGGGTAAAGAGTGGTTTGAACATCTGAATGGAGAGGACATAATGTAAGGTCAAGCTTTTAAATGACTACCAAAAATTGCATCAGCTCAAATATTCCTTTTATTTTACAGATTAGATCTTATAGATATCTCCTACACAAACCTTTATAGCTTCCTTGATTTCATAAGCATCAAACATGACAGGTGTCTTCATCATTGCTAAGATTGTCCTCTCAAAGTTACCTGATAACTCAGACTTGAGATCCTTGATCAAATCCTAATGAGAATTAAAAAGAAGGGAAAAGAATTGACAAATATAAGCACCAGAACTGTGGAGTAGTTTAAGCAGAATTCTGTATGGGTAAGCATCAATAACTTATCTCCAAAGTAAAGCTATTCCACTTAACATTAAAATCAGCAAATACTCATGTGTATATTAAATAACTAACATCAAATTAAATAGATTGTGCAGACCAAAAGGGTGAAAGTAATCACTTAGCAGAGAAACTGTTTTATACATTTCGTCTGAAATGCTGCATGCAAATTAAGAGTGGGCAAACAGGCTATGGACTTGTGAACTATCTTCCCCGTAAGTAACCTCCAACCTTCTTTCCAAACACTACTGACTTCTGATAAAGTCATGTAGGCCTTATTTCTTCCCTTTTTTTTTTTTTTTCCTCATGATGTATTTACCTTTCCATAAGCTGTTTTGAAGGACAGGATGATCTGCTGCCGTTGCTTGTTTGAACGACTTCCAAGACAATCTATAATCGCTTGCTCATCAGTTCCTGCATGTGCACAGACACCAGAGAATAAGCATGCACGTCACGTGAGGATTCAGCTTTTTATTTCCATTTCATTCTACCTCTGTCAAGCTCAACTGAAGGACATACACGTCTCTAACTCACCTACTACAACTCTTCTTGTATATAACCACAGAACTTCAAATTCTACTCAAGCCCAATCACAAACACAGTGAGAATACAAAAAAATAAAATAAAAAACAACCACCCCAAAACCACAAACTACTAAATATCAAATTCATGAAGTTCTTTATGTCTAAGTTCACTTCCAATAATTCTTCTGAATAACTGAGGACATCCATGTTTGAACTAGCCCACTCAATACATACATTAGCAACGACAAAAGGCAGTATTGAATCAAAGCTACAATTCTATTTTAATTAAATTGTAAATCCACAGACTGCTCACCAAATCCCTTCATGGCCTTCCTCAAGACTTCAGCGTCCCTCAGAGGGTCAAATCCTGGTGCATCAGTGATTGTGCCTCGGTTTCCATACTAAAATCATAAAAGTTAAACTGTGTATTAGTATTATCAGTAAAAGACTTTATTTTGCTATTTAGGAAAAAAAACTATTACCATTTTTTTTTTTGTTAGAAAAGCAAGACAGTAAATTAAACAGAACCTAAGCAATTTGTTTCTATACCTATATGATGATAGAATATAAAGTCCAAAAGGTTTGATGATATTAAATTTCCCGTCCAATTAATTAAGGTTTAATGAAACTCCAAATACACCTGCATATACTTAAGAAAAACAAAATTAATGAAATTTGAAGTAATGTCAAATCTTTCTGCTCTGATAATGTAGTACAACAACATTTATTTGAAATCATATGTGCCTATATTGCTTGCATCTCCCTCTTCAATCAAACTTCTTCTCATGACATTTTCAGTTTTACATGTACTCTCATATACATAAAGAAAACGTAGACAAATGCATAGAGTCACATTTTAAAACAAAAGCTCTGAATGTTCTTACTGCTCCAGAAGAAACTGTAGGACCTGAAGGTCCTGGAAAAGAGGGCATTGATGGATTCACGGCTTGGCCTGGTGGGTAACTTGGCATGGGCTGCTGCCCCGGGTAAGTTGCTGGTTGTTGTCCCGGATAGCCCACAGGCTGCTGACCAGGAGGTGGTGTGGGCTGACCCGGCACAGGGCCGCCTGGATATCCTGGGTAAGGTGGCATTCCTGATGGTGGATTTCCTCCAGGTGGAGGATACATCCCGTAAGAGGGTTGCTGTCCTGTTGGAGGTTGTCCAAAGCCACCTGGAGGGACTGGTGGAAAACCCCCAGGTGCTGGAGGATACATGCCTTGTGGTACATTTGTCCCTCCAAAAGTCCCTGCCATACTGGATGCCTGCAATGACAGTCAATAAAGCAAGAGACAAGAGGCATACAAACACTTGAGTTTTACTGACATACTTAGCACAATACATCTCCTCCCTCCTCCACCCCCAAACAGATACGCAGTTGTGCATCTGCAAAGGAACTTTGCAATAATCAGGTTTTAGTGGCAAGCACAAAGGAAAAAACTGCATTCAGTTGACTCTCGTCTCTAACTGTAAGCTGCCCTACATCAAGAAGCAAAATCAACAGCTTCATACCTAACCACTGCATCTAGCATTATGTTCCACTTATTCAGGAAAGCACAAATAGCTAGACACCTCTCATTACAAAAAACTTATGCACATTAATCCCAGAAACACAAAACTATGCTTATTTCTTCTCTGTCCATGGCTGCCTTACATTACCACATCGTCATTTGAGTGCAGAGATCCACTGTGAGCATCCCTAGGGTATTTTATGTGGGAGATGCACGCATTAGTAGTTTAAAACTAGCAAGAGTTCCTGAACTACATTAGGAAAGACATCTGCAGAAACTGCCACGTAGATATCCATACAATATCCACATGCAATATCATCTTTTCACGACACACTGACCCTCTTCTACAGAAGATCCAGAAGGATTGACATTTGATGACTGCAGTGTTCTCAGAACCTAGTAGCTGTGGATATCATTACGTGCACCCTAAATAGTTAGTTGCTCATTTCAACCGCTGACTTCATTTAATCACTGCCTCAGAAATGCATCTATGATGCAAATGTCTTTGTATACTGTGCCTTCTTTATGTAGTATAACAGATTTCTGAAGACTAAATTGTCAGAAGTGTCACTCACTTCTACCCTATGCAAAAAAAAAAAAGTCACACTGGAAATGTCTACATTTTTTCAGTCAATATAAAAGGTTTTTACTGCTGATCTGTTAAACATTATTGCTTTTAAGAGATCCTAAAATATACACACATATATATGTAATGTATTTATATTATATACAGCTGATTCTCTATTTTCTTCAGGAATGAATCACTTACCTCAACTGCAGAGCCATGTTCCTTAATCAACTGGCCAAAACTCCGGTAATAAGCAAAAGCAGAACTGTGTTTGCCAATGTGAATATATTAACAATGGACAGTCAGTGTTAATCATATGTTCCCCTATACCTCTGCGCAGCAAAAGCAAAGTTTTATTACATCTATGTCCACAGCTTTGGAAGTTAGGCTCTAAAGCCAACATTAGCTAGTGGTCTGCCTTCCTCAAATACAGAATAGCTTGTGGCAACCATTTTCTTCAACAGAAGATATTGAATGCTCAGCACTTAAAACAGACTACACAAAGGCACAGAACTCAAAATAAACCTGTAATAAACTACTTGTCTGCAGGGCCAGAACCACAACTTTGCAATTAAGGAAGTCACAGTAAGATATATTTAAATGAAAACAAACTCACCATTCCAGCCATGTAGTTTGGATTGAACTGATTGGCATAGCCAGCCACATTTTCTAGACCAATTGGAGGTGGATTGGAAGGTGGATTTGAAGGTGGATAGGCAGCACCACCCCAAGGACTGCCACCTGAAATCAAACACAGTCATACTGAAATAAAAACCTACACCTTTTAAAACTTATTTCTTATTACATATATTTCTATTGTAATGTATATTTAGCACTTGAAGTTTGGGCGAAGGAAAATCAACTGAAGAGGTGCATGCTAACAGTACAACTCTGATATAAAGAGAAGCCTCACAGATACTTCTAACCACAATAGTTACCATTTAATCTATACATTCCTCTTTAAAACAATATATTTGAAGGTTAACATTCAGGAGGTAATACTGTAAACAACATATTCTGATTACAAAGTAGCTTTTCAAACCACAAATTGTCTGGGTATTCCAATAGGAAGATATTAATTCTTTGGCTGTTAATTTGAGAGATGCCTACAGAGCACGATACAGCACATTCACAGAAACTTGAGTAACAAAACAACTGGGCTGCATGCAGCAGCACAGCGTTGTCAGCACAGCAGTCACCCCAAGTCAAAACATTTTGCAGAGGAATAGGCTAGTTTGTCTATTTTCAGTCAGTACACCGCTTCCCTTTCTTGCATAAGGTTGCATAACTCTACATTTCACCATTTACGTGTGATGACAACCATATAGCTCACCCACATAACAACTAGTAGTTACATATTTAATCAGTTTTGTATTAGTATAATCAATATAATCAATATCCTTTTCAACAGTTCTGTCCTTTCCATATACAACAAATTGTCTGCCTAAGAACAGTGAATTAGGGATATTGTCATAATTGAAGTTACAAATTTTTGTGGGATACGGTCTTAAATTGTGCAACTGGTTTCTCCTGTTACTCGTTTTTCTCAACAGCTGTGAGACTATGTACTGACATGACCCAATACTGACAGGACACTGTTCCTTAACACTTATTGATTTGGGTCAAAACGATGACCATCTCCCAGTTTTACATGCTTTATGTGAGATGAATTAAAATGGGCCTTATATGAACACAGGCCAGAGCACTCATGTAAATCAGAATCCCCATCCAAGATAAAAACAACCACCACCACCAAAACAAAACAAGAGGACTTAGCAAGAAAGCACAAAAAGCTGAAGTGGGCCAGGAAAATCCTTCAGAGTCTTCTTCTTCATTTATTCCGCCTTTCTACTCTTGACAGGGCCATCATCATCACTTAACGGTGACTTCACCTGAACAACTTACCTGGGGCTGCTGGGGGATATCCCGGGGCTGCTGGGGGATATCCTGGGGCTGCTGGGGGATAGCCCGAGTAACTCATTGCAAAGATCTGAGAAATATATGACACAGTTATTTTCTGTAATACTTCACTAATTATAACATATAAAATTAACAGGCAACATGTTAGCAGTAGCCAGTCAGCAAACTTTAGATATAAACTGCACAAGTTAGAGGCTTTTCTGGTGAAATCTCTTCCCATTTCCTTCTGTTGGGCCAATAAATACATTCAGATATCTAACCAGCTGTACAGTCACTCCTCAGACTATTTCTCTCATTAATTTCAGTTAATATTTACCCTCACCTTGTCTATTGTATTAAGGATGCATCACTTGAAAATGCTTACTTTATTGCACTGTTGAAGTATCGACAAGTTTGCAACCTATACAGAAAAGCTTTATTATTCAAGAGTAGAAAAATCAGCTGACAAACAAGCAACACCTTCAAATGAATCATTTTATGAGAAGTGGCAGAAGGCACTTAAACGTGAACATCTGCAGAAGTGCAAGGTCAGAGTAAGAAGCTGAAAGGATACACTTCATGCTTTATGGCAGTGCTGTAAGCATGAAGGGTTTACTGAAAGGATAAGATCACTAAAACAGATTGGATCTCTTGGACTTGATATTGCCTCTGTCAGCACAGAAATGTACCAAGTCATTACTGTCCAAAAAGAGAAGTGGAGTGTCAAAAAGGAAGGAGACCTACACTAAAAAAAAAAAAGTGAGATATCAGAGTACAGAAATTCTTATAATTAACACAGCAATTATCAGGATGAATGCTAAAAGTAACTCAAGGAGCTTGGTTTCAGATCAAGAAAAGCATCCACTGAGTCTTTAACATTTTCAAGGTTATTTTAGTGACAATTCCCAGTCTATTTTTGAACTGCTGTGCAAATACTATCCCTTTCTTTTCTTTTCTATCTTTCCCCTACAGCACGCCTTTTTGTATCTGGCCTGTTTTGCTGTGTTTTGGATTTCATCTGTGGAATGTTATTTATTTATTTATTGACTGTTTTTGTGGGATTGTTTTCTTTTTGCATAATCATGTTGACTTTCCGGCTTGCATAGTTCTTTTCCATAGCAGCAGTGGAATGAAAAAACACTTCTCTTTTTAATTCTTTCTATTTTTAAAAAGGAAAATGTGTTTAGGAAATCTTCACTTTATTTAAAAAAATGTTTCGACTTCATGCTGAGCATACTCATTTAGATTTAAAGAGAGAAGTCGTCTAACAGAAATTACAATAAACAGAACTGCCTACAAGTTACAACTGTCCTACCTCTACTTCAGTGCATAAAGCGTCTAACAGACTCAATAAATACATACGCTTATTTCCCAGCAATAAAAAAACTCTAACAGTAAAACTAGAAGGGATGTCTGTATCTGGAAAAAAAATAATTTCCATGTATGCAAATCTAAGCACTGCCCCTTCCATTCGTCCCATCTCTTCATTCTCCTTTCCCCATAGGAACAGCAGCGAGAGGTGGGGCTCAGCCAGGGCATGGCCATTACCCCACCAGCACCTTTGGTCCTTTTTTTCTTAGTGCTGTAACACATTAACAATTCGCCCAGCTTCACACACAAGACCAAGCATGATGCACAGCTGGCAAACTTGCTTATGTTTTACAGCATCAGGCTGTTTAGCTCAGTGAACTGTCAATCACAAGTGCCCACATTTAAACCCCAAGAAAGGTCCAGGGAAGTCAAAGGCACCCACAAACATCATGGCCTAACTCTGCATGTTTACTTGCAAGAATGGGCTGGAGATTAGGCAACATTACGTTGTTCATAACAGGATTATATCTAAAAAGAGAAGGCTCATGGAATGTTTCATATTCTATCAAATGCTTACAAAATGTTCTGTATAACACGGTAAATATTTTTCTCATATTCTCTTCAGCCTTGGTTTCCAATGAGATCTCCTACTGCACTGGGGAGCCTGGCAGGCGAGCAGCAAGGAGAGGAGAAGGGCTGCCTGCCGTGGTGGAGGGTGACTGCTCCTCTTTATTACAGCTATTACTCCTGGCAAGGGATGCGACAGAGGTGGATGCTCTGGATGCTGATTCCTGTCTTTGACAGCCACAGCCTGGGACACAGACACAACCACACCACGACGTGCTCCTCTCCTCGCCCTCCTCATCACTCAGCCAAGAGCTGCCAGGGCTCTACAAGACGGATGTGAGAGACCCAGCTGGTGTCCTCTTCCAGCCCTGCGGGGAGCCGGGAGCTAGAAGCTCCCCACAGCCACGGAGAGCTCCACACACCTTTTTTCCCAGGTATCCATTTCTTATTTTCTCTCCCAGCTGCTGTTACACATCAGTCTTTTTCTTTTTCATCCATCTGCTCTCCCAGAGGCCCACTCAGTGTCATTCATGGCTCAGCTCTAGCCAGCAGCGGGTCCATTTTGGAGGATCTGGAGCTGGCTCTGATCTGACATGGGGCAGTTGCTGGGCTCTGCTCACAGAGGCCACCCCTGCAGCCCCCTGCTACCAAACCCTCACCACATAAACCCAATACAATGAGACAGCCCAGGCTGCAGGAACGCTGGAGATCTGGAAGGACGAGAATGTGCAGAGAAGCATTTGCCCATCTCTGTACCTTACAAGCGCTAAAAATCTGTGAATGACCTATGCAGAGAACTGATTTGTAACTGGAAGATCAGACTTGGAAAATTCAGGATTTAATCTGGGACATTTCCTTCAAAGACTTAAGTATACCTTAAATAAATTGCTTCTGGCTTGTATTACCTGACATAAATGCACATGGAGCTAGGTATGTCTTCCTGATTGTGTCATATGCACATGAGAAGGTCTGTCCTAAGAGAGGCCTCAGGATCGGGTTCCGAAGGAAACCAGACAGCTGAGGTTAGCTCAGACCAAACAGACACTAAGAGGAATACCATGATAGACACTACAGTGGGCCAATCTACTCGCTAACACCAGTAGAGTTTCCAATTCTACACTGGCTCCAGTAGAAGCTGGCAAACTACACAGCCAAAAACCACTCGGGGAGGCAACCAAGCTCCACACTGGCAGACAAGTTGATGACTTCCTATAAGGCAGATTGACGTTCCTCACCAGTTTCATCACAAAATTGAAATGTGAATCACAATGAATTAATCCTTAATTGGTCACTGCCACATTTCTAAGTAGCTGCTGCTGCTAGAAGAAGAATGAAATACATCCTTATCCATTTCACGCTGCTTTCACTGCATTCTTCTCTACTTGCAAGGACTTGTATGTTAGGGAACTATTTTGTCAGAAGGCAAAAAAAAACCAAAACCAAAAACAAAAACCTCCCAGCTCTATGCATTCAGCTACACGATTACTAGTCAAAGACAACCATTAATCTTTGAGGCCAGGAAGAGTAGCCATCTCTTCACCTTTTTTCCCCCCAGATCCATGAACCTTCCATCGCTCTAGGAAAGAAAACACCTTGAAGAGCTTCAAGCAGTCAAGCAGCACGTCCCCAACTCCAAGTCTTTCTGCAAGGTTTTCGCTTAGGCTCTCCCAGCATCTCCTTGTTACTCCCTACAGTTACTGCGTGGCACACACCCTTGTACAGAAGACAGAGCCAAGGTCACCACCCAGGTCACCACCCAGGTCATTGTGCTTCCTGACAGCCAGGATGAAGCACATACAGGTATGGCTAAGCCTCTTCCCCTATGTATATTGAGATACAGAAGTTAAAATTAAGTTTATTTGTTAAATGGCTGCCATAGTAACAGCCTCCAGACTGCATTTTTCATTAATCATTCCCCAGGAACACCGCAATGCTTTACCTTCACCACCTAATTTACAGACACCACGACCAGGGATGGCCTCAGGAGCATGGAGCCCTGTTCTGGTAGGACACAGCAAGAGACAAAGGAACAGGGAAAACACGCCACACACGGTCCTTGCCCACAGAAGATGGGAGCTACAAGAAGTTTAAATTCCAATCCCACGCTGGGAACAAATACAGTTCAAACTGGTTGGCAGGACTGCAAGGAAGCTTCATCAGTCAAAGCTGCTGGGTTTCCTGCTCTTTTTCTGTGGTAAAATCTCACCTAAGCTGAATAATGATTAAGAATTGGCACATCAAAGACGTGTTTAATAGCAAAGGGCACAGAGAAGGCATTATTTTCAAATTTCTCAGTAGCAGATGATCTTAAAAACTCAAAAACCAACAGAAAATGAAACTGTAGTTTACCTTGTTTTCCTTGATAATAATCTTCAAATGCATGCTGTAACTACCTGCTAATTTATCCTAGGAAAAATATCCAGGCTTCAAAGCATTCTTAAGAATAAGAAATAATGCTTCATTACAGAAAGCAAAACAGAATTATCATCTGTTGGCAATGTTCTTCCAATTACCCTTTTTTGCAATGTTTAGTTTATAGTGTAAGCACAACTATGGTGCTAAAATAAAAAAAATAAAAAGGACAATTACTACTAAAGTCGACCAAAAAAGCCAACCTATAGCTAAGTCAAATCCCTAATGCTTATTAGTCACAAAGTGTATATTTTTGATGTTCAAATTATTAGAGTGCTTGTTTATTTATCTTTAGCTTTATAGATAATCGTGTTGTTTATCTGCTTGCTTTTTTTTTTTTTGCCTTTTTTTTTTTTTTTTTTTTTACTTCAAGTGTAAATTTAGTAATGATAGGACACTAAAAAAATGACAAGATGCTTTTTCAATACAGCTTTACATATAAATTTAAGACAAAGGCTTCTTTTTTTGGCGGTGGAGGGTGGGGAGGAATGGGATAGGAGTTGTCTTAGAAGGGTTTTTGCTTGCTTTTAATCCCGTGTAGGCGATTCCATTCAGATTAGAAAAAAAAATAAAAGAGCCTTTTAGCAGTAAAGCTGAAGTTGAGAAATCCAACCTCATTAGCACCCAGAAAAAAATGTTACTATACGTGAAAAAGGTCTCTTTGCTTCTTTTGAGTGCTATATTTATCCAAGTCTTTTCACAGGAAATTTTTTCCATGTGGGTTTGATTCCAGGCAAACTAGATCCACAAACACACCAACTGCTCACATTCAAGAACTTCCATGATCACCACCTCTTCCGTACGTCATCACATCTCCGCTGGCCATTTCTCTAACTTAGCAAATATTTACCCCTCTAAGTTAACTTCCCTGACCACTCCCACAACCTTGTTTCCTTTTCACCTTCTAAGCCCACCTTCTCAAATTTTATTCTGCTACATCCAAAGCATCTTCCTAAAATTGTCAGTGAAGAGGGATACTTGCCTGCTGACAATAAAGCAGTGACACAGAACAGGGAAAACAGGATTCAGAAGTCCACCCTGTAATACAAATACTGTGTGGGAGGATACAGAAACAGCAAGTTCTGTGTTTACTCAGCCACAAAAGAAGCAGTGCACAAGAGGGAAAAAAAAAGGCACAAAAACAACCCACAAACAGAAAAAGAGAGCACCTTGAAGAAAACATAGAACAAATACTGTTACAATCATCTCCTCACTCCCAATGTTCACCCTTAAAGTAACACCTACAAACTCTAAATAAAGATCTTAGGTTGTACTGCTGCAGTGGATACCACTATCTCACCTCATGGTGCAAGACAACTGCTCAGGCTCTGGCGTGTTTTCCTGCTTGTTTTGCAAAGGAAGGGGGGAAGAGAGCTCTTTCTAAGACATGAAATCTGTAATACATTTTCCAAATGAATTTTTAAAACAAGTTCCTGTAAGCCACAGCACAGCAGAAAAGGCCTACAAATGGATTTCTGTAACTTATTTAGTGGCT
Organism: Cygnus atratus; assembly: GCF_013377495.2. Lineage (NCBI taxonomy): Eukaryota > Metazoa > Chordata > Aves > Anseriformes > Anatidae > Cygnus > Cygnus atratus. The sequence continues at coordinate 33,664,435 of NC_066368.1, forward strand.
GTTGTTCAGTCTCCAACAATGCCAAGTTCCAATAATTTGAGGGCAAAAACTGAAAATATCACGGCCCATATTTGTTCCAAATAACTTGCTTAATTACAACTGTTTGCCAGGGAACACTGAGTAAAGGTGAACCCTTGGCCTTCTCCTTTTCCAGGATAATTACCAGGATGTAGTACAAAAGGCTGCCTAAAGCTATAAATTACAGAACTCCTCTATGCAAACCAGCTCAGAAACTGCTCAGAAACTGATCCTTGACTATGAAATCAACAGAACAGAATTGGACACCTTACAGTATGCTGTGGATTTTCATTACAGGTCCCGTAGGGCATCCACCGCTATGCTTTTGTAAAACCAGGACAAGTCACAGTCAGCATCACATTAGCTACCCGCCATTGCCCTATTGCAGTCTAAGCAAGATTTATCTTGGACTTGCTTACCCACTGCAGCACCAAAGTTGTTCTCTCCTACACCAGCTCTAATGTTCTTCATCCATCCTGTCAGATAAAGAGCCCTGCAACATGGCTTTCTCTGAAGTCTTCTGCACCTGACTCCCAGACTAGCTTTCCTCTCATTCCCAACCTGTTTGAAGAAACCATGGTAACAGCATTGGTTCCCCTTCCAAAAAGGGTTTAATGTAGTTGAGCTCATGTCAGCCAAAACTCTAGAAACCTCTTACACAGAACGTACCACTCACGTTTTGTCTTTATGAACCTTTTCCGGTTTTCACCCAAAATGCATATTTAAATAGTACTAACACATCATCCATTCCTACAAAAATACATTACTTTAAAAAATAAACCAACACCCACAACTCTAAATTGACGGCAAAATGTAAAACGAACTCCAAAAAGGTGTCTTCTTAAAACTATCAATTTGAACTGTTTGCTAGTATTACAAGTCAGGAGCACTGCTGATTTTGATTATATAAATATTTCAGTAGCTTTACTATTAATATTACTGTAAAAACACTTTATTGGATGAAAAACTACCTTTTTTGATTTGCTGCAGCAAACAAGAGTGGAAAAAAAAACATCAGAAAAGGCAGCGCTGACAAGCCTTGGTCAAAAAAAGGTAGAGCAGAAGATAGATGCTATGTCCAACAAAGCACATCTGAATGGGAAGAGAGACCCATAAGCCACAGCCAAGCTGCACAAATGTTAATTAAGAACATTCATGTGACCGATAATTTTTGGTTATCAGTTATGTGTAAGAAGCACAAATCACAGCGTTACAGCCTTACACTGCCAGAAAATTCTGAGATGACCGTCACCAACTCTAGACAAAGTGCAAATATTTGCACTGCAATTCTCAAACCTCTTGCAACAAGACATTAAAATCTAAAACCACTGCTCACTACTGAAATTACATATAAGATTAGCCTGTTTAAAATATTTTGTACTGTTCAACACTATTTGAAGAGTCATCTAAACAGCATTAGAAATGCTTCTCCATGAAACAGGGAAATGCATGAGAACATATGACCAAAGTAAGATTCTTCAAGACAGTGGAACAGTTGCTTTGATGTTACCTGCGCCAGTACAGATTTTCTATTTCATAGAATCATAGAATAATTTAGGTAAGAAGGGACCTCTGAGGTCACACAGTCATAGAATCACAGAACGGTTGAGGTCCCTCAAGTACAATTCCTCAACAACTCGAGAGCCATATCCTTCACAAAGGGTCAAAATTTCAATGGGCAAGTAGTTCAACTTCATATTCTAGCTGCTGGCACAACCAGGCCTGCCCAAGATGCCAACGTAACACCTACGCCGTTCACCTGCACTGAAGAGAGAAGGCAGGAGGTTGAACAGAATGAAACCTACTTCTGTGCTTGGCTTTTGGAGCCTTCGTATTTGGGGTCCGAAGAACAGACAACGGGGGGAGAGAGAACAGGTAGCATACCTTGCATCGTCATGAAGGTCACACTTAGGTAGTTAAACACTTATTCCCTTTGCGTGTTGTTTGACACTTTTCTAGGAAAATCCTAAGCCTCCCTGGGTTTTCTTACTGGTCTCTATATACATACTCAAGACAAGACCCAAAGAACTTGAGTTAATTCCAGACCAACTTCATTTTGGCCTTCTACTCTGCCTCAAACCAAGCGTTTCCTTTTGTAGCACCCTCTTCCAGTGTTCTCTTTGGAATATTTACATTGCAGCCAGTCAAAACGTGTGACAACACAGATATCGCAACACCATCCTTAAAACACAACAAAACAGAAATTCCAAAATAGAATTACAAGATGTTTGAAGAAATAACAGAATGAGGTTCTATTTCAAAGTCATAACCTGCTATATAAGATAATTTGTTGCAAGAACAGTCATGCTATAAATAGTCTGAGTTATGTTCTCAACTGACTAATGCCTCAAGGATTTATACTCATCTATTTTAAGTTTTACCATGCAAAACAAACTTTTGCATCTTCAGTGAAAGCCGGAATAGGTAAATACTAACTATTCCATTTCACAAAGTACACTCTGCACGAAAGCCATCAGAACTAAAGCAATAGTGTAGTATTTAGTACACTAAAGCAGTTGCCAGATAGTGAACTGTACAACTCTTGCCACTGATGTGTAATTAGCTGCTGTGTGCAAGACGGAAGTGCACAGCCAGGAGCGGCCCTGCTACAAAAGCCTAGGGCTCCTGCGCTCTTCAGAGACAACAGAAACAAAAGGAAGAATCAAGTTTTCCACTATGTTCTCTGCCAAAACTTACTGCATTTACATTGTCTAGGCTACAAAAGAAGTCAAATAACAACACGGAGCTTTTAAAGGGACAACTCCTCAAAGAAAAGCATGCTTACGAGACCTACAAGGGACCTTTGTTAAAAGCTGCACACGTGAGACCTGCACTGAGTACCAAACACCTGTGCTCTGCACCAGGCTGGTGGCCTTGGGACTCCCCCACCCGAAAAACTGGAAAATGTGAGTTTGCAAACATATCAACTTTTTCCTAAAGGTGACTGCTTCCATGCTTTCCAGACGTTGAAGGACATACACACAGAGGTGTCCAGAAACATTTGGTAAGTTATCACTCATCTCAGTGAGCAAACGGGCACACTTGTTTATTTCTGACCAGAAAGAACTACTGATTTTCAGCTGATCGATTTCTCTGTACAGTAACTGACGTATTCAAGAAAGAACCAACTTGGTGTAAAAGACCAGAAAGCTGGGTATTTCACAACAGCCACAAAAAAAGTAAATGCCTTATGGTAAAGGACTGACACACATTTCACACGCGTACAGGACAGTTTCCTACACCAAGGACGAGTGCCCCGGCATGGGCGCAGCACCCAGCCCACAAAGGACAAGCAGAGCCTCCTCCTGGGCTGGCCGGGGCTCCAGTGGCCACCATGGGCTCTGCACAAAGCCAAGCTGGGTCTGGAAGCAGCACACAGATGTCACCGACAGCATGACCATTTCATCTTTTCAAAGGCTCTTTATATGTAGCCTTCTCTTCAACAAAATATGCTTTTAACCTTCCCTATAACCAAATAGGTCAGTGTCTTCTTTCTGAAACAGCCAATGCATCAAGAAAAAGAGGAAGCAACATCTGGGCAGGCCTTCTTTCCATTTCTTTGTATGTCTGTTCTTAGAAAGCACAGTTGCTGCCCATCAGATAGCACCATGATCCTGCTCTGCGCCATGAACAGCTGGGCTGTGGGGTTCTGTGGGTTTTTGGTTTTGAGAACAAACACACAAAGCCTATTCAGTCTAAGTTCCTTTGATCTGATGATTAGCACTGGCCCAGACTCAGCATCTGGGACAGCTGAGCAGTATGGATACAGTTCTGCACATCACACACAAAAACCAGCTGCTAAGCACAGTCAAGACTGACTGCCTGGTCATCACACCCAGTTAATAAAAATATTTTTTCGAAAGATCCCCGCAAGTCTCGACTCTGACCCACAACTGACTCTGCGTCTGCCCCAACCTCACATCAAGATCTACCTTCACATCAAGGTTTTGTAGTGAGCTTTGATAAAATCTGGAACAAATGTGAAGCAACAACAGAAGTAGTACACTGTAAATATTTACTGCTGCTGTTTGGTTTGCTTATCTATCATCTGCAGCAGGTACTGCATTATGTTCTTACCAGCTCTGGGAACTGCCTGAAGGAAGTTCAGCTTTTACACCATGTGCAAAGCTGAGGATGAGGACAAAACATTCACCCATGCTGCCCAAGTACGTAAATTAAAATCACAATAGCAATATTTAAAGTTTACAGTTTAAAACTAAGTAAAAATGAAACAAACAAATGAAAACCCCCCAAAACAAAAAAGCACAACAAAACAACACCCACAGATCCATTCAAAGATGAAGCCATGTAAAACATTTACCTATCTTCTGAAAAAACTGATAGTTAAACCTGGGTGTTTTACTTTAAGACTGTGGCTTAGAAAAATGACGAGCTCTTAAACACTGCTACCTTTTGGGGGAAGTTTCTCCAGCTCTCTGGAGGTTGTTACTCATAGTTACTCCAGGTTATTCAAGCCTGGCACCAAATGCAGTTGTAGACTACGGGGTCCCAGGCTGAGTTTCTGGCAGATCACTCTTCCTGGGGCTGAACAAGATGGCAAAGACAGGTTAAGAAGCTGCTCCAAAGACAGCCCTCAGCTGCCCCCAAGCACTCTTGGGCCACCAAGTTCAGCACAGGATTGTGCCTCCTCCCCTTCTAAATTTGGGTATTTTAATGTGCAAATACAATTGCTTTCAAGTAACTGCCAACAGCAATAGGAAAGGAACCACCTCTGTTTCTTCAGCACACTGCAACAATTCCAGTTTCAAATTGGTGGAAGTGTCGCTCACCCGAGCATACACATGCAGCCTTCTGTTTTTGTTGTGGTTGTTGCTTTTTAAAATATGCTTTTGCTGTTTCTGTGATTACAGAGCCTTGTTTAAAAACAAATGAAATTTTCAGGAAAAAGCACTGCTATTTCTGTAGTCACCATTAAAGCACCTGCTCTTTTTGAATACGTCTCTGCTTTAACTATAGCTTCCTTTTTTAACTCCTACAACATTACCACATTTCATCGCATCTTAGCTCTGATTAATGCAATATTATTGAACAGACCCTCCGCATGCTCCATCTTCTGAAACCTGTTAGAGCTCTAGGAAACAACATCTTGTAGGCTTCAAATCAGCAAACTCCTTGGCTTGCCATTTTGTAATAGAGCAGATGATGTATTTTGAATTATTTAATATTATTCTTCAAAATGTTTTTTCTTTTATATACTACCTTGCCTATATAACTCTATATAATATCCCCATCCCATAATTTTTAATTTTTATTTACATTGCACAGAATTTTCACTCTGATAATTCAGAACTAGGGACTATAAAGAACAAGCTCAAGAAGTGATGTAGCACTTGCATTAGTGTGATGACTAGGCTGGGAATCCTAAGTTCAGATTCACAGAGATATTTTGTCTCCTGATGTCATACCAAGGTCAGACAAGACAAATGCACATAAATATCATTGTTGACATAGATACGAAATCATTAGGCCCTTCAAACCATGCTGAATCTGCGTAGGTCCTCTATTACATATGTTTTTTGTTTGTTTAAGTGCCTGGAGGCAGGGAAAAGTAACAGAAGTAGCCACAAAAACACTTTCAGGAAGGTGAAAACCCACAGAACTGCCACAGGGAAGTGGGCAAGGCTGGAATAAACACCCAATGCAAATTATCTGATGCATCAGTCAGAAAAGAGTGGTCCATGTGACTTTTAGAGCAGTTCCAAAGACAGGAAATTACCGAAATAGCTAAGCTGTGGCAAAGTTCGTGAACTCAAATTTCAACTAGCGCTGTGTTTGTCACCATTTCTGGCATTATCACTACATGCTCCAGCAGACCACTGACTCATTCTACAGAAAATATCATGCGCTGGTAAGGTGGGAATGAGGTCGAGGAGAGAACCCCCCACCTCCCACAGCAACCATCCTTTTAGACAGATGCAAAAAAAAAAAAAAAAAAATCACAGAAACCAGCTCCTTCATGAAAACATTCAGCAGTGACTGCTTCCCCTGCTGTCAACCTGCTTGCTTTCCACTCCTTCACATCAGCCTTTCTATGTCAGTGTGTCTGTCCTCATTCTTTCCTCAGCCGCTTCCAGCTCTCCTGCCACTCCCTCCTGCAGCAGATGTGCTCCTTAGCTGTTCCTCCTCATCCGGAAAAGACTTCCAGGAACTCCCAGGAACCTGACTGAAGGGGGAAAATACCCCAGCATAAAATGGTATACTCCCTGCTGCCCAGCCTGCCTTTCTGCAGAAAGGGTTTGACAATGCGCAAGACCTCTTCTTTTCTGAATATTGAGACGTTTCTGCTGTTTTTTGTCTTACGAACGATTAAGATCTAGCAGGAGCTGAACAGTTTCGGTATTAAGACATTTTCAGACCACACAGTGTAAATAAAAGTAAGGCATGTTGCAAGCAGCTTGCAGAAAGAGACGTTTGGTTAAAAAAGGTCAGCCCGGCTCTCACGAAAGTGCCATCTTAGGTTTCTTCTCTAACCGCACGCACCAAAACCAGAAGCTCGAAACAAACCAAGCCCAGGCGCTACGCGGGGACCAGCGCCCCCCGGGAACCCGGCAGCGCTCCCCCAGCCCCGGGCGGGCTCGAGCCGAGCCGCGGGCACCCCCAGTGTCCCCCCGGCCCCCGCCACCCGTCTCCCTCCGACTCCTACCGCGGGTCCCCAGGAGCGGCTCGGGTCGCGCTGCGAGGCGGTGGCGCAGGGCAGCAGCTGGGGGCGGCGCCGCCGGGCTCCTCCTGCCCGCCCGCCCCGCCTCGGGCCGGGCCGGGGGCGGGCAATGGCCGCTTGGGGCCGGGCGCTACACAACGGCCCGCCAGGGAGGCCGCATGCTTGCGGGAGGCCCCAGGGCGGGGCCACGGGATCTTGTTTAAAACTCCTGGGTTTCAGCCTCCTGTGGAAAAAAGAATTCCAAATAAATAGAAGTAAAATAAAAGGGGAGGGCGTTGGTTTGTAAGGCTTGTTTACAGGCGTGCGTGAGGGGAAATGCAAGCAGAGCGCCTGCTCGCCTCACGGCACCGGCCGCGGCCCGGAGCCAAGGGCACGGGCAAGTGCAACTTCTTAAGTCTTCATTTTTATTTTAATAAGACCAACGCGCGGTATTCATGACGTGAAACATTTCCGAGAGAGCCTCAGCCCCTCCTGCGTGAAAAATAAGCTGGCGAGTTGCACAAAACAGGCCTGCAAAAAAGGCAATTTCAGTGGAAAGTCTGTTTCACAAAAAAACCCACGGCTCCACCCTGGGCTTTCCCTTGCAGTGAGTCATCTCCTGAAGAGGCAGCCCCGTGACACAGAGGCGGCCAAACCGAAGCAAGGAAGTTGTGCTCCACGTCCAGGGGTTAAGCGCTCGGCCTAACATCTGACCTAATACCAGGAACTGGCTGCTTCAGATGGGAGCTCTGCGGGGAGGCCTGAAAACAAGCAGCACGCCTGCCTCAGCGCTCAACATACACTAACATTAAGCTCTCCTACAAAGTTCTCCTAACTCTTCTGAGGACAGCCAATATCCATTCTCATTAAAGAAAACATGGTGGAGGACACTTAATTTCACCATTTGAAATTTGTTTTGCTATTCCAATATACTCTTTGCCCTTAGGATGGCTGAAAATCTGTAATAGCACAGAGTTTACAGACAAATTTTAAAACGTTCCCAGGATTCCTTCACATTACCAAACCTTCACCTTCCTAGTATTGTATAATACATGCTCCTGCTTGCTAACCCACCTCTGACAGTGACTTAGTGACTTGTACTTCACAGTAGGGGCTAGAGTGCTGTGCTTTTACTTACACCAGAAAACACTTCCAAAATAATCCTACTAATGTTAGTCTTAATACCTAAAACACTGTTTTACCTGGTTCTATAAAACATGCCACCCAAACATGTTTTCCAGGAAAGGTAGGAGAGAAAAAACAGTTTTGTTGTATATAATATACATTTCCTTCAGTAAAATTTTACAAGAATTTTAGACTGAAGATTTTTCACGTTGACCTTTTTTAGTACAAGCAGTACTAACTAAACACTTAATACACATTTTTTTTTTTTCCAACCCTACATGCATTCTTTGAAGATGAGTGAATCGCTCACATGGAAGCATTCAGAGAGACAAAACAAAATAATAAAAATGAAAAACAAAAAGACCTACCATTTTCCAATTAATTTTTTTTTTTTGCCAAGACACTCATCAAAATAACATTGCTCACTGAATCACAGGATTATACAACTTGCGCAGAGAATAAACTCTTTTTGCGTCTGGGATTTTTATGAACAGGATCTCAGAACCTCCTTTTCAACACTAGATTCCTTCATATGTATGCTTTATACACAGCTATTTCATTTAGAAAACTGAACTAGTCATGACGGATATATTCAAACTTCTTAAAGTATACGTCCTGGTTGCATGGGTGGAAGCTGCAGTCAAAGCATCTCTCCTGGGCTGTAAAGCTAGCCAAGAAAGGAAGGAAAGCAGATCAGAAGACAGGAGAAATCCACTCTTACCTGAGATTTTGTCACTGATCATCTTAACCAGTAGTGTTGTGATAGCCCCGTTTCTCCAAGCTCTAAACTGAGATGGCAGTCACAACTTTGTGCTCTTGTGCGTGGTCACCCACAAGCTCTTTTCAGTGGAGGGGCTGTGTTTCTCTCCTCCATACAACTTCAAAATACCATCGTGGCCAATCACTGAAATAAAACAGCTGATGGAACTAAAAAAGAAAATTAATTTTCTTTTTCCTCATCAAAATTTTAGCTAGCAATGCAGAGGCCAAGGCTGTGCCTCTGGGAAAAAAACAAAGTAGTTCAACGCAGGTGAACATCTTAATTTAAGAGTGGCTTGCTGTTGTTTAGCATAAACTATAAGTTTATTCCTAGCAGATCTTAAGCCTGATAAAGACATTCATGATTATTAGCCAAAACTAAGCATCAGCACATGTTTTGATGCAGTACAGTCCCACATTCATTAAGCAGACAGATGGAAAAATTAAGACCACAGAATAGCTCACATTCAAATAAGGCCAGGGACTATTGAGTTAACTTTCTAACTTCTGCCAGCCGAAAGCGGCCACATTAGCTTTACCGGGAGAGTTTTGTTAACCAGAGTAATTTTGACTGAAGCAGGTTAGGAGCAGCAGCTACTCCCATCCGATGAGGGACACAGGGACAGCTACAAAGAGCCAGTTCTTCTTCTGGCAGAACTTTGGAAAAAAAAAACACGCAAAAACATATTTCTACAACTTAAGTACCATTATCTTCTCATGAAGAAAAGCCCTTTGAGCATAATGCCTAGGCTAGAGAGGATATATAAGGATGCTTGTACTGCTGCAACCAGCCTGGTATTTATTCCAGACCTGGCTGTGCTCACTTTGAAGTCGATTGCAATGTTCCATGGATTTAACTAAGGCTCAGGTTTCAGCTCGCTTCTATGAAACCCTCTATTTATCCTGTATCTGTGGCTCTAAGTCCCACACCTTTGATGCTACTTTCATAAACAGAAAACTAGGCTAGCTATGGCAGCATATGAAATATTTTTTCTGACAAGGAAACCATTGTATGGAAACCTCCCTAGCAGCTGTTTTCATACGGGGACTGAGGCATTTGCTTAACATATTTCATTTCTGGAAATTTTTCCACAGGAATGATAACCTCTGAGTCCAGGCTATTTGGGAGCTTTGGGGGGAGCAAATCCCTCTTCCTGCAAAAGCTGTTATGGGCAGCAAATGTTCTTGTCACCAAAAGAAAAAGATACTATGGCATGGTAGCTTTGGCAGCATGTTATATCAGAGAAGAATTAATCAAGTTGCATAACACCACTGTTAAAGGAAACATTTTCTGTAAAGAAACAGATGTTTATAATTAAGTGACGCACATCAGAGCTATTGAAAACCATTTGTAAATGGTTAGGATGAGTTCTTTCATTGTCACTGAAATAAGGGGAACTGTTAAGAGAGCCACGTGAAGCTGATAGATTCAAGCCACGACAAGTCTCTCAGTACACTTCAGTGGGTTTTGGTTCAAGCAGTGAATTTGCACGAGTGTCTGTGAGAATATTTATAATTTTGTTAAAGTAGAGGACAGTTTTGAAGATTGGAGAACTTAAAACAGGAAGAGAGTTTCTGCTGAAATTGAGTCAGGAAGAAATCAAAACCTGTATTTGCCTATGCATGTGCCATCACTATGCTGTCCCATCAAAATCTCAGCTTATACATAGTTTTTCTCGTCACAAAAGAAAGAAAGAAAGGAAGAAAGAAAGAAAAAGAAAGAAAAAGTGAAAAGTGATCCAAAGGTAAGTAATGTAGTGCAATCTGCTGGGAAATGTAGTCAGCCCAAAACAGTAACTTTCACCTCCATAGATGTCTTGATGGCATCTTAATTACAAAAAGGGTCCCTGAGGAAAAAGAAGCGCTTGGGGAAATTTTTGTTAACAATAGAAATGTTAGGACTAAGGCTTCACTATTTATTCAATGACACCTTCTCTGGCTGCTACGGTTCTCCTCTGCTTCCCTCACACCTTCAGAGCAGAAGGGGATTCATGATACTCTGGGAGAGAGCAACACCCATGCCTCCAACTCTTGGAGGAACATGTCTCTCCATTCTTGGAAGAAGAAAGCACATGATAGTCAAGGCCTTTGTGTTTTTAGAATAGAAGAGCAGAACTAGTGAGCCTTTGCCCCTGCTTTGTTCAACAAAAATAATTAAAACCACTGAATTTCACACAGTCCTGGGCAAAAATCCAAGACAGTGAGAATCACAAGAAGAGACATGAAATATAAGTTTCATGTGGATCATGTATTTTCAATGCATGCATGAAGGAATTACCTGGCATAGATATAACACTTTCAGAAATACCCAGCAGGATGTCCGTGTGCAATGATAAGCGTTGGTCATGCTGTTGATAGGTCCTTCATAAAGAAGTGGCTCATGGTTAAAAAGAAAATAGAAAAAAAGTAAGAAGAACCACACCACAGAGATAATCTGTTTGGGAATCTGTATGTTCCTTTTTCTATGGATATGTACAAGTATGTTGTCATAAGTCACATAAGTAGGTATTTGGGGCATAAAATTCTAATATGTGATCCTCTTGTATTTTATGTAAAGATGAAGATCAAGCTCCATCAACATATTCCTGTAACTCCTTAGACCACTATTTCTTCTCTTAAATTCTATTTAGTACCTTGTAGGTGGTTGGCTCAAACAAGTGACAGTGTATTTTGAAAAGTGCCAACTTTTTAACCCCCAAACGTATAAAAATATACAATTACATAAAATACAGAAAACATTTTTGAAAGAACAGTATGTAAGTTTATAAGTTACAGAGCTAGAAGTAACTTGCACATTAAATTATTGCTTCCCTTAGAGCTTATGAAAATAAAGAGATGTTAACAGGAGCTCCCCAAAAGGTCCACTTTGTTCACCTTCAGCAGCATTACATTCGAAACTCCCACAGAGATTCACAGTATAGCTGCTGCCAAAAAGGGACAAGGTCACTCTCCCCTTTCCACCTTCACTTCCAGACATGCTTTCTTTGATCCTTGATAGATCAGCTCAACTGTATCATGAATTCTTAGCAGGAGGGTTTGTGACACTTTTCACCTCAAAAGCACATTAGGAAATTTTACTGGTAAAGTAAATACTATGTCATCGTTTGACTACATCTCTAGAGCAGAATGCAAGTGCAGCACTTTTCCCTAAGAGCTTACAAGAAGAAAAGTACACGAACATACAGTATAACACATATACATATACATACCTCTTAAGACTGGTTTTCAATCATCTCAGAAGGAAACCTGAACCCAGCCTGGAAGTAGAAAACACTCCAGCAGACAGTTCCTAATGTAGTCACAAAAGCCATGCTGCGCAGCTGATATAGGGAGGAAAACAAAAATATTTTCTGCAGTTAAAATTACAGGAGAGATAACGGCAAGAGGGATTTAATATCAAAACTGCTATTTAGCCAGCACAGAGCCCCCAAACCCTCATATGCCCCTCGAACAGAGGTTTACCTTTACTCATATTAACTAGCATTGTATTAGGATTTCAAACCAAATGTATATGGACAATGATGCCACAACCTGGATAAGATAGTTGCAAATGGGGCCTAGTATTCTTGGTGTCAGAGTAGGTGAGACTTTTCATATCAACTCCAGCAGTGTCATACTGCTTTGTGACATTGTGACTCAGTACCGATTCAAATCCAGAAGTCTTTATGGGAGAATCCACAAAATCACAACAGTATTTCCTGCAAGCATTGAATTTTCCTAGTGCCTCTTCCAAACTTCAGCTCCAACCTCATACCTTTCCAAGTGGGTTTGTGCCATAACAGCACACTAACCAGGATGGAGTGATGGAAACTACAATAACTCAATAGCTGGACAACAACCACACCCCTGATTCCACAGATACTGTCTTCTTCCTTCCTTTTTCCACTTCCATTTTTCAGCATTGTATTTCCATCATTAAAATATTTTACTGGTGAAAATTCAAGGATACACTACAAGAGAGTGTATACTCTAAAAGCAAGCAGAACCTACAACAATATTTCTGCAAGTTTTTTTTAATTCTGCCTGTCAGGCAACGTAGAAACTTAAGAGTACCAGCCAGCCCATGGTACAATTCTGGGAGTGCTAGCCTGGAACTTGAGAGATCCAGGTTACCCCACAAGCTTCCTGCATGAGCTTGATGAGGATCAGCCCCTGGAAGATACACATAGATCTGGCCTACATTAATTTTGAGAACTGAGACATCATTTTCCAACTCTTCTTTAAGAAAATTCTTCCGCAGGTGCTCTGGGTTCACTTCTTTATGGTCTTGTTAGCTGATGTAGATTTTGGAAAGGCACACTCAAATGCTTCACTTTTTTTTAGCCAATGAAAGGAACACATGGACCTGAACAAAGTAAGAAGTATTTGTGTTCATTTTCCTTCCTCAGTTTTGTTCCTACTCCTGACCATTCCTTAGTTTTAAACTTCCCATTTTTGCATGTTGTTGCTAAATCATGCAGTTTGCAACTCTTTATGCAGCTGTCATCCTCCCTTATAACTGGCCCTTCAGATGGACAAAATCCCCTCAACACATTATCAAGTGCTTTTATTCCTCTCTCCTGCTTGTTCCTTGAAAGTTCTTTGTACTTGATAGTGTCTCAGGCTTGATGATGCTTCAGAGGTAGCATTACACCTAATATATGTGTTACAGTCCTGAAAAAAAAATTACTGCTTAAAATCCATTTCTTGTATTTCAATGAAATGAAATTAATTAAATGCTGAAGTGATTTATGTGGTCCAGTTTCATTTTCCCAATACATTCATGTCAGTAATTTTTAATGACTTTTCATTGTCCCCAGTTTGGAATACAGGTGATATACTCCATGGCTTAGCTTCATGTATGCTAAGGAATTCATCAACTTCGCCATTTCATAAACTGAACCAGAAATTGTAATGGACTGTACAGACTCCATGTTGTCAAAGGGGCATCTACCTTAGATCTGTATTGGTCTTTAGTACACAGGATTGTTGCCAAAACAATTTTCTCGCACATATTTTGAATTTTCCCTAAAACAATCATGCCTTGAGCTTTGATCTCAGGGCCTGTCAATCTGACACCTTCTACTGTTACTAAATTAATTCACATCAGGATAAAAACTAGTTTTACACTCTGGGCTGTGCACATTTATACACAAACCATCACCTTTCACATGAAATAGAATGAGGTCTTGAAATAAGCAGTTTCATCAAGGAATAACAGATGGAAGTGCTTTAGTTTCCATTTCACGTTAATATAAACATCATTAAACCCTTGAAGTGTTACAATTGGATAACTGTGTTTTACTGCTCGGTGGACGTAACCCAGCTTGTTTTGCTAGGCTGACACCTTGCAACCACACGCTCACGGAAGTCACTGGTTCAGCCATTTGCAGTTCAGACTTTTCTACAGCTTCACTCAGATATAGCTGCTGGTTAACACCCCCATTACTGCTTCTTACACAGTTTGTTTAGATCTGCGTTGGGCTGCATCTTGTGAAAAACTGAACTCAGAACTGCAGTTAACATTTAATTCTGAGGAGCTCTAAATAATTGTTGGATAATGGAAGAAGGTGCTCATGTGGCCCTGGCATGCACACCCCATCTGCACCTGCAGAGTTTAAGCTCCCAACATGGAAAAACAAATGAATACTTGCAAGTATTTTTTAAGCACTTCTGAATGTTGTTCAACTGGGAGACAGGGAAATCCATCGGAATGGGTTCTAGAGCAGTTATTTATTCCCATGTGTCAACTGTGGCAGTTCACAATACCATTTTGAACTCTTCGCTTGATCATTATACATGACTTTCCAGCCCCACAAAGTTTCTGGGTGGAACTTAATATAGCGTAAAAACAGATACCCACCTTTTTTTTTTTTTTTTTTTTTTTTTAATGGTCTCCAGGAAATGAAGAGTGAAGCAACTCAGCCAGCCTGTCACTCAGCAGTATCACACAGTTTTCAAGTCAGGTCAGTAGTTGAGCGGAGGATTTCCTTCCCTTGGAAGTAAGAAAAGAAAGAAAGGTTCTTTAGTAAATTCACAGGAAGTTGAGGATAATTACCCAACTGTAATACAATATTTCAACAGCACATTTCAAAACATTACCTTTGCATTTTCAATTGAAAGGTATTTTGTTGGCAGCAGAATTTCTGAGAAGTGAAACAAGAGTGAAGCCAGTTTTTCCAGCACTCCCTGTAGTCCATTATAGTCCATACGAGGCAAGGGATTTGTACTAAGCTGTCAGTGGTAAGCTCCAATGATTATAACAGCTATGTTTCCCTACAAGCTGTATTAGACTCATGCTGTTTACTACTGATTTTTCAATTATTTTCAATGGCTAAGTGTTGCACTACCTTTCCTGTTATACAAGCGCTACCAATTTCTTTGTTTGGGATTTGCCATACTAAAAACGCAGATTAAAATATTAAAGAAAAACAAAAACTTGCATTACAAAAGTTACATTTACAAAAGTCATTACAAGTAATGACTGCCAAAACATGAGCTATTGCAAGTACTTACACCTATGGCATGAAAGACTTGATGTTCCTTGTCTTTATAGACACCACGCTCTGTATTCCCAGAGGTTCAGAAGAAAAAAGGTTAGTATCCCTAAACAAAAGCAAGCGTTGATGCTTCATGACGTTGTGCAAGCAACATTTTGTCATCTTAACCAGCCCTGATTTCTGTAAAGTTTGAGAAGCAATTTAGAGAACAAATATCTTAATACTTCTATCTCCTTGCCTCCTATCTTACTCTTCCCTTCCCTTTTTACAGCAATGTGCGAATGATTACCTCCTCCTTACTTTCTCATCACTCTACTTCCTCTAATAAGAAAAGAAGATGGGATTTAGAGTTCTCACTCAAAGCTCTGGTTAGCCTTGATTCTTGCTTTGACATCTTGCAGCACCTCCTGCCAGGTCATTCATCCACAGCCTTTCACCTTTACTCTGTTAATCACTATACCTGAATCCTCTCCCGTATCTTCTGCTCTTCTCTCTTCACCTTTAAATCCTATGTTAGGATATACCACATTGAGCTCTCTTTCTATTCCCTCATCTGTTCTTGAGACTAGCAGAACACAGAGTTCCAGCTCTGGTTAAAAGCGATCATTGTGCAACTTGTCAGACCTTCTGATGATTGAATTCAATGCATGGGTCTCCTGTATACAGCAAGCTCTAGGGGAGCTGCTTCACCTCACTAATGGTAGGGGTCTGCACCTCATCAAACTACACCTCCAGCTGCAGCAGCATCTTGCTGGGGTGAAACCATTCTTTGGGACATAACTATCGGAACATAACAAACCATGTCTCATGTACAGAAATAGCATAATCTGCCCATGACTCAGCCAGGAGCCTTTCCCACAATCAGGAAAAACCATGCCATTCAAGCCATCTTTAGTACAGGTCATCTTTTACCTAACATTGCTCAAAATATCCTGCTAAAAAAAGAAAGCACTGAAAGGTTGCCTTTCATAGGTGTCCCAACCTCCCAGGTAGGCACCCTAACCATAGCCTCAATCCTCAGAGAGCTGCATCCCATGATATTTAACCCAAACTCAATACATATTTTTTAGAGGAAGTTCTTTATAAAGAGTTCTTTATAAAGAACAGTTTCGGGTTCTCAGTACTGACAGCAACGAGGCAGTAACTGTATAAGGGGAAGAAGGGAAATTCAGATCTAAAGTTAGAGGTTTTTCTAACAAGCATCGCATACTTAGCTACTAGATTGAATCAGTACACACTTCTTTCCTGTTCTTCAAACTGCAGAGAGCGAGAGTTGCCTGGTGGCAAGGGAGCAGCACAGACAGGCAGCATCATGCCCGTCTCTGCTCTGCTCCGCACCCTTCCACTGGGGCTCTGTGTGGGGAGCCCAGGGAACATGTGCAGGACACAGGCTCAGATGGGATGGGGACTGATCCTTGATGAGTTCAGCTCTCATGCCTTCTCTCTCCAGCTCAGTCACTCTTAATTACAATACTTACAGTTGGCCTCAAATTCTTTTTATTATTATGCCCCTGGACCATGCTTTAAACCTTACAAACCTCCCTTGGTTTGCAAATAAGCAAACAAAGAAATAGTAGCTGATTTGTAAAAAAATCATCATCATAATGAAAAAAAAGAACCAGCCAGTAAAATCTATAATCTGAGATAATAATAGAGTTCAGAGCACAAAGAAGTGAGAGATTGGTGATAACAGTTAAGACTCAGACCCTCAGTATATTAAAGTACATGACATGGTGAGTCAGAGCCCTCTTCTGGAAACAGGGAAACACATTTTGTCTTATCTTTAAATAGTTGTACTACTTCACCTCCCCAAATATTTAACACCTACAAATATGAGCCACTGACATTCCATCTTTCTTTAATTTTAATATAAGCCTACAGCAAGGAATGAAGAAAAAAAAGTTAGAGAAAACATTGTATGTGACACTCAGATGTAAATAAATCAGAACTATGGAGGTGCCTAAATTTACAATTCAGTTGCAGATTGTGGCTATTTTATTCTCAACTGCATTAATCAAATTTCTGAGATTTCACAAAATTCAAGTATTCTGGGAAGATATATGCACATAATTCTTATTTTACAGTTACACTTGGATTTGCCAATAGAGGGAGTCCTTTTACTGTCTACCAAAACTTTATAAAAGTGAATATTCACAGAGATTTCCAGTAATGACTGTGCCCCTGCTGTGCAACTATCATTGCACTAATAGCAAGAATGAAAAAGGTTGGCAAAATAAAGTCACCTCGGGGTATTTAGCAGATCAAAACATGGGGTAATATCAGCCATCCAATCACCAGAAGTGCACTGGAGAATTCAAGTGGCCATTTGTGTCATTGCAGCAATTATATCTATGGGCACAGCTATAAAAAAAATCTATGAGAATAATTACTTTAAAACATATTCAGAAGAATTATGCCAGAAACTACAGAGGAACTATATAGTTCCCCTCTGTTGGCAGATCTACGTTTAACTGCAGAACTGGTGTGAGTTCTTCCCTGATGTTGTAGTTAGTATTTGTCACACAGCACTTACATGGTTAACTCCTTCCGAGGTTCAGAATAAATCAGCTTTCTTCTACATGGTCATTTCATTAAAACATTATGTAACTTTAATCACGACAGAACTAGCTTGTACACAACAAGATCTTCCTGCCTTCACTTGCCCTTTCATCACAACATGAACCAAACTGTCTTTTGACTTACGAAAATGTTAATTTAGTATTTTGGAGCCATTGTTTGGACTGTTATTATCTCTGGTGCTGACCCCCTAACGTGAAGTTGCCAAATCCCTTCTGACTCAACAGAAGGAATTCAACAGCAGAGTTGATGATGATATGAATCATGCTACAGATCAGGTTGGACTCATCAGCTTAGTGCATTGAAGGAAGGAAAAAAAAAAAAACAAGTTCTACTTATTACACCAAAACAACCCTTTTACAACTATCATATATGCCAGGGCTAGCAAAGTTCTGTGGAAACGTTAAGTAACCAAACCAAGAACTAAGGAACAGTCATGTTTATTTGCATATATGGATGATGACTTACTAGCAGTATCATAATACAGAAGGACAAAATATGAGGTTACAGCCACATCTGTGTGACTGGAAATTGCCATTTCCATGGCAGTTAAGACTTAATTGCTCATGAAGCAACTCATCAACCTCCACTTTTTTTCAGTCTGACATATTTTTGTTGTTGTTTTCGTTTTTAATAGAAAAGACAATAATAACTGCATCAGTCCCTTCCCCTCCCTTTCACTGGGACCTGGGTTTACACTGAGATTCTAATCCCAACAAATTCTCTTCTGAGATCAGCTCAAAGCAGGCAGCCAGTTCCAAGGGAACTCAGAAGTGAAACAAAACCTGAAGGTAATTGTTTATGGGGGCTAAAAATAGGATTTTGTCTTCTTCACTTCCAAATGTGTAAACCTCATCATCTTCTACTCCTTGTTAGCACTGCAAACAGATCAGCTTTGCAAGTTTTGGAACTCTGGTCATTTTGAATAAACATTCCAGCCTTTAAAATGTTTACAGACTAAACTGCAGAGCTAAATGTTTATGTTGCACTGAATAACTTCAGCATCGTATTTAACTGAAAGGCTCCTAAAGTAATATTGTTTCTATCAGTAGGTGAAGACACATACTACTGCAACAACCAGAATTTTAAACGAAGAGATTAATACCAGTCCGTCTGTGAATATTTAGCACATGTCTACACAGTAGGCTGTATAGTTTACAGGCTTCTAAAAGTTTAAGTGGTTTCTAACTCTGAATGTGTTCCTAGGTCTTCTCAAAAGAAATCATTATAACAAGTAGCTTATATGAAGACTAGAACATTGCTTTCTGAGTTTCAAGTGTTATATTCCTCCCTTAATTTATTTTAATGAGAAATAAAACCTGGGCCTCTTATCTTAAAACACGTGGCCTCAGATAATGCTAGGACCAGCATCTGGATCTTACTTTTACACCTGTGCAAGACAAGAGTGAAGTTTTGCTTATTTTTAAGAATGCCTTATACTTTTTCTGATGTGCACGGTTACATATGGTTGATTGCCTTCAGTGGAGGTTTGGTCTTGTCCAGAAGAAGTAATTTCTGGAACAAAACATCTGTTCTTGACCAAATCTCTACTCGGTTTTATCTAAGGACCTACTTTGTACCTGCTCAGGTTAATTTGAATCATGTCTCTCTCTCCTTAGCAGTTACATTTTTCTCACTCTTTGTGGACAGATTCAATACCTAATAGTATGTAAATCTGAAAGTATGTCATTCACTGCAAAATATTGCTTGGCTAGCAAAATGAAAACAACCTGGGGCATAATATTTCTTCTAAGAAGAGCACCACCACGAGGACAGTTCCGTGGTGGCACTGGCATGAAGGACACATTATTTGTTGCTCTGCTTCTCATGTTAAAATTTTCCACATTAAAGCAATACAATGCAGGCAAAGATATTTCTTAACTTCTGTGGTTAACTTGTATGTTTGCATTTTACTGTGAGGTTCAGATGGATGTGTTTTCCACGAGGTCAGGAGAGTTTGCCCTGGATCAGCTCCTCCGGGGTTCATACCATTACACATTTCCTGTTTTGCACATGACAACACAGTAAGCTTTTCAAAGACACAAGCTGTGTGCATAAGCCTTCTGAGCTGATTTACTACCGTACTATTGCAACAGTCAGACAGTATAAAACTGGAGAAAAGCCCTCTTGACTGAAGCCTTTGTCATCTTCCTATTGAGTCATTCTGAGCCCACCGCTGAAATGAGAGGAATTCAGAGTGACCACCTCAGGATTTAGACTGGATTTTCAACTCCTTAGATGTAAAATGATCAGATTTTGCCTTTTGGACCTCAGGCTTCCTATAGCTA
The DNA here is from genome assembly GCF_013377495.2 of Cygnus atratus. NCBI lineage: Eukaryota > Metazoa > Chordata > Aves > Anseriformes > Anatidae > Cygnus > Cygnus atratus. The sequence continues at coordinate 33,684,339 of NC_066368.1, forward strand.
TTTCTTTGGAAGAGGAGCTATGTCACAGTTGAAAGAGGAAGACTGGGTAATAGTCTGAAAGCTGTATTATGCTTGAAAGCTTCCTGGTAACATCCCTGATCTGAGCCCCAGGGAGGCAGAAAACTTCTTTGCGAAGAGGGTCTGGTCTGCAGATGGGAGCCTCCATTCCCTTGAGGAGAGAGTCATCTATGAATAGAACTCGCCATGATTTCTTCATGACACAAGTCTGGATGGTACATGTGCTACGAGTCCTTGGTTGATCTGACTTTGGAGGGAGGACTTGCACAGATGCCTCTTCTTCTGTCTCTTCACATTCCTCGTCTGCCACTCCCAGAGCCTCGTACCTATTCAGTAGTGGAAGCTGAGCAGGCAGACAGGGACTTCTCTTGTGGCTCCGTGTAGTAAATTGCTTCCACTCCTCGGTGTCCCTCAAGTTGCTGCCTTTACCCAGATGTAGACCAGATGCTGGGCCTGCCTCAGCAGTGGCCATGCCAGGTTAGCATGTGCATACCTGAAAAGACAGAGCACGGCTCCATTCATCTATCACCTGTTCAGACTCTCAGATGCTTCTTGGCCTCCCCACCTCTTCCCAAAGCTTGGCCACCAGGCAGAGCAGTTCATCCACCTGGGCACACCTCACAGAGTTGTGCTTGCTCTCGCCCTCCATCTCAGGTAGCAGCACCAGGCACACCCCACAGCCTGAGAGGCAGGTGGTAGCATAGACTGCACAGAGCTCTGGCACCATGTCTGCAGCTCATTGCAACACACCTGACAGAATACTGCTCAGTGCATTGCCGTGGGCAACGGGGGCCACCAGGGCTGTAGCCCACACGTGCTGGTGAGCAGAGCAGGTGGGCAGCGCAGGCCGCGTGCTGACAGAGCGACAGGTGTCCGACATTTTGTGCCAACAGCATTCTCCCTGGACTCCATGTGGCTTCCCACTGTTTGAGCTGGCCACGCACTCAGCCAAGGTGATCATCTGTGTCGGAGGAGCTCCACTAGCACTTTGCAAGTTTCGTAACAACACATCACCAAAGACTCAGTACAGATGCACCATTTTTAATGCACCAGTTCCTGAACCAACTTTTAAAAACTGGCATCACTACTACTTTTCCACAAACTGCTTCACCTATGCTCATTGTGGCAGGCCTCACCCCATACTCTTCACAGGGTACGTTCCTGCAAACAGGTACCTCATCCCACTATATCCCTGTTCAGGATCCCTTATCTCATAGTGACTACACCACCACTACTACATAAACAACAACGCTCCCATCACTGACACCAGTCCTAAAATTATTATACTCTCAGAAATGATGTGAGCAACACGTTGGTTACCGCAAGACTGAGAATGCAAAATCCTACCTCTTCATAAAACAAAACCAAAACAAAAAAATACACAACATATTTTAGAGCAGGGGGTATCCTTCAACAAGTTAGTTCCTAGGAAGAGTTTTCAAAGTAGCAGTTAAAATCAAAAGGAAAATTGGCCAGAGTTCATACCCTATTTATTATGGGGAAAAACAAAAACAAAACAAAAACTAATCCAGCTCAAAGGAAAAAATCTGTTTTGCCATTGTCTCACTTGAAATTATTCTGATAGCCTATTTAGCATTACCTCTAGCCAGATTTTATACAGAGCTGTTAAAAAAGCAGTATCACAGCAAGGAGGAAATTACTTAATTTCTCTAGTTAGCTATGCATTTTCCTTTGTTTCATGTATTCTGTAGATCAATTTTCTGGAAGTTCAGAGTTATTTAGATCTTGAATATGTCCAGTGATTTACCATAAATTTGTTTCTCTGCTATATTGCAGATAAAGCTGTGTTTTCGAAGGAATTAACATCTTTGAAAGTCTTCTCCAAGGATCTTTTTAAAGAGAGGGCAACACCGAAAGCATAGAAATAATGAAGAGAAGTACAAAGGAAACAACCAGGGAGAAGAACAGTTTTGTGTTTTCTTTATCTGTTAAAGAGGAGATGCAATTTAAACATCCATCTGAAAGGCCTGATGTTGATCTTTGAAACCAGTGCAGAGGAGAAGGGTAGACTTTTAACCTGTCTTTTATCAGCCAAGTGACACTGAAATTACACTTGACACTGAAGACTTGGTATAACTCTCACTTCCTCTAAGCTGAAATCGCTGTTCAAACTGTGACGCTTGGTCCCTCATACGCATTTCTGTTGCTCTCTGATCGGGCAGCAACTTTGTCAGTTTTAGAACTCTTCAAAGAAACTGTCAAGTTTGTCCAAATATGGGACACGTTTTTGAAGTACAGCTTTTCTCTGGACATGAAGCTGAATTACCAAACAGGACTTGACCAACTAATAGAACCCCCAAACTGGGATCATTATGCAAACTAACAGAACTCTCTCAACTGAAGAATCCTGTGCAGTACGTATGGCAGAACAGCAGGAGGGGATGAAGGCAGTTGTCCTTTTCTGGAGCTGCAGCCCAGCTGGCTGGCAGCACACTGGGAATCCCAGCTGTTTAAATGTTGCAGCAAAGACTGCTCTCTCCTCTCTCAGCTCTACTGTGTTATTCTTGCCCCAGAGGAAGATCTGTGCTGGAAATGTCTGGGTCCTGTGCTCCTGCAATGGGGAGAGGAGGACACAGACAAAGCAGAGCAGCAAGCAGTGCATCGTTCTGCAGGACAATGCTCTCCAAACTCAACATTTAGGAATTAAACTCAAAGTGAGAATTTAAGCAAGCACATAGAAATGTCATCATTTCTTTCTGGCATTTCCAAGGATGCTGGCAAATAAAGTATGTCATCAGATCACCAGACCATATCCAGCTTCAAAGATAGACTCTTTCACTTCACACGCAATGAAAAACAGCTGCAGGGAGCAACCTGATGTCTGCTTGAATCCTTCAATGAGCTCTGCACAGGCAGATCCATGAACAGGGATCCACATGGGTGCAGGGACTCTTTGCATGGAATTCAGTACAGGACGGGAGCTGAATGCTGTCCTGACAGCTGTTTGGTGGCGTGCGAGACCCTAGCTGGTGAGCTCACATCAATCCTCAACAGGCACATGCTCACCTCTTAAAATAGTACATTCTGGCAACAGATTGTAAAAAGACCCACAGATATAGATGCTATAAAACATAATTACCATCTCAGCCCACACCATGGCCTGCCCTTGCCTATGATGCATAGCAGAAGAAGGTTTTACTCTCCAGGACTCTGACAGCTCGGCTTGGTGACTTTCCATCCCTGCAGAACATGACAGAAATATCAGTGGAGGGATTTTTATCTATTTTTCTATCATGAAATGTTTTCACAAGAGTGACATCATAGATGCTAGAAATGGAAAAAAAATAATCACAGATTCATTTCATTATATTCCATGCCCAAACAAGACCGATCCCAACTGTACATTTTCCTGTGCTCTGGCCAAGCTCATCATGCATCTGAAAATGTGTTTCCACCGCCTCCATATTTGCAGCTTAATGCAGTTCACCCTCAGCAGAATGTAACAGATCCACTTTCCTGGCTACAACCTGTTCGTTTCTGTCGTATAACTGTTTGTTTACTCCCTTCACTCACTGATGTTCGTGTACCCCAAGTATTTGCAGGCATCTACCCTGAACTCTTTGCACTTTGGTCATTGCCTAGCCCAAACAGATTCCCCCACCCTGAGTTTGAAAAAAAACAACAAACCTAATTCCCCATTCTTGGCTCTACTAACGTATTCTGTGATGTGCTGATTGAGTGTTTAATCTTTCCTCTGTGTATATTTTCTGGTCTGTCCATATCATCCAAATGTAGTAACTGAGTTCTGAATATTAATTCAACGACCAGTACTTTCAATTCATGTTTGTCAAATCATAAATTCTTCTATGTAAAATAGATTAATAAACAGAATAAACATTTGTTCAGTGTTATCTCCCACTATACCTTGCATTTGTAATCTATTGTTTCTAATCCTGAGTTCAACTTGAAATTTATTACATTATAAACTTTTAAAATTTGTTTGAAGCTTATCAGTTGAAACTCTACAGTCCTAGTAGCAGAAGTTTAGGAGCCATTTACTTACCACTTGTATCAAATGAGTCTCACTTCTAAATATATGATCAAAACCAGAATAGTTGGGGAACTTCATTTAACGCCTCCCCTTCTCCTCCCAGAATCTGTCGGGAGGAAAGGAAAAAAAAAAAAAAGAGACTTTGGTGGTGCAGTCAGGTTACTAGATTCGAGTTATTAATAGGAACAACTTAGCTTCTTTATTGATCTTGTACATAAGAAGGAAAATGATATATATTTTTAAAACAGTCTAGTATTCATATTAAATATTAGCATCAAATAGATAGCAATAGATTAACATGGTGAAATCACAAAATTCAAGCTGAAGTTCCACTGTGTTAGGTGGGTAAGAGGGAACTTGCTTCAGAATACCCTGCAAAATTACTCCTAATGTTTTTGAAGAAAGTTTATATTCCAAGTCCACTTGGGTTTCTAGTCAGGAAAGGCCCAGGGAAGCAGGAGAGATCTCCTCTCAAGATAACCCTTTAACAGCTCACTTGGAAACTGGATATGCAGAGGGATAGGAATAGGGCAGTAGAAAATGCATGCTTAGAACAAGAGAAAACAGCAGCTGCTATTATAGATGTGAAACATTTCTGCTTGTAAGACAGCTTGAAAGCTGCAAGGCAGTAATAAGTACTTGTAACTTAAATTTAAAAAAAAAAGATACCTCTAATTCAGTACCTAATTCCACGCGTGTAATTCTAACCATTACCAAATGACCAACTGAGTGCAATGAAATAAGGACAAGCCAGACAAGGTCATAGGACATTTGGGTGAGATTTTAAGCACGATTCTAACTCCACTCCCAAAGTCAAATGAGCTTTTACTAACCCTGTCCTTAATAAATTATCATTTACATTGATGCAGGTACTGATCCTATTAGTAGTTACATACAAAAGGCACTTTATATGTCTCATAATTCCACAAGCGTTGGGGTTTCCATTCACCAGGTCATCTAATAAACGCAGTTAAAGACTGCAGCACAGCACTTCTGATAGAAAAAACATCTCAACAGTCCTCAGTGTAATTGCAATAAATCAATAATTAATTGCTGAACATGGTATGTAATGGAAGGTTGAACTGAAAGAGATGTCTTTCACCTCTGCTACAGTTTGATAGCAGGAAGACTCCTTGGAACCTACAGATTTCCATAGGCTGCTGGTTGGAAAGGAAACATTGTGCACATTCTATAAGGCTTCTGTGAGAGGCAACAAAAGTTGTCCTTCCTGCGAAATGTACACAGAATGAGAATATCTCCTGCTGGACAGCCTGGACAAAGAACTGAAACTGCCAAGAGATGAGGAAAGCTGCCAAAGGAGAGGGAAGAAAATCAGGCAACAAAGAAGTGCTAACATTTAATCAACGAAGTCTTCAGGGTAGGGAACAGCAAACTTACAAATATGTACAGTTGCCGTACACAGCACTGCCTGAAACAGGAAAGAGCCAGGGATTTTAGCTAGGGAGCATGGTAAAAGAATTTGAACAGGAAACAGAGATCACATTACCGTCTTGAAATGTATGATTTTTAGAGAGGACCCAGCTAGGTAATAAAACAAACAGTTGCAATCCTATAACCCCTTTTAATACTACAAATAGTAAAAAAAGGTAACATATAAACTAAAGTTAGGATGCTACATGGTCTGACCTGCCCGTAACCTTATGCGTTACCACCTGTAAACCTCAGGCAATGTAGTCTCCAACTGCACTTGGTAAAGCAACATGCACGTATGTCAGACTACAGATGCTTTCACATAACATTTTGCTGCCAGTCACCAATATCTATGTTTTGTTTTATTCAATTATTTTCTAGACCAAAATAAAATTTTGTTCAATTGTTGCATGGGTACCAGACAACTAAGCTATTAAAACTTCTGTGCGGAACTAGAGGTGTGCAGCCACCCAGTTGTTAAGACCATGACTTCAAAAAGAAAAAAAAATAAAAGAAAATTTTCTCCATATCCAAGGCAGGTATTGAAACTCAGAAAACCAACACCAGCATATTCCAGAGAATATAGCCAATGATATGGTACTGGTAAATCAAGAGAATATTTAAATTCTATCCTCAAATAAACTGACATGTTTTTTCATTCCAAGCAAGCATTTTCATATGCACTTTTATATGAGTTTGGGAAGGAATTTCAAAGAATTCTTTTTTTTTTCTTTCCTACTCTCATGTAGTGAGGGCAGACATAAACAAGAAGTTACACCTGACTGTGGAAACTGAGCTGGTGCATTACTGCCACAGAGAGATTAGATACTACTAAAATTAAGAACATGGAGCCACGTGTCATGCTTTGCAGCATAGTTAGTTCTCACATTACAATCTTAAGCATATGTTTCTTCAGTAGCTTGCAATTCAGTGTAGTTGAACAAGGTATGTGTCTATGCATTTGTATATGTATATGCATGCTATATTTCAAATAAATGTGGCAATTACTGTATATACTTTCTACTGGAGTTTTTGTAGCTGCACATTAGGAATAGTATTAGTTGGATTGTGCATATAAGTAAGAAAGAATAAAATGCCATCCATTTATTTGCATGATAAGTGAAAGCAATCCTGTGTAAGGGTCTCTTGATTACCATTAAGTGTACAAAAGATTATAAAAAACATACAGTAGCTGGCACTGAACTCTACGTGGCAGTAACGCACCAGCTCAATCTGCACAGCCAAGGCTTAAAATGGTAGGGAATTATATGATACAGGTGTTAATAGGAAGGTATTAGGACTGGGCCCTATGAACAATGAGAAAAAGAAATGAAGAAACCCTGAAACAAAAACTAAAGAATTTATGGCTTACTACACTTTGGGAAAAGCATCTTCCCCTCTCCCTCTTCTGCATGACATGAAGGGCAAAAATTGCCCTTCATCTTTCTTACAATGTATTCATGCTTGGCGCAGTCTTAAAAACCTGCTTATATTTTAAGGTCATCCTCTCGGGCTTTGTAGAATCTTTTGAAACAGAGCTCTGCAATTTTCCATCCTAAGACATCCGATAGCCACACTAAAAATAGCCCCAGGGCAGTTCCTCTGATTAAGATATACCTACTGGCATGTGTCATGCTGATCATAGTTCAGAATCCTCTTGGACCCTCAAACTACTGCTGATGCCCTAAAGGCTGTAACAGATTGAGTGTGCTCTTCAAACTATCATTAATAAATTATCTCATAATAATCCATGTTAGAACTATATTTATGCACATCAAGTGTGCAGAAATACACATACATACAACTTACTGCATTCTCCGGCCATGTGGAGGAGGGGATACAAATCAGTGAGGAGAGGACATGAAGAACATCTTAGCATTATTTGCACAGCTGTGCTGTCATTTTTACCCTTTGCATTACATCTTCCAGTATTCCTACCCCAACCAGTTAAATACTCAACCAAATCAACAAATTACCTCAAGTAATTTGTTAAGAGCCAGTAGTTAGAAGAGCTAGCCAAAATCCTGGTTCTATGACTATCCAGCCACACACTTGGAAGAAATTTGAATGAGCGTGCCCCTAGGGCCCCCTACAAAAACCATCTCGCCAGAAGGGCTGCTAGGATGTCCACCAGTAATTTGTACCCTGGTGCCTCAGGATAGACTTCCTATAGCAGTTTGCAGCAGAAATGTTTCTGGGCAGGCTTTGATTTACATTTTTCTTCATATACATCAAGTAGTTGCATTCTGTGTATAAGCAGAATAAAAAACTATCAAAAAGAATAAAAGGAATAAAAAGTGAGGCTACTTTTAATACAGAAAGGATTATTAACCACTGGAACTGACTACAAAAGAAATGGTTGATACCTTACCTCTGTTGTGTTCTTTTTCAGATCAAGAAGACATTTTTAGCCGAAGATATTAGAATTCTTAGGAAAATTCAGTAGCTTGCACACTAGACTTAGTTGGAATAAACATTTTAGAGTTAGATCTTCCTCACAGCATTTGAGGTGAAGGTTTTGACACACTTCTACACAAAACCCCATTATCCACTGAGGCATCCAGTAGCATCAAGTATATTTTTAATAAGGTTGCTACTTTGCAGCAGTGGAAGGGAAGAAATATGAGTGCACAGAAATAAACAGTTGAACACAGCGCTAAAATGCAAGCCCGAGGGAACAGTACCATATTCCAGCCACGTCTGAAGGGCTGAACGGTCAACTAATTAAGTCTTTTTGTAGACAACTGGCAGAGTCATATAACAAGGATTTTTTTTTGTTCTATTCCTTCCCGAGAAAAATATTGAGTACATTGAAAGGTACGCACATCAATAAAACTTGCTGGAAAACACTCACAGAAACTACAACATCAAATCTATGATCATCAGATCTGTTGTGCCTGCACAAAGCTATATACTACTGCTGACACAGGGTAATATGCATCTGAGCTTCAAAATAGCTGGGATTCCATCATGAAATCTCCTTACACACCTAAAAGTTTTCCTCTACGCAATGTAATAGCCAAATGAGAGGCAATGAAGAGGTATATGGGTGAAGGCAACCCCTCAAAGCATACATTTGTCTACCAAAAGGCAAACACAATTTTCTGGGCACAATACACAGCATTCCCTATTTCTTTTGGTAGTCATATTTTTCCACTTGGTGATTTGTGACCTTGATTCTGCTATTTGTTTCAGAAACATCAGCCAGGGCAGACACTGGCACTTTCCAGGTCAGATGCAGATTCATACTCTGTTCCTTTCACTGTTTAAAATGGGACCAAGAACTGATCAGTCGCGGGCTTTTCATTTGTTTTACTTGTCTGCAAGGAGCACATTTTATTCGTTCACCACTGACTGTGGCTTTTCAAACACTGTGAAAATACTTCAGCTAAATTTGTCAAGCTGAAGAATTAATCTGCTTGAAAACTTCAGCAAGCAGCTCATTTTTCCCTCCTGCTCCTCTGTCTGCATTACAACCAACATATTACCCTTTTTTAATGTCACATTTTTTTCCATAATCATGCTCCTGCTAGGAAATATCTGCTGCATGTACTGCAGATGACACTCCCCAGTAAAGCTGGCTCTTTTTCACTGTAAGCGTTTGCTGCACTGTTGTCTGGTGCCACCTCCAAATTCTTCTCTTCTCTACTTGTTGTTTCTTTACAGCAGCTACTGTGCAAACCACATGGCATAGCTAGAGATCACTGACAACAGCTCTGAGCAGAAGCAGCGTGCCACAAAGCTGCCCTATTTCCCAATTCTGTCCAATCAGGCCAATACTGATGTACCCAGTGATGCACAACAGCATTTTGCTTGTGACTACTATGCATGGTAGATATGAAATTGATTTCAAAACGGGATGTTCTCAGTGGAAGATTTTATGCTTAGTCTTCCCAAACATCTAAACTTATTTGAACTCCTGTGTTCAGCCTCAATGTAGGGAGGAAAATTTAAACTATGAAGACACTTGATAACCTTCTCTTCATCAAAAGCAGAGTGCAAGAGAACAAAACAGCTGCAGTTCAAGAAGGAGAATGGTGACTTCAGAGATCCCATCAACACATGATGTGATCATTTTCTACATACAGTGATCATTTCTGGTCGTAAAAACCCACGTATAGGACTACAGCAATGGACAAAATAGATGGATCTACACAGATAGAAGGGATCCAGGGGACGATCCAGCAGATGATCCAGCTGGGCCTTGTGCTGTGTTTGGCAAAACACAGGACAAAAGACAGTCCCATATAACTTAGACAGTCTAACTAGAAAAAGGGGACAACAGAAGTGAGAAGCCAAAGAAGGAAAGGGACTTTCCTAAGACCATGGAGTAGGTCTGAGCTGAATGATATGATGATGATATTGAAGAGAGAAGCCTGAAGGCTATCAAACGGGACTTTAGGGGACTGGGACGGTTAGTGGATGCAGCGGGAGTACAGGTGGTATTTTTGTCTATCCCTGCAGTGGCAGGGAGGAGTACCGAGAGGACACGGAAAGCCCACCTGATAAACACGTGGCTCAGAGGCTGGTGCCAACACAGAAATTTTGTTTTTTTTGACCATGGGGCGCTTTACTCGGCCCCCGGCCTGGTGACCGCAGATGGGTCCCTATCTCTAAGGGGAAAACGGATCCTAGCCCAGGAGCTGGCAGGGCTCGTTGAGAGGGCTTTAAACTAGGAAAGAAGGGGGATGGGGCTGAAATTAGGCTTGTTGGAGCTGTACTAGGGGGAACGATGGCAAAGACGGGGAAGAAGGCAATGGCCCAACTGAAGTGCATCTACACTAATGCACGCAGCATGGGTAACAAACAAGAGGAGCTGGAAGCCATCGTGCAGCAGGCGGGCTATGACTTGGTTGCCATCACGGAAACGTGGTGGGACCACTCTCATGACTGGAGTGCTCCAACGTCTGGCTATAGGCTCTTCAGGAGGGACAGGCAGCACAGAAGGGGTGGTGGTGTGGCTCTCTATATTAGAGAGTGTTTTGATGTTGAGGAACTTGAGGCTGGGAATGATAAGGTTGAGTCTCTGTGGGTTAGGATCAGAGGGAAGGCCAACAAGGCTAGCATCCTGGTGGGGGTCTGTTATAGACCACCGAACCAGGATGAGGAGACAGATGAGGAGTTCTACAGGCAGCTGGCAGAAGCCGCAAAATCATCAGCACTTGTTCTCGTGGGGGACTTCAACTTCCAGGGCATATCCTGGAAGCACAACACAGCCCAGAGAAAGCAGTCTAGGAGGTTTCTGGAGAGCATGGAAGATAGCTTCCTGACGCGGCTGGTTAGAGAGCCTACCAGGGGAGGTGCCCCGCTAGACCTTCTGTTCACAAACAGTGACGGACTGGTGGGAGATGTGGTGGTCGAGGGCTGTCTTGGGCAGAGTGACCACGAAATGGTTCAGTTCTCTATTCTTGGCGAAGTCAGGAAGGGGACCAGTAAAACCGCTGTCTTGGACTTCCGGAGGGCTGACTTTGAGCTGTTCAGGACACTGGTTGGCAGAGTCCCTTGGGAGGAGGTTCTGAAGGGCAGAGGAGTCCAGGAAGGCTGGGCACTCTTCAAGAAGGAAATCTTAATGGCTCAGGAGCGGTCTGTTCCCACGTGCCCAAAGACGAGCCGGCACAGAACTAGACCGGCCTGGGTGAACAGAGAGTTGTGGCTCAAGCTTAGGAGAAAAAAAAGAGGGTTTATAATCTTTGGAAAAAAGGGAGGGCCACTCACGAGGACTATAAGGCTGTTGCGAGGCTGTGCAGGGACAAAATTAGAAGGGCCAAAGCTCATCTGGAGCTCAATCTGGCTACTGCCGTTAAAGATAACAAAAAACATTTTTACAAATACATCAACACAAAAAGGAGGACTAAGGAGAATCTCCATCCTTTACTGGGTGCGGGGGGAAACTTAGTTACAAAAGATGAGGAAAAGGCTGAGGTACTCAATGCCTTCTTTGCCTCAGTCTTTAGCGGCAAGACCAGTTGTTCTCTGGATACCCGGTACCCTGAGCTGGTGGAAGGAGATGGGGAACAGGATGTGGCCCTCACTATCCACGAGGAAACAGTTGGCAACCTGCTACAGCACTTGGATGTACGCAAGTCGATGGGGCCGGATGGGATCCACCCGAGGGTACTGAGAGAACTGGCGGAGGAGCTGGCCAAGCCGCTTTCCATCATTTATTGGCAGTCCTGGCTATCAGGGGAGGTCCCAGTTGACTGGCGGCTAGCAAATGTGACGCCCATCTACAAGAAGGGCCGGAGGGTAGACCCAGGGAACTATAGGCCTGTTAGTTTGACATCAGTGCCAGGGAAGCTCATGGAGCAGATTATCTTGAGGGTCATCACGCGGCACTTGCAGGGCAATCAGGCGATCAGGCCCAGTCAGCATGGGTTTATGAAAGGTAGGTCCTGCTTGACAAACCTGATCTCCTTCTATGACCAAGTGACACGCTTGGTGGATGAGGGGAAGGCTGTGGATGTGGTCTACCTTGACTTCAGTAAGGCTTTTGACACTGTTTCCCACAACATTCTCCTCAAGAAACTGGCTGCTCGTGGCTTGGACTGGTGTACGCTTCGTTGGGTTAAGAACTGGCTGGATAGCCGGGCCCAAAGAGTTGTGGTGAATGGAATCAAATCCAGTTGGAGGCCGGTCACTAGTGGAGTCACCCAGGGCTTAGTGCTGGGGCCAGTCCTCTTCAATATCTTTATCAATGACCTGGATGAGGGGATTGAGTGCACCCTCAGTAAGTTTGCAGATGACACCAAGTTAGGTGCATGTGTCGATCTGCTCGAGGGAAGGAAGGCTCTGCAGGAGGATCTGGATAGGCTGGACCGATGGGCTGAGGTCAACTGTATGAAGTTCAGCAAGGCCAAGTGCTGGGTCCTGCACCTGGGGTGCAACAACCCCAAGCAGAGCTACAGACTGGGAGATGAGTGGTTGGAAAGCTGCCTGGCAGAGAAGGACCTGGGAGTACTGGTTGATAGTCGGCTGAATATGAGCCAGCAGCGTGCTCAGGTGGCCAAGAAGGCCAACAGCATCCTGGCCTGTATAAGAAGCAGGGTGGCCAGCAGGTCTAGGGAAGCGATTGTCCCCCTGTACTCGGCTCTGGTGAGGCCGCACCTCGAGTACTGCGTTCAGTTTTGGGCCCCTCGCTACAAGAAGGACATGGAGGTGCTCGAGAGAGTCCAGAGAAGGGCGACAAAGCTGGTGTGGGGTCTGGAGAACAAGTCTTATGAGGAGCAGCTGAGAGAGCTGTGGTTGTTTAGCCTGGGGAAGAGGAAGCTCAGGGGAGACCTCATCGCTCTCTATAGGTACCTTAAAGGAGGCTGTAGCGAGGTGGAGGTTGGTCTATTCTCCCACATGCCTGGTGACAGGACGAGGGGGAATGGGCTAAAATTGCGCCAGGGGAGGTTTAGGTTGGATACTAGGAAGAACTTCTTTACTGAAAGGGTTGTTAGGCATTGGAATGGACTGCCCAGGGAAGTGGTTGAGTCGCCATCCCTGGAGGTCTTTAAGAGACGTTTAGATGTTGAGCTTAGTGATATGGTTTAGTGGAGGTCTTGTTAGTATTAGGTCAGAGGTTGGACTGGGTGATCTTGGAGGTCTCTTCCAACCTAGACGAGTCTATGATTCTGTGAATGAGTAACAGGAGCACAGCTCTTCCCAGCTCTCATCTATTGCCCTAACTGCAAGAAGTGCTGCAGCATACCAGTAACTATTCTTCAAGATCACAACTTCACTGTGTATTGATTCATTTATAAGCTGAAAACAGACACACAGTTCAGAAGTGTAGCAAGAAATCAACGGATCACTGTTGACTTCTTTCCCAGTGTGCATTTTCCTTTGAGATGCTTCAACACTGTATTTATGGGAGCTCTCTAGGCAACAGTGCCACCCTTCTTAATCCAAGCAATAACATACTTTTTAAAGTTTCATTTCTAAGAAGATATTTCAGCAGCTGAAATGTTTAAAATTTCTAGGTTTATCATCAAACTCTTTTGGGGGAAAACTAAAGTATCGGCAAGTGCAGCAATGAAAACAAATTCCCAGAAGAAGGAAAGAGGTTTGGACATTGAATAGAAAGTGGAAAAATAGCCAAAACAAGAGTTCTGAAAACTCAGACTTCTGGAGAGCGCTCCTACAAGATCTTACATTTCTCACATTTTCTTTACAGGCAGTAATAAATCTAGATATAACTACCTTCTGAGATAGATAAAGATGCCCTGCAGACTTGTTATCTAAATGTAAAGGAGATAACATTCCCAAATCCTGACTTTTGCTCAAAAACTAACAAAATTAGATCTAGTGTTGATAGGAAACTCATTCCAAACAGCAGGCTTTACTAACACACAGTGCTTTAAACATCATGAAGAGCACTAAATAGATATATTTTTTTAAATTGTTAATGCAGCAGTATAAGAACAGTAACAATCATGCATCAACACATGGTACTGACACCACAATTCAGTTCTCTACATCATAACTACTGATCTATACTCACCCTGGTTTTGATTTTACTTGCAAACAGAAATTACTTGCATTTCTCCAGCAAAGTAAAATGTAAGCAAGAAATTTCTGCTATCTTAGAAGGACACATCATCAAGAGCTATAGGTAATTACAAGAGGATTACACTGCATTAACAAATATTTAACAGTGTGCTTAAGAGATTTATAGAAATGGATGCAGTATTTTTGGCCAAACTATTTAAATACGTATTTTCATAGTCTATTTGCTACTACCATAATGACAGTTAAAAATGGAAATTTCAGGAAAACTGGGTGGTCAAGAACTCAAAATCTCAAGTGCCTGTGCATTCATTTGGTACAGTCACAAGGCTGTGTACCAAACACTGTTAGAAATATATGTCTTTCTTTTCACACTGGAGAAGTGTGGTACTATAAGAGTGAGACTAAGGTTAGTCGTTTACTGACTGGAGAAAAATCTGCCATGTTGCTGTCTATACAAGCTGCACTGTGACTTGGCCGAAGCATGAGTATATACGCCTTACTTCTCTACCTCCTACATAACCTCCGTTGACCTATGCACTCAAGAAATTAAACTAAACTAATCCCCTTTCATCTCAATGTGCATGCAATTTAGCAGTGTTTGAAATTTGTAGCTAAAATTTCAGGCTTTTGTAGCGTTCACTGGAGGACATGTCTAGGAGATTTAGCCTGTGACTATTTTCAAAACTGTAGAGCAAAACATGCAAAGAAAAAAAAATAAAACAGGTCAGGCACAGAGTCATGTGAATAACAAATTCCCTTACATATTCCTAGAAATCCACAGATTAAGAGCAAATTCAAGGGGGGGTCAGACAAATTCTTGAAGAAGAGGTAACTTGAGCTAAATTTCAAAATCCAATATATCAGATATTGGACAAGACAATCAAATGAAAATAATATAAAATAAATTTGTCTGTAGTAAAATCTTTTCTTGTCAAATTAGAAAACAAGTTTTTGGTCATATATGTACATCATTTTTCACACAATCTGACGTAATCCTAAATTACTGAAAATAAAAAACAAACAAAAAACTCACCACAGCCCATTACACTTACACCATATTTTATGTTGAGTGAAAACTGGGAAGGAATGTCTGTAAGAACTGCTGACAGACCATCAGAAAACTTCCAGGATATTAACTCACTGCCCATGTAGAGCAAGCAACAGAATCACTGGGCCCTAAATAACCACTGGCCAAAGCAAACGACTGGGATGCACCGTTCCAATACTGTTTTCCTGCTGGCGATTAACACACCTTTTTTTAAACCCTGAGTCTATTTTCTCTTGATTTGTGTTATAAAAAGGTCAGTCAGATGCAGTACTACGTGTACTTGCAGAAAGTCTGTCAGAGTGTATACCTTCAGCCAATTCAAAGATGTAGAGCGTACTGTACTGACTGTAGTCTATAATAAAGGAATGATTTATAATAACCATGAACATCTAGTGGGAAACTAGCAAAAAGTTATTAAGGTCAGCACAGTCCAACATTGATACAGCAAGCGCAAACTGCTGAAAGCAGCATGGCTTCTTTAAAGAAAATCTGCTCCCTCCTTCATCTATTTGAATACGTTAAGTTAACAGAACAGGCAACAATAGAGTTTGTGTGCTTTTCAAAAGGCATTGTGAAGAGTTCTCATAAACATTAAGAAGGAAAATAACTAGCTGTGAGCACACACATGTAAACAGAGATATAAATGCATATTCCTTTTATGGGAGAAATAATAATAAAATGAAATCTACTCTTCCACAAATATGAAAAATGAATACCAGAAAAAAATTCTATTTATGAATTATACTACTGATACATTTATGAAAGATTGGAAAACAGCACAGTTGTGAAATGAAAGAGTTCTAAAGTAAAGGATTTCCCAAGTAAAACACGGTAATTGATTCAAATGTTTTTTTGTTGTTAAATTTTGTCACAGCTTTTTCCACATGTATTAATTTCTCAAAGTTATTTGCCAAGTCCCTTCTACAAATATTTTTTATGCTGTAGATCATATGGGAGCAGTATATAGCAAGGATTGGCTATTCATCATATACAACTGTTTTTGTTGGCAGTGTAAATCACTGGGTATTTTTCTGAATACACAGATGTATATGAATATGCAGAGAGTTGACGAAAAGTGCATTTCAGTTCTGTTCTCTCCCAAGGCTTCTCAGCAGAGCCTACATGCAGACAATGATTTACATCCAACTGACAGAAAAACACCATGCATCCTGCAAGGCCAGTCCAGGCACACAGCTTCACACCGCACAAATGCCTCACGTGTTCAAGCCTACTCCAGCCCCAGTAGGTGTGCTGAGCAGGCCAGGACTTCGCTACGCCAATGAAGATGCCGATGACAACATAGCAGGCAGCAATTAAATGGAAAAGAGAAAATACGAAAATTAAGCAAATTCAATGCTTTAGTAGCACAGCATATAACTAATAACTTACTAAACTGGTTTTGGTCTGTGCTCTTTAAAAAGAAAAAAAAACATTTGACAGGGCTAGCACCTCTGAACTTAAGAGCCAGGTTGTCGGTTCACTTCCAGCCTGCAACTGGCAGAAACAACGTACTACATTCTCAGTTACCTGTTATCCTTTTGAGAAAGAAATTTGGAAACAGAGTGCCTCAAGCCATTTCCCATATGTGGAAGCCCAGTGCCAAGGTCAAGCCGAGAGGAGGTGCAGCAGCAAGCAGCCCGCACAGCACCGACCCCTCCAGGACTGCAGCACCTGCCTAGCCACACTCACGCATGCTGGTTGTGTGGGCAGCAGATCTAATTCCTGCTGTAACGTACACGTTCGCATTTCTCAAACTCCTGCTTTTAGACAAAAGCTGGCAGTTTTGCTCTGCTATAAAGTTATAACAAGCTTTTCAGCTACATAGCACTTTTTGCTTGGAATTTCAACATTGCCATTGTTATATATATGCAAAAATTACTTGCAAATACAAATCTGGAAATACTTACACCAAATCTGCCAGGGTAAAAGCGCATAAAGCAGCTCTCATCTAAAGAGAAGTAGAGAAGCAAGGAGGAATCAAGAGGAAAAGTACACGCTATGGTGGCTTCTATTGAAATACACAATAAATACTTAAAATGCTATTATGCAAGAAGACAAGGCTTAGGGTTATTAAAGAAAAGATTTATCAACCTCGTAAGATACATTTTTAAATTGAAGTGTTAATGGGCATCAAGTGTGAAGTCAAAAACAAATAAAACTGTGTCATATACTACTAAGAACTGTCAAGGTTTGAACTCTTATACAGGTACATTTGAGAAAGTAAGTCTTCAGTATTTTTAACAACCAAAGCTCTGCACACTGTGGTTTGCAGAGCAGACGCTGGACTCATTCCAGGAGATGGAAGCACTCCAGGTAGGGTCAGGATGCTGGGAGCAATTATGGCAGACCCAGAGCCTTTCTCTTGTTGGAAGAAAGGGTGGCTTATTAGTTCTGGGAATATGTCACAAGCAGCTGCTGCAAAAAAGGGAGCTGGAGATATTCCAGGTAAGATGTAGCAAAACAGTTTGCAAACAAAGCACTCACCACAAGCTAGGATGGTTTACTTTTTTTTTTTTTTTTTTAACATATATAGTTTTTAGTTTTAAATAATATCCCACAGATATAGCAATAGCCCTTTCTAACAAGGCCTGTACCTACATAGCTGCAAGAGAAGTTGGACACCAACAATAGAACTTTACATGAAAAACTGTTTAAAGTGCAAAGCTTGTAATAAATCACTGTCTTACCCTTGGGACGTCAGAGCCTGGGCAGATGCTTGAAAGCCACAAGCACACGCGTGGCCAAGCAAACCCAAGTCACTGCCCAGAGTCCAAGCCATGGCTGAGCATTTTGGCTTTCCTTCCCTTGGTGATCAGTTTAGTTTGAAAGGATATCAGCGCTAGATTACACCGTTTAGTTACTTGACTGTAACAGACACAGCTGGCCCTAGGAAAAATAGGAAAAGCATTATTTTTGTTTTTCACAAGTATTCCACAGACAGCTGGAGGGGGGGGGCTTAAGGTTTTAAACACATCCCGTCCTGAATAACCAGGTGCCAAAAGACAGCCAGGCTCTTTAAAGTCACTCCTTTGCAGTGCTGTTGTTTCTCACTCTTTAACAGAGGCACAACTTTACAACGCTGTCTGAACAGCATGAAAAGAAAGGAAAAACTCAAAAGGGAGACTTTTACAGGTCCCCAGTAGTGCCTGCCACTCAGAAGACAGTCATTCTTAGTCCCAGTGTCAATAAACAGTGAAAACCATTCCCCTAAAGCTTGTGTTGCAAAGCAGGGTAAGGGACCAGTTCAGAAAACATTGTCCTCCCAGTCCTGGGGAGTGCCAGCACTTTTAGCAGCCAAATCAGCTCATTAGAAAGAGGCAGAAGCTAGCTCAAAGGTAGACAGTTCAATGACCTGAAGGAGAAATATTCATCATGTATCCGGATTTTAGTCAACCCTCTAAAGAGGACAAAGCAAAAATTCAGAAGTGGACGAGCTGTCTAGGATTTTTTTTTTTTATTATTATTTTTCACTGTATATTGTTCTTGTTTCAGAGGAAAAGGCAGGGTAGAACTTTGCATCCCAAATGCAGAACATTTTTTCAAGGAGCAAATGTATTTCCAGCATCCCCATTGTGAAAGAACACTCATCAAACTGTTGCTATGTGGTTTAGTGGCCGGAGTACAAAATTCTAGGTCAGAGCTTTGGCTGGCTGTGCCTGCCGTGGTGCCACTGTTATCCACGGTCAAGTTGTTCAGTTGGTGCAAGTTTAAGTAACTACAGAGCTGGTTTTACACAGTCGGCTATACTGATAAAATACTTAGTAGTTCTGGAGTACCATTCAGCTGAGGATCATTAAATAACAACATTACTTTTAGAACCTGAAGAGAAGAGAATGACATAGGGTCATTTTCTTTTACCCTTGCTAGTTGTAACTTGACCCACCCCACCAACAAAATCCTGACTTGATGGCTGTTTCATGTTCTGCATCACATAAAGCATGGTTCTGATTCCATTCCAGGAGAATAGGTGGTAATCGGAACTAAGCTGGGCCACTACTAGTAGCATGGATCTCTTTGGAAGCCTTGCAGAAGGGATAAATAAGCTACGTAATGGACGAAACATAGAAGTATGAGTGAAGACAAACTGTTCAGGGTACCACAGCATGGAAATGTTCTGTGATTACTGGAATGCCAATATGACAACCATTCGTATAGTATTCTGAGCTCTGCAAAAACAGTGGAGGGACATCTTAGCATTTTGAAACTTTGGTAGCAGTAATGCTCAGTTGAGAGCCTTTCAACCTCCACAGGGGAGAAAGCATTAAAAAAAACAACAACAACTAAATAAACAAGGCGTTATGTAACTGAAGAAACCCGTACAAGAGGGAAAACTGCTGTAATCCATCCTGAATGGATGGGAGAGGGAAAGGCAGGAATTTGCCATTAGTCCTGAGACCATCACAGAATAAATACAAGCATACTGTGTCTGCTCTCCAGACCAAGCCACAGGAACAGTCTAGTTCATGCACTGATCTCAGGTAGATGCACCTAGAGAGCAGCTATATCAACAATTTAGAATTTTAATATTCCTGTTGTAAATCTTGTGACTGTTCTCCCTTGCCCTGTTTTTATTCACGTGTCAAAGCACATACAATGTGCCCTAATACAAACCTGTGCTGAAACATGCTCTGACTGCTAGAGGGCATGTAGTCTAGATAGCAAAACTAGATCTCGTTATAAGGAAAAAAAAAGCCTGAAATGAGCAGTGTGGATGCCAGGTCCATTGACCTTCCTTTAAAAATTGCCACAGTACTTGATAGAGTAGATACAACCTTACTTAGTATCCACCACTCGGGTTGGAGGGTTACTTTCCCAAATAGATTTTCAAAACAACAAGCACCCAAATTGTTACAGGGCAAGAGAGGGAACAAAGAGTTTACTGATGGGGAAAAATTCAGTGAGGGAAAGCAAATAATTAAAGAAGCAGGTTGAAAAGAGTGAGGCCTTTTGCCCAGTCTCTGGGAGTTATGACAAGCCAAGAAAATAAGCTCAAGAAACCCAAGGAGGATATATGACTCTTTAGATTTCTATTGAATTATAACAGGATGGTTTTCAGGCTTTCAACGGAATATGCAGGTACCATGGAGCCATAACAGTCCGATTAAAAATTCATTATGGATTCCAAGTAGACTAAGCTATATCTCTGGTAACTCAGTGGAATTTATTAGTCCTTCAGGCTGGCTGCTATTATGATAAAAAACAATTGTCCATTTTAAAAGTGTGACCATCTGTTTAAAAATGTCCCAATGTAACCCAAGCCTCCTGCTAACATACAGCCTTCAAGCTATCCAGAAAGCAGATCTTCAGGGGGTACACCATTATTTATTTATTTATTGGCCTTCTAGAGCCATCTTTTCTGAAAGAATTACCATCACATAACTATGATGGTGGAGAGAACAAGAGAACCTTTCAAGTGCAAAAAAAGTACAAGATCCAGGTGTGTTAAAATAGAGAATCAAGCCAAGCCTGAACCCAGTTCAAACTGTCCGACTGCAACTGAAAATGAATGGCAATTCTGGAAGTACTTCTGCAAATTGCACCTCCAGCTGCCACTCCAGCCACAGTCAACCACAAATCAAAGCCAAACCACAACTTTTTACTGGGGATATTAGTTGTCACTGTCAGTTCTTCTCCAAAGATTTTTTAGGGGAATCATAATTTTGGCAACATTTGCAGCACAGTCATATTTTCAGATCACCAAGGGAAAAGGTTTTAAAAAAAGTTAAACAAAGGATATTATTTCTAGTATATTGTTATATTCTTTACTAAATATAGGTAAGTTCAAGCCAAGTGAAACTTCTTCATAGCATGAAGTTTGCCAGGGGAGGCCTGATACTTTTTTAGCTGGCACACAAAGAACACAATACAGATAAGTTTTTTTCTTAGCTGCATGAATCCTCTTATCTCACCTCAAGACATCTGGAAAGATACAAAAACAGATGTGGGATACTGACATCTTCATTCAAGTCACTGGTGACCTAGAAATAATCTGGCTGAAAAGCATGACCCCTTCCTGTGCTGTGCCTCAGCATGGATGTTTGTCATCTGCACTTTGCTATGTTTTGATATAAATATAGCCAAAATGCACATGTTCACACTGGAAGCAAAATGAATAGCATGGAGGACATTGCACCAGCAATTAACCAGAACACAAAGTTTTTCTGCAGATGCCTCCGACCCTCACTAGCAAGGGACAACAGCCTGCACCCCTACTTTCCAACTAGGGAAAACACATGTGCATCTCTTTCATTGAAAGCAATCTATGCTTGACAATTTCCTAGTTCTCAAAACAGTAGATAACCACTCATTTCTAGCATTGTTTTTAAACATGATATTAACTTACTCTCCTTTTCTCTGAGCCCAAGAAGGGAAAGATGAACACAGACCATTTAACAGCTCAAAAACCATTTAACTTTCACTCACTACCCTGTCCTTCATTCAAAACCCATCAGTGAGTACATAAAAGCAAACTATAAATACAGATAGAAGGTTCAGTAATTTCATATTCACTAGAAGTGGCATTAAACAAATTCCTTTTTTTTTTCCCCTCAATGCAACTAAACCAAACATTTTTCCCTGTCTAGAAAACCTCGATGGGTTTCCAGAACCCAGAGACTCAACAGGTTTTAGATTTTTCTGTACAAATTCTGTCAATAAAGATATTTTGTAAGAGAGTTTTCATTAATTCAAAATGAATTTAACCAAAAAATAGGCTCATTTGAGTACTGTTTTTCTTTCTCTGGACCTGAATAAATCTGTTATATACCATTTCTCTGTAGCATTCATTTACTAAAATCATTGCAGATGGATGGGAAAAATGCTTTTGGTGTTATGGCAATACATAACTGTGCCATTATCAAAGCCGGAATTTGGCAATGGCAGGAACATGCACCACCTGCAACAATCATCACCATGTCATTTGTGCTGCAGAGCTAAAGCCACCTTCCTGAAAGGTGTTCCCTCAGAGGCAGTGTAGAGTGAAGCCATGACAAAACAACAACAAAGACTTATAATGGGATTTTCTATCTATCCTTTATATTTCTCCAACATAAGAACAAACAAGATCTTTTTCTGTGGTCTATAAAGTGAGTATTAGGATTATACCAGATATCCCCTGGTTTTTCAATGTCCTTATTTACCCAAGTAGTTCATTATTTTTTTTTTTCAACATACTTTTAGGAAGCATCTCTGAAGGCATAAAAGAGAACGAGTGTTTTTTCCTCAGAGGCTTACAGTGACAGGGATTCTGTGGCAGAAACAGTGAGGTGGACACATCAGCTGCAGAAGGTGCTTCGGCTGCTGTGCAGCTGGCCCTGGCCTATGGGCTGGTCTGAGACAAGGGGCAGAAAACAAGGTGCAATCAATATTAAAAGCAGAAAAATGAACTTCACACTTGTTTCATTAGTTTGACAAGAAATACATCATCTGCTCATTCACTCTTCATATTTCCTGGCACATTGGACATTCCATAAGGCAGAAACAGTGGAAAGTTAATTTTGGAGCAATTACGCCCTAGCAGATTTCCTCAGCTTTCATTTTTACTTTTCATTCAACAAGTTATTAGTGTTAATGATATGCTTGACTAATCCCAGCCTCACAGGACCAGGTGGTGCATGTTAACACCTTTAAATTAACAGCTACGTTTTAGATAGAGACACTAGTAGGCTTGTTCAGCCCTCTATAAGAGGAGAAGGTGGTACTCTAACTGCATGGGAGAGGGCTGGGTCAGTGCACGCGGCCTGATACCAGTCTCGTCTTTGCAAAGTCTTACATTGCACCTGCTGAGATGTTTAGATCCACACAGAGCACAAAAAGTTTCACCTTACTAGGCAAAACAAACACAACCAGCAACAAAACTTGATCTTCCTTACCCATGATAGTAAGAAAGAAAACAGGAAAGCAATTATTCTCATCTCTAATTGACAAAAGTACATATAAGTTTTTTGTTTGTTTGTTTTTACATTAGAGTAGCTTAGTCCATAGTTATGCCTGTAGTAACATAACTGTCCTCATAAAATCATACACCAGAGCTGATGTAGTAAGTCTATCCAAAACCTGCACGCCACTTATCTGTTATAAAAGCTGATGACTTTTTGGCCCTTGATGGGATGATGCTAGGTGGCAGCTCCTGCCTGTCCAGAGCTGTAAGCAGATCCTGCTGGCATCAGAGACCTCAAAGCCAGGGGATATAGGTAAGACGAGTTCTAGGCAATCACAAAGAATTTCACAGACACATGAGGTGTGCTGACTGAGGCAAAAATTGAGACCTTGCATGAAACAAAGGACCAAATATTGGGACATGAAAAGAAATCTCTTGTCTTCAAGCATCTGCAATTCATTCCTTTTACGTAAGGAACTGCCTGAAACCTCCTTGGAGAGTTTCCGATTCTGATATAAATACTGTGTCAACTGGAAGTAACCAGGAAACAAACTTTCCTGGAACAGGGTGAGTGCTAAACACAGGCAATGCCCGCTCTAGATTCAACGCAGCCCCAGAAGTCACAGCGAGTAAGCAGCATGTACTCCAGTGGACAAATGAAATCCTCCTTCTGTTATCCAAATGGAAAGCTAGGATAACAGAAAAAGAAAAATCATAGATAATCCTAGGTATGTAAAGAAGGCGTTCAAAAGAATCCGGTGACAGCACAATGCTGAAGCAGGAGGTAGTGATAGTCTCTGTGACAACTGCGGTATTACATGATGCCAGTGCCAGCAGCGGCTCCTTCAGGTAGGGCAGAGGGGCTGCTTCTGCGCCCAGGTCCCTCTCCCTAACCTCCGCTGTCCTTCTCTGCTCTGCTCCGTTCCTTGGGCTCCTCACACTCTGGGACTCCTGGGTCAAGCAAGAGCAAGGGGCGAGGATGGGCTAAATAAAAGGGATAAGATGCCTCAGCCACGATTCTGGCCAGGGATGCTGAACTTCTAGGTCAGTACTAGAGGTGAGAACCTCCTGCCTTTTAAAGCAAAATAAACAGAGCACTTCAGAAGCCCATGCTTGGCAAAATAACACACAAAAAAAATTAAAAATCCAAACCCAATATTTCTCATACAGCTGCTCATATCTGCTACAGTTTTTTCATGCAATTATTCAGCAATGCACTGACATCTTAACACAGAGCAAACAGGGAGGCCCTGAGACTTGAAACCATAAACTGGCCAGGTGCAAAGCCCATGCACTCCAAGATCTGTTACACCAATTACCCACTTTGTGGTTTGAGACAGTCTTATAGGAACTGTGCTTGGCATGCTACCCACAACAAATGTGGTATGTATTTACTAAGAGTCTGCATGTGAATAAGCTATAAATTTGTATTCATTCATTTCCAGAACTTTCTATGTCAAAGCAAGTACCCTAGGAGGAAGGGTGCTTATAAGCTGCCTCTGCCCAGCAGAAGAAAATGGGAATTTTGACTTTTGTACCTGAACACTAGGCTGCAGCTGGGCCTTGGGATAGCCGCAAAATTATGTGGTGCAACATACACAAGTGCGTACATTTTCTAGACTCATTTTCACAAACTTTGATTTACACTGTTCTGTTTCTGGCAGCAGAACTGTCTACCTATGCAGCAAGCACAAGCGCCCGTAATTTCCATAACTCATCACACCACACGCAGATGCACTTATACAGTTTTACAGCTGTAAAATTGAAATGCCTTCTCACAACCTGAAGAGCGTATATGTGCTATTTCCATAGCATAGCTAAATTATTTCATAATAAGATTAGAATCTCTGCTGTAGAATATGAAAAACATTCAATTGGAATATTTCTTCCATGCTAGAGCTGAAAGGCCCATTGCATTACACCTATCCAGTTTACACAAAACAGAGAATCCAGTGATGGGTTCAAGCTCTCTAGTCTTATTGCCAGTTTAGGTATTCCTTCTATTTCCCTTTTGGAGCCCCATCTAATCCAGAGATAAACCAAGATGACAGCAATTCCAACCAAGAACTCTTTTAAAATAATGAGAATCCAAAACATCTTCTATTAGAGTACATTTATTTTTAAAATATGAAATACCATTTGGAAAAAAAAAAAGAACAAAAAAACACAAAAACCCACAAACAGTTAACATAAACACACACTTCTGAAGGACAGTTTAAAGGCTGACATCATCTAAAGGTATGAGCACCGAAAGAAGGAACATGACTACTTCAGATTAATGAAAAGAGTCCCGGCCAGAAATTATGTTCCTCGCTCTTGCAAAGATTCCTTGGGAAGAGAGCAGCTGCAAGAGGTCCTGCTCGCTAAGGTGAGCAGTTACAAGGTCATTAATAAATTACATGGTCACCTGCTGCTTAGGGAATAGGACTGAGGTGAAAATGATGGATCCTCTCTGTGTGTTTGACTTTGACCTCTTTCAGGACTGTTATCCAAGTCATGTAAGCCATGCAGCCATTTAAAGCTTCATGTTACAGTTCCAGTTGTTTTCTGGCTTCATTAGGGATACTCACGAGTAAGACCAGGAGGATAAATAAGTAACTGTTTCAGCACCACACAGCTGGTGCATAATCTATACAGTTGATGTTGTTTATACTCCAGCCCTATGTGATCAATAGGAGCTGTGCACATGTGCCAAAGATACCTTGTAGCCACTGGATAGTTTTTCCACAACACGCCTTTCAGAGAACAACTGACAACATTGATCTTGACAACTTCTTTTTCTCTCTACTGTGATACATCTGCTACACTGACCATTTGCACCCATCCCCTCCTCACTAACCTATGACTTCTAGAGGTGAAGAAAGAGTGGACTTGGAAGGAAAAAAAAGTTACCATCTCAAGGGGAACAAGACATCTGCAACTGTGGTAGCAGCATTTTGCTAAGCTAAAAGAGGTACTAAACTCAGAAGAAGAGGGAGACTGCCTAGAAGCTATTTTCCAGAAGAAACTGGAGCAGACCAGGATGACAACCAAACCCCTCAGTGTAAGTGCTTCGGTTGAGCTATTCAGAGCGGAGGCATTTGCAGTCTTTCTTGACACGCTGAATAAAGAAACCATTCAATTCACTCATTTCTCTGCATGGGTACTAGAAGCCACCAGGACTACCATGGAGAGGAAATTAAAAAAAACTTGAGACATCCAAATGCATCTGGCGGAATGCACAATACCCTAAATGCCAACGGAGGCTGGTGCACCTCTGAATGCAGCAGCTATAGGGCACGTACTGCAGCTCTGCCTTCCCTCACCCCATTGCAGTCTTTACTGTGTTGTGTGTCTGAAGCGATCCAACCAACCAGCTCCAAGGAGGACTACATTGGGTTTGTAGAGGAGTGTCTAAACATACCAAAACTACTTCTTCCCAAACACTGTATCACCTCAACCACTCTATATTTTCACATATACTACTTATAAACCCTGTTACATTGCCTTTCCTGCTTGTTCAGAACTCCTGTGAGCTTCACAGCATCCTTCTGAAAAGGATGAACAGTGGAACTGTCAAATGAACAAATAAATATACTGTAATTTGTCAAGTAAAAGAGGGAAGTGATAAAAATTGAAATTGTCTTTAAGGAAGGAATTAGCATGCTCACAGAAACAAAGTCCACAACTGCAAACCAAGCAGCTTCAGCCCAGTTCCCCCTCCTAGATTTTCTACCATATCCTGACTTCACTGTCACCATCTGCCAGAAAGGCAAGTTCCTCAAATGTGATCTGTATTTCTTCTTATACCATTTCCCAGCAAATCCTGGAAAATCCTCATCCATAATTTATTAAGTGATTAAACCTCATTCAAACTTTTTGTTTGAATAATACATTACGCAACTCTTTGAGTTGGGGGTGCGGTTTGATTTAGTTCTTCTGTTGTTATGATCCGTGCTGTGGACAGTTGAAGAGGCCCTTTGCACTGGTGCAGTTTGTTCCTTCTCATGCTGATATGCACATGTTTAGATGTGCTCCAAAGTGCTTGTAAAACAAGAGAGCTTATAAATGAGCAAATTGCATTCACACTGCGAGAACTTTCCCAGTAAATATCCATCTACCTCTGCATAAGCACCATTAAAGGAGTTCAACTTGCTGTCAATTTTCCAAACTCGACCTTGCTTTGCAGTTGTGGAAAGTTACAGTCCTCACACCTTCACTTAGTTCTTACAAGCAGATAGCTGTGCAGTTAACTATCTGCTTTCAGAAGTAAAATGCATCCATCTTTTGGGTTTGCTGCTGACAACTAAAAAGCGCTGTCTGCTGTGCGTATGCTGACCTGCATTTTCTACGGCTTACAACCCTGCCTTTTCAGAACAGCCATTTTTCTTCTCTCTGAACAGAGACATGTGGCTCATTATGGCAACTTGGATGCCAACTTTGATGTTTGAAAGGTTAGATTTAAAAAAAAAAAAAAATCTAGGTAAGGAAGGCTTTTTTTTTTTTTTTTTTTTTTTTTGAGATTCTGCTGGTCTCCTGCAACTCAGGAAACAGCACAAGGAGCCTTGCTCAAGTCCTTCAGTCACCTCCTTTTGTTTTAAAACCCCCTGGCTTCTTTGCCGTGGTGTTCGCACCACACAGCAGCCCTACGACACTCCAGCCATCACAGGCGAGGCGGCGGGGAAGAGCTTACGGACTATAATTACCAGTTTACCCACTCGGGCTCCTTCCTAAAGGCAGGACCATCCATCATCCCCTTTTGTGCTACCAGACTCCTTAAAAGGCCTACTCGCTTTAACTCCCGCGCGTCCCGGGGCTACCTCGATGGCTTTCCGAGGGAGCAGGGCACGGCTCGCCGGCCTTTTTTGGGAAACCCTGCCTCCGCCGAGCGGCCGCTGTAACGCTGCCCCTGACAGAGGTGCTGCGGGGAGGGCGCTCCCTCACGGACCCGGGGGAGGGAAGGAGAGAGGCAGCGCGGCGGGGGAGCCCCGCACGGAGCCCAGGGCGAGCACGGTCCTCACCGGGAAGGGGAAAGGGAAGAGGAAGCCCCGGAGGGAAGGAGGGGTCCGGCCGGCGCCCCCCCCGTCCCCGCACCCCCGCGGCGGGCGGGAAGCCTGTGGGGGCGCGGCGCCGCCGCCGGAGCGCCGGCAGCTCCTCCCCGGCGGTGCCCCGGAGTGGGAATAAAGACAGATAGCGGGGCGGGAGGGGAGGGACGGAGGGCAGGGAGGGACGGAGGCAGGCGGAGCGCGGAAAGTTCGCTGCGCGGCCCGCAGCGATGCCGGTGGGGCGCCGAGCGCTGGGGCTGGGCGGGTTCGGCGGGCCGTAGGGCGGCGCGGGGCGCAGCGAGCCCCCGGCCCGTCCTCTCGGCGGGCGGGCGGGAGGAGGCAGCCCGGGCGGGGACGGCGACGGGGCCGGAGCGCCCGGAGGGGGAGCGGCACCTCGGAACCGGCCGCCGCCGCCGGGCGCGCTCGGGGGAAAGATGAGCTTGTTGTCAGCCATCGACACCAGCGCTGCGTCCGTCTACCAGCCCGCCCAGCTCCTCAACTGGGTCTATCTCTCGCTGCAAGACACGCACCAGGCCAGCGCCTTTGATGCCTTCCGCCCCGAGCCCTCCTCCTCGCAGCACCCCGACCTCGGCTACACCAAGAGCCCACCGGAGCTGGGCTCCTCGCTCAGCTCCAGCTATCTCAACAGCTTCTTCCAGCTCCAGCGCAGCGAGGTGAGTGCGCGGCCCCCGCCGAGCCCCAACCGCCATGATGCCGCCGCCCGCCCCCGGGGCTGCCCCTCGCAGCTAACGGAGCGCGGCCCGGCCGTGTTGACACTGTGGTAAATGGTTACACGCCGGCCGCCACAGCCGCCGGGGGGGGGACACAAAAAGCGCTACAGGCGTCCTAACTGCTCAAAACTTCCCCCCCTTCAACTAAAATTAATATTTAAATCACTTCTGTAAATGTATCTATAGACACTGGGGGTGAGGCTGGAAGGAGGGGGTAGTAAGTTGAGTGAAAAGTTTTGCGCGCATTTCATCAGGCACGAAGGAGACCGTAGGAAACCAAAGGGAAGGAAACTAAAAACACTATAGGGTGCACAAAGACAATTTACTGCGGAGCTCCCTGTTGCAGGAAGTTGTTGAGGTCAAGCACTTCTGCATCGGAGGGACCTCGCTGCTGCAGGGTGGCACCTCTCTCTCTGCTAGGGTGAGCGCCCCACAAGAGGTCTCCAGAAGAGGAGCAGCAGCAGCAGCAGCGCTCCTCCCGGCCAAGGGGCTCCTGCCTCGGGCCTCCAGCGGCGAGGGGCTGGGTGGGCTGCATGCCCAACCCGC
This sequence comes from Cygnus atratus, assembly GCF_013377495.2. Classification (NCBI taxonomy): domain Eukaryota; kingdom Metazoa; phylum Chordata; class Aves; order Anseriformes; family Anatidae; genus Cygnus; species Cygnus atratus. The sequence continues at coordinate 33,713,521 of NC_066368.1, forward strand.
TGTGGCACTTCCTCAGTGACATTTCAGAGTCCTCCCCACGCCGTTTCAGTTACGGCATAGGTTTAAAAAGCATTCTCGGCCAAAATGCCTATTTCTTTTGTCAGCAAAGGGGTTGTTAATTGAAAACAAATCAAATTCCCCAGCAGTCACGGTGTTACAGCTGTTAGCAGCGGAGAGCCAGAGCTGCATACACACGTACTTTTTTCCTTAATTAGAAATCATTTCTTCCTTCAGAATTTTGCAAAGCACATCCAGTCTCAACACCGACACTATTTTTGAGAGCATATAAATCAAAACCCAGTCAGTCCGATGCACCCGACCTCGGTAACCTAACATACCCAGTTTAAATATACGCAGACTTCACAACACACCAATTTTGCTAAAAGGCCAAGAGGGAGCGTAACATAAGCCTCCAGCTTCCTACCCACTGGTTACCAGTCAGGGATTTTGACGAGCTCTGTGCTCTCAAGGTAGCAATAAGAGTCTGGGGCTGGCCTACATGGCCTCTTCGCAGAGCGGGACACCACTCAGCTCCGGGTTTCCAAATGTCGGAATGCACCCCACTCACTGCAGGTCCTCATTTTCCTCCCTTTTTCTCACGAGAAGTAAAAACAAACACAGAAACCCACCCACACAAAGTACATGAAGGATGCATGCAGGAGGCCTCTGAAACAGTCTCTGAGAAAGTTTTCCTAAAGTTTCTCCAAGTTCTTTTTCTGTTTCTACTACACCCTGTGCGAGTAGGAGCTAATCCTTTCATCACACTCTCCCCCTTCCCCCTCAGTTCACATTTCTTTCCATTTTTCCCCGAAACCCTTTCCTTTGGAACACCATTTCCCGGCAGGCCAGGCCTTCCCCCAGCCGTGGCCACCTCCCAGGGGCACTGGCCAGCCCCACCTCAGGCTCCCTGGCCCAGGAGCAGCACCAAGCTGCCCACCACCCCTCTGAGGCATACGGGTGCCACCTTACACAACTCCTTTTCACCTTTTCCTGTTTCCTGAGGTGTACTAGTGACAGCCAGGAGAGCTCGCCTTTCAGGAAATAAGGAGTTATTTGATTCTATGCAGATATTAATATTCTTTAAAGACTGAGCACGTTAGTTTCTTCCCGTTCCTTTTCCAGCCTGTTGCAACAATTGCATTGACTACCCTGCTGGTAGAGACACTTTTCTCTATTTCCAGTCTTCGCCTGAACCATGCATTAATGCGGCCTCACACTTAGGGAGGGGGTCTGGGCAGAGGGAAGGGGACGCTGCCACCTCTCAGGGCACAGCAGTGCACTTGCACACTGGGTGAGCTCTGAAGAAGCAAGGGAATGCTTTAGTTCCCTGGGCTAATGCTGTCTGCTTATTCTGCATCTTTCACTGAGGGGCTTAGAAGGCGTTAGAGATACTGTTGCTCAAAACAACAACAAGAAAGAAAAAAAAACACACCAAAGTTCTGTCAATATGCTGAATGTTCTGTTCTTTCCAGAAACTAAGCTAGACTGCTTTTTGGCAGGAGCCACCCAAGAGTTCCCTACAATGTCATGCTCTTAATTCTTGAAATTCTAACATCTGTTTATTTGCAGATGCCATTCAGTGTACACTAAGTATTTTGACTGTGTAAAATTGTTTTGGGGAGCAGTAGTGCTGTATGCTACTTTTGCATCAAGTGGGCTTATGCTATCTTTGGAAGAGACTTAGCTTTCCACAGTTAAACCATTGACTGTTTTCTGCACAGTGCTTGCTTTGGTTGGCATTTTTTCCTCCCAGTTTTGTCCTGGGTTGGCTCATCCTGGAGCTGGGCTGTGACAATGATTGACAAGTAGCTGTATACAGTATTTGGAAAGTGACCTAATGAGAGGCCAAAATAGCACCAGATTGAGAAATGGTAGGATCACAGGGTATAAAATAGTTACGCGCCCTGTAGGTTGCTTTGCAATTGAGAAATTTCTGGAGGAGATTGCTTGGAATAAGAGACAGCACTTGTGAGAAGTTGCTATTATACTGGGTTTGCAAGTCTGCATGGCAGTGCCTGTGTATGTGACTTGCATGCTGACCAAAGAACTGGACAGAAAAAAAGAGCCAGCACCCACAGAGTAGTCTTGCACTTCACTAAGATTTTTGTCCTCCAGACTTTTTCCACTACAATGGACGCCTTCTAAATAAACATGATGAACACAGCTGTTTGGTGCATAAAAGCCCATTGTAACCAGAAAAAGAAGCAATAATAAAGGTTTAAACAGTAAAGCGACAATGAATGTTTTGTTCCATACGCAAGACTCATTTTGCAAAACAGACCTGCTTTAAATAAAACTTTACTGCAGCATTTATTGTCCTAGATATGAAACGAAAGCATGTTAGAACGTTAAGATGTATTAAATTGGCTATTGAACCAAACTCCACCCTCATTATAACACCATCCGTCAGAGCCAAGTATCTGAGGTTTTGTTGTGAGGCTGGTTACATGGGATTTAAGGCATTTGAGACACAGCCAGGTAACTGTGGCTTTGTGTCATTGCGTGGTATAATTGAGAAACCTAGAATAATGGGGCAATAGTGTCATATGGCATTTTTCTATTCTCACAGTAGGCTTCCTACTAAATCAGTGCTGACTTCGGTCAAGAGGAGACAGCTACAAGTAACTCCAAGTTACCATATTATGTTCAAAGAAACAAGTTTGATTATAAAGTGCTAATTCCAGTACAGGCCAATATTTACACGAGAAGGAGCCCATGTCCTAGCGAATTCTTTACCCACGTACAATGCTTTGCATGTCTTTCCAAGAAGGAAATTCCTTCCAGAAACCTCTACAGCAGCCACTTTCCAGATCCAAACCAGGTCTTATTTAAGCACAAATAACTGCATGTATGGGATTAGAAAACAACCAAATTTTTTGAGAAGCCATTCATGTTTTTGACTCAGGGACTTGCAGATCCATTCTTTACAGGCAAGAGAGGAACTAATTGGGAATGAGAGAACACAAGCTAGTTTAGTTGGCTGCATTAAAGTGCAGATCACTCACTCAGGAAGGAAAATTTGGGGAATTAAAGAAGTTAGAGCCTATACTACAGCAAATCCTGATGAAACCCCAGTGGAACAGAAGCAGGTCTGCAGCACTGGGATCACTACAGCTTGTGAAGCAGCTTTCTAAAGATGAAAGGTTAATAAGACAATGACATTAAAAAATAAATAAATGACATAAATGACAAAAATAAATGACATAAAAAATAAATAATGAAACACTTGCAAGAACAGGAAGACGTGTGGTAGGAATATAGCATTTCTACAGAAGATACATTTTCTATCAAACAACCTTGTTTCCTGTCTGTCCTTCATAGAATTTTTGGCAAACAAACTCATTAGCTCAATACATTACAAAGAAAGACCTGTTCTTTAGCCTACGTGAACTAATTTGAAAGGTAAGGAAAAAACAAAACAAAAAAAAACCCACGAGTTCTCCCATCCTCTAAGTATCAGAGTAATTCAGGGATTGCCATACAAGATCAGACCATCGGCCCACTAAATGAACTGCCATCTCAACAGCCACTAACAAAAGACTTCAGAGACAAAACACTTTGTAAGAGACAAAACACCTTGTGTGAAGCTGCTCGCAGCCAGTGAGGTCCTAGGGCAAATAGAGCAGAGATGAGGATTAGCAGAAACAGCCATATGCTCTGGGACACTTCTGACTCCCCTGGTTCTCTGGCCAGTCATTAGGTACTCTAGCACAAAGCATATCTGTGATCCGCTCAGCACAAAGGCTCCTTGGACAGAACTCCTTGCTTCTCCATTGCAGGCTCAACAACCACAGTTATCTCCTCTTACTTAAGTGTCCTTAAACGTAGTGCAGTGTATAGGTTGCCTTCAGTAGATGAAGTCACGTTGAAAATAATTTCAAAAAAGTTTTGGTTCCTGTATTTACTTATTCTCCCAGTAAGTTTAAGATTTGCTTTTTAGCACAGCCAAAAAGTGTGTAGGACCACAAAGCAAACACACTGCACAGGGCTGTGTCTGCAGTAAGGTTTTCTTACCTGGACAAAGGCAACAGCAAGGTAGTCTGGCTGCTGTCCTCAGTTGGCCTTTACATTTTCAGTATTAGATGTTACTATTTCTCAAGCTGAAACATTTAGGTTTTTCTTAAGAAAAGGAGAAAGTTCAAGTATTACTTCAAAAACACATACACACAAAAGCTAAGTCTGTAAATAAGATCTATCAACTATATCTACATCCTAAAAATGTGAGCAGCCTGACAAAAGTCATTTAGATAAATTTAGAGCACTAGGAATTTCACATATTTGAGAAAAAAATTGACTGTGTTATGGAGTAATTAAACATTCCACTAAGACTGCCAACTGTAAATTACTCTTAAAACATCCATTAATAACAGTGATTATTATTTGATTGATCTCCTTGCCTTGATTTTTCTCATTATTGTTTATTTAAGTGCTAAAACTTAACTTAAACAGGCAATAGCTCAGCAGTTCTTGTGTTAGAGGCCCGTCTGCTCTCTGACTCAGGATGATAGTACATTACAGATATCTTGTGGCTATGTAAAGTGACCGTCAACTCCTTTGAGACTGCTTTTCAAGAACTTGCATGGCAGTTCAGGTGCATTTTCCCTTCTGCCTCCTCCCCGGGTGCAAAGGCTTCTCTGTGGTTTTACAAATGGTATTTAAAAGGGGAGAAAAAAAAACAAAAACCAAAAACAACACGTACTTCTTTCTCTTTTCTTGTCACAAAACTGCCTACAAAGGTGAAAGAAACATTAGCACAATGCTGTCAGATAACTAAAGCAATCAATCCAAAACAATTGTTTTTTAATCCCTTTCTAAGGCACCTGACTGCTACTGCTAACAATAATGGGTTTAGGTTATTAAAAAATAAATAAATCATTTTTGAAGATGAGAGGCTCCCTGTAAGTCTATGCTGTCAGCAGGCAACGCATATGATTGAAGCTTTCAAAACTTAATTGCTTCTGTATACATGCACCACAACGTACATTGGTACTCGCACTGTCTCATGGATTTCTTTTTTGCACTGGTCTTTGCAAGGGATTCAAGAGAGTTGAACCTCTGTGAGTCAGCAGACTTCTGGGGTATCAGCATGTCAGCCTCTGTCCTCCCGTGCAGCCATCTCTAAAGCTGTTTTGAAAGCGCTGCTTCAGCACAGAAAGTACAGATTTCACACCCCCAGCTGTATTCTGGTCTCAAAGTCTCAGATCTAGCAACTACTGCATTTTCGATTCGAGTTTGATGTGTGCTGTAAAATGCAAAATTCAGGTGAGTGCTAAGACAAGTTTCAAGCCCAGAAGCATTTTTTTTTTTTTTTTTTCCCTCCCTTCTGTCGCTACTTCTGCAGCCATGGCCTCTTGCTTTGCTACTTCTGACCTTGGAAAACACTTTTTCTTGGGACAGGGGGTGGAACCAAAACCAGAACAGAACAAACTACATCCATGAAGGTGTTATATGAAATGGAATCGTATACAAAATGTATTTCTTATTTTCAGAATTGGGAAGTCGTACAAATTAGTCTTCCATTTGTATCCCTTAGGCATGGCTTTTGACTTCTCTACTCACCAGGATATATATATATTAAACTTTTAAGCATTCTAAGTACAGTTGCATTGTTTTTCCTTGGGATTCTTTATCTGAGCAAGGCCAAGCAGAAGCCTCATGGAAGCAAACTGCTAGCGAAGATATGCTGATGTTAACCCAGTAGCCGAAGCCTCTTTACCTCGTTACCCTCCCCACATGTGAAACCAATGTTACTGCAGCTCTGCAGTGCATCTGCTCTGCCTCTAGTGTTACCTTGTTCAAATGTGACTTATAGTTGGGCTTCTGCTTCACAGCAACACAAGTATTTAGCCACATAACATCACATCAAAGGCTGAACTGTGTTTGAAAAGCTGGCAAGAGCTAAAATATTAATTGCTAAACTTACATCAGGTCATGCAGAAGAGGGATGTGGGCCTTCTTTTTACCACTGATTTCTTTTTAATCTAATCATTAAAAAAATAACAGCAATGGAAAATGGAGCAATTATATGTATTCTTCCCAATTAGTTGAAAATTATTGCTAACTCTTACAGATCACTTGGGACATGCAAACTTGTAACTAAGAAGAGCATGGGCATTTGCTTTTAGTCTCAGAAATACATCCATGTCTTGAAAAGTTTGCCAGGCAGTACATGCAGGGAAATAAACGAAAAACCCCACCCAAAGAGAGGCAAAAGCATGCAAGATTCCTATTACAATTCTGTTTTATACATGCAGTTCTCAGTTACTTTACAGTGTCTTCCATGCCAAGGCACCCAAACAAAGGGGTGATGTAACTGTGATATAACTGTTGGGTAATGATTTTTCATCCCTTCCTCTTTTGCTCCTTCAACATCAACTCAATTACTCAGAAAAGGAAGATGCTTCTCCAGTCAACTGCACAGACAATCTGTCAAATTTGACATCAACCAATATATTTATGAAAAGCATGGAATGAATAGAAAATCCAAATGTGTACAAAACAATGATTTTTATCCAAAAGCCAAAGTCACTCCCCTTCCCCTCCTATTTGTTTAAACTTTGTTTTGGGGATTTTGTGGATTTGTACAAGACAGCAAGAAACAGCACCGCTGCAAGAAGTTACAAAAGTTCAGAAGAGATCACATTATTGACAGTCACTAGGTGAGGATTAATGCAAGGCAATTTTCTAATTCCAAATTTAAATTCTGACTTTGTGCATTTGCATGAAGACCCAAGCACAGACATTACAAAGCTAATCATACAACATTGATAAGGAATTGCATAGAGGCAAAGCAAATGTGTTTTGTTATCAAAACTAGATGTATGGATATAAATGATGCCTAAGAAGTGATAGTGGATGTCGCCTTAAAGCTTCTGGGCTGCTTTATGAAATGTAATAGTTGATATTTGTACCTGTCCTCAGTTTCCTCCCCTAGGGAAATTGCCAGCTGCCTGATGCCCATTTTGCCACTCTCCTGCATTGCCCTTCTCCCTCTTTTAGAAAGCCATGATGAAATGATTAAATTAAATGGAAAGAATTTAAGTCTTTGCTTCCTTGCAGTTTACTTCAGTTTCTGTCTGGGTTCCAGAGAAGTTATAGTGGAGCAAAGGAACTGATTAAGTTTTACAAAGCTATTCAAGACTTTCAGCAATTCTGACAGAACTCAGACAGATGGTATTTGATAAGTGTCACAACATAGATCAGTTTCTTCTAGGAATGAAAACTAGAAGTAGAACCTACTTCTACTAGAAGTGGAACCTAAAATTACAGAGATTCACTTCAGAAAAGTTAGGAGGACTGGGTTTTGTATATGTCCCTCGTTGCCTAGCCAGGCCAGCATGGTTGTTTTGAGACTCAGTGGGTTTTAAGTTATCAAACTTTAACATAATCACAAGCCTAGCCCATTACTTTCTGTCTTGGGTTTTGGTGTGAGCAAATACTAAGAAGTCCAATAGCTTTTTTTAAGGAGCCTCCTGTAGGCCTTTTTCTTAGTTCTTCCATACCCACTGATGACTGCTGCTGCTTGGAGAACTGTTGTGTGGTGTTCCAAAACCTGCATCTTGGGAAATACATTTTGTGTCTCTCAAGATTCAGTTTGAAGATAGGCAAATACCCTCACAGTCCAGAGAAATTCTGTGAGGTCTACAGCTCTGGTTTTCATACCCGAAGCAGAAATATGTTCCTGCTACATAAAAAGACCACCCCCAGCTACTCCAAGGACATAGCAGGATTTGGTGTCTCTTTTGAATGAACACAAGTGCAATGCCCAAGAAGGATTTCAGGAATCTGGCTATCTATATTTACATCTCATCCAGCTAACTGCTAACCAAGCAAACATCTTAGAGGGATCATCTTGCTCACATAGGCTGCTCTTGCAAACCCAGGAGTCCCAGATTTCTAAGCCCATTGGAGATTGTAGCAGGGAAATAGGAAGTGTCTGGGAGGAGGAGACTTTGTCTGTTTGCACTAAGCTAGCCTGCCAGGCACCTATACACGTGTGTTCATCAGGGCTGTGGATACCTGTGGTTGAATGGAAAGCAATGGACCTATTGTACAGATGTTGCATCCTGAAAAGAGGGATTCATAAAGGCTTGTGAGAGAACAGGGTTTGAGCATCGGGGGCCTGCCCTTGAAACATGGAGGCATTCTTACAACCATCTTCCTCCAAAACGCATTGCAACTGAAATTAATAAAATAATATATTCATTACCCCAACAAACACAACCTGGGAAAAAAATCCTTAAGTCTAATTTGAAACTAGATCACTCAAGTTTTATAATTTATCTGAAGCAGAATGTAAAGTTTTATACCCACTTGCTTAGATCACACTTGAAGCTATGCTGTATAACAACTGGTTCAGAGGGTGACTATAGATATAGATAAAACTATCCAAAAGCTGGAGTTGTAAGATGAAATTCCAGCCTGTCATGTAAGTAGATGGAAGCAATTTATTTTCTTCACTATATTCAATTTAGGAAAAGTTTTTGTCTTCCCATGAGTGCAGAAACTGAGGCCCTAAGTACATTGTGAGGGGCCCGCTCTGGGCAGATGATGTATTGTTTCTACCTCTGACAGTGACCTTAACTTTGCCTCTTTTAAACTTTGGCAGCCATTGCAGAGGTTTCTGTGCCAAGAAGGCATTACTGAATGTAAATGATATAAACAAAAGTGTCTCAGACTTAAAGTTCTATTTAACCCAAAATGAACATTTCTTAGCAGAACCTTTCATCATGTAAGAGCTGCACAGGAGGTAAATGCTTTCTTAAGTGTGCCTTAAACAGGCACATATCTATTTCCGGGTGTTATTTTTCTTGTGTTTGGAGTGTCAAAAGACCCACCAAATGAAAGGAAACCTGACTCTTGTTTTTCAAACTGTAGGTCAGATTGAGACAAGATTTCCTGCAGGAAACAGAGATGTTAACAGAAATGGCTGTGGGTATTAAAGCGCAGGGGTCAAAATACGTCCATCTGTTTCTCCCCTCGCTTTATAACCTTCATAGCCTCCTAGTAGCCTGAAAACCCCATCTTGACACCCACAAAATATGCTCGTTTTTCAGCAGCATTAGGAGGCACCGGAATTAGGGGATCTGGTGGGGCCTTCCCGCCCCCACCGCCGCTCATTCTGGGAAGGTCAGGGAGGTTACTGGGCTGCGACCTGGGGGAGATCCAGCTGCAGGCAGCCCAGGGACAGGCTGAGAAATGAAGGCTCCTGTAGGGACGTGTTAATGTAATTTGCAGTGTGAATGGTCTCCCTTGTCCCTAATATAGTGCTCATGTGTTGGAGCTTCTCTAACATAAGTGGGCAGTTGTTTAGCCTTCAGCTGATGAAAAGGATCCCTGCAGAGCTTGGTACAAGATTTAGAGAGTTCCTCCAAGACTGCACACCTTTGACCAGAAATCTGTCCTTTCCTTTTCCACCTTTCTGTTAATGGACATTACAGACAGTTTGTGAGGTCCCTGTAAAGTGTGTAAGACAAGTGTCCCCACTGACCTCCACACCAAACCTTCCCCTGATGCTGTTACAGGAATGATCACACTGCTAGCAGAGAGCTCCGAGCACTGCTTGAAGTTCTGCAATCCAACGACAGTGATTGAACTTCTTAACTGCCAGCTTTGTTACCTCTGCACCACTGAGCAGACGGAGCAGCACTTTTTAAGATCCGTAGATGTGTGAAAGTCCTGAATGACAAACACTGAAAGCTTTGGATCAAGACTCTAAAGATCAGCAGATTTAAACTGAGGCGAGATGGTGCCATGTGCTGCTCTTCAACTCTTCCATGAAGTGAAGGTACGCAAATCATACAGAGAAGCATATCGCACCCACTTGCCGTTACACAATTTAAGAGGTGGGAAGCAATTACAGTCTGAGAAGCCACAGCCAACCAAGCTGGCAGATCTAGAAGAGCTAGATTAGATAGATCTAGCCACTACATTAAAGATTCATTGCCCTACCATTGACTTGCTTCGCAACTACTGACAAGTCATGCCACATTCAGAGTTGTCTCCTCAAAACACCATTTCTCTAGAGGGAAAATCCTAGTGCCCTCTCTCTGAGAATATTTAGAAGCAGACATTAGCAGATTAATATAAGCACGTGTTTATCTAAATCCCCCTACAGAAGAAGGATGAATTTAGGTACACTTGACTCATCTACATTTACCTACATTAAGTGAGAAACTTGAGTAATTGACATTTTCTTAAAGTCAGCCTAAGGACCAAGTTTTTTGACAGCTGACTTTAGCTTTGACTTGAGAAGGAAACAGAAGCCTGGGTGTTTTTTCCTTCCTCCAGGCACTTCAGCAAGTGATAAGCTTTGCTTCCACTTGTCCAGTGAAAAAATTTTAATAAGTAACCTCTTTAACTGTTCTCTGTAAAGGTATCTATAGTTTGGCAGAAGAGCTAAAGCAGACATAAGCCATAGAGAAATAGTTTTTGAGGTTTTCCAGTTCAGCCTTGGTAATTAAACACTTTAGCTGGCTGAAGTTAATATAACTAAATTTATAACAGTATTTTTACTTAACCTTCTATTTTCAGAAGGCTTTTGGGTTGACCATAAACATTGATTCTGCACTTAATATTTTCTGGGAACAAAATCGAGGAACTGGTCTGACCATTTATAAGGAACTGGAGCACAAAAAAGCTACAGATTGGAAGTGCTCTTCTCCAGACATGCTCATCTTCAGGTACCACTGTTCTGCTTTCACACACAGTGCACAGCCCCACAGGTAAGTCCCACATCAGGAACAAGCTTTAGGTGACTACCAGGGAAGACAGATGCAGGCCCTCAGGTTAAGTTTTGTATATGAGCATGTACAAGCCACTGAATTACTGTTCTGATAGCTTCAGTTCTCTCCCTCCTTTCACGTAAAAATAGCAACTGAGTGAGGGCAGTGACTTGTCTGTCCTACTGTTTTATTCATGACACAGCGCAGGGATGTACTCAATTCTTATCTTCATGAAAATCCAAGCTGATAAACAACTTCAGCACCTTTTGACATTTCAGTGCAGGGCTAATAATTAGCGTAGCTAGTCTGGTTACCATCACAGACACTTCACAGACTGGAGAATGTTTATAATTTACAGTATATGAAAACCTTACTTCTTCACGCCGATGACAGGGCAACCCAACTCCTTTTTCCAGCAAACTTCAAACAGCCATGGCGCCTGCTGACTTAAACTGAACACTGGAAGTTAAGGCTGCTTTATTTTTGTTTGCTTTAGCATGTTGGCAAAATACCAAAGCAAAAATAAGTCAAAAATTCTTTGTTCATTGCTTTCCAATTACAGGCTATTTCATGTCATGGAAGAACTAATGACAGTATAAGAATACTGAAGTACTATAGGAGCTCACCTCAGTATATGCAATTAATAAAAATGTGGAGAGAACTAGCACAAATTGTACCGACTTATAGCTTGAACAGGTTCTTTTGCAAGTCCTTAGAGATTCTGTTAAACGGCTATAAATAGGGAAGAATATTTTAGTATTAGACAGCTTTTTTTTTTTTTATTTTTTTATAAAAGCGTTAAATCACTGAATTTCAGGTCAAATAATCACAGTAATGATACCACAGCCAAAGGAAGTTATCCTACTAAGGTGGAGTAGTCACCTCTGCAAACCTGAGTGATAAATCCTTTAACAAGCAGAAACCAAGAAGGACCTCTGTGAGAGCAGTGAGAATACCACATGCAGAATCCAACAGTTTAGGAGAATTATATAGCTCCTTCTATCCAGGTTTCGCTATTGTATTTGGGCTTAAACATCAGTGCTCTTCAAGAAGGACAAGAAGTTGCATTTTCTTCATGCTTATTTACAGAGTTTAAATACTTCTCTCTGTCTTCTTTTTTAACTAGTGAGGTATTGGGTACCAGCATAGGGTTTTGTTTGTTTGGGTTTTTTGTTTATTTGGCTGGTTGTTTTGTTTGTTTTTTGTTTTTCAAGGGGACAGAGATAAGAAAGTCTTTGAAGTGTAATTTACAAATAAAAATAAAACCCAACAACCCAAGGGCCCTAAACAAACATACTAGCCAGGCACAGGCTGTTAAACCAACACAGGTCATTCCAGCTTCGGGTAACAAGTGGATCTGCAGCCCTTACCACCACCTTCACGGTTCAGCAGCCAGAAACTGAGTTTCCCAGGCATGCCCCTACATACTCCATCCCATACCTAAATAAATCCTAATAAATAAATAAATCAGCCCCTGTAGTCTTAATAACAAGGTGCCATTCCCACAAGAGGAGATTGTTATCAGTTATTAGTATCAGCTATAAATTAGGGCTCTGGAAAAACAGGTAATCCCATCACCTCTGGACAGAATTAAACATTGTCATATTTGAAATGCTATTATGGCATCTGTGCTTCCTAACCGTAGTTAAAAAAAATACCTTTACAATTAAAGCAATAGCCATACCAGGAGATGGTTGGAAAGAAAGGCTTATCACCTATTTGTTCAAGTGTGCCACGCATCATCACATTGCATACAGCACCGCTTCCTTTATTTTTAACATCATACCAATGCTGAAAAAGAAGCTGCAGAGAGAAATTCTGTTCCAGTGTTTCCTTATTCACCTCTTGGCACATTGATCCCCAGAGCTGTCTCTGAAAGGCAGGGACCAGCCAAGCGAATTGAGTGTGTTTGCCAGATCCTTCACGTAACCAGGCATTTCTTGGAGGTGAGCTGGATACTGGAACCCTTCAGTCACTCACATATGTTGCCCAACTGGGAGCAGGGTAAGGCAGCTATTGAAGACAATAGCTGCCTCTGTCACAAAGGGCTGGACTAGAACCTGATTGCATACCCTTTAGCTGGAAACACTTTGCAAACAAATAACAAAGGAAGCCTTACTTCCCAGCACCACCGACAGATGCAGTTTGAAGACCTACAGAGCAGAGAGGTTACCTTCTAAAAACAGACCACCAGATTTTCAGTTTGGTTCCCATTCAACTAAGTCAACAAGCTTCACAATAAGAAGAAAAACAAACCCACCAACACCAAAAAACAACAACCAAACTTACATTATCAGCCAGCACTTCCCACCAAGCACGTTTCTAAGTTTTACCAGTAGCTCCCCCACCCTCCCAGTGCAGCAAGATAAGGAAATCCTGAATTCATTGCAGCTGGGCTGATGAGCCTCCTAATTAAGACATGCAGTGTGGTCTCTGGGCTCCCTGAGAGCTCTAACCCTTTCACTGCCAAGCTCAAATCCTGCCCTAGCTCAAAGTGAGGCTCCCAGTGGGAGATATTATTTGTGGTTTAAAAATATTATCTTCATTTTAAAGAAACAGGCTGAGTTTGCTAGGGGCACCCCATGGGCACAAAGCAGTCATTGCTTTTGGTGGAACCCCTCAGAGAAGCGGTCTCCCTGGCACCTCACAGATCCATACCAGTATGCTTGAAGTCAGAGCGAGTTAGAATGCTTTCTTCCTTCCTGTTTCCCTGCCTACTGTCATCTTTATAAAACCATCAGCGTTCTTCCTGTCACCCCGATCATCCCCTGGACATTTTAAGTGTGAAACTAATTCAAAGTTTTTGTTCAAAACCCTCCTTAAAAATCCCCTTCACAGCAGTGCAAACACTCAGCAAGGGCTCAATTGCTGATTTGCTAAGCATCCCAGACAAAAAATACTGGTTTATGTATCTCAGCGATATTCATTCATCCCTTGTCTTCTACAAAGACAGGATGGGCTAAATCACCATTTGCTTTCATTGTATTCTTTACGTGTTCCCGGGCTTTTGCTATTTCATTCCAGGGCCAGGATGAGTTTTCCCACCACCACCCTTATTATATAACTGGGCTTTTTGGAACAGCTTTTTTCCTCATCTCGTTATGAAGAACTGGAGATTTCCACAGCTAGGGACAGGATGTTGCTCTGTTTGCACTGGTGCTCTTCATGGTATCTTTCAAGTGCCAGATTGATATGCTTTTCATATTGACTCAGAGTTAAACTGATGTAAGGCCATTTTCCAGGTCAGGGTGGCAGGAACCGTTGAAGCAATTTGCCTGACTCTGTACCAGGAGGGACAGGCTGCATCTTGGGATTGTCTAGGAATTTTCCTTAATGAAATTATTGTTCTTTGAAGCCCCAGTGATGTTGAAAATGTCCATCATCTCTTTTGCCATCATCTGCCAGGTTGTTTTTTTTTTTTTTTTTTTTTCTTGTTTTAACACTGGGCCTTAAGACGGTTATAGAGAAGTGTCTCATGGCAGTGTTTTGGCACACATTGCACAAATGCCCTGCCAGCTGAACCAGGTGGCTGCTTTCAGAGCCACGTGTCACACTTTGACCATAGAGCTGTGGGTGGCTGCTAAGACTGAGATTTCATGTCAATACAGCCAGTAGTCTGTGATGGAGTCCTGGCCTTTCACAAGGCTTCTGGCTGCCATGGTTTAAACAAACAAAGGTTTGTAAAGAAGGTTTACTGATGGGGTGACCAAAACTGTGACCTTTACAACCTGTTGGTTCTCCCATTGACCCGAAAAATGCCAAGAAGTATCTGTGTTGGAGAGAATTACCTAACACATCCATGCTCTGCTATAATGGTTGTAGTATTTCAGTGTAAAGGGTATGTAGAAAGGAAAACGGTCAACTCTGCGAGCCATATGTCTCATTCAAAGCCCAATGAAAGCAGCATGGTTTGAGTTGTCACTGGGCTGGCCCTGGGGACAGGACTAGCTGCCTCCTGGTGAGCAGGAGTTACACATTCTGCATCCCCAGGGGTTGTTCCACATTTCAGTGAAAGGTAAAGAATTTGGGATTTCACACATTCTGTCTGGATATACACACTTCTGTAAAAATCAGATTATAGGGAATTTGCAAAGTTACTGATGTGTTTAATGCATGTGAAGTACTGTAAGAATCTCTTGTTAAGAGGGACTCTTAAGAAGACAGATTTTGTATTTTCCAAGTGTATGTAAGAGAAAGTGGCTCCTAGGGAGACAAGAACTTCTTGGAGACCCTTAATTAATAGTATTTTGGCATCCGTAGCACTTCCCTTTCCTTTTAGCAATTTGATGCCAAGAATTTCTCATTCCAATAGTGTCCAATAAATCCTAGAAAATAAATTCCAGGGACTGTTGGAGGTATCTTTGCATACTTGATGACTAAAGCAGCTAAAACCTTTTCTTCAGTTTGTGCAATAGCTTTTCCTTTTGAAATGTACAGGTTTAACCCCTGAAACAAAGTGACTGACTCTCCTTTCAGCAGCCAGAACATCTTGAACCAGTACAGAACTATATCGGCACTGTGCTGGAGTTAAATGTTGGGTATTTCAGTGCCAGATGATGTATGAAGTCCCCCATGAGGTTGGACTCATTCTGCTTATGGTTTTGTAAACAGAAAACATTCTATTCCGTTCCCTAGACTAAAAGGGCAGAGAGAATTGTAATCACTTTCTCTGGGGCAGTGAGCAGGTCAATGGGAAGGTGAAGACAGGGTTTGGGGCTCTGCACTCCTACTCTGTGTCCCTTTGGATTGATCCTGCTGCCATGCACCAGCTTTGGCTTTGTATGGAGGTTAGTGGAGATCAGTAAGCTGTGTTTGACTCCAGGAAGAGTGGGCAGAGAGGTGCCTAGGGCTTCCATAGGATTCTTTCAATATGTGACTCATACCCAGAAACCACATTCACTGTACAGATACCCTGAATATTTGAGATCTCTGAGATAAATGTAATCCCCTTTAAAAATCTATTTCACAAGCTATCTCAACCAATTTCTCTACACCTGCAAAATACCTGATTAACATATATGAAGACTCCATTTAAATATTTGGACTTAATAGCACTGAAAAATAAGGTCTCCATTAGAGGCACAGATTGGATGTCTTCTTACCTCACTTTCCCATAAGTCAGCAGTAATTCTTTGATGCCAGTAGAATTACACAATTATAGCACTATTGTGAGGCACATCAGACGTAACAGAGAAACACCCTATCAAATGTGTCCCATCATTTCAGGGTGAAAAGGACACGAGTTTGTTCTGTTCCTACAGTGATTCATTACCACGTTCAAAAATACAAAACAAAAAAGAAAGCTATCATTTATTCCTTAAATTCCCATTACACAGTTTCTTTTGAGTCTTAGAACATTAAAGAGAATGAATACTTGTTATCTCCATTAGGAAGATTATGTATATAGGTGATTATGGGTTTCTTTTAGTTTTAAAACAACAGAATAACAAATTAAGAGCTCGTGGTTTTGATTTGCAGATTGAGAGAGTGAAGATCCTATAGAGGTGAAGTACAAAAAACTAGGTATTTACCATTTAGCAGAAAACATTTAAATCACAGAAGGTTTCCCCATAGAAAATCCCAGATAGATGTAGATCTGGACATTTCTTGTTATTGCTTGAACACGGGACTCTATGTTGACTGTCACGTTAACTGGATTGGAAATTAAAAGTTACTTTGTGTTTTTCTTGGTGTTCTTTTCCTTTCCCTGACTTCAGTATTGTTCTTGTAAATAGTTCTGGACACAAAAATGTTGCCTTCTGTGGGTTGTTCTTTTTGCATGTGTGTTCTAACCACACCATGACTGCGGTACGATCAAACACAAGAAAGCAATCACTGCTCAGTGGAAAGACTGGGCTAAGTGAACCATGGCAAGCTCCCTACGTTCCCCAGCAGTGGGGTGACCAGCTCTGCCTTCAAGAAACCTCTTCATTAATAACCTCTATATTGCTCCCCTCAAATAGGCAGCCATGTTCTTAATGAAAAACTTCTCACATTTTTTCTGCTATTTTCATCCTTCCCTTACCCAGAGCAGTCTGAGAACAATCTTTAATTGTTTAATGTGCTACATTTCATGTAAGTTTTCTCTTTTCTTTTGCAGGCTCTGAGCAGCAGTCTGTATAAGAGTGCATCTCCTTATGGCTCCCTTAACAACATAGTGGATGGGTTAAGCTCCCTCACTGAGCATTTTTCTGACCTATCCCTTTCTTCAGAAGCCAGAAAACCCAGCAAGAGGCCACCTCCTAACTACCTGTGCCACCTCTGCTTTAACAAGGGACACTACATCAAAGACTGCCCACAGGTAAGCAATATACAATATTCTGGAAAAACCCTCATGAAAATTTTCAATGTTCATTCATTTAGTAACACAGAATTTGACTGAAATAGTTCTTTAGAGTAGCACTGAAAAAATATCTTGACAAAATGCCAAGCTAGCCTTGTGTTCCTTTAATCCATTCTTTATCACAATGCCGATGGAAAAAAAATTGCTATTTCATTCGCCAGATAAGCATTACAAAGATACTCTTCAAGGCACATGAGTAAGTAGATTTTGGAAACTTAAAAAGTGGCTAATATGTATCTTTCTGTCACAAAGATTGTGTAAACTACATTTTTAAGCAGCACACCCTATAGTCAGTTTAGCAATGGCACTTAATAAAAAATATAACAAGTTACATATGCTAAAGGAAAAGAAATTGTTACACTGGATGGGAACTTTGAATTAGCTTTGCAGTAACACAAGCTCCAAGTTTATCTAGTGCAAAATGTCTGCTCTGATAGAAGTGGTTTGCTATACTTGGCAAGATGTGATGGTCTTGGACTCCAAGAACTTTTTTGTAGTGGCAAAGCTGGCAATATTTATTTCCATAGAAAAGCGGCATAAACCTGCGTGCACTAAAAGCACTTACCGATCTGCAGTTTTTTTCCTGAGGATCCAAGCCACAATGTGCAAGGTTTCTCCATCCTCTCAAGTTTCAGCTGGATGTAGTTGTGTTTCTGGCTTAAACTTCCACAACTCCAATAATATTCTATGTAGAGTCCCAAGGAAATTCAAGCTCTGCCAATATTCTAGAAATAAAAATGTGGACATCACTGTTATCTACTTTACTGTGGTTTTAACCTCCTACCCTCTTAATGTGTGACTTTCAGCAGAATTAATCTGCGTAGAATTAACCACAGTTTGTGGCAGTCGGGGATGTCAGACTTATAAGCCAAAACACAGTCAGAAAAGCATTTGCCAGCTGAACAAGGTCAGTGTGAAATCAAGTCTAATGTCAGATGAGCTTTAACTGAGTGTATTCCAACAGCTGCTATGCATGGGCTAAGCTGTTTTCTTCATGGAATTTAGCTGTATATCTTTCATTAGTTCTAATGAAAGCTGTGGAATTAAACTACATTTGCAGACCTGGGCGCGGCATTTGAAAATATTTTTACTTCATATCTTTTTAATATACATTGAGTAAGGCAGTTCTCTTGAAGAAAACATGAAATTTTCCTTGAGAAAGATTAAGCTCAAAAATACTCCAGTTTGTATACCTCTGTGTTTAATGCACTTAGTTTAGCATGCTACAGTAAAATACTGAGACAGGACCATGTAACAGCATACATTACTTAGCAAGGGGATTAAAACTACAACTCCTGGGTGTGCTTGGCAATGACAATGCTGAGCTGGGGGAGATGACCGTGCCCTGCGGTGTAGGAAGTCAAATATATGCAATGGGTCCTGTGATGACTAATTCATGCAAGCTGCAGCTCGCACTGATGGTCTCAAGTGGGCATGTCAGAGTTGGAGGAGAAATGCATTATTTGTTTTGCAGGTAGGAAGATTAATTTATTTAAATTGCACATCCTGTGTATTTTTTCCCATGTATTAAGTTTATACTAGCAATATCTTCAACTTCTCTGTGAACAAGGTAATGAAAATACTTTCTAAAGAGAATAGCCCATGGCTGGCCAATAAGCAAGTAATGACTGGAGGACATTGTAGCTACAGTTACAGGCAGCCATATCGTCCAGCGCCTTTCGTAAACTGATCCAGTTTTAGTTGGAAAGTACTTCAGTATTTTGCCCTCACTGCTGCTCTAGTTGGAAGGTGCTCCAGAACCTCACTGTAATAATTAGAAATCTTTCAATTTCCAGGATAAATGTAATTCGTGGCCACTGTATAGTCATCTGTTCTCTTGCCAACAGTGTCCTTCCCCGAAATAGCTCATCTCCCTGCCTGGTGTTTATCTCAGGATGTATTAATAGACTGCAACCATATCCTCTCTCAGCATGCGTTCTGTAGGGCTAGTTGAGCCAGACTTTCTCAGTCCCCTCACAAAAGGTAGTCACCCTCTCTGTTCCCCAGTGCTCATGGCTGTCCTTGTGTGCTTTCCATCATCTTGAACATGTGCGACTACAAACACATAAAGCACCCCAGATCAGACCTCATTGGTGCCCTGTGTTGTTTAGGCACCTACCTGTTTCTACAAATCAAAGTTAAATTTCAAGTCCTACTTAAGGAGCAGGTGATATGAAAATAGTTCTTTCTGGAGATTTCTAACACAAGCAAGTGCTAGTCAGCAGTGAAATGTGTTCTTGAACAAGAGCAGACAAATTTTCACAGGAACTTAAGCACTTGCCTTATTTTCTCTACATTTGAGAACAGATCAACTGGGGATGACCTGGTGTGCATGAGTTACATTCAAAACTCTGAAAACATTGTGCACAAGAATGGAGTACTGACAGCAGGGTCAGACCTTTATTAGAAAGACCCAATTTGCTACCACTCCTTTTGATGATAATTGATTTATTTATTTGAACATTACATACACTACTTCATCACTTAGATTTCAAAGCTAAGTTTTACTAATGCTGTCAAAAATAAAAGTTGTTTTGCAAATTCTACAGAAAAAAAGCAAAGTAGTTTTGCATATTTTAAGTACTTGGGTTTGGAAAGAGACAAGAGAAACTAATCTGATTTGGACAAAATGCATATCAATAAATCATTTTTTTTTTAATGTGATTGCCTAAGAAGAAACAGATTTTGAAAGGGGTGTTTTACAGAGTTTTTCCTGCATAACAAAGAAATTGTGTAACAACTTTGAGACTTTATATCCTCCCTTAAATCTGCTTGTTATGAACATTGTAAAGATGTGTTATTTCTCAGTTACTGTAAGAGTTGATAGTGTACCGTACTGATGGAAATACATGTATTGATTCTATCTTAAGTGATGATCATCTTCGAGGAGGCTAAATAATTATAATTGAAAAAAAGGCCAGCTTTAGGACTTAAGTACCTCGGGTATCTGTACTTTGTCTGATATCCTGTTCAAAATAATCTGTTTGGAAACTGAAATGGGATTTAACAAACTTCTGTTTTTCTTGTTTTGTTTTGTTTTTTAGAAAAATGTAGATGCAGAAATTCACAGAAGACATTTAAAAAAGTCACATTGTTTCTTTTCACCTATTATCAATGTAGTCTATATATTTTAATTCTATAAAATATGAACAGTGGGTTCTTTTTGTTCTGTGCATGGCCTCTACAAAATGAATCTTGCTCCTTTACAGTGTAATGTTTTGGTGATTACCACTTTTATGTGATGTTGCCACTCTACACTCAGTCCTAGAATCACAGAATCACATATTAGATAGGGATCTTTGTGTGGGATCTAACCCACACAAAGTACAGCATAAGGGGGTAGATGCAGTATATCGGACATGTGTGAATAAAAGTCCTAGTTCAGGTTCTAAGAAGTCAGTGAATGATTGAACTTTCAGCATTATTCAAAATTTTCTTTTGGAAGGAAAGATGTGGACACAGATCCTAGACCTCATTTACTGTCTATGTCATTCCCCTTGTTAATCTGGGAGGTAATGGTTTGTCCTGGAAGTGTCCAAGCCCAGAGCTCCAGCACAGCATCACTGTACTCAAAGTTTCCAAAGTGCTTTACTGCGTGCTTCTGCCAAGCACAAGTTCCATCTGCTGGTCTCTCTGTCCTAACCACGTTCAAGCACTGTCAAATCCTATTGTGAAAATATACGCAGACCTAGTCACTTAAAAATACATGACTCCAGCCACCTTGTACAGAATGCTCGCTGAGGAGGCTGTTGGGTACCCCCTGCTAGTGCCAAGCTCTCTGAAAACTGTTTAGTCCAGTCCCTGGGAGATACAAAACTGTTGCAGAGTGTATTTCCAAATTTTGTGCTATACTGATAGAGGATAATGTATGTGCCTACTCATAGAAATACAGACATACTACCACAGGTATATATGTGATAAGATGCAACATTAGTCTCATTTTGGACTGCGTTTTTAGCTTTGTGAATGAAATGTATGGTGTGATCCATATTAATGAGGCCAACAATGGGAGTCTTTCCTTTGGCAACAGTGATCTTTGAAGCAGATCCTGCCAAACTAAAGTACCTTGAGAATACGTATTCAAGTCAACGGGAGTAGTAGGTAATTACTGTGGCTGCCTGAGTTTGCATAGATTTGCTTTTGTGGTTTCATGCAGGATGTGGAAGAAATCAGCGTCAAGCTGAGCTTAGTCCTTTTTTCCCTGTCCACAGCTCGGTCTGCCAGATCATGCTGCCCTGAAGCTGTCCCTCCCTGTAGTCAGATATAGCGGGTCTCTGGCAGCAGAGCTAGCTCAGCAGGCAGCTATTTGGCTGCATGATTGCAGCAACTCTCAAGCCTGAAGCAGTCATTTCATTTGTCTTGTGCCTTATGGTTGTGAAAGGCTCTCAAGTGTCCTCAAAATTCAAGGAGTCCACAGCTGTGCTTTCTCCAGGTACCAAAGGCTGGCTGTGATGGCAATGATGAATAAACTGCCATCGTTACAAAAACAAACATTTAACCCTTCTGGTTTTTCGCTTAGAGGTCTTAATAAAAATATATATTTATAGTGGAAAATGATGTTTCAGAAAGCTCTGAAGTAAAGGAAGATCATAGACTGAAAAAGTCTTTAAAATTCACTCTGAAAACAATATAGTTATAATTTCTACATTTTACAGTAGTCTTTTGGTTATCTAGTGATGGCCTCCAAATAAACAAGTCTTTTCTTCAGTGAACTGAGAGAAATATCGGTATTCTTATTCAGTTACAGGATGAGCCCTACAGTCTCGTAGGAATCTGAACCCCCATATGGCTCAGCTTTGCAGGTTTCACTGTAGTTTTTGATCAGAATATACTCACTGGCAATTGATACCGTGCTGTACAGATCTTGCTCGTTTATGCTTCAGTTCTGTGGGCTGGGAGAGTTAGTACAAGCCTGACAGTGAATCCCTGATTTGGATAAAAAGACATTCGAATCACTAAAACCAGTATCCCTCTTACAGAGGTTAAGATGATAATATGGGATATATAATAAAAGAAAACACCAGGTAAATTAATCTCTGGTACAGGAGCACTGCTTTTAATAAGGCCAATACAGACAGAAAACCTTGTTGATAGTCTGTACTGTAATTGTTTTCAAACTGCACGTGGCACTCAGAAGACAAATCTATTCATATCCAGACCCTTAATTCTCTATTTTAAGAATACACACTAACACATTAACCCCTTTTATATAGTGCATATTTCTTCACCTGAATCTCTAAGAAATTGTACTTCTTAGGTATTCATTTTACAAACACCTATGCACATACTAAGCTTCCACATCATGACATACTGGAACAATTTGAGGCTCTCCTTCTGCTTGTTTATACACAACATACTACTTTCATTTATTCATATTTTTCCACTCAGAACTTGGATAAAATTGTTTTAGATGATTTGAACTTGGCTAAGTTTTTTGGTTTTGTTTTGCTTTTTGTTTTTGCTATATGCAGTCACTTTGAAAACTCTAGGTTTTCAAATACAATACAGAATTTATTGCAGGTTATTTTTTCTTTCTTTCTTTCTTTTTTTTTTTCATATGTTTGAACTTAGCCCTGCCAAGTTTCTCAGAGTTTGTGAGATAAGATGAATACATTTTTCTCAGATCTTTTCTGTTTTTACTGTGAGCACTTGCAGAAATCTTGTAACAAAAGTCTGGTGAGCTGTAATTTTGTAACATCCATTTTACCTCTGGAAATCTAAGGTGCTTTAAAAGTCTGAAACATCAAAAGATACTCATCGCTCTCTATTTTGGAAATTCTGCAAAATCAGCTCATGTCACGCCTTTAAACCGTTTATGAGAGGGGCGAGCAACTCGGCCAGCTGTATGTTGAGAAGAGGGAATCCCACCAGCCCTGCTTTAGAGCATGCACCCAAAGCACTCCTGAAACCATGGCTGCAACGTGTGGCATTTACGTCCTGTTGTTTGATAAACTGAGTGTTTCGAAAGAAGATACCAAACCCTAACATACCAGAATAAGAGCAATTAGATAGTGAAAAAGAAAACAGAAATATCTAGTGAACTGTGTCTGTTCCCCTTTCCTGTTTAGCACACTGCTTGATAATTGCATTCCCCAAAGTCTGGAAGAGCAGCCAAAACCAAACTCTTCCTTATGTACCATCACTAAGCCATTATTACTGTGGTTCAGTCCTTATTACTGGTACAAGTTCAAGCTTTTCTGCTGTGGGAAATGCAATGTAAACAGATGTGCTAAAGGCAAATACTGTTAGAGAGCATGTGTGCTTGGTCTTTGCAGTGACCTTCGGGTGGCCTCTCGGGTCCCGTGCAATTGCTGTCAACGAGGTGGCTGTGGGATTGGTACTGGAAGACCTGCCTCACAACTGGACTGCATTTCGCTGTGTTCCAACTTCTTATTTGCTTTTGTATCTCGTTTGCATACTCGCTATCTGGATAAGCTTGAGGGGGGTGACCGCTGACAGCAAGGTGGACTTCAGGAGATGAATGCTGTTTAAATGTAGACCCTCACAGATATCTGGCATTTCAACTGAAGAGGGTTTCAGCACTGATAAAGCCTCATCAGGGTCCAGGTTCAGCACAGTCATTCAGGGAAGAGTAGAGATGAAGGACATTAACTTCAGGTCTCTGAAACATGACTTCTGATTAAAGGCTGCAGAACCAATGTTGTTTGTCCCGTCCCAAAAGACATAATAAATTGCAAATATGCTTAAAACCTTCCATAAAGGGCACAGTTTGTTTTCCAGACCCACAGCTAATGAGTCCTGAGCACTGGGCTTGAATTTGGCTGTTTCTAATTGGGAGGCACTGGAAGGCATTGAAATAGAGTGCTTGGGGAGGCTCTTGATGATTGGAAAACTTTTGGAATACTATGGATAAACAGACATCAGAATTTTCACATGTGATCCTGTCCTGAGACAAGTGAAAGAACCTCCCAGAGAATCTCCCAGCCTTATTTTGCTATTATTGCATATCTGCATATTAATAACACAGCTAATTACATTGAACATGCATAATTTAATTAAAAACTGTGCACAACAGATCAGATCCAAGTCCTGGGCAAGTCACCGGGAGGCTTTTATCAACTTCTTTGAAGTAGACTGAACATAGCTATTACACTGGTTTAAATCTGAACTCTGTTTACTAACAATTTGGTATTTGCTTAGCTTGCAGTAAAACTCATGATAAACCATAATTAAGTGCTTAGCTTGGAAACAATTACTATGAGCATTCCTCTCGAGAGGGAAAGTAACGTCTGGTTTCCAGCTCTCCGCAAGCTGATTTGGAGATAAGGTAGAGCGAGGACTACCAGGTCAAAACCTCACTTGTTTATAAACTCCTCATTTGCACTGATAAGCAAGTAGTAATGGAACATGAGGTGAATCATGTTTTCTCACTTCATAAGAGTATTTTGGTTTAGTGTGAAATACAGGTTGTGGAATTTCCATCCATACTTGGAAGTTTTCAAGATCTGACTGGACAAAGCCCTAGAAAACCTGACCTGAACTCAGTGTTAGTCCTGCTTGGAGCAGGAGGTTGGATTTGGTGACCTCCCAAGGTCCCTTCCACACTTAATGATTCTGTGAGTCTATTTTATGATAATTAAACAACTTTTCAGGTTGTGCTATAAGAGATCATTGATTGTTCTTCGAGATATATCTCCAGCTCTAACATTTACCACAATCCTTCCTCTCTGCGCTTTTACATAAAGTACTTTTGCACAAAATACAATAATGCTAAAATGTAAAAGTTGAAGCAAACAGGCATTTCTTATAACAACAAATATATATCTATAAATACATACATATATATTTATAGAAGACCTCACAGAGTATACTGAGCCAGCTGGCTTATTTACAATCAGCAATCCTGGTGCTACAAAGGGAGACCTGAGGAGGAAGTTTTTTTTGGAAGGCATTGCATGTATTGGAGAACAAAGCATTTGATCTTGTCAGTGATGCTGGGGTTCATGGGCTTGCTTTGCATTTAGTCTGTAAAGAGGCTGTCCCTTTAGAGTAGCTCTCGTCACTGTGCTCTCGCACAAGGAGCACGTTTTGACAGAGCTGCCATTTGCTGCCTGCACAGTAAAAGTTGCATGTTTTAGCCTTAAATTAATGGCAATTTAGTGCAGATGCTATTAAAACTGCAGGTTTCTTGTTACAGCAGTACCACTCAGTAGACACTTGTGAAAGGACAGTCAGTGTTTGTAACTGTTAAAACACCAAACCCAAAGACTTTGAGGACCTATCAATCTAATCATGCTAATTTTCTTGCAAATTCAAGTGAGAGCAGAAACTGTATTTCTTTTGAATTAGATTTTTTTCCACATAAGGCCAC
This sequence comes from Cygnus atratus, assembly GCF_013377495.2. Taxonomy (NCBI): domain Eukaryota; kingdom Metazoa; phylum Chordata; class Aves; order Anseriformes; family Anatidae; genus Cygnus; species Cygnus atratus. Next base: position 33,738,920 of record NC_066368.1, read on the forward strand.
TCCTAGTGCTTTCAGTATTATAAAAAAGTATTTGTTCCCTAAAATTAATGCCATTAAGCAGTCACTTGCATAATATTTTTTCCTGTTTATATTCTGCAAGTGTTAGCTCTGACTCCACTCTACGTCCAGAAAGTCAGTGTATTTATGTAGTACGGATGTGTAATATGAGTCTCAGAAACCTAATGTTTTCCCCAACTGCCCAACTGAAAAGAGCTGAGAACAGAACTTCAGACCACAGGCACAAGTCCTGCTTCAATTCCTATTCTGTTTCTCTGCATCACCTCACCAATGCCAAATATCTTCAACTCTCGCATTTATTTTTTAATAGCAAAATACACCTCGCAGTAAATTAATAGTCAAATTTGCTGATAAACTTACCATAAACTTGTTTCCTTTGCATCTTACATTTTATACCAGAAATTGTCTGACATGTCACTAAGACGAGACTGTTATTTAAGGAGACATTTCCAAAGTTTGCAGAAAACTGTTTCTTTCCTTAAAAAAGAAGCCTTTTCTTTCAAATTTCCTTTACAGCTCAGAAAAGCTAAAATGTTCCTATAGCAATTAGACAAAATGGAGAATAAGCCTTTCATGTCAGGGCCTAGTCAGTGCCAAATTATTAGCTAAGGCAATAAAGCCCATGGACAGGCACATAAGTTGAAATATTTGGAGATTTTAGCAGTAAGAGCAGACGTTTTGGAAGTGACATAATCTTGATTACTAGTTCAGCCTCAGATTTTAGCCTGATTTTCCACAAGACACTCACTACTCTCTGTTTCTATCTCATTTTTCGGCTGTACAGAAATGTGCATGGGGTAGAGCAGAACCTTTGGAGATGCGTGTTACCGAGTCCTGAAAACAACTCCTTTTTCTTTCTGCAGAGAAAGAGCACGTTTCAACTAAACTTTAGATGTGGTATTGAGCTTTAATTTTGGACATGAGTTCAGTGTAATTTCCCAGGCCCAAGCATTTCACATACAAAATACTGGTTTTGAATCCATCTCTAATTTTAACCCATGTCACAGGTGTACAGCTGTAGATAAAACTCTGCAACAGCCCAGGCAAATCAATAGTTCCACCTGGATGAGCACACCCACACCACCTGCAGCCCGAGCACATGCTCCCCAACACTGCCCATGGGGTCTTTCATGGGTCAGGAAGGGGACCATCACAGTAGCAAGTGAGAGCAGAGAGAATGTTATTCTTACCCCTAATGCCTGATTGCAGAAGTGAGAAAATGAGAGAAGGAAGAGCAAAAAGTGGCAGTGAGAAAGCCTCATTTCAAAGAAATCGTGGGGTAAAAATGTCTATTTATTTATTTATTTATTTTCCCCCAGAAGGTCAAAGGAGATAAAGGAGATTCATTATTAAAGGAAAAAAGAATGCATTGGTTTAAACAGCTTTTAAAAATAAAAAATATTACTAATTCCAGGCCTGCATTTTTTATTGCTCAATACAAATCAGGAGTCTGCTACTTATGACAGATTTCTCTAAGTCTTGGTTTAGTAGGTCTAATAAACTAGACTAAATGACGAGAGGCTAAAACTGTGCTGTTGTCGTGATCATTCTTATCCAGAACAACAAGAAGCCTGTCCTGTAATGCCAGGTGTGCCTGGGCTTGGTTCTCTTGAACCCTTTACATGAGGACAAGCCACCACCATGGTCACACTTCGGGGTTTTCTGCTGCGCTTGCCACTGTCAGTGTTTACACCAAACACGGAAAAGTGGAGAATTAAGTCCAGTATTTTTCAGGTTTCCCTGAAAACTGTTACTCGCCGTGTAAAATTATGGCTTCATTTCTGTCCTGAGGTGGTTACACACCTGTGATAGGCAAGTTTGCATCCACCTGCATTTCACCTGTAACAGGAATGTAACTTTCTCAGGACAGGAGACAGCCATATCTCTGATGTAGCCTGGGGTGCTGGTATTCAAATGAAACTAACTGCTCTGATTTTAGAACGTGGTGGTCATTTTTGCATTACTGACCAAATGTTTCCATCCATTTTCTGCAAATACAAGAACATTACACAGCTGTACCTTGAGTGATACCATTGTCCTGCCTAAGTATAGCAGCTGTACGTGCACATCAGATGTGTAGGTTGAGGTCCCCCTCTTTAGAGGGGACAGATGCCAATTTTAACAATACATGAAGTACTAATTCTGCCTTTTCTCCATTTTGTAATTTTGATTCCTTATCCTAGGCTCATTTGAAGTTCTACAACATGACCAAAAGCTTTTTGTCTGTCCCTCTTTCCCTGTGCAAGGCAGCCACAAATACTACTTTAATCTACCCCCACTTCGTGCCAGCAGCCAGCAGGGCTGTGGCTGGGTGCCACAGCACTCAGCCTGAGCTCCCTGTGCCTCGGAGAGATGGATGCTGTATGCTTGCAGCCATCAGTCTTAGCAAAAAAAGATCTAACAACCATCCAGAGGCTGTTGGCACAGCACAGCACCACATACAGGACTGACAGACAGCTGCTGCTTACATTACTATTTCTATTATTCAGTAAAGAGAGCTATGGTAATTAATAACACCCTGACTTTTAGGACAACACTCCTGTTGCTGCATGTTAAACTTTTAAAAAATATATAAACAAAATAAAAAACCCTCCCTCTTGCTGCTATCAGTTACAGTGGTCTCCTGAGCAGCAAGTCTTACCTGGTTGGTATGTTGTAAATTATTTCCTTGCATACTGTACTGACTCTATTTAAATAGAAGACAGGAGACTCTCTCTCATAAGCTCACAAACCTGAAAAGTAATGCTGTTCATGTGAAACTATTGGAAAAGATTCTTTTTTTTAAAATAATGTTGACATATACAAGTAAACAAGTTAATGTTCTTCTCCATCGGTGCTTGAGACATTAATGCATCCAGCATTAGCGTAAGTGGGTACAGCTGATAAGGGCTGTGCTGCTTACACTGAGCTCACCACATGACTCATGGTTTGTGTTTGTTTGCAAACTTGGAGAGGGGAATGGGGCATTTTTATTTTTATTTTTTTGTTAGCATTAACACAATTTTAACTCTCATCTGCTTTCTTCTGAGCTTCCATTCCTGATTCAGCACGCATGAGTCTGCTAATGAAATCCAGATGTCAGACAAAAAAACAATAAGCTCTCCCACCCATCTGGTGGATCAGGTTTCTCAGAGATTGGGAAAAAAAGAATCAGGAGAGATTCCTAGAATGGCTGAAACTTTAGATTTCAGCGTGTTTTCAGAGACCAGACGGCAGCAGGGGGGTGGGCACAGCTTGGAGGTAAAACTGATCACAAATCAAGATTCTTGGTGGAAAAGTTGAGAAGAAGTTGAGTGATTATCCGTTACCCTGAGCCCTAACCCGACCTAGTATGTCCCAAATTCAGCACTGCTACTGAAAAATTACATTGAGCATCACAAATGGCAATTCTGAGTCAGAAATAAAAAAGCAATGTGAAGTAAATTACTGAATTGTTTGCTTCCTTGGCTGTGCTGTTTCAGGGTCCCAGTCCATCCAGAGACTCAATAAACCTGCAAGGAGAATGGTAACATTTTCCCCTGGTTTTCTTTGGAGGATTATCTGCAGCATCTCACAGCTGTAACTCTGGGCTTCCTCTCTGAAGCTTGACCCTAGTTGTAGGCTGAGCTGCACACAAGGTGCCCGAGCCCTTTCCAAGACCAAGAATTCCCCAGGGACGATTCTTTCCACAGCCCCCTCAGTCTCTTTGGCAGCCTCTTTCCAGCCCAAAGGCTTTCTCCATAACCCCTACCCTGACCACAAAGCTTTTGACTGCGCAGTCCAGTCCTTCCCCAGACTAAGAATTCCTCACAGGAATTTTGTTTTGCAGCCCTCGGTCTCCTTTGCCAGCTCATTTCCCAACAGCCGTAGCCCTGGGTCATTGTCTTTCAACACGAACCCTAACGCTTGGCAGAGCCACGGTGCAGGAGCCCCACAGCATACAGAGACCCAGTATGCCGTAAAGGTGAATTCCTACAATTAGTCTTCTGGCACTTCAGAAGATCATATGTAGCCCCCCTACAACTCTATCTTCACATCTTTGTCTCTCTCTGTTTTATGTTTCTGGAATATAATGTAATCCTTACAATTACTACACTTTAGGCCTCAGAAGAAATTTCTGTACCATGAGTCTTGGGCTAAGGAGCCACTTGGAAAAAGAAATTTTCTTCATTTTTAGGGGAACTGCTTAATGAAAATAAATTTTTACTTAAGCTTTTTATGTGACTAAGTCAAAGGAATGTTTCCAGTAGTTTTCAGACAAGTGAATAATTGAAAAAAGCATTGTCCTTTGTGCTTTCAATAACATCAGAGCATATTAAGGTATGCTTTGACTCCAAGGTGTGTTCCCATAGGCACAGGTTGTGAGACATTGTGGGTTTTCCTCATTTCCATTGTATTTGATTTAAAACAAGCCCCAAGTTGCTTTTATGCTACTTTTGCCTTTATGTTTCAACAGCAGCACTCCTCTAGATTGGCAAGATAGAGAGGAAGGTTGCTCTACTGCTACAGAAGTTCTGTCCTTCACAGGCCCTTCCCATACCTGTGGATGGAGGATTTATGGCCATGAAGCAAAAGCTCCCTCTCAGTCACTCAAGTCAGTTCTGTGCCCATTCCCTATAATTTAGCATCTGAGCTTTCTCAAGGCATGTGTCTGTGGTTTGCATTTTTAGTCTCTTCCCAGGGTCAGTCTTGTGTGTGTAATGTAGCATTTCTGTTTAGTAACTGTCTCCCCTAACATGGGAAAAATGAGGTCAGATATGCCTTCTCCCATTCGAAGTGCAAGGTACGTTGCTGCTGAGCTTCAGCTCCTGTGAGAGCAAGTAACACTGTCTCAGTTCAGCTTGCAACCCAGGAAAGCTCAGTTCTGCTCACTAACGAATGCTGCTCTGCTGGTAGCAATCTCCTTTGTGCCAGAAAGCAGAGCAGTCAACAGAAGGGACCTTCTCGTAGCACTTGCACCTCTCTCAGAGCTCTGGGCAAGCGCTGCCTCTGCTCCGGACCAGTTGGTCCCAGCTAATTCTGATCCAGAAGTCATGTAACCATAGGTAGTGAAAAGACATAATGCAGCATTCTGCAGATAAGGGGTTTTCAAGCTTCACATCTCTGAATGTTGTACTGCTTTGCTTGGAGGGCAGTGGCAAAGGCCCATAGCTATATCCAGTATGACAGAGATAAATCTTCTGACCATCAGGAGATGGCAGAATTACTCATGGACGTACTCAGCAAGAGCATCGGTTTAGCATCAGCACAAACTCTGGGAGGTGTCTGCTGTCAGACTGAACAGAGCTATTGAATGTTTGTGCCTCCTGCAAAGGGAACCACTCTGCAGCTACAGGCACTTCGAAGTACTAGATCAGTAGATCACAGACTACGTATTCAGCCAAGGTTATCGAGCCGCTCATTATTCACGAGCAGGTCTTATCTGAACACTGGTTCCCATTGGTGATTATTTGCGATGATGGATGTTGGGTGATTAGAGCTGGATGCAGTCTGTAGAGTTTGCCTTAGAGCCTGTGTTGTTGTAGCAGTTCATCTGGTGGTGGTATGCAGAGATTCAATAGGACTAGTGTGCAAAGATAGCACAGTGGGGACTAGTGGCAGAGCTGTAATGATCACTGCTCTTTCTGGGGGCAGGCTGAGTGACCCTTTCCACGAAGGATGCAAACCACCTCAATGCAATCCCTTGGATCTTACCCATCTTCCTCAGGACGAAGAGCAGTATCTTATGAAAGCATCGTTGTTCATAAACACTTCTTATCATGTCTTTTCTTTTTACCTCATAGCCTTCTCTCCTACAAGTCCTAATACATTTGATGGCTGACAAGGGCCAAAAGCAGAAGCTAGTTGAGATAGGAGCAGGGAAGTGTGAGAAGTGAGAAGACAGCTGTTGCCTGAAGACTGCCAGCTGTTGGAACATAATTGGAGAGGTCAGTGTACAGCATCACCTTAAGTTTATTTAAATAGGGACCTATATCTATGGTGAAGACCTACTGTTTTCAGTAGGAGCTGGAGTCATACATAAGCAACTTTGGATGGTGAGCCTTTAGAAACAGGGTATTGTCTTGTTCCTGCAGAATTACTGGAGCATGCACAAACGGTCTGACCCTGCTGACCCCACGTTCTGCACTGTGTCATACCTTCTCTTTATCTCACCTCCATTCTTGAGATTCTTCCCCAGTCAATTCCTCTCCTTATCCAGCTGCTACTGTTAAATCCCTCATTCCTTTTCCAGAGTATCAAAGATCAGGATTTTGACCCATTCAGTCTCCTTTCCAAGGTGTTTTCCACTGATGTAGAATAATTAAGGCTGAAGAAGAGATATTTAGCACACTGAAGCTGACATAATGGGGAACGGAGAGCACAGCTCTTGTATTTCTTGTATACAGTTCCCAGAGACACAAACCTTATCTAGCTTTCTAACCTCAACGTTTTTTTTGCTATACTTTTCTCTTTTAATCTCCAGAGGCTGCATTTCATTCATCACTGCAAGCCACTCTAGAAAGCATATCCTTTATCTGCTTAGTATATCTAGCAAGCTAAGACACAGTGGCTTCATCTCTGGATGTTTTTAGCACACTTTGGATGGGTATATTACAATAAGGTACATAACCAAAGTGCAGTGAGCCCCAATAGTTAAATGATAGATTCCAAAAAACAAACAAAAAAGAAAACACCACCCAACAACTTGAAGTTCTTGAAAAAGCCTACAGTACTTTTTAGTTGGACTCCATAAATCAGACTGTAAACCAGCAGTTGAATATCCAGCAGTAAATTTTCACTGTCTCCTTATAACACTGATGTATTCCATACTGCTTCTTAGAAATCTGACTCCTTCTCATGACAGTTCTAGGTAGGATGCGTAACTGAGTTTGGACACTGTAAGTACCACCACACTGTACATCTCCAGAAGAGAAAGCTCCTTGGAATTGGTTTTTCTTTTAAGCCCTCCCTGACTTTTCTGTTGGGGTAGTCTACGTGAACCAATGAGATAAACATCCCACAGGCTACAGAGCTGGTGGTCCTTCTCACTTAGCTGAGCCTTTTCATAGAGAATTAGGACTGCATGCAAACAGCATGCAATTTCCAGCTCCAAAGGAGCTACTATAATACATGTCCTGTGAGATAGAAAATAAGATATATAATCATGACACAGATGATCAGGAGGAAAACAGCTTTTTCTTTCAAATACTGAGTTCTCTCTACAGAAAAAGCCCACAGGTCAAGTCAATGAATCAGTAGTATTTCACCCAAGTAGTTGATACAGAAATTTCTCTTAAGGCACTCACTACATTTTAGATGCTGCAGACAATGAACCTCTGAATACATTGGATTACAACATGAGGAAATAATGATCTAGAGTGAAAACAGGTAAAATTTTGACTTCAAATTCTACTTTCTCTGTCCCAATTGAATGGGAAAGAGGGGAAATAAAGATAAATTAAAAACCCAAACTCCATTTTAAGTCGTAATACCTGCACTAGCTTTGCTCTTTATGTCAACTTTTTCACAGAGAATGTGCTTTGCACTGCAGTATTTTTCATTGCAGGCAGTTTGCAATGATTTGCAAACTCAACCAGCGACAGGACTAGGAGCTGCAAAATCTTCCCTCTTCTCTGTCACTATCAGTTTTTGCGTTACCACCTCTCCTAAATTTTCAGCACTGTTTTCTGTGTTGGAACTTATATTTGAAGGCACTCAAGCTTAAAAGGGTCATTGCTCACAGACACGTGAGCTTGCTTCTGTTCAAGTCTGTGGGGATGCATCTATTTGATGATGTGATTGGATGATGTGGCCTACAATATCTGTTTGCGTAACAAACAGGAAAACCCAGGTAATACTAGTTGCTGAGAATTTCAGCTAGCGTGGCACTCCGACTTTATTTAGCTGTTGTGTTTATGGGATGGAAACAACTTGAATTGTGCAATGGATACATTAATCTTGAGTCAGAAATGGCAAGACAATTCTCTAAACCATGCATTGTACTTTGTATTTTTCTTCATGTTTCCACATAAAACAAGTATTTCTCGTTCTAAATGATGCCCCCTCGCTAGAAAGCTATCTGTTCCTTTCAGATTCAAAGCTAGAGATACAAATGTTGACCATCTACATCCCAGTCAACACCGAGAACTGCAGGTTGGATACCAACAGTGCTATAGAGCCAGCCTGTGACTGATGTGCTATCTATTTCCAGTATTTTACTGCTTGGTTTGGTCCTTGGAAGCAGTAAAACTATCTGCTTGTTTCTCCAAAGCTGACCAAATTGCTCTGAGAACTGAATTAGAAAACATTTTGTATCTCTCTGATTTCACATTCAGCTGTGCTAGAACATAGTTGTGTGCAACCAATCCAATCATTCAGGTCATTGCATCAGTTACCCAACCTCTTCCTTATTTGCCACACCTCAAAAATTCTGTCTCCTCCAGACTTTATTAGTCCTTATTTTGTCTTTGGTCCTTTTTTGGCAACAACTTCATGTAATATTATCAAACTGAAACAAAAGAGAGCTGTTGCTTCAGCATCCACATTTTGAAAATGGTGAATTTTCATTTGTAGATTCAGCTCACCCCTAAACTAGCTTTGACAAGCACCCCATTACAACCAGTTCAAGTATGGGGCTGATTCAGGGAATAGTGAATTTGGGAGACTGAATGACTCACACTGACAGATACTAGGTACTAAAAGTTACCTCATACTAGTCATCATTGTAAGTAAGAATCAAAGCTGTTCTAGTAGTTTTCAAAATATAAAAACCTTTCTAATGTCTGAATGTATAATTTAGTCACATTTTTTTTAAAAAATGTATTAGCATAGTTAAAATTCTGCTTAAGTTCCCTTGCTGCATAGTAATGTTATAGAATCGTAAACAGTTAATGTCTTAAGTGTTTAACCGTGAGGACTAATAAATAGAAAAACAAAGGCAACCTCTGAAAAAAAAAAAAACAGACGAAAGAAACACTTCGAAGTTACATTTGACAGAACACCGTTACACTTACATTTGACAGATTTTAAAGCATTTACAAAAATAGCAAAAAATAAAAAAGCTAATTTAGACTTGAAAAAAGACAGCTTCTCTTTTATCAAACGAGTGAAAAAATAGAAATATTATTTTTGAACATTTCTTTTAAATTCAAATTATTTTGAAGAAAAACTATTTCACTGGCTTTCACTGGTCCTGAAACTTTTTCTTACTTCATGTTCAAGTCAACCTCCCAACCTTCCTTTTTTTTTCCACATGGCAAAACATTGTTTTAGAGTTTATATATATTTTTCCATGTGTCTGTTTCTCACAATCTTTCCTGTTTAGAGGACACACTCCAATTCCATAGTCATTAACAGTTAGGAACAACTTCAACAGAAAGGTTCAGCATGCACCTGTGGATTATTTTTCTCTAGAGCGTCACACAGCCTCAAGATGGAAGCCCACTTAGGAGAAATTCCTGTCTCGAGATGCTAGTCAGTGTCAGTACATTTCCCCCACCCACCTCTTGTAGATGGTCATTCACCTTTAGGGTCTGTTACAAGATCACATCCTTTCCATCAGTTTCAACAAAAGAAGAGCGATCAGTGTGCTCCTGCCCAGGTACCTGGTTGAGTTCCTTCCATCTTTTTGGAAAGAACATAGGGTATGTTAACATTTCACTAAACACATGGTTAACTGTTTTTCTGTACTGCATCTTAGTGGTATGTAACAAACGTAGCAGTGCCATGCAGAGGATGCTGGCTGAAGAAGAATGATCAAAGAGGACATTTGTTACAAGACAGCAATATTCTCATTTGCCTTAAAATTCTGTTTCTCATCAGAAACTGGACCTCCTGCATTTTACCACAGTACAACAGCATTTGCCAGATACATCATGCAAATAGATGAAATAGATGGGTACAACAAACAACTTCCTCTTGTAAAATTTTATGTTCCTATCCAATTCTTCTTGTCTACAAAAAATACCATGAAAGTAGTATTTTTTTCCTTAGATATTATCCTGAGACCAAATGGATCAAGACATGCTCAGTTTGTGGTGTACTGATAGCAGTGTGACGTGACGTGTGCATGAGCAATTGACTGATCTTTTGCTTCCTGGGAGGAGCAGCTGTGGTAGTGCTTCTCTGTGAACAAGAAGATGGAGGAGAGAGAAGAGCAAAAAGAATCAAAAGTAAGTACCTTCCCTGCTTGGAGAAGATACCCACATATCTGTAGTGAAGCAGTCTGAAATAGCTCAGTAGCTTGCTGGAGAGGAGGTGGGAGCAGGTTCTGCTGTAAGCCCCTGCCAGGGAACCTTTGCAAAGTTGCTCTGACAACTTTCACTTTTGGTTCTAAATGGCTTTATGAGCCATTTTTCTAAAACACACCCACCCTGCGTTCCTCCTAGTGAACAATCCTCTCGTATGACTTGCCTCGCTTCTCATTTTGAATTGCTGTTAGTGGAACTGGAGCTCTAAGTCTGTCAGGTGTGTCAGTGAATCAATGCAGTGTGAAAATAGCCACCGGTCCTCTTGCAAGGAAGTGCAGGAGGAAGGGTGTGAAGTGATCCGTGCATGCCCTGTTCTCGGACTTTGTCCTCACATTTCCTCATAGCTCTGATACATGAAACAAGGAACTACAGCTCTGCAGGCACGAATCTCAATACTGGTATCATCAACAGCATTAGATATGCATTAGAAACATGTTTTCTCCTTTTAATCTTCAGTACTGAGCATAATGTAGCAGTTCTAGGCATTTAGCAAATATGGACCTCAAATCCAACTATATTTTCTGTTTAGTCGATATTATGCTTATATTGCCATAGGGAAAAAATAAAAAAGGAAGATCAAATCATGATTACCTGTCTTGAATTACATATTGGAAACAACAGAAGTATGCTCTCCCCTTGAAGTAAACAGGTGCCCTAGGAAAATATAATCGTCTCTTTAGCACAAAGAGGTGGCTGCTCTAGCAGGGAACATCCATCCCTCTGCTGTCACCCACCAGCCAAAAGAGAACTCCATGAAGATTTTGACCATCTTACCAGCAAATGCTAAAACACAACATGTAAAATCTTAATGAGCATGAAACGGTGATGAAGTTACTGTTTGGGTTTGAAAGAGGGTCACCGGCATTCAGGCACTTTCTTGGATGGCCTTTGGTACACATGTGGATGATATCAGTGCATTTATTTGTGGGCAGGCATCTATACATAAAGTTTTTTGTTATGGCTCTGGCACCATTATTCACAACTTCAGTAGGTGGGACCAGAACGAAAACAAAACTGGCCCCAAACAACACTGTTAAAGATGTCCTGTGCACAAAAAGGGGTGTGATATGCCCTCTGGTAGAGTCTCAAACTAGCTCTAGCGCAACCAAGATGTTGTTTTCGGACTTGTTGCATTTCTTGTGCTGGTGCAGAAGCTGCGCAGAAAGCCTTGCCTGTAACGAACTGTATCATTTCTGTTCTTAAAGAGATGGCTTTGGAACCAAAAAGCCGTGTATTGCAAAAACTATCTGCAAGATACAGCCTCCTGCACGTGTTTCTGTTGTATCCAAACAGAAGAGTTCTGTAGGATGCCTGACAATTTTTTGTGATGTAGTCAATCCCAGCCAGCTGAATCCAGTGAAGTACTTTCACATCATTCCTACATGTGCCTGTCTTTTATAGTGTGACTGGCTGTGACACAGCACAGTTGCATGCTGAAATGTGAGATGAATGCTGCCCCATCCTCCTAAGAGCTCCGCCTGAAGCTCCCCACCTCGCCTTGAAATGCAGTGACACTAGAACCAGTGGCAGTCCTGCCCGTTAAGGGATTACGCCCTGTGGGATGGTAGTAAGTGTTCAAATAGTGATTTGTTTTGGTACTGATCATGTAGTTTCAGTTGACAGTGTATTTCTGGAAAGAAAACCAGCACAGTGGGTGGATAATAGTGTGACTGGTCTGTGGAAAATATTCTTCAATCAAAACCCCGCTAGTTCAGAGAATATGTGCTTAAAGCACTTGGGGCTGGTTAATGAACGGCAAAGAGAGATTCTGGAAAACAACAGTTTGCTATTTTGCCATTCCTGGGAACCAGATGAAATGAAGAAAATAGTGGTACCCTGAGGAACACATTGGTCAGCTAACAAAAGTTAACATCACACACTTTTTTTTCAAAAAGTTTCAGCCAACGTCCTCTTTAATCTCAAAGTGGAGCAAGAGCAATACTATTAGTAATTTTTATCATAACCACTTGTCCTGGCTTTATGCTGCTGTGCCCTGTTCTTCCACACAGTAACAAAGGCCCCTGGTCCCACAGGGATAGGAAATGTCAACAGCGGAAGACAACTATTCTATACGAAAGTAATAAGGCAAATAAAAGTCAGAAACCTTCCAAAATACCTTGGGTTTTCTATGGCAGATTCTGTCTTCCTTATGGCATCCTGCCGACAAGATTCACTAGTAGTGCTTCAGTGATGGCATCAGTGCTGCATCACAGCAACTTTAGGCCAAGCTGTGGGCTAGTTTTATGTTCTTCTGGTCCAGAAGCTGCTCTTTCAAACTGCCTCATGTTAGAGCCTAGACAGTTCAATTCTGCTCAGTAAGTTATGAAAATATTGTAAGCCTACAGAAAGATAATCCCATTTACTGTTCAGTGAGGATTGTTCCCTCTGCTATTGTCTCTTGCAGTGCCCCAGAAATACAACAGAGATATTGTACGTGGACCTCCCCAGTTTAGCTACAGTGTGCAGCGTGCTGAGGAATTTTGGTCACAAAGAACATCCTTTTTTACAAGAAGGCAGTAATGTGCCCTTCGAATCCATTCGCCTCACGTAAAACAGAGCTGTATTTGTTCTGCCTAATGGACCTTGCATGGGGCATCTCTAGCACAGTCAGAAATATATTCCTTGGCTCTTCCAGTCTGCCCTAAGGCACTGCAGCACCCCACACATTCTCCCCAGGGAATTCATGCTTTTCAAAATCATAGCCAGGTCCTCCTTGGTAAATGTATGTCCCTGGAACTTCAGGCTAGCACATTGCTACTGGCTACATGTCCTAACAATAAAATATACACTGGAAACAGCATAAGGGTTTTGTGCTATATCTTTAATATAGAAGGTGACTGGACTAGGTGTCTGTGGTTATTGAAGGCAGCCATTTTTGCTTGTTGCATTGAGGGAAAGGGTTGTTCAATGGAAATCACATTGCTACTTCAATTAGATTGTAGCAACTAAAAATAGCGAGCTCTAAAGTGAGAAAATAACATGGCTTTCAGTGACTGACACTAAGTCATGGAGAAATTCCTGGAGAACTTCTCATGGAGGCTTGCTGAGTCAACAAGCTCTTCCAACTTTCTTCCCTTCCTTTGGTAGTTCCACGGCTCAACTTTACAGTCATGAATTCTCAACCCCCCTTTTTTTTTTCCTGCAGGTCATCATTAGCTTTACTAGTTGCAGAACCCAAGAGTTTGATTTTTGCCTTTTAATAAGCACAGACATTGTGCATAGTGACTTTGAAATCAGTTCTGCTTACTCTCTACCACAGGCACTACAATAGAACATGCAAGCTTCTGTGGTTGGAGTGAATTAGGCTAAATGTGAACTCACTGAGGCGACAGACTGAATCCCAGCCAGTTTCCTGCACAACGGGCTTTTCAGATATTTTTGTTTGCATTTAGACTTCTTGTAATGTGTAACACATTCATTTGATTGTGAGAGAATGGTCTTGTGGTTTAAGCTCTGGACTTGAATTCAAAAAATCTAGGTTGGATGCTGACTAGTTGTATGCTTTTGGGTTAGCAATACCATCAGTCCATGTCTTATAGTCAAGGAACTGTGGCAAAATCCTGTCTTAACTATGTGCCTATGTGTTTTTTTTGTTTTGCCCTTTTTTTTTTTTTTGTACAGCTCCTACTTCAATAGACTCTGGATCTCTGCTTGCTAATAAATAATAAATAATTTGCAGACAAGGGTTGAAAAGCATTTCATCGCTGCTGGTGCGCACAGGTCTGGGGATAAGCGTTATAAAGTTAGTACAGCTGTCATACCACAGATTTACAGAATACTATTTACAAAAGACATGGGAAACCAACATATTCAAATATGGTTCAAAACTTCCAAGTGGAACCTGGTTTAGCCTTCTGGTCCTGCCAAGCAGGGCTGGAAAGCAGACGAGAACAGTCTTTCATGAGATTTTCCTATTCTGGTCAGGCCAGAAATTTTGCAAGAGCAGCCTTTCTCATGGTATTTTGGCACTTCTGCTTCTGGTCTTGCCTGAAGCCTGGAGGCAGAGCCATGTGAAAACACTAATGGAAAAAGCAAATGCTCTCAATTCATTTGATCTTCAGCTACAGCCTGGAAGATTCGTGTTCTTTCTCATACTTTATCTATGCCCAGCTGTTATTTGCAGGTCCTAGTGTTTTTTAACTCATGCCTCCTTCCTTTGCTGTTGTAAACACGCAGATTCACTCAGTCTAATCATTCTTCATCAAAATCACAGGAAGAAACTGAAAGTGTACAATGAAATCTCAATCTTAAGAGATTAATTTTAATAAAGGGGGAAAATGTGCTGTCCATAAAGCCAACACTGAAACTACCATAATACCACCATCCTCTTTTTCCCAGAAGTTCCCCACTTAATGCTAGAACAGAATGGCTGACTCGAGCATGGACTTGATGTAGCCACTGTAATCAGTAGCAAGACTACAAGAGCTAATATCACATACACAGCGGATCTTCAAAACAAAAGTAGTTTTGCATGGTTTTCCTATCCATGTTATCATCTAGAGGTTAAATTCATTGGGGCAGGGACTCCCTCCATCCATGTGTTTCTACAAAGCCTAGCATGATAGGTAGCTTCTCACAAATAGTGAACAAAAATGTTAGTAGACCGTTCTCCTTTGCAGCTTTTACCTTCCATGTACTGCAGAGAGTCAAAGAACACACAAAGGTTAATAGGAAAGGGTCTCAGACTCTCTTGCCAAGAAGCTTTGCTTCTGCAAAAATGAACAAGGAGTCTCACTGCATTTTCCCTTTGACAAATGAGAAGATCTTAACTATGGTCAGCAAGCAGAAAAAAACATTAAGTCCCCATTTCCCCTCCCCCAGTTTTTCTTAGGACGCTGTTTGCATAGACTTCTTATCTAACCTGCTTGGGGCTATTTGCAGCATTACTCTAAATACAGTGACATTTGTGCCAGCATACCTGCCTGATTTCTCTCTCACCCCATCTATCTGCAACCACTTGTTCAGAGCAATCATCTGCCAACAAACAAAGGTTGAAGTTTGGGGGATTTATGGGAAGAAGCTTTGTGGGGTTTTTCTTTTTTGTTGTTTTTGTTTTGTTTTGTTTTTCCCGGAGTTGGGGGTAGAAGGGGATAGGAGATGAATGGACTGAGCCTTTCAGTCTTTCTTCAGGGTAGCACAGAGTGTTGTCCTCACCTAATCATTCTCGCCCAAGAACACATGTATGCATATTAGGACCTATCACATCTGTTCTCGGACTGCATTCTGGAGACAGGTGATAACCATACTCTGGACCACTGAAATTTCATTTAGACTGCAATTTATTTCTTGCTTTAACTACAGCTGTTTCTCAGATGATAAAAATAGGCTCCTGTGTTGTTGCTCCTCTGCCTGCTTTGATTAAAACAAGATGCACAGCTAGACCCTGTTCTGATCCACATGATCCAGAAGAAGGGAAGGGTGAAACAAAGTTTTCTTTCTAGCAAAGTCCTGGGGAAACGGAAGAGAAAATGAACAAGAAACAGATACTTCCCAAAATTGCAAGCCTTTTTATAGCCTTACCTAGAGTTTGCAAATTGCAGTGGGCAGTACACTATACTGCAGTTGTCTCATTGCCTCAGTTTGTTAAATACGTGTTAATAGAAGAAAGGTACGTGCCATGACAAAACCAACAGCCCAGGAGGAAGTCAGCATTAGATCCTTCCTCGTCCCCGTGACACGCCTGAGATAGCACCGTGTAGTTCTGTTATCTATATACCAAGGGAGGAATTAAGGACCGTAATCACATCTGGCATCAGTGTGGGCAGCAGCTACCGCACAACAGTGATCGCCATGTTGGGCTTCAGATGGGCTCACCAGACCTTGAAGAAATATCTTTGAAAGAAGACATCAAAACTAAGATTTCGGGTGATCTTTAGTTTCAGTAACGATGCTGTACTTTGTCTCAAGTATTTCTAGCTAGTACAAGCCTTACAGGCTAGTACATAGGCATCACCATCTTGTGGAGGTGATTGGAGCGGAGCATGATGCCACCAGCAATCAGAATTTAGGCAAGAACGTGAGGCCAGCTATGGAGGATTAAGTAATCTTACAGTTACATGCCTCAGACTTGACTAGTGACCTAATCAACAGTTTGTTGTCATGGATCATTAGGTGCTGACTGCGGAAGGAGCACAAGAGATGACTGTTTTCAGTCACAGGAGTGAGAATAGCCATCAAGACACAGCTGATTTAATTGAATCAGATGAAATATTAGTGACTGCAAAAGTCTGTATTTGAACCAGATTACAGCTAACCTTCCACTGAGCTCTGACCAAGTATGGATACTTGGCTTTTTCTCATCTTGTTGCATGTTTATAGACCTTTGCTATGCTGAATTCCAGAGGGACAGGAAACTGACATGCTGAGTACCACAGGAAAAGTTATTGTCAAGTTATCCCATACAACCAAAGCACAGGTGATACTAAAAGGTTAAAGGAATCTTTCATCTAGATATATCCAAGTCGCTTTAGCAGGCCTAGAAAGTTTTTGATAGGAATCTAAACCTGGGAATGTTTATCTGAACCTAGCCTTTGAACCTCCACAAATTCTGCCCGTTATCAAATAGGGTTAGAAAAGAGAAATAATGTAACCCAGATTAAAGTGGAGACTACCAGGTTAATTATGAGCCCTGGATGGGCTGAAACAGATCAAATTACTTGGATTACATGGAAAGGAGTTATATTAAACACCCAGAGCTTCTTGTTAGGATACACAACAAAAACGGGGTGGGGAATGAAAAAAACAATCAGTGCACACACAAAAAAAGCCAGAGTGTTGATTCTATATCCTACACATCTTTGTAACTAGTTGTCTTTGATCATGAAGCACCTGTTGTCCTTTAGTGCTGAATGCGCAATACTGAAAAGAGCAGAACACTTTATATTAAATTATTTACTTATGGTCTTTATGAAAGCATTTCATAGTTCAGCTGCCTGGATTTCTTTCTGCCTTGATCTGGCACAGCTTTATCTCACAGCAAAAGGTGCTAAATCATCAAGTGTGCTCAGGCACATCTGTGATGTCACACCACATGCAGGAATGATATATTTATTATGTGAGGTGGTGTGTATCTGTCCTAGTAGGTCATTCATGTCGTTGTCTTGATCAGTGACATTTTTTTTTCCTTTACATGTGCACTGTTAAGTTTTGATTTACTCTGAGAGCACAGACAGCTTTGGCAAGGACTCAGTTTTTAAAGTGAGCAGTTGCATGCACCTAACTGGACAAGTGAGCTGATCAAAACCAGGATATAACAGAGTATATTTATAGGGAGATACATTTTTGGATGCCTATGGGAAAGGCCAGTTTCCTAGTCAGAGAAGAGTGCATAGGCTGCTTTGGAAACAAGTTTTCCTTTTACTATTTTTCTTTACATTCACAGTGAAAGCAACTTGCAGATAAATCCATGTTACTCATCTCAGCTCTAATGCTCTATTAGGCTTCGTTTTAATATTCCTCTGTTGTTGTTGTTCTTCCAAAGTCTCCAGGACAAATTCTCTCCTGGCTTAGCTCCACTGACTGCAATGAAGCTACATCAGAATGGATTTAGCCCTACAGTTTATCTTTTTTTTTTTTCTCTCCAGTGCTGCTGTTGTGCTTGGCTAAGTACGTGACCAGCATATAAAGACAGCCAGCTTACATTAGAAACAAGTCACTAGAGAAACCGAGAAATCTTTCTGAGCTATCAAATGTCTTTTCATGGGGTGTAAATGACAGCACAGTTCATTTCCTTTCTTTTCAATATCTTCTGGCAGGAGGACAGTGCTAACTGTCATGTAAACATCAAGTTTTACAAAAGATTTCCCCAAAGTAAGTAAAACACTAGCTAGTGTTGCTTAGTTCACTTATCCCATTGTTTATCCACAAACCTGAAATTCCCATTACAGAATTACAAACAAACAATTACAAGCACAACTTTGAAACAACCCCAAAAAAGGCTCTTTTCAGGGGACAAAATCTGTTTCAACATATCCGTGTTCCACATTAATGGTTCAGCTGGTAAAACAGCTTCCTGGGTTTATTGCTGATCTGCTGTGCAGCAGACCCCTGGCAGCTCTGCCAGAGAACGCCTCGTAGGCCATCTAGGTTAGGGCGTTCTTCCACTATTGCAGGATTTTCCCTCTCATGACGTCCTGTTTTAAATGACTCTGTCATGAAGCTTCCGTGCTAAACACTGAGGTCAATTCCACAGTCTAATTACTGATTTGCCTCTCACTATTATTTCTTTTTAAGGTTGAAAGAGAAATGATTTTGTAGCCATAAGGCACAGCAACCACCAGGAAGAGATGGAAAAATTTCCTTCATAGAGAGAAATCTTTCTGAGTATAGAAGTATAGAGCCCTTTAATGCTGCAAGATTTACATTCAAGGGAAAAAAAAGGGAAAGAAAACTGTGTAATCACTGGTTACTAAAACAGCATGGAGTATCTTATCAGGCAGGCTAGTAACAAATCAGCTTAACCTCCCAGAAGCACGTATGGGGATATCTGTCTACCAAATTATTTAAAAAACACAGTGGAGGAGAAGAAACGTTTCCATGGTTTTGGCCACATCGTGAATTTGATAGGGAGCATTGCTCTGTTAGCACAGAAAAATCTGAAGATGACCAAAATGGAAGCACCAGGAGAGCAATGCTCTTCTCATGTGGTGCGCCATGCTGGTGAGCTCCTTCCTTAAGATGATGCAGCGACAAAGCAGTGGCTTATAGCTAGACCTTTGCTAAGCAGAGCTCTTGGAGAATGACTATCTTAAATGCTCTCTGTAGTCCTGAATTAACAGTTCCTTTTATGTTGCCACATAGACCTAAATCTCACCCAGTTCTCACTTGGGGATCATTTTCCCAAGTTTGTTTTGTAACTTAAAAAAAATACTTTTTTTCTTGTATCTTAATCTTTATTAACACAGGCAGAAAAGAAATCCTGAGATTTCAAAAACAGATCTTTCAATAAATCTCTTCATGGAACTGGATTCCCATGCTCTGCAAGCCTAATTGCCAGCATTTTGGAAACTCAGTGCAGCATTCTCAGGCCAGCTCATCCAGTAAGGCATTCTGCTTTGATGACCTTGGGGAGCTATTGCTTGTTTTTAAATGTCAGCTACCACATTCCCAAATTAGTCATCAATAATTTATATTCCTAGCTGCAAAAACACCTTTTTCAACAACACTTCATTGCCAGTGTTTTTTATCATTTGCTGGATTCTTAGCTTGAAAGAAGAAAACCAAACCTAATGTTTTACTGACACTTGTGGAGCTCTCCCACCCTGCTGGGGAAGCCTAAATACAAGCAGATTGGAGCAGAACAGGAACAAAGAAGCTGTGCTGGAGGAACTTGCTCTAAAAACACAGCTGAGCATGCCGAGCTCTGAACGCACCGGAGACGCAGACAATAACAAAAAGTGAGGATGAAAGCTCTTGCTGTGAAACCTCTTGTCCCCGTGCATCTCTATGAACACATTCAGCCCAGAAGGGTTTCGGCGAAGGCCAGTGCTCGGCTGTGCGGCTCAGAGGTACAGCCAGGGCATGCAGCTGGGCATAAAGCCTTTTGTGTTCGCAAGGGCCAGGCTCCTGCCCAGGGAGCCATGTCTGCTTGCTCACCCAGGCTGGGGTGCTGCCTGCTGTGCCTCACTGGGGCCCCTGCCTCTATGGGCATTTCTCAGTACAGTCAGTGTAAGCATTTTTTAACTATTACTTACAAGATGGCAGCAGCTTCCCCAAGGCCATATCTTTGTTTCTCCGTACAATGCCATGATTGTGTAAATTGTCTTGCGTAAGCACATCAACCCACTCTGGAATTCATTTTCCCCCCCTTACGGCCTTTCATTGTTGTTCTTTTATGGTGGGATTTGTTCTTTTGCCATCTTGTCACAAATCCACTCCTGTGGCTATGTCACTTTTAAGGAACAGCATGGTTAAGCCTGGCCTTGCAACTTGCCAGAGGTCCAGGGAGTGGCTACTTCTGCTGAGGGCACTGCTGGCACCAAACCAGGCTGGCTGGTTGCATTGTCACACAAAACAGTAGAGCTCCCAAAAACATGAAGCCCATGGCAGCTACTTGAAAGTCTTACATCTTAGTCCCTTCCTGCATATAGCTCAATATACTACCTCCTAAATCTAGTAGCGTGACTTGTGACACTAGAAAACTGAGGAGTGAGAGAGAATTTCCCTCCTAACGTGACCGGGCAAAGCAAGCCCGTAAGTCATGAATGCAGAGAACCAAGCCTCAGCATCCTGTATGGTCTTTTGAAAGCCAGCAACACACCAGTGACCGTGAGACTAACAGAATCTGGGAGTAGCTTAGGACTTGTACAACACTCAGTTTAAGGGGCTACCTGGCTATCATTAATCCACAGCAGCTCATTCTTCAGTACAGTGTAGTCACATCTTTTTTCGGTCTGTATGCAGAATGAACCACAAAGTGAAACCAGACTCTGAGAGGAACTTACAATTCAGATGCCTAGACAGCGGCTTGGCTCTCCGGAGCTTCTTCATTTCTACCTGTCTCTACCTTAGCTGCATATTCTCCTTTAAAGACTCTACTAGTAGCATATGAGCTCTGTCTCTAGATTCCTACATGCAAAGATCCATTCCTAGGGAACATATAAGTAAAGACAGGTATTGTTGATTTACCAGCAAGGATATAATCTAGACCTCTGTATCGCAAATGCTTTGATTCATCTTAAAAAAGAAGACCCACAGAGGTTAATTCTTACCACTCGTACAAAGGTAGCCTTGTACTCCACTGAATGACCAGCAAGGGATAATCTAAAGCCTGTCTGAAGGCAATGGAAAGTCCATTGGCTTTCTGCAAGCTTTGAAACCAGCCTGGAGGGATCAGACATACTGAATAGATATAATTTTTACATAGGTATTCTTCATAATACAATCAGTCTTTGATGGATAGCATTTCAAGAGTAAAAATACTGTGTGTAAATACTCTAAGCTACATAAACAAAATAATTTTCTCCTATTAATCATGTTTGCTCCTGTAAATCCATTTAGCCACATTAAAAAAGAATCTATATCCTCAAGGCTTGAATGCTATAAAAATTCAGATCAGACATCACAGGCAAACTGCAGAGCTTAGTGGAGGGAATTATTTTCTTATAAATAAAAGTGCATTATCTTCAATTCTTGCAAATTTAGAAAGAGTTTGCCTCTTGATGTTAAGTTACGTGATGTTATCTAACAACTTTACTAGCAGGATGATACTAGATGAATATAGGGTTATGCTGTAGTTGAGGAATTAAGGAATTCGATGTGCGTTAAAAGTGATTTCCTTTTCTTGGTGCAACTTTGATGTCACTCCTCAGTCTGACACAACAATTAGGATAAGGCCCAAACACTGCAAATAAAGTGGAAGTTGCCTTTGCTTGCTGTCCAGGTCTGCCTAGCTGCCTGTTTTCCTCCACAAATATACAGAAAACTGCTTGCATTCATTTCTGATTCATTTCTGAAAGAGCAAAAATCTGCATTTCGTAAAAGTGCTTGTAGAAAGCTGCTGGCATTGGTGATTCAGAATGAAATACCCTTTCACCAGCACAGTGGAGAAGAACTGTACCAGCTTTTTCTCTTGACATGTGTCAGCCTCATTGCTTGGGTATTAATATCAGAACTAAATGGTTTCAATTCAGAATTGGATCTGAAGTCTCAGCTGAGGACATGTTTTACGGAATAAGGCATCATTAATGAACCCTGGCACATGCTTCTGAGGCTATGTTTGGCACGGCCATACATGAGACTTGAGTTCAGTCCTCAGCTCAAATGCTTCATGTTGTTTGCTGCCATTAATATTATTCATGTTCATATTGTTTGTGTGTCCCAACACACCCGCTCATTGCATTTCAAAGAAAACTGAAGGGAGAACTATCATGCTATTTGCTAGATAAAGCTGGCAAGGGCCTGCCTTTACTCTTTCCTGGTGTGGTTCCTCTGCTAGTACCAGTGCACGTTCTCATCAAGGCTGGGCTTTTCTGCTGACAATAACAGGAGGGGTGTGCTGGTTAAAGACATTCAGGGTCATTTTTATTTCTCTGCATTTTTTTTCTGAAGCTTGGCTTAGCAAACAAGAGAAAGATTTCTATCATGTTAGAAAAGGAATATACTAAAACAATTAAAATGGGAAATAGCCCATTCGGAAATGACCTGATTGGTCATACTGCTAATACTACGATTTTGGATAGCCAGGAAATTTTAATTCTACCTTGGTTTTAGCTACAGCAAAAATTGTTGTCTGTGCTGTTCATCTTGATCCAAGCAAGTGATGGTGGGAACAAGTGCAGCTGCAGAACCAAAACACGGAGGAAGGGGAAGATTAGTCCCTGCTTTTTCTTTTCTCTTTGAGAAAACATGGAACACACCTATTTAGCATGAGTAAATCTCAATAGAACACGTGCAGATGGACCAGCTTTCCTACTTCAAAGATCAAGCATATGTCAAGAGAGACAGAAAGAAAAGATCACCAGAAAGGTACAAGTTCACTTCTGCATGCAGATCATTGCACAAGGGACAATTAGACCCTGTGTCTCTAATTATACTAATTCTCAATGTACTGAAAACAATGAAATAAATAGATGTACAGCTTTATCCTGCAGCAGTAGTTTCCTCCCTGCCAGCCCAGGGGCGTCACGCAGAGCTGGCACAGCCAGAAGCCAGTGGTTGGTATTGGTTAGCAATTAGCTAAGTCATACATGGATGAAGATTGCTTAGTGTCCCCTGCTCCTTTCACAAGTTTCATTCAGTAACCTTCATGCCAGCTTTTCTCCAGCATCTGCGTCAGCAAAACTAACAGACCGAAGAGGAGCTCAGTGCTGGACTAAAGAAGACTCCAATTGTCCTGAGAACTTTTCCCCAAGACAAATCTTTGCCTGGCCAGAGTGCAAAGAAGGCTATGGGAAAAATATATATAGCACACAGGAGGCCAGGAAGACCTGGCATGTAGCAGTGTCCTACAGTCTATTGCTGCCATGACTTGGAGAACTGCCTACTTAGAGGGGCTAATGAGGTCACTTTGAGATCATGGACTAAAAGCTTTTTTCCATCTTTCTCCTCCTGAGCATAGACTTCCTTCCAATAACATTTCATCTTCCAAAAGAAACAGTCAGAACCTCCAGGTTTGAAGGAATATATCATACCAAAGATCTACAGCCCAAACAGAAAATGAAGGATGAGTTGATTGTGGTTTTTTTGTTTGTTTGTTTCTTTTTTAAGCAATTAACTTGATACCAACAAACCTTTAATTATTAGCTTGGGGTCACAAAGCCCGAAATGCATGGTAGGGTCCCACCGCGGCACAGGGCTTTCTGCCTGAGAACCAAAGCACTAACCTTCCTCACAGATGTTCAGTGGCACGCAGAGGAGTAAGGCGCACACTGCGAAGCCAGCGCCTCCAGTCCCAGGCAGGCAGCCCTTCCGGGCCTATTCCCCGACCGCAGAGATTTTGCCCCAGGATGTTCTCCCCATCTGCACACTTCAGTATAAAAGCATTACTTGAAATAAATATCACAGAAGCTTCTGTTCTTTGAAAATCACATCTGATATCTGCCTACTGGCAAAACGCATCAAATGCTGGCAGGGGAGAGGGGGAACACAAAGCGGAGGATGCGAACTTGCACAGAGCTCAATAGCAGAACTGTTGTTGTTGTTGTTGGCCTGGCTATTGTGGCTTTAAATTCCAAATTACTTTAAATTCTAAAAACATTGATAGCGAGCCCTCGAGAAGGATCCCCAGAATGGCAGTAAATAAAGAGCATCCTGTCCCTTTTCAGGCCACGATAACGTGGGAGGTGATACTAAACCCTAGCTTGGCAAGCACTGTGTCTCAGAGCTGATGAGTTGAAAGGATGTGCATATACACAGGGACCCGAACAAAGACCTTCTAGAAAAATTACTGCAGTAATTACCTTAGAGGTTGAGCAGTGCAACACATTTGTTCTTCTAACTTTGGACTTGTCCTCCAGCATTTTTACAAAGGATCCTGTTACCCTGGAGCTGGCAGGTGGCTTTGCAGGGATCCTGGGGGCTCGCCTCCCAGGGAAAGCTAAGCTAGCTCACAGAGCGCTTCCTTGTCAGACCCCTTGCCACTCTGAAAAGAGGACAGATCTCTCTTTCTGCTTTGTCCCGTGTCTGGACCCGCGGCCAGGAGTCCCACCTGCTCCTGCAGCTCACATCCCCTGAAACCAGACCCCATCCAGCAGCTGCACAAACCATTAGGGGCAGGCCTGCAGCGGGGCGTCGAGCAGTTGCCAGCGCATAGCCACGGTGCTCCCTTCTCCTGCGTCTGCCTCCGTCGTCCCCGAAAGTAAACACCGGCAGCCCCCGCAGTGAACTCGATTGCGAAACTGCATGGCACTGAACTTTATCTCTGCGCTGAGCAGGCTGCACAAAGGAGAGTGGCTCTGGTCTGGATTTTTCTGCTGCCAGCAAGAGAATTCTTTCCATAGCTCGTGTGTCCTCGCTAGAAAAGGAAGCGTGCTTTCAAACACGCAGATGAATGTGATGTTGTAAGGCAGCTCATTACCTCGCTTAGGCAGGGCCAAGTCAGGTCTAAAAATGCATATTTACATGCAGTTGGCTCCATCAACATTTACACCGCGTCCGATAGTACAACTTCAGACATCCTTTACCTTCCCGCTTGAAGCTCTCAATGTAAAAAAGCAAAAAAGCTGCGCAAAAAAAGCAAGCCAGTCAAGCTCAGTCGCAGATGAAAGCAACTTCCTTGTGACCAGATAATGTGAACGTGTTTTGGTTCAAACCTAATTATAACAGCATGTACACACTGATGCATCTTTTTTCAAGCTGGTATTTCCAAAACTGGCAAAAGCTACCACATCACAAATGAGGAAACCACTCCCTTGGTGAAGAGATGGTGGTACAACATTAAATGAGAGGAAAAAAAGTCCTCAAAAAGCCAACATATTCATTGAAGCTATCCATACGCCAAACTGGTGGTCCAAGGACGTGAACAGTAATGCTCTGCAGATGCCTTGCAATCCAAGTCAAGTTGAAAGGAATTCTTAGTCTCACCCACACAGGAGATTCTGGGTTAAGGCCAGCTCCAGAAAACAGCGCTCCACAATGCTTCTCCCATGTAACAGAGACCTCTTTTGGTTCTCTCTCTTTTATTATGATGATTCTAGCAGCCAGATAAAGGATCAGGACCCAGCTCCTCATGCTGAGAGCAAGTTTATCCTTCTCCCTCACTTTCCTACCGACATTGTGGTTAGACTCATTTATCTTTTGTCCCATGACCTGAGGGAAGGATACTGTCTTGAAAATTTTTATAACTATCTGTAAGCATTGAACATCCACTCAACTTATTTATACACATTTTCACTGTAGGAACAACAGCCCCCAACTTAATTTAAATTTTCTATCTCACAGGTCTCGATATTTACAGGCTACACCACTGTTTTGGGTGAAACTGAACTTTCAGGACAGATTTGGGCGTTACTACTTGTGCCTTTTCTTTCCCATCTGTCTGGAGGTATAGATACATGACTGTGCATTGCCAGGCTCTAAGAAGTAAAACTAATGTACGTGTGTCAAGGGGAAGAACCTGAGCAGAAGACGACGACTCTTATTGGGTTTAGGCCTGAAAATTTATTAAAAACAGGAGAAGAACCAGCTTCAGGAGGGTGGGTAGTTTAACAGAGCTAACCCCTGGTCGAAGCACACACTAAATCTCGCTGTAGCTTACAAGGTCTCAGATATCAGAGCCTTGGAAGATTAGCAGGCTAAGCAGTGGTGAGATGTACTGTTCACAGTGTGTTCTTTGGGCTCTCAGGAGAGAAATCGCAGTTTAGTTTTGTTTTTATAGCAGATTTCTAGCCTTTTTCCATTGCTTTGAAAGTAAAAGTATGTAAAAGTATAGCGCAGGTAAATTGAACAGGGCTTTTTTTTTTTTTTTTTTTTTGTAGCAGAAGGGAAATGGGAGCCAGTGAACAACCTGCCATGGGTGCACACAGACACGTAAAATGGCTGAATGAAATCTGAGGTGACTCACTATTTCAGCGTATTTTGTAGGCCATGTTCCAAAATGCCAGCTGTTATAACGCGTGTAACTCTCCTGTAGCTGCAATCAAGCCAGTTGCTGCTAACTACTTGAAATTACTGTCGCTGCCTTCACACCAGTGTTCTTATACCTCTATGCGTCTTTGCTCTCTCTCTTATTTCCTCTTCTGGGGAGCATTTCACTAGTAGGGATGGGGAGGCATTAGATACCCTAGGCCTTTCCACTTCCCTAAAATCCAGAAGCTTCCCAGGACCATCTGCTCCTGCCTCCATAAGCTTTCGTACCGGTTCCAGAGAGACTGCTTTATCCCCTCCCCATCATCTAAAGAGAGAAGAGAAAGCAAAACAGATTTCCTCTCTTTCTTCCCACAGCATGAAAAATGCACTAACTGGGTTGGATAATTTTTCAGGTCTCCCATGTGCAAAGATACCTAACCGAATCATCCTTAGCAGCTGCGCAGCCTTGACTTATGTCAGTGGGGTGGCTGGCATCTTGGGCTAAAAATGCATCTTCACATGAATATTTTTTTTCTATGCCCCCATTATGTATCTTCTCTAAGTTAGAAATATTCCAACTGAATATAGATTTGATGGATATATTCCAACAGAAGAACACACTGCTCCTGCAGCCAAGTTAAAAACCTGGTTAGTACAGGACTGTGTGCTTCCAATGCATGGTTTTCCCCAGCTTCTAATGTATCAGTTAAAAAAAATCAGCTCTTTCTGCAACAGAATCTGAAGCTGGAGGTTACAGCAAATTCTAGCAAGTGGACAGAAATTTTCCTCCCTAATTTTGTTTTCCTCGGGGAGTTGTGGTTTCCACGTAAACACTTCCATGAGCAGGCCCTTTGAGACACGCCTGAAAGAATATATGTTCTGCCTAACACATATCCACCATATCTTAGCAGCTAAGAAAAATAACTCTGCGGTCTCACTGCACTTCACCACTATCGCCTCAGCCTGGCTGAGCTGGAAGTTACAGAACAGAACAAAGTAGTATGCTGAGAGAAAGCAATGGCTGGTACCTTCACTGTTGTTTCTGGGTTTGGTCCGTCTTCCGTACTACATTCCTAGCTTCAGAAAATAGTGTTGGAAACCCATGAAACATGGTAAATAAGGACAGGGATAATATAACCTAATTTTCATTCACTACTCATTGTAGCAAGAGGCACCAGCCTGACACTGAAGTACAGTCCATTTCAGACAATTTGCTCTAAAATCTAGATCATCATTTCAAAATACGCAAAGGACTTTGTTCCTCACTATTTTTCTGTAGTGTCTGAAATACACTGCTTTACCATAGAAGATCCCTTTTGATGTCCACGCACCTCCCGTAAGCCAAGAGCAATATAGTTAGGCCCGTGGAGGACAAGAGGAAAAATGTAAATGTAAGTTATTCTTGGAAATAAGTTGGATCTCCAGCTCCAGACCAGAGAATCTTTGAACATGCCTGAGCAAGCTGCTCAGCTTCTGAGTCCAGCCAGTCTCTGGATTTGCAGTTATAAAAGGGACAGAATCCAAACCATGGACCTGGATGCTTGTAAGCTCTCAGTCATTCAATATTTCTGGATTCTTTTATTTATTTATTTATTTTATTTTTTAATTTTACTCTGAGCCTGCTGCTAATTTTTTATGGAAGACATCTCTGAATCTTTTGGGTTGGGGTTTTTCCTCACATGCGCTCAAGTATAATGTCAGCATCCTATTAATCTTAATTATCAAGTAACTAAATATTATGTAATACTTAATAAGCAAAGCCCTGAATAATGAGTTTGGAGCAGAGCACCCAGAGACTTCTTCCACAACTTCCAAATGCAGGCTCAAGAAGAAAGGCAGTCCTGGGATTTACAATGACAGGATGTTTGTCTTTAAGGTGTGCACCTCCAGTAAGCAGGTTCTGAATTCATCTTGCGCATAATCGTTGACGTTCTTCCCTTTGAGCAAAATAATAATTCTTGATCCCAGTGGAACAAAGGGAGAGGCAAACCAAGCAGAAGAGTATGTGTGGAAAAGCTTGCAGTGTGGTCACTTGGTGACACAGGGACTGAGGAACAGAAACCGAAGCTTAGCGTGAGCTGCCCAACAGGACAGGGGACAGAAAAGCCTCATATCCAAGGGGTGAAATTCCAGAGGAGTTGGGTTCTTGTTTGTTTTGTTTTCTTTTCTTCAAGCTAAACATCTGGCTGGGAAAGTCCACTTTCCCAGGGAAACCTAAGCCCTGATGTAGGTAAAATGGCCTTTTCTTTCTCCTGTTGGTCTCTGCTTTGTGGCTTTCTGGAAACACGGATTTCTGAGCAGGAGGTTGTGCTGGTTAACTGCACAGGGCAGAATTTCCAAAGGAAAATTTGCCTACAGACATTTTTAAATTTGGTAACAATGTGGTTTGTGGCCCTTTCTTTTTTCCTTAGACAACAGGACTGAAAAACAGATCCTGATCCAAATCCTGTAGCTCTTAGTTCTTAGACAACTGAACGCTCCTCATTCCCGCCAGAGCCTCCAGGAGATGCTGGGTCTCAGAACGGTGCTACCTGGAATAAACTTCCTGCACTTCACTAAAATGTCCAGAGGAACCTTAGGGAAGCGGGGGGGGGGGGGGCACTCAGGTCCCACTGTTTCTCATCACAACAGACATCTTGCTTTCAACTTGCAATTTTCCTGGTTTATAGGCATGCTACATCTGTGTTTTATTCCCTGTGTTCAAGCAATACAACTCCCATTTCTTGCACTGCCTTAATATTTATTAGGGAGCAAAATGGTACGTGTGCTTTTGCAGTTGCTGCTGATTTTATATCTGAGCCTTGTAGTTCCAAAGACCATTACAATAATCTACTGAGCTTTAAAGAAGCAGGGTAGATTGGGATGTTAACACACCAATTGGCCCCTTATCAGTAGTCTAGGTCTTTTCTCTAGATGCATATCAGTGAAGACCTAGCTAAACAGCCATAAACTTCTACTTTCAAGCAGTGCATGCATCCTGCTGTGTAACAACCCTTTTGATACTAAAGATATTTCCTGTCATGTTTTCTCCACTGCCAAGCATTGATTGTTGACATAAGTGTTTCATTTAATAAATATTACCAGTGTGTACAAGCGTGAGGGGATGATTCAGCAGTGTCAGGGGCCACGTGGCAGCAGTCCTAACAGGAAGACAAAAGTGATTGCTTCAGAGCAAATAAATCAGGCCCCAAGTCTAGAAGACTTAGAGAAACATCATTTTTGCACTACACTGCCCTGCCTTGGGGTAGCGTTAATAATGACAACATATTCATAGGAACCAGTTTGTCAGGACAGGCATTTGCAAGTCTGTCTTTTAACTGGAGACATACAATGCCTGAAATCCAGAATAAGCCCAGAGCCAGGAGAGCCAGGGTCTCCCCTCCACCCTGCCCAGCTGGGTGACATAAGGCACACCTTTTTCCTCCATCCATCCATGCTTCAATTTCTCCTGCGTAGAACGGGCATCATGACAGTAACCTCTGTAAAGCAGCCTCCTGGTCTGTGTAACTTCATTAAAACAAGATTAATCAAAAAGACTTTTCCATCTGCTGCCCTATCTGCCATACCTTTTCAAAGCCTTTCTTTATAATTAAAATTTAGGAAACCTAACAAATGTGGCAACTAGAGCTGAGTTTCCTGGACAGCCAGTTAAACACATGGAGCATGTGACTAGAAACTCATAGCCAGTCTTGGGGAATTCACTGAGCTCCTATTTCTTTCTTTTTTGATGTAGAGAATTGATAACAGACTCCCACAGTTTAATCCATGAAATCTGGTCATCCGTGAACTGCTATACCAAAAAAGATTAGCTTTTTATAGCAAAAATGCTGCAGGTGGAAATGCCAAACTACACAAACAGAAGCGTACAGTACTGTTCCCTACTTCGGTACCTGAGTACTTTTAATTCAGCTGTTTGGTTGTGACAGCATTTTATTTAACGAACAAAATTTCTGTGAAGAATTAAGATATAATGGAGAGAGCAAAGTTTTGTAGATGAAGATAAATGCTGAGGCTTTCTCATTCAGGACGACCACATGCTCAAAAAATGATTGCATCTACGTCCTTGTGGTTATTTACAAATGAAAAAGCATTCAGTAAGAGGAGTGAGCGTTCCCAAACTTCCCTAAAGAAACCCAAATGTTTAAAAGCTTTTTTGTCAGCAACATATGAATTTGTGGTCTTTCAAATTCACAAAAGGTAAGTTTGCCACATTACTACTGGATGAATTCCATGGAACCTTAATATGAGGCTGGTTGAAGAATTAAATGGCATTTTCATTATTAAACATCTGTGAAAATCTGGTGTAAATCACAACTGTCTGCTCCATGTATTTTTTTTCCTAATAGGCCAGGTTAGAGTTACTAATAGTTTTTGTAACTTGTGTTGAATAATAAAGTACTGTTGTTGTACTGTTAGATACTGTGAAAAGTGTCCTTTTGTTACCTGAAGCACACAGGACTGACCCCACTGCAGACCCCA
Source organism: Cygnus atratus (assembly GCF_013377495.2). Taxonomy (NCBI): domain Eukaryota; kingdom Metazoa; phylum Chordata; class Aves; order Anseriformes; family Anatidae; genus Cygnus; species Cygnus atratus. Next base: position 33,769,630 of record NC_066368.1, read on the forward strand.
AGTCTTTGAACATTAAAATGTTGGGGCTGGGAACGCGGTGTGAGGAAATATCAGAGCCAAGTGAGACCTGTAGGATTACTGTGTGCTCTTGCTGGATGAAAATTCTGTTTTTAAATTGACTTTGAAATAAATATTTAGCTATAGGCCTTTGAGAGCCCTTGTTTGTTTGGGTTTATGTTCTACACCAGCGCGTCACAGTATTTGGTAATTCACATCCCTTGGGGTGGCTTCCTACTTAGAGCATTACACAAAGAATGCATTTTCAGGCTAGATTTCCAGTAAATAACCCTGCAGTTCCAGGAGATGGACTAAAATAGCAGCATGCCTGCAGCTCAATGCCACTTATAGTTAAGTTCAGATCCCTCTCCATTATTCTGATTACATCCTCTTCTGTCCCTCCCCCAACACTAGCATCTTTGTCGGTGCCCTCTTCCTAGAGGCGTCTTAGTTTTCACTAAGTCCTCCACAACCCTATCGTTGTGAGCAACCATACTCTTACGGCATCCTGCACCGTGTTGCTGGATACTTTCTTCTAGCCCCTTCCATAGCCATCATCTTCCACAACCCGTTTCACAACTGTAGTGTGAGTTCTGCCAATGCTGCCAAAAACCTGTCAATGCCCAGCAACTTTTCTCAGGCTGCTTAAGCACAGAGAAGAACAACCTCAAAAAATAGATCACTCCTAGTCAAGGGCAGGGACTGCCCACATGCTTTAAGAAGTATTCAAAAAATCCATTAGTGGATACAGAATCTTAAGATAATGTGACAAAGATAGGTTTTATGAGCTGTAGTTGCCACATGTCCTGAGGTATAATGGTTTTCATTAATTGCAGAAGAGTTTTTACCATGCCTAATTCATTGTTCTCACTCTTTTCTACAAACTCCTGCTTGGTTCTTGGTCTCAGCAAGTGCCAAAGATTGGAACAATGCATTGTATAAGGCATTATATATTTCTTTTAAATCTCTTCAGGACATTATTTTCTAATTTAATTTAACGCCTTCATATGTGAAAAAGAGCTAGGAGAACTTCCAGTTTACTTACTCTGCACTTCTGTCATCTACTTACTCACTCACTGTGTCTAAACAGTCTCAATATTTATTTAGCCTTCCTAACAGTCTTCTGAATCTCTATTCTTTATTGCTATCTGTCTGGAAATTGCTTTAATCTCTCCCATAACATTTTTGAGATAGAGTGGAATTCAAGCTGTGAAATACTGGGAGAAGGGGAATGGAAAACAAGGTGATAAGACTGGAAGAAAGCCTGACACATACGATCTAACATCAGGTATTAACCTCAGTGTCGTTTAGAATGGCTAAATGAAACAAACCGGCAAATGATTCTTGATTTTGTAATGCCAAGTGGCTCACTAGTTTTTCAGTCAGCAAAACGCAACTCCTAGGTTGATAGGATAATTCAGGTTGGAATGGAACTCAAGAGATTTCCAGTCCAAACTCCTGTTCAAAGCAGGGTCAGCTGTGAGATTAGATTGCATTAACCAGGGCTTTGTCCCATCCCAGAAAGCTCCAAGAAAGGAGGCTGTGCAACCTTTCTGGCAGCCTTGCTTTCACTGCTTGACTCTCCTTATGGTGAAAATGTTTTTCCATATGTATGCTTTGCACCTTGATAGCTTCAAGGTTCTGCCCGGCGGGTATGCCCTGCTGAAGAAGCACTGCTCTGCCAGCCTCTCCTCCCACCGAGCTGGCTTACTGCTGCCAGGGTGTGCTTCTCACTCGTGTCCCCCCGCTGCCCACCAGGGCTCCCAGGGCCACTCCTGCAGTGGTCAGGGCCAAGCCCATCCTGGTCCTGCTGTGTGGCCTCGGCGTCCCAGGGCAGGACGTCGTGTTTGTCCGTGCTGAGGTTCCTGCAGTTTCCATCTGCCCCACCTTGGTCTGTGTGACCGGCAGCCCTGCCCTTGAGCAGATCGACTGCTCCCCCCGGCTTGGTGTCACCCACAGCCTGATGAGCAAGCCCTCCATCACCTCGTCCACATCAGCGGTAAAGAAGCTAGACAGGATGGGTCCAAGGACAGGCCCATGTGTTATCCCACGCGTTACTGCCATCCAGGTAGCGTACAACCCGCAAACCACTACCCCTCAGACCCAGTCATCCAACCAGATTTTTTCCAACTGCATTAGCCAGACCATAACATCCTAACTCAGCTACCAGAGTGCTGTGGGAGGTATTATCAACAACCTTAAGTCAAAGTGAGTGACATCCACTGTTCTCCTCTCATCCATAAAACCAGTTATTTTATTGTAGAAGGCAATCAGCTATGATTAACCCTCAGGAAACCCATGCTGAATGCTCCCAGTCACCTCCTTCAAGTACCCAGAAGTGGTTTCCAGGAAGACTTGCCCCATGATTTTTCCAGGGACCACAGCAAGACTGACCAGCTTTTATTTTCCCAGACCAATCTCCTAGCCTTATCACACAGTCCAAGTGAAAAAAGAGCTATTAGATTCGCTGCAGACCTATACTACAACAACTGGAGTAACCAATTCAGATTTTAGCCTTCTCAGGAGGAACTTAACAGAAATATATTGACAACTGAGAGGAAACCTGTGCTGAACAGCCTAAACATTTCTGAATCTGAAGAGCTGTTAATAACATTTGATTAGCTTGTAAATGAAAAGAATTCTTCCAAAGTTGCCGTATAGCTTTCCATACAGATATCATGCTCAGTTCAGCCCTCCCCAGAATGCTTTATTCTCCTTCTTTATGCCATCTCACTCCAGGACAGGGTGCTAACTGGCTGGCGGACACATTGGGGTGAGTTAGCAATGTGTTACTGAAAACGTAAGAAAAACGTCTGAATGCTGAAGAAACGTTATTTTTGATCTTGTTTTCATAGTGTTTTCTATAGTCCCTCAACCACTTGCTTTTCTTCTCTCTCCTCCTTCTTTTCGTTTGATCCCAGAATGTTTCTCCTCATCCCATCTCTTCCCCTGGACTGCCTTGGCAGGGTATCACTGAGCAGAGGAGAAGCCTCTTTCACACTTCTGTATAGTTTACTACTACTCACTTTTCCAGGAAAGTGCTTTCACTTATCCCATATTTCATTCTGCAGAGACAACTTGGCCAGCATGTGGCACATTTTCCAGTCACAGATGTCTCTATCAGATTCATGCCTGGTTCTTGGAGACGTGGTAGAAGGGATTTTTTGTTGTCGTTGCTGTATTTGAACTAGTACAAACGTTCCCAAGCCAATATAAAGAAAATTTATTTATTCTCTTTGGCTCATGCTGGAAGAGCAGGTCCTTCTGACTGCATGTGTCTGCCTCAGTACATATGGTAAGGCTGATGTTTACTTCCAAATAAACAATTATCAGACATACCATTAAACGAAAATGACTGAATTGTTAATACACTCCTTTCAAATATCAAGACATGGTTACAGCTCTGGGCTTACGCTAAGTGACAAAACATACAATTTTAAGGTTGTGAATTTACATTTGGATCCTTGTGCCTATGAAGATTTTCCTAAAACTTCAGGGGAATTTCCAACTGTACTACAGGTCATGCTGTTTGAAACCAATTACAAGACTGGAACCTAAGATTACTTTTTTCCCCTAAAAAAGAAGAAAAAACAAACCACCTAGCTGACTGCTTTTGACTTTTGAAAAAGTGCAGTTGCATTGCAGAATCTGAGTAATCTTTAACAAAAGCTATGTACATTTTCAGAAATAAGAACACTACGGATCTATTGCCAACAGAATAATAAAAAAAACAACCAACAAAACAACCACCTAAACAAACTATGAAGGCAAGCACCAGAGTATAGGGTGATATTTAAAATAGTCTTTTCTCTGATCAGATCTGTTTGCTGAACTGCTCCGTGCTAGAGACAGCAGACTGTTCTCATGCAGGAAGAGCAGCAGCAGGTCACTACACAGTAACTCAGTTTACTTCAATGCAACCAGCAAGCATTTGCAAACCACTTTGAAAATGGCTAAATCCTTGGATTTTAAATACAATGGAAAAAAGCAATCACTTAGTCTGACCAAATGAACATCCCATATCTTTTACTTTTGTTCCCTTCTTTGACTTTCCTTTTTTTCCACCATTGCCATGTAGTGAAAAAAAGGTGCCAGGAGAGGAGGGAGAGAAAAAAGGAGAAACTAAAAACCCATTTCCTTGGCAAGTCCAACTCAGGCATATTTAAGGAGTTCTTCTGGTCAATCTTGCTTAAGGTTTTAACCCTAGTCATATCCAGAGAGTAGTGTCCTAATCCACCACAAAGGGCAAATCACTTTGAAACTATGTACTCGCTGTTATCTTTTTACAGCTGAAGAGCTAAGTTGAAGGGGAAAAGTAAACTGGTTGGATCGTGCACAGGCGGCTGTTTCTGGAGAGCAATGCTCCCAGGGAGACGCAGGGACTGCAGCAGCTTCGGGGTGCTGTGCAGGCAACAAATGGGATGCCTGCCAGTTCTCAAACTGGATGAGAGCAAAGCTATAGGTATACAGCCTCTGACTTCCACAGCTGCTGGGGAAGTCTGCATTACATCAGTAACATTATAGCTCTCCTATGACTGTTCATCCCGGGCAGCATTGCAGCCCTGATTTTAATTGTATAGGAAGTGAACTCAGCAGAAAAGCATCTTTGTCCTGAGTGATGGACAACTGTTTACTTCCAGTTTTATGCAAGTCCACACGTGCATCACAAGATGAAAAAGACACCCACCCCGCACCAACCAGTCTTTTCTCATGGTGTTTCTGGAGGATGTGAGCAAGAATTGTAAAGCACTACAGCAAAAACTGTCACAAAATCCCAGTCCCAATGAAACAGTCTCAGGGCCTAGGAATTAGCCATTTTCATGTTTGTTTATCCTAGCACCCATTTGACTTAAATGTATAACCTAGCAGGGATTTTTTTTTTTAAATATATTTTTATATGTAAATAAAAGGCAGGATTATTAATTCCTAGCACAGCTTGTCCCAGAAACAATTACGGACTATGTAGTATCTTGCAATCTTGGCAGCTGTACTGTCATCTTATATGGGAATATAGATGCATGTTTGTCTTGAGAGCTCCCAAATCCCGGCATTCTCCCTAGGAAAGAATAGGACAGGAAATTTCTGGGTTACTGGGCTCTTTGGCGCAGCTGTCTCTTTTGCTTTCACACGTAGTTCTACAGCAAGATGAGAGCCATCTTAAGTAATGGAAACAGAGTCTCATTCAGCAATGATTCTTTTCTCTTTTGTCTGATCTAAAATGGTCTGAGTGCTAGGAAAAGTAACAAGCACTGAACTTTTCTCCACATACACAGCTCACACAGTGGAATCAAACAGAGCTGAGATAAGAATATTTTTCTTTTCTCTAAGAAAAAAGTGGTTGAACTTCAGATTCCATCAAATTAAGTTTACTGTTGGAGACATAAGACCATGATCCACTAAATTTTTGCTGATTTCAGTAATTTTTTTCACATGGTTTCTAAGTTAAATGTACATTTTAGATCTTGCTTGGATCAGATTTTGTGCTAGGGTGATTAGACCTGTGACAGAAGATACATGTAAACACCTAGATCTCAGCTCTCATGCCTAAAACTTTAGGTATCAAGTGCCAATGACAGAGTCTTTTTTTAATTCTCAAATACTTTATCATATCCTACAGCCCTTAATCAGTTCCAGGAGAGCTTTCCTTGTATGGTAACGGAACTTAATCCATTATTCCTCTTAGTTGTCTTCTTACACTCTCCTTTTATTCTATTTGACACACCTTGCTATGGTAAATCTAACATAATTAACTTAGTTTGCCTTACGACATTCCTATTAAGCCAAAAGTAACTGGTGATCCATGGGGAAGAGCGAGGGATAAGGAAGGAAATGACACATCCCAGGTGCCATGGTGGAATTAAACCCTCATCCCTTCAAGTCCTGTTCTGGCTCTGGAAAGGTTTGTTTCCTTAATGCAAGTTCTCCTTCAGTCATATTTTGTGCTTTATATCCAAAAAATGTAAGTAGGAAGGGGCCTACCATGAGAAGCAGAAAATTATGTCTACTGAGCAGTTTGCATAAATAGTTTCTGAGTAATAGTTTTTGCCCCCCTCCCCCTTTTTTTTTTTTTTAAATAACCTGAGAAATAATAGTAGCTTGCTAGAAAGGATAAAGAATACATATACAGAAGAGAGAATGAAAGAAAGATACAACCAAAGTGCTAAAGATGTAACAAGACCACAAACATGGCTTTTCTGGATGGACTACAAGGCTTGAATCTCCCTCTCGGGCTTATTCCAATGTGAGATGACACAGAAGAATTAGGAATTCAAAGTGACATTTGCACAAAGCTTAAAGGAAAGCACAATAAATATGAAATATTGATGGTAATCATACATTTCCCATCAGTTCTAAGGCTCTCAGTAGAAAATAAGGAAATAAATAAATAAAGCTCCTAATCTTTTAGTGCCTTATATTCAGTGCCCCTCAAACCAGATACTGATTGCAGGGGAGAAAACATCACTGTCCCTCTATTTACAGTTGTCCCTATGGGAGCTGCCACTGAATTATTCCCACTGAATTCTGCAGTGAAGCTCCAGCTGCCGCCAGTGAAGCCTGACTTGAAACCACATAGGCCATTCAGTGCTCCGTTATCTGATTTGCCCATGGATTATTAGCAGCGTGATTTGCTTGTACCATAACCTGCTCACACATCCCGACAAGGAAACTCACAGCTCAGAAGGCATACAATATAAACCACTGCCAGAAGCCAACTGTGCTTATTTTAGGCCTGAGCCTCAAAAAGCATTAAACAGTTCCAGCAGAAATAGCCAACTTCTATATTTTGGACGGCAACAAGACAGTATCTCAATGTAGAATATTTTAGAGCCACGCAACCAGCTTAAAACTGCATGCATTTTAACTGATGACACTGACCACAGCACACAATCCCCGGACATACAACTCACTGAGCAGAAACAAGCCAAAAGAAGTGGGGAGAAAGTTTCTTGGAGTCCTCTACATGTGATAGAAAGAAGCACTGTAGAAATCCTCTGATAATCCCCTTTTTGGGTTGTGTTCGCAGCTCTATCTGCTTCACTTCCTATGATACTGAACATTATGCAGTCCTTTGAGGTCCACCACTAGCCATAAATCCCAGGCAGGAAACAGTTTTCATGCCTAGGAGGAAAGACAGCATTTTATTTTCTAAAGACAGCTCCGAGTAACCAGGTCAAATGAAGTTTGGAATTGAAGCTCTTGAAATCCAGGATATAATTGAGTATGTTTTTCTGTTTGTTTTGTTATCGGTTAACCGGATGCAACAAATAAAACCATTTTCCTTTCTTATTTTCTCTCTCTGACTGTCTCTTTGGGAGCTCCTCTTTGGGAGCCAACCTCTCCATAAGCCAGTGCTTGAGGTCATAGCTCCCTAACTTTAAGACATCTGCTAGGTCAGATGTACTTGAAGAGAATCAGCTGCTTGCAGCGAGCACATTTTTAGCACGCTGGAGTCACTGACCAATGTTGAAGGTATCTATCGCTTCTTCTGTTCTCTAACAAATACGTATATCCCATTTAAAATTCCTTGACTTAATCAGAGCTCTATTTCCAAGGCTGACGCAGAGCATTAGATTAAGGGTTCACACCCTCAAATGTTTAAATTGTAAGCTACAGTAACAGTAGAAACAAGTACAAAACAAAATACTACTTTCACTTTTGGCATTATGTACTGAATTTGGTCCATACTGCATTACTTTTAATTTTTTGAAAAATCACAGAAGTGCAGATTAAAAAATAATAGTTTAGTGTTAAACGCCTGAAAAATGGATTGATATGAAAACAAAACTCCTTCATGATGTCTGAAACTTAACATCCAAATCCAGAGCTTCTCCAGAGTGCTAGTTGCTTATAAAGGACTTAGTAGCTTCTCATATTCATTATTTAAAATGTTTCAGTTGTTTTAGTGGCATACATAAGAACAAGGCAAATAATGCCTCATCTCTCCAGTAACAAAAACATGTATACAGATGAAGAAAAACATACCTAGTAAGAAATTATTTTGTCTTTTTATGCCACCAAAGGCTTGTCCTAGGTCTCCTTCGAACCACCTTTTACAAAGCATAAATGATATGTTATTCTAAAACAGCAGCAAAAGAGCAGTCAGTTTTACAGTAAGGAAAAAATCTGCCTGGAAAAAAATACACCAGGCTTGATTCAAAACTTGCTCACTCGCTGGAGTGCCAGGTTGGCAGCTGTTGAAAGTGCAATGGAATTGAAAGGTTTCCCCATTGCCGCTAAGCTCTAGCACAGCGTGTTAGATACTCACACTAGCTTGGCAAAGACCAGCAGCTCCAAGCATACTAATTTCTGTTAAGCTTTCAAAACTCTTATTCAGGTGCCTAAAAAAGTGGAAGGTACGAAGAACTTGGTAACATACCCCTCAACGAGAACCTAGAAGACAGTCAAAATTGCAGTGCTGTGTGTAGGGGATTGCAGTAAATATCCTTCCATACAGTTCAGCTCTTCTGTTGTGTTTAAGAGGGAAATGCTGGGAGCTAGATTCACAACCACTACCAATCCACCAAGATGCATCTATCCATCTATATCTATTTAGACTAGCTAAGGATCAGTCCTCAGACATCTTCAACCAATCCAGCATCACGTAAAGAAATAAGAAAAATCATCACATATAAAACATCCTTTTAAACCTTGCTCATTTTATCTTGTCCTCCAGTACACTTCAAACTTTACGTGCAGACTAAGAAGTACTTCCAGTTAGGCACCTATTCATTTCAAGTCTGCTGGGACAGAGAACATGGAGGCAAAATATACAGAAACTGATGCAGTCTCTCTACAAGGCTGCAAGTCTTCCCCTATGCTTTTGCAAAAATTAAAGTCTTAATAATAATTAAACAAATTTAGTGCATTAATTTAAGTGTGAGTTACATTTCCTCATTCAAAGCATTTTCTATGTTTTACTTTGTTTACATCTCATTAAACCAGAACGACTACAAATTGATTGAGGTTTAAGTATTCAAGTTTTCATTTGACAGCAAGTCATTTTGATTTTATCTGCATCTTTCAAGTTAGAAGGCAAAGCATGGGGAACATAAGGATTTTAGCTCAGTATCTGGCAGTCTCATTGTTCTCCACCTCCGCCCAAACCAAAAAATACGCACTGGTTAGTCACTCGTGATTTTTTCAGCAGAACTGAGTTATGAGCTAGCACTGGCACTTGGCGAGCACATCACACCACCGCTGTTCGTTCTCGCTTTTGCCAGCTGTGCTCTATGCTAACAGTACTCCCAGACCATACTGCAGAGACGCAAGGCCAGAAAGGAGTGGGGAAAAGGTACCACACCTCTGGCACAGGGGACCCCTGGGTGACAGGTGGCTGGAGGTGGGCTGAGCATCCTGGGGCAGCACCAGTTGCTGCTTAGCTGCTTGTTGTACACCCCCTGGCAGCCACTGCTGGCCCTGCCAGGCTGGACGTTTCTGCCTGGCCCAGCACAGCAGCTCTGGCACGTACACGTGGGGACAAAATGAAGCGTTTCGCTGGCAGAAATAAACACCATCAGTTACAACAACAAAAAGTTCTGACTCCAGAGAAGATGACACAGTTACCATGGATAGCATAAGAGCAACAAAAAATCAGGGTGTAAGGCATGCTGTACTGTAAAACGACATCTTGATACGGAATGCCCTGACTGGTTGCTGATAAAAGGCACCATTCAAGACACGATTCAGATACTAGGTAATCCCAACCTTGATTCTTTACAGTCTGTGGAGAGAGAAATAGGCTTGCAGTTCATTTACTGCATTTTACTTGGGAGTGAGGAACGAGGTTAGCTGGAGAATAACTGAGATCCTTTTGTTTTCAAATAGTTTACATTTTATTACTTAAAAGCGGAAAAGGTGAAGGCTGATGCTGTACCTCACTGCACCAGTGTGCAAGAGAGGCCATCCTGTTCTAGCATGCAGCGTGGTCTGATCTGATTGTGGAGCTGGAAAGCACCACAGCTCTTGGACAAAATAAGACAGTTAATGTTTTTAGCATGTAATCAAACAGATAGATACGTCAACTTATCCATCACGTGCCTCTCAACTTGTTTGCGAATGGACTTAGCAAGCATGTGCATCGAGGTTTCTGTTAGCACAGCCCTGTGTCTGACTCACAAAATGACCGGGCACATACAAGTCAATGCACAAACATACCCCTGCTGGCATTTGCCGAAGTATCTGTCACGTTGGGAGTCCTGTTTTATAACATCTGCTGAGAAATCATATTCTCAAGCCCTTTTTGATTTCAGTGCTGTCAGGATTCAGCTCCACTGTGTTATTGTTAATGCATGCAGTAAGAAAAAGAAAATAAATTCTCTTTGCTGTAGGAATTATGGAAAGAAACGCAGTGGGTTCTGGTATAGAGACTTTTAATTGCTTTAAACACTAGAATCTGTAAAACACACTAGAAACAAACTACTGCTCCTCTCTGAACACCACATTTTTATCAGCCTTACACCCAAAGACTAACAAATCACAAAGGAAAGAGCTGTAAGCTCTGTTTCAGTGTGTCCAGGAAACAGGAAGCAGAAAAAGGAAACCTGTGGTGTCATTTTATCACAGCTTAGGCCCAGAACACCAAGTCTCAGTATCTTTGGTTTTTGTAAGAGGTTCTTTGAAAGAGACCACATAAGCAGAGGACGGCAGTAGCAGAGAGCCTGAGACCTGGCAGCAGCCTTTGCCTCAGGTTTTCAACATTCTGAACAATAATTTGGGTGGATTTTTACACTTAGCAGTGAATCTAGAATCAGGCTTTTAGACTGTTTCAAGAGGCCTGACTTTGCTAAGGTTTTATTTTAGCAAATTAATCTCTACATAAATGCTCCTCTAGAGGATCTTTTTCCTGCAAGACACCCCTTCCCATGCATCTCCTTTCAGGAGATGTGAAGACTGCAGGAAGGACATAGCTGTAGCAGATACCGCAGAGGTTCTTCATTAAAACAACAAAAAAGGCACAACCTGATATTTCTAAACTGGGACCAGGACAGCTATCTCATCCACAACCTTTTGAAGGCAACAGGAACTTTTTCCTTGATTTCCACAGCCCTTGCCCAACCACAAGCGCGTACACACACGTAGGTGTGATGTAGAAACTCACTCTGACTCAGAGCGCTTGCAGCCAGGCTTGACTAGGAGACAGGTCTCCAAACACCAGCTCTCCCCACTGCAAGACACGTCCTATTCTTAGAGCTCATCCTTCTAGGAGTTGAGAATTAATTACCAGGAGGGCTCTTTTCATAATTTGCGTTCCCTTGGTCTTCTCTGCATTCTGGCTTTGCTGATGAAAGTGCCTCCTGCTCTCCCAGTCTTGCTCCCCTTCCCTAATTTCAATGGTTCAGATGTTTGGAAAAGCTTTGTAGAGTTCTGCAAACTTCTTACAGCCATGCCAAAGCAAACTTGAACTCACAGCCTTCTGAGGCTTTCCCATCACTGCTGACACTCTCTTGGTGATGTGCCTGCTCTGAAGTTCTTGCTGGGGTTTTCTGACCATTTTTGCACATCCACTGTGTTACAGCTAAATGAGCTAAGGATGCCAAGGGAGAAAAAAAAAAAATCTGCATTGCTCTCACTTGGTTGGTTGCATTACAGAGCTGTTTACATACAAAAAGACCGAGAAACAGAGAGGGCAGAAAGGGAAAGAAGTGCGTGCATGTGTATTTGAGAGAGGAGAGGAATTGCAAATGAAGGTGATCTTAGTGAAAAGAAGTACTGTCTCTTTAAAAATAAAATGAAAAAATATCCTCAATGTTTTCTTTGGTCTTTTTCATTCTTTGGCAGCATCCCAAAGATTTCACTGTCCTTGTCTCCAGCATCTGGAAACCATCAGGGTAAACAATAGAGTGCTAGGAACTGGAACCCCTGCCTCAGCTCCCGTGGGACTTTGCTCTGGAGAACATGAGAACACAAACCATTGGACACCATGTGGTCAATTACTTCAAACTAACAAATCTGTGTGCCTTCCTATTTTCTGTTTTCCTTGGCACCACATGACCCTTTCACAATGGAACCCAGCTGTTGAAAAAGCCAGACATTTTCTTTTTTAACCTCTTGCTTACTTTCGTGCTTGCTTTCCGCAGCAACCTTAGGGCTGGCATGTGCCCTAGGTAAAAAGTGTCCCACTTATTAAACCCCTTGCTGGCTGTAATGTTTGCCTGTATTAGTCAGCAGAGAGCCTTGAGAGTATTAACTTAATGGGATCATGCTGTAACAAGGGCTCCACAGGTGGTCCTGCATTTTCTGGGTTTCCTGACTTTGCATGCCAGCACTTAGAGCAGATAGAACAGGACAACTTTATAGCCTGCCTGTTTTCTGCAATCAACAATTGCATGTGTGATTATGACCTACTTTTTAAAAATTTGTTTCTAGTGCAGGTGCTATATTGGCAATTGCAAAGAACTAAAGTCATCTTAAAACTGAGGACTGTTGAGGGGCCTGCTCCCTTCAGTGCTGTGAAACAAACTTCGGTCTGGATTAACCATGCCAGTTCCAGCACTGACGGTAGTGCTCATTGGGGCTGTCAGGTCCTTGTTCAATCCACATTTTATTTCAAAAGATAATTTTTGAGCTGCATGAAACAGCCTAGCATTACTGACTGCACAGAAGCCAAGACTTCTACACTACATTTAGGTTCATCCTCTTCCTCTATTTTACTTTCATCAGCTTATTCCAATGAGTGAGGATGCTGAACAATATTGTTGAGAGAATTTTAGGGCTTCATCTTTACATCGATTTTAAAGTTGCTGAGCACTGTTAGCACACATTGAAGATGTGAAAGAAATGTCCCAAACTGAAGTAAAACAACTGATGCTTTTCACATACACATAATGATACATGTTCCTGGATGCCCAATTTTATTTCCAGAAGAAAAGTAGGTGCATAAAAATGTAATGGTAAAGCTTGAAGACAGGCATACCAGGGAAGTGCCATGCAGTTTGGTCTAACAGTGCAACCAAAAAGCGCCATTACAAGAGTTTTGGCACTCAACTTGTTCAGTTTTGATCTCAAACTGGTGATAGCTTATCTGCTGAGCAAAGACCATCAATTATATCAGTTTATAAGGACTCTCTAGTTGGCATTAGTATGGTCAAGGGACTTGTTCAGGGCAACCAGGCTCACAGTGATGGCTGTTTTGACCCGTCCCCATGTGAAGGGGCTGTCCCCACAGGCTGATGGGCAGTGCTGTACAGGAGGGTCTTACGAGGGTTAGGCTGTACAGGCCCTCACATCTTCACTTTCCAGAGCACGAAGCACACTTAATCATTTCCAGGGCGCTATATTGAACTATACCTGCTTCTTCTTACTACAATTGCAGAACTTATGGGAACTTGGGACCCTAGCAATTTATTTCCATTTTTCAGATAACAGTTGAGATATTTTTTTTTTTGCTGTCCTTGGATTTGTACAGAAAACTTTTTCATGCACCCCATTCATTGTGATGACTGCACATTCAAATGCAATCTGCTAATACAAACAAAATGTAGCAAAATTATACTATAATACGTGTGGTGTCTGCTCCGTGCTGCAGACATCAACCATAATCATAAAAGCTGACAAGGTCAAACTTAAAAGGCAAGCAAAAAGACCACTTGCATAGGCTCAATAAGTGGAATGCTTTAAAACGTTACCTGTAAGCTTGTGAAAGGTTATGCTGTTGATCCTAAGACTAATGAGCTGGATATCTGCAATTGGTAGGATCTTGTTCCTACACCTGCAGTGAAGTCCAATGTGTATATTGCAGACAACATTATAGTTCTTTTAAGAAAGATGAGGATGAATCATTAAATGGGTTTGCTGGAGGGACTCCTACTGCAGGATCTAGGCTCTAAGCCATTCTGTGGCTGGTAGTAAAAATATTTTTTAAAAATCCTGGATCTGGCGTATAGCTCCACAGTAATACTAGGGAAGCTTTATCGCCTTTTTTGCCAGAGGCTGCTGATCCCAAATGTCCGCAGAATTGATTAGGCTGATACTGGGAGGGCAGAAGCAGATGTAGGGAAGGGGAGGGTTAAGACAATGTAGTAGCAACTTAAACAGCACAGTCAATACTTATTCTTGTAATATTTATGAAAGGATTGGTTAATTGTATGGTATAAGTTCAAATCAACCTCCTGCTTCCCTGTGTGAACATCTTGAACAGCTTCTTGTCCGGCTGACATATTTGCAAAGGTTTAGATAAAAATACAGTTCTCTGAAGGAATGCTTTGCCAGTGGCAAGAAATCTACGTCTTACAAGAGTTAAGGGAATCTATTTAGCTAACTGAAGCAGTCCCAGTGAAGCCTGGATACAAGCCAGGACACAAATGAAATCACTTTAATGGCACTGATGGATGACCTCCTTCTGGCAATGAGGAGGGAACACATCCATTCTCTTCAACCTGCACCTCTTTAGCATCTGACACTACTGGCCATGAGATACAGCTGTTGCACCGAAAAAAAAAAGTAGCAGATGACCAGTGATGTGTTAAAATGGCTTTGGTCTTCGTCAACAGGAACAGCATTTCCAATAGCTGTACCTCTCCTCTGGCTCATTTTTGCAGCTTCCCACAAGAATCAGTTTTCCCTCTGTTCTCTTACTGTATCTGTGCGGTTACATTTACTAGGTTGGACAGTTGCATTTACGTGTCGCATTATGTATATGTGACACATGGCACTAGCTAGTTTTCACTGCCTGCAACTATATCGCTGCCGCACAGAGAGCCCACGTTCAGTTGGGTGAACTGAATTCGTGGATGAAAACCAGCTGCCTCAAGTTGAACTAGAGCACGCGCTGATGCTGGCAAACAGAAAAGAGAGTTTGGGGAAATGTTTTAGGACTAGCGCAATCCCAACATTCGTCAAATTTAGTCACTCTTCTAGGCCTATTATAGCATTGCTCTCTGAGACTAACTTGTCATAATTGTTAAGCAATGTTTTTCTTTCCAAACACTGTGGGCTAGCCCCTCTTTGCAAAAGATCATCTAGCCGTCTTTACTCATATCTTCCTCACCTCTTTCTTCATATTCATGAATATCAGGTATACAGTACAATACTGTACACCTGAATAAAATGTCTAGATGTTTCAGAAAGCTAAGGATATTCAAGAGCAGCACAACATATGTCCTAGCAATTCAAGAGTCAGCTCGTCTTCTAACCCCCTCCACAAAACAGAAGTATAGGTTGGATCACGTGCCAAGATCCTACAGATGTTACAGATGTGTTCACTGAGTTCATGGAGTATTCTAAACTCTTTGACTATCTGCTCCACTAAATCCTCATCTTCAAGTTGTTTCATGAACTGAGCCATATTACCTAACGGTACCTACAGTTCCACTATGAGGATCGCCAACCATCTCACTAGCACTTGTCCCTGAGGGCAAAAACTGTTTTTAATAGGGTAAAATAGATATATATCTATTTCTTAACTTTAGAAATAAGGGTACTCTGCAATTAAGGATTACCACAAATATCACTGAGGACTAGGTATGCACATTTTGAGCTTGTCTCCAAGTAAATACGTAGCGACGTACATATATACAAAATATATTTAAAAATGAAAAATCCTGTTTAAAACAAGATTTCCACCAAAGAAGGGTGGGAGAGATTGCCAAATGATGATAGGTTACATCATACTGTATAGAAGTGCTTTGGTCCTAATGCTGGGAAAACAGACAGTAGGATATTTTCTTCCATCTTTCTGTACATCAAGAGGATGTGTATCTTCTTGCTGGTTTTGAAGCAAAACACTTAAGCTTCTGTGGTCTTTTTACATGTATTATTAATATGATGAATAAGGGTTAATGATGGTCTTTGCTCCTTCTTTTTCCATCAGTCAGGAACACTTGTTTTTTCAGTCAAGTCTGGGAAAATGATTGCTACTGATGTTGTAAGAGATAAAAAAAAAGGCAGAATTTCAAGTTCCCAGCAGGTTATTATTATGAACAAAGCTATCATCTATACTCATTTTAGGTTTGAAATTCAGAAGAACCCAAAGCCAATGTGCAATATTTTCCTGTCTACCACAATTACTACCCTCAGCTGGGATCTTCTGCTCAATGTCAAATGGAACTGGTAAATCATTAATTGAAAACAGTTTACTGGTGCAATTTTGTGTTCAAGAATAATTTGCAAGTCATATAGTTGGGTTTCTGAGACTTTTTCATTAATTGCTACAGTTTGTGTGTCTGTTTCTACAATAGGTTTTAATAAATAGGTTTGTAAGCTGCATTTCCTGCAACTACTTACAGTACAGTCCTACATATCACCACTTATGACAGATCACATAGACTATAACGTTATACTTCTGCCTCATGGGGCTGAGTTATTACTAACCACCGAGCCCCACAGAGAGAAGTCTGTTTGTCATAATGAGACTAAAAAGGAGCAAGTAGTCAGGGTGGAGGACAGTGTTGAGGGGGAAGATACGTAACTGGAAAAAAAAAAGCTTTATGTGTAGATGACAGCACTGTTTTTCTGCAGAGAAGAATGACCTAGAGATTTTACACTTATTTATTTTTAAAATTGTTTTCTTTTGAAACCTTTAAAAATTAAGATCCTGAAAAGAGGAGAAAAAAGTAAGGAAGAGCATGAAATTCATAGCAGGAAAAAAACGAAAGAGGAAAGAATTTGTTAATTAATTACTAACAAGCGTGGACCATCTGATGGCCATTTTGCCTCATTTACTCTTCTGTTTTCTGGAAGAGAGCTGATTTCAGACAACTGATCAAGAAGGATGAATATGTAGGCAAGGCTGAAAGCACAGACTGTATTACTCTCATTGTTTTCACTGAGAGAAGGGGCACCAAAGTCATACCTGCCTTTAATGCCAATCAGTATTTTGGATGCCTGTTTCTCCCTTAGATGTTAAACTCTACCTCTATTTGACCTAATTTCCACACTCTACAATAAGTGTACTTTGTGTATCTATCCACTGACAATACAGCGTGCAATGCAGACTTTCAGAATATTCTCTTCAAAATCACATACAACACATGCTGCAATTTCTGCTAAGAAAGAACCAGACAAACAATGGGGTTAGGGAAATTGTATGTAATATGGGAGAAAACTGTTTGGGTTATTGCTTCTGTAGCTGGGAACGAGAATGGGTAGGGATTTAGGGCCTTGGTTTAGATGGTGGCACCTGAGTGACCTTTGCTTAACTCTGGCTCAGCTAGCATCTGGGCTGATTTGTTTTCTGAAACATGCTTACCTGACTAAGCACTTGGATTAGGGAAGGCAAATGTGCAACAGTGCTGATGCTGCTCGGGGAAGTTCATCTTCACACTGGCCAAAAGGGCCCTTTCCTCCTATTAGATATCTTGCCATGGTACTGCGTGGTCCAGGAATTTCAGGGATGCTGTAGGACATCAGTGTGCCTGGGGTGCTTAATTCCTTCTGCAAACTCTATCTTCTTTCAATATAATGATCTGTTCAGCTCTTTCCATTTAAGGGAATGAGTATATCCTTTGCTTGTGGGGATATTCATCTCTACCTAAATGGCATGAAGAAAATCACCATATTCAAATGAATGTGAAATGCTGTGCTGCAAGGATTTTATTTATATGAATAAACAGGTTTGTGAACAGCTACTCTCTATTTCCTGGATAGTATAAAAAAAAAAATCTCCACCCTTTATTTATATGCCCTTTTTCTGGCAAGGTCCAGCTCTTGCCTTTCATCCTTCCTATCCCCCAGTGCAAACAGTAAGTGACCTCCTGCCAGCTGCCCGAGCGCCGTGCTGTCCCTCCCCTCCCAGCTGTTCCTGCACACAGCACAGGCTCTGCAGGCTGAAGTCCAGGCCACCTCCAGCACTCCTTCCTAGGGGGACATTTGGAACTGCTCTTGGAAAAGCTCTTGCTGCCAGGCAGGAGCTTCACGTGCAATTTTACTCCTGCTCTTTGTTAATCCACAACAGTGGTGAACAGGAGACATGCCTTTTTTCTTTTGGTTAAACATTTGTACCGTAACCCACTTTAGCCACGCAAATTGCTTGAGAGAGGGGAATGCAAATCCTAAATTGGCCCCACACGCTTCAACGGGCTCTTGCTAAGTTGTGGTTGAAAGCAATTTCTTCTGCAAGTTTACAAAACTGACTTTGCTGTAACAGGGCTGCCTTAAGTTTCCAGCACAGTTCTCCTTATACAGTGTTGAATGTATCCTTCAAAGTCCCAACACGGTTTCCAGCGAATACAAGTGGGGATATCATTTTCCAGAGAAACACCCTATGCACAGAGCTGCAAAGCTGTATACATGTTAGCTGGGACAGACCACCCAGCTTTTCCAACAGCACTCGAGGTCTGCCATGCCCCACGGCAGCAGCCTGAGCAGAACCCGCACACCTCTGCGTCCCAAGCAGAGCACCACAGCAGCACCACAGCAGCATGGCCTCATCCCTCCTGCACAATGTGGGTGTATTCAGAGCAGTGACAGGAGGTCACCCCTTGAAAATCCCAGCTAATCATTTCAAATGCCGTCTTGAACAAAGCTCTGCTAAACATTCGTCCACCTACACGCTGAGATGGCTGCAAATAGTTGCAACAGACACGTGCGAGTTGTGGCATTAGAAGCAATTCAGTTGTTTGCAGGCACCGTGAAACAAGGCAGTTCAGTTTCAAACTGGAGATCAAACAAAGGGAGAAAACATTTTTGCAGCTGTTCTCCTGCCCTGGAATTTGTTGTGCATATCTCCTTTTTTGGAACATTTATTTGTTTCACGGTGCCTTCAAAAACATATTGTCATCAGAAGCTCCTTGCCAAGTACCTCTCCAAGCTGGTTGTTCACCGCTACCCCTCTCCCAAGTAAAACAGCACAGTTCTGAAACACTTCTCACAGTCCTTGAGTGCAAGTTACATGCTCACTTTTTTCAGGCCAACCTGTGAGGTAATCAGCTGATCTCGATTTCCTCTATATGAAGCAATGAAACATCTGTTTCATAAGAGAACTGAAAGATAGTCTTTGTGTGGTTACAGCCTTCTGGCATCAAAGCTTTTTTTTTTTTTTTTTTTTTTTAAAGAAACACCTCTGGTTTGACAAATTTAGTCATAATAGATCACTGAACTGGCAATAATGGCAGTGTGTAATAGATATAAAGTAATTGGGGGACAATCCTAACAGACACTCATTTTTAGGTATGTTTGGCTAAGTTCTTTTGGGTTTCCTATTTATAGAAAATAGGCATTTTAAGCTTTACAGGTTTATATAACAGATCGAGAAGTTAAATAATCTGGATAAAACCTGAGAAAACCAGCACAAAGGTGTCATAAAAACCTGAGATACAGTTTAGGATTAAGGCACTTCACTGTGGATGCTTTAGAGGAGCAAAGACAATCTGGATTCCCTTGCTATTGCACATGCAGATAAGATGGAGACAGCCCTTCCTGTTTATATCCTGATTTCATGCTCAGAACAATGTCCTTAAAAAGAAGCGGGTGATGGGCAATCTCTAAGATGATTTCTTGCACATGTTTCCCCAAATGCATCCTGGCAACCCGAAGGGGGATAAAATGCAGCATGTTGCCCACAGGCCAGTCTGACAGCTGTAGCATCTTGCCGTACAACGAAAACACTCCCTGCAACCATCAGAAGAGATTAACAGTGACATGCTTGACACGTTTCCTCCTTTTATTTTCAAGAAGGAACTGGAATTGCTTAGAATACAGTTCCTCCTCCAAGCTTGGCTATGTCAGCCTTTAATAAGGGGTCACCTGAGCCACAATCCCACCATCTGAGTCTTCTCTGTCTGTTTGTTCTCAAAATTCAGTATGAAGCTATTTAACTAAAGCTTCTCTCATGACCCACCTAGCAATAACATTATATCAAATTGAACTGTGTCTTTCACCATTTTAAGGAAAACTCCCTATCTTTGCTGGGTGAATAGTATACATCATGCTAAGTGTAAATAACACATACTCTTCCTGTTACCATTTGCGCGTGAAAGCTAAATACACAAAAAGATATTTCTATATCCTTTTCTTATTACTGCTATTAATCTCTTATTTACAATAATTATGAATTATGATAAAATTGTTTCAGCTTCTCAAAGCTGATTCAAATCCTACTGTGATTAACACAGCCTTGCATTTGATAGCTATTAGAAGCAGCTTCTCTTCCTGAGGACTGTAGACACTGAGCATATCCAAGTAATTTTTTTAAATAAAAGAAGCCTTGCTGTGAAGAGTTAGCAAAATGCAAAGCACAGACTGACACTGCTCTCAATCCCAAAGGTAGCTGCATTTCAATACCAGTAGATACACACTGTATAATTTGCTGAGTGCTTTGGAATGGGAGTGAGTGGGAAATAGCCCAAAGTATGTTATTAATGGCCCACAAAATGGATTTAGCTTTCCACTAAAACACACCAACCCCTGCAGTAAGGTGTGACAATGCTTTAACACAGCCTCATTTTCTATTTAAAATAGAAAGATAAGATTATCTGAAATTCTTAAACCTTGCCAGATCTCCACTGTAGCCATCTTCATAACACAAATAGCCTAGGGTTAAGCACCTCTGTGTACCAGGGAGAGTTCCAAGTGAGCTAAGTACTCACACTCAGCTTGTAGGTAATACAGTATTTATTGAAAATAAATCCAACAGTTTTCTACAGTGGAGTACTCTTGAAAATGCAGTGCTATCCTTTGCTATCTATTGATATTCAACAAGTGCAAGAAGAACCAATGCTATTTGCAAGAAGACTGCTGACTTAAGCAAACTGTCAAAACAGCTAGCCGTCTTGCTTAGGCTTTTTGTTTCCAGTGGAATTTCTACTTTCTCAGCATCCAGCAGCACTTACTAGGATGTTCAAGGAAGAACAGACTTTCTTTAATTTATCTTGATACCTCTTACCAGTACCGTTGATAGAGCTCAAGCTGTCCCTCGCTACCAGTAAGGGCTTTATATTGCTGGATGTTGGACAGGAGATACAGGTCTCTCATATTAGAATAACTGCATGTGCGTATAAATTAGCATGAAGGTAAAATCCATTTCTTACAGGTTTAATTTTACAAAGCACAAGTGAACGCAGCTGAACAGCAGAGCTCTATGATTACTAAAGACGCAGCTCTCTTGGAAGAGAGGCCCTTTGTTGCTAATCAGCTGTCCTAAAAAATAAAACCTGAGCTTGCCCCGTGACCCCAGCTGAAGACACGGCCAGCGCAAGGCAGCCCCCGTCTCCTACCCAGTCAAGCCTCAAGACAAATGGCAGCTCCAGTGGAGTTCAGAGTTTGACAGAAGAACTTTTTCTTTCCCCTTGAAGGGTTTTTCCTGAGGCCCTTTGCCTGTCTCCCGGCTAAATGAATGCTCTCATTGTTCCCATCAACTTGACAAATACCAGCGTTGCAGAGTAACGATGACATTTCTGCTGTGGTATTAGGGTTGAGAAAGGGGATTATTCTGGCCAGAGCTGGCTGGGAGACAGCGCAGAAAGGCAGGCTGCATGATGAGATGACTCGTGCTGCGACAAGGAGGCCCTTGAAGGCTGTGGAGGAAGCCGAACACAGGAGCCGTGTGTGCGGGGACGTGCGTGCGGGCGCAGGCGGCCTGCCCGGCCGAGGCCTCTCCACAGCACACCTGTCAGCCCGCCGCTTCCTCCTGAGCCCTCCTGCACAAAGGCACAGCTGCGCTGGGCACCGAGGAGCGAGCTCGGCCCGAGGGACCGGAAAGGGGCAGCGGCCTCTGCTTTTGTTGCCTTTCAAAATCGGGGGTTTGTGTTGAGTCTGCGAAGGATAATGAGCCTCTCATGGCTAGCCACACACTGAACGGAACGTCCCACTGGAACGTACAGCACGGATAAAATTAACTGGGCCTTGGAAGACTGGGAAAAATAAATAAATCAAGGGACTAGAAAACACCCGCTGCTGTGCCAGCCTCCATGCAAGAGTCTGAATCTGTGGCTTACCAAAACAACACGGCCTTTACGGTACTCCTTGACCGGGGAAGAAAACATCCTTAGACTCAGAAACCTTATAGTAAGACAGGTGTGATGCACTTGTTTCTATTCATCTTCTGTTCTGTCTTTCCATACAGATTTTTTTTCCTTATAATATTAACTGCTGAAATACTCCCATGTAACAGAGAGGAGTATCTTACTACAAACAACAAATCGAGCACTCCTAATAAGGTTTCTCAATGCTTCGGGATTTTTCTTCCCCTCCAAGATCAAGGCTAGCTCACTCCTACTGCACCTCTACAAGCAGCAGGCACCAACCTGTCCTAAGACTGGAATCTCTCTACGGAAAGAGCATCAGGGTGAAACGAAGAGGAAAATGTAGCAAAAGGGATAAACAACTGCATGCTTCCCTTCCCCACATCTTCATCCCACCTCTCCAATGGCCTTCTGAAGCCAACACTATGGCAAGCGTTTCAGACCAGATTCCTCTTGCACAATACCCTTTCAAAAATTAATAGTTTTTTAGACTTGAGCAAACAATAGAGAGAGACAGCAGCTAGTACAGACATTTTGCAGTGGCCTGTTCACTGTCTGTCTTGTGAAGACTGCCTTAGACTTTAGAGAAGTTGAAGATGGCCTTGGTCACAGACATGTTTCCAAGAAAGTACTGATCACAGCACAAAGCCTTGTCGTGCCTTCTGTGCCTTACAGCCCCTTGGTGGATCCTCTGCTCTCATAAGGTTTCTATTAGAACATGTATTCATCCTTTCTATTGTTTGATACTGAGCTTTTCACTTTACTTGCCTGTGGGTATTAAAACCGCCTGCTAGGACAAAAGTAGAATTATATTCTGAACAGGACAATGTGGATAACATTTAAAATTAGAACGAGCACCTTAGAAAAAAATGCTCCTAGAACATGTACAGAAGCTGAACACTGCAGCTGTCCCTCACACGTGCTTTTTGGAGCATCACGTTCTTTAGTAAAAGAGATACCTAATGTGGTAATTTTTGTTAAGTTTACTTCCCCACGCTAATGCACTCTGAAATGGTCAGAATAAAAAAATACAGAGAAGCCCTACTGGGCTCAGGACTATGCACAGGCAAAAAGTAGTTTTTAAATAAGACTGTGCAACAAATACAGGGGCAAAGTTTCCAAATCTCATTCTTTTCAGTGCCATCTCCTTTAAACAAGGGTGGTAAAAAGAAACACACTGTTGTCAGGGACACTTTTTTTTTTTTTTTTTGCTGTTAACCATAATAACTAACCAGTTATTTTTTGCTCTTAAGCTGGGCAGACCCACTCTAAAATAGAGGTAGAGGCAAAGAGATTAGTTCTCACATAAAGTATCATGCTCTGATGGCATGAGAATGTCAAATAGGTGCATTCTGGACACCAGTGTTCGAAACAACAATATCTACTTTATTCTTGTCTAATGCACAGCAATGGAAGCTGAAATCATCTGTGCATGCCTAGTGAAATAACTTGTGCTGCTTTTTACCAGCTTTACCTCTGATGCATGTGACTTGCAGAGCAAAAGAGCAGCCATGCAGAGACCGACACCACAGCTCTAAGGTTACTTCTGGGGAGAAAGTGTAATTATTCTGTAAGGCCCATTTACCTCCCAAGCCATTTCCTGATGCTGCTTAGGGTCAGTGGATGTCAAAAACTATTGAACTACCAGCTGGCCTCAGGCTAGTACCCTGTTTTGGGTCAGCTGCCCAGTAGCCAGCTGCTAACAGCAAATCTGGGGTACTGCCAACATCAGAGCAGTCCAGCAAGAGACTCCTGTGGTGACAGCTACTTCTCTGTACTCAGACAGGAAAGCAGCGATTTTCAGGAAGTAAGATTTTAGGTACCTGTGATAAGGAAATGCTGTGTGTGAGTGTCTGACAATAAAATGTTTAAATATAGGAAAGGCTGTCTGGGGCCACTGTACAAATGCAAGGCTGCAAAAGGTTGAACAGTTTTGCTTTTCAATGAAGGAATAGGCCAAGTGCTAGTGAATAAAATGTATAATAGACATCACCATAATGCACTTGTATTAAAGGATATGGGCATGAAAATCCCATCAGTTTCCATTTTCTTTCACAATCCCGACTAGATTCTGGTCAAAACAGAGTTTTGCTTTGAATTTTTTTTTTTTTTAATTATTATTATTTTTTTTAACAGCAGTGATTATTTTAATCTTGAAGTTCTTGGAACACAGTTGGAACTACGTTCAGCATTTTCACTCTTAATTATGGTCCATCCTTCCTCTCTTTCAGGGTTTGTCATATTTCTGCGTCTGACCAAGTAAAACATTGTAGAGGGAACTGATTGTCCCCAATTTCTTTTCATAAGAGTTCTACTAAAATGCTCAAAGTCCTTGTAACACTATAAACATCAATCATAACTTTCACAGAATGGTTAACAATGTTTGGCAGCAGCCAATGATGTTTGGTAGTGGGACACAGGTGATTTTTTTTTAAGATGATTCAAGCTAGCTTTGCATATAGGGAAAAAAACAATGAAGGATCACAGTGGAGAATGCAAATACAACTGCCGGAACAGGATGGACTAGGAAGGAAGGGAAGGGTGGAAGAAATTAGAGGCGCAGATTTGTACTGTATCATTACAGACTTCACACCAAAGAATGTTGTTCTTTGGGTCATCTAAAGTGTAGGTGTATATGGCTGTAAGTTTCCACTGCAAACTAACTGTTATGTTTAAAACAGTGAAACTTTTCTGATTCACTTCAGTTATGATAAAAACCTGCTCGGTCATAAGAGACAGAGACTATAGTAGAAGAAAACTCCAGCAAGGAGTTCCTCCCGGGCACCTGCACAGGAGTCCAAGGCAAATGAGCAAGTGAGACTCCCTCAAGTGATGTCATGCACATGAACTACCTCAGACAGCTGGGACTGGAGAGTTTTTCGTGAGGTGCAGAGACTTTCACATGGCCACTGCAGGCAGAAGGTTGGGTTTCTAAGATTTTCTTCTATGCATCATGCCTGTGTAATCTGGCAGAGTATTTCTAGAGGATAGACACTGCAACCAGAAAAGTCTCTCTCACTTTATTAAGCATAATAAACATTTATGCAGTTTAGGTATCAGCAGCTGAAGTCATGTTTCACATTGGGGCATGCATAGCATGTCTTTTTCCAGGCTCAGAAAGTATGCTGTAATTTAAAGCAGGCTGACTGACTCAGTCAGTGTTTTTGCATGTCATCTCAGAGATGACAGCAAGGGGGTGGGGAGGTGGAGGGAAGGAGACTGAGGTGGAGAAAGGGAGGGTGGTTGCTCATCTGGTCTTTATTTCCTTTCCCTGTTTCTTAATATTTCAAGCAAAGGGCCCATTCCAGCTAGAAGCAATGACACTCCTGCTATGGTATTTCATCGCAGAGGACAGGCCACAGCCAGCCCAGCATGCTCATGTCCTGGGAGCCTCGGCTGCACTGCTTTGGGTGGGGAGGTTAGGTGGAGTGCGGGCAGCCGTCCTGTTGGTTTTGGTGCAGTGGGAAGATTTCTAACAAGTGCCCAAGCTCTGTCCTTTGTATGAACAATTTCCTAGCTAGAAATCCTCGTAATGACTACGTGTGTACTTGCCTTACCTGCTGCCATGTAGTGTCTGTTTACTTTTTAAAATGACACATCAGTGGAGATGTCACCAGCAGTTGATAGAAAATGACATTTCTGACTATGTTAACCAGGCTGGTTGTAGGGAAAATAAAACATATGAAAGAGAAAACATCTGTTGAGCAGAGCCTTTCAAAAAAAAAAAAAAACTTGGCTCAAGACGTGAGGTCAGGTTCACTGGTAACAGGCCTGTGGCAGTCCTTGCTCAAAACCCAAACTGAGACCAGTATAACTCAAATTTCTGCATACTGCTCGCTTTGTAGTAACAAACAGTCATACTCTCACAACGTAAAGTACGCTAGTACTGCCTATACTCCAGATGAAGAACTGAAGCACAGAGATCAAGTAACTCGTCTGCAAAATTACAGAGAGGCTGTAGTCAAGCCAGAAATGAAACCCAGGCTTGCGGGGGCCCAGGCCAGTACCTTAAACACAGGGACACATTCTTTTCTTCATGGCTCCTACTCCCCTGCTGGATTTTTTCTTACTTCAGCTATACCCATTCTTATGTAGGGTGCAGGATATGCTATGGACCAGGTCCCACATCCTTCAAGATTTGGTGGATAGTTAAGAGCCTGTCCCCTTCAGAGCAGTAGGAGGGAAGAAGACAAAGTTCTAGAAACATTGTTTTCCACTGAGACTTGTCCTTAACATCTTAAAAATATCTCCTTTGCTTTCCAAGAACTGTTCTCAAGAGCTAAAACCTTTAAAGGAGCAAAAGCATTTCTAAATCAGTCTAAAAGAAATGCATTGTTTTTATGATTCATACGTAACTGAAGGGAACAAGAAAAGACAAGACTGTATCAGTCCAGAAGGTAAACCACAGCAAAATAAGCAGCTTCCTGAGTAGCAAAACCACTCAGGTCTCATTTTATATTGCCTCGTGCAAATGCACTGAATTAAAATATTCTCTGCTTCTCCTTCTCCTCCCCTCCCCGTGTATTCTCACAGTGCAATACACCCACTCCTGCACAGCCTGGAGCGAGCAGAGAGCTTGTCCCTCAGCTACTGTCAGAGTCCAGGATAGAGACTGTTCAGAAAACTGAACAGGAACTCGATATTCTTCTTAAGAAAATATTTCTTAATTAAGAATATTAAAATATGTCATATCAGGTTGACCTTGCTGTGGGCTACAAACGTTTTAGACGTACAGCAGGCAATGCTTTGAGATGATGCAATTTCATTTTGAAACTAGGCGAATAAATTCACATTGGTTTTAGATATATGAATGATGGCAAAACTTCTAGTTGAAATAGAATCTTTCTTGTAATTGCATAATGTATTGTAACTAATGTAATCTGAGTCCTACAAACCATTTTGCCTCAGAGGAAAAAAGTGGCTGTCTCTCCTGACATCCCTGTAGGTCAGCCAATTGTTTCTCATGAACCTGCAAAAGTTGCAGTTCTCCAAGTTGAGGTTACCTCTAAAGATTGCTGTGGTATTGAAGTCCCTCCCAAAGTACTTTCAGCAAACACAGCCCAGCAGATATATGACAGAGGAAAGCCACAACAGTACCAGATTTACAAAAGGACAAAGGCACCAAAAGATGTGGATAGTCATACAGCAACATTTTACAAAGCCACTGTAACAGGAGAGGAAACTACCACCCATCAGCACCTACAGTCCTCTTAATTCTTAACACAAGTCCTGTCTCTGCTCCCTTGTGTAAATTCACACCAAAGTTTTATCAAGCTGCACCCACTGTAAGATAAAGCTCCAGTACTTCATGAAGAGTAAGTACTAAATGTTTTCCAAGGAACTAAATTGGGGAGTTGTGAAGTCTGCAACTAAGGTTCTTACGCAGCTCTCACAAACAGTACAGATAATAGGGACGACACTACTATTCTTCATGCAGGTTGGTGTGAAAATAGGTCTCGGATTCTCATCTGAAGTGTGAAACAAAAAGTAATGCAAGATCTATGGTCACCACATAATGTGGAAAATACCCTAGTCTTGATCCTCTTTTGAAAATTTGCTTTGACTAAGTAGTAGCACACCAATCTAGCCTGAACCAAGTCTGCTCACACATTTTCTTTAGCTGGACACTTAATGAGGAGAGATGTCATCAGAAGGATGATAAGATCTCTAAGGGAGATCTACAACTCCATATCAACATCATAATTCATCCCAACTCTTCTCTTCAGGCAGAGACTTTGCATAAACATATCTCAGAACAGTGATGAAATGTAAGGCTTCCTCATTTTGAATTGGGCTTCAAAAGCACTCATCACAAATAACAAAATTACTTCCAGTGACATCTGTCTTCCTACCTGCTTTGTCTCTGAAAGGGTCCCATGGCCTGCAAGGAGAGGCAAGGGGGCTACCAGAGCTACTCCGCTGCTTTTTAAAGGACAGAAGAGAGTCCTCCGTGAGCATGTCAACTCATCACTAGAGCAGTGCTTCAGCTGTGCCACATTAGCCCTAGGACAAATCTGAAGCCATCCAAGGTGGACCAATTAAACAGGTTCTACAGCAGCATGAATATGGGTCTTGACCTCAGCTTGGAAGAGGTAAAGCCTATTTATAGCAAGAGTGTGACCCTCACTGCTCCAAAACTCCAATTCCAACTATTGAACAGAATACCAGTATATTTAATACAGTGTGCTTGCTGAGGAGAAGGGGGAGAGAGAGAGAGAGAGAGAGAGAGAGAGAGAGGGGGGAGGAGAGTATTGCTATTATATGTTTTCAAGCAACAGATGAAGAGGGACAAAAGAGTCCGCACATCAGGAAACTATTAAAACGAATACATTCCCAGTTTCTTCATAATTAATTCAACATGGCCAATTTTGTATCAGAGAAGGGGAAAGAAAGATTTCAACCACTTCCTTTTATCTCAAGCTGTTTGGAAGAATATGATCTTGTAACATCGAAAAGAAGTGCCTCACTGCATCCCAGCAGGCAAGTGTAATTTTAACTCTTCCACATGCTTAATTTGATATGCAAATCCCTATTTTCTGTATGACATGCAATACTTAAATTGTACAGCAGAGACCCAGGTTCATTTAGGCACTACCCATCCCCATTTTCTAGTCCCGGCTCTTTTTTTACTTATTATTTCATTAATACATTGAAAACAGTTTTCACAGCACAATTCCCTAATATAATTTTTTAGCATGTTTGCTTAGTTATACATATTAACTGTCAAAACGTGAACCAAATGTTGTTATCTTCATACGCATAAGAGCCAGAGACCTATTCTTACCCTGTTCTTAAAATTTTTAGTTCTGATTTAGGCTGAGTTATGCAATACTTTCAAAAGAAGATTCATTAAGCAACTATTTATATGCTCAAGTAATTCCATTGTTTTCATGTCCTACGGGAACAAATGTATTAAAACTGTGATTGGCTGCAAGTACAGATAGTTTGGGAGCTCTTTCACAGTCATTCAACAAGCAACGAGTAGCATACACAGGTAGAATAAGTCCTTGAAGTGCAGTTAACCGAGACAATTATTTGCAGTTTTCCCTCAATGGAAAACTAGGGTAGGGTTTGTTGAGTTCTGCAGCTCTGAAATTTTACCAAATGTATTGAACACTCATTTCCTGTTCCTCTTTATATAACACATGACATAAATGAATATGTAAGCATACTGTTTCAAATTCTAAAATGGAAAATTCACGTGAACATTTGGCAAAAAAATTGAGGTTGGTTACAACTACGAATGCAATGGGAATTTCACTGTCTATTAAGACTCCACTAACAAGACTCATCTACACATAATATTTATGTGCAATAACTATACACCCAAAGTTTCTTCTATTAAAGGGCTCGACTGAAAGCATTGTGTTATTTGCGTATTAGTGCTCAGACACACTACAGAAGCTCCATCACCATACATAGTACCAAGTGACTTTACAACACTGCAAGAAAGGCGGAATAGATGGGGAATTTCCAAATGACCTCTCTGCCCCACAAAAAGAGAGAGGAGGCAGTCTGATTATGTGACCTGAAATAGACACTATCAACTTCTCAGAGCATTCAGTATTCAGTCATTGACAGATCAGATAGTAACTAATTTGGGGCAATTCTGCAAGTATCATGCTTCAAAGTGACTTAGCACAGAAAAAGTGTTATGAATCTTTGGCCCAAGGATGGTTCTAATGACGAGTCCAGCTAGGCGTTTTGTAACAGAAGAAAAGCCTTTGTCCACAAGCATGGCTAGGATTCTGAAAAATCTGCAAAACTAGATTTTGATTTAAATGTTATAATGTTTGCCAAAGGCAGCTTCTTGGATTTCTAGACTTTGATCAGCATGTCCATGACAACCATACCT
This sequence comes from Cygnus atratus, assembly GCF_013377495.2. Taxonomy (NCBI): domain Eukaryota; kingdom Metazoa; phylum Chordata; class Aves; order Anseriformes; family Anatidae; genus Cygnus; species Cygnus atratus. The sequence continues at coordinate 33,799,378 of NC_066368.1, forward strand.
ATTGCTTTAATCATCATCAGAAACCATGTGCGTGTTATTAGTAACAAATACTGCCAAATCTTACCCTTGGTTTACCATTGTGGGAACAAGATCAAAATTGCAGTTATCGTATGGTATGTTGACAACTGATTTTTCAAAGCAACCAAGAGATACATACTAAAATGGCAAACATAAAATTGGTCTTCTGCCATTTCAGAATATACCTGTAAAAAGTTCATGAACACAGCTTAGCTGATATACTTCTCGGTGCTTCCCAAGAGCAAGGCTTAGCGAATAAAAAGGTTTGTAACAGCAGAAGTAGGACATTTGTTCAAGCGAAATAAGGACATATTATTTTGGACTGTGTGCTACACAAACTTGCATCTTTTAAGGCTCTGTTCCTGGAGAACTGCATTTTTACTCTGAACACCACCCTGCTAGAAAGGCACTGATTGCATGGAACTACATCCTAGAAGAGCAAAAGTAATGAACAGAGATTGTTGTCATAATGGATGATCAAAATGGCTAAATAGGTCTCTCTCAACTAGCAGAGTCACACAGCCTGTAGAGGAGAAGGTTTAAGAGGTATTTGAGTAGTCTAAATTACTCTAGAAGTGCCAGGACAAAGGTGTGAAGAGTAATTATGCTCCATAGAGGTACAGGTATGAAGATGAAATAAAGAAAGGAGAAATGTGGGTATGAGCAACCTTCTGTACACAGTAGACTGTGAAAATGTTTTCTATGCAAGGTGACAAAATACACTACTAGGAAAAGCACAATATGTGGTGACCCCTGGAGCAGCAAACAGATACACACAGACAGCCTGAGAAGAACGAGCCTGTTTCTATGAAGATGGTGGTATAAATAACTGATGATTCCCATGATGACAGGAGCAATACAGCTCTCTCCCCGCTGAAGTAGCCCTAGGCTTTGTGACAGGTCAGACCCGCTAGGAAAATCCCAGAAAAAATACACACTAGCCTCCTCTGTTAGGTCACACAAACAGATTAGCAAGTTTTCTTTATTTTTTAGCCATGTCTTCTAATGATATAGTTCCTCAGTCTGGTACGTGTTATACCTAGAAACTCCATAGTACCTATTGTTTAGTTAATCAAATAGAAGCTTTTAATAGAAATGCTGTAATGAAGAGTCCCCCCTTTCCTTTAACTGACCCAAAACAAGTTCTCATCATATCACTAATGCACAAATTATACGAGGGACAGGAAGGATGAAACGAGGCATTAATTTGGTTTCTGTATCCCCTAGATGCTCTTCCTGTATTGCATATATTAATTAAAGATGTAGCTACAACTCAGTTAAAAAACCTCAGAAATCTCCAGTGCCACACATCAGCAACATCATACACCAGCAACATGGACTACAAGCAAAACCAGAGAACAAGTTCTAACGAGTTAGAACTCATTTCCTAAACACACAGCCTCTGCATCTGTCCAGATATTCTGTTGATTTTCAAGTTTGAATTAATGCAAAAGTCAGTAAGGAAAAAAAAGTTGACCAATCTATAGATTCATTGTGCACGTCATTTTGGCATTACTTTTGCTGAAAACTTCCACAGGCAATCATTCTGCTCACAGAGCAGAGAAAGGTCGGAGGACTAAAGTGACTTTCCCAATTCTCTACAACCTGTAGCAGTCAGGAGTAGAGTGCCAGGACATCCCATACATCAAATCAGTCATAATACTTCGTTTTTCCTTTTCCAACTGAGCATGTGGAGTATCCTTTACCATCACATCATGTTTCTCAAAACTGTACACAGAGAAGTGCAAAATAAGAGTGCTGGAAGTGTATTTTTTTAATGCAGCCTCATAGTTGTACTGACTTGCAATTGAGTGTCAGAGGGCTAACATTTCAAAGCCAGCTCTGGCCCTCCTACAAATCCCTTGGGATCCAGTCAGTGCATCAGGCTATCGTTTCCTGTTCTTGCTTTTCTGCTCTGATGGAGCATCCTTATAAGCAGACCCTTACAGAGTTCTTCTAGGAAGGGGACCCACCTACCACTGTCATGCTGACTTCATCCTCCTCCTGTGCTATATATCTTTCAGCTGCGCAACACAAACCCAGGGGAAGATGAAGGAAAGAACAGTATTAAATAAACTGTTGCTCTGCATTTCACTTTGAGGGAACTCTGCAAGTTGTTGTTTATAATGATTCTAGTTTTAAGCAGGACATGTGGGGGTTGTTTTGTTTTGATTTTGCTGACTGCACAAACTGATACTTTGAGAGAGTTGTCTAGGGAAAGTAAAGAGTCCTTTATTATGTCCATCACTGCCAAGTGCTTTGGCAGATTCCTCCATGAGATGCACAATCTGATAGGTTGTGTGAGAGCTTGGCTGGCCAGTTACCAGCAGAAAAGCTCAACTTAAACAGTTTTAAAATCTTATTATGGCCAATTTGTGGTTTTGGCTGAAGAAAGGAGGATGATGAAAAATAGAGGCAGCTGGGTGTCACTGAAGGGCGGAATATTGATGTCATTTTCATTGCTGTGCCACGCGAAAAAATACTGGCTGTATATACAGGTTGGATCTCATTAAGGCAAATCTCATGCACTGTCTTTTAGGTACACCCTAGGTAAAGTTGTGAAGATGGTGTCATTTGTCCTAGCCTTTGTCTGGAATATTGAAATAATGTGCCTATTTGACAAATCTGAAGGCAAGGTCCGTTCATTTGTCTGGCTGCTTGTGGATAGAGAGCCTGGCAAGGACTTTTGCAGCATCTGTGGTGCTTCCTGAATTCAAGGCCAGACAGAGTTTCCTTCAGCTTCAGCACTAAGGAGACCAGCCCAAGACTGACTTCATTATGTGCCTTGTTCCTGGTGTTGTGTGTTGTTTGGTTTGTTTTCTTAAACTAAGGGCTCCTTGGCAGAGCTCCTGGGGTTGCTCCCCAGCCAGGCTCCACGAGGAGGGAAGGGGCCCAGGGCCACCACCACTCCCACCCCAGGCACCTCAGGAAGGACGGGCTCTCCCTTCTGCAAAGCCGCTGCTGTCCCCTCATGTGGGCACTGAGCCATGCTTAAAGGAGTGCCTAGTTTTCGGTCCTTCCAGAAAAATATCTGTGTGGATTTGTGTGTGTGGATTTCATCATCCCCAAATGCCTACCTGTGCTGGCTGCATTAAATAATCTTTGAATTGTCTGATGCACACACATGTAGGCAAAGGAAAGTAACAGTCACATCACAGTAGAAATTTATTTAAAGAGCAGAATAAAACTCAACTACCCAAGAAAAAGAGTTGACAAGGTCAAAATCTTGCCCATATTATGGTTTGTAGCCTAGTCTGAATACTGTTTCCAGCACAGTAAGAGCCTGGCAGAGGTTCCACCAAGCTTTCACAGCCAGGGGCAGTAACCAGGCCAAAGACTACCTAGGACTAGAGGTGACAGGACAACAGATAACACAGTAACAATAAAATATTTTGCCATTGTGAACACAGGCATAACTTTGCCAGATTAGTTCAAAACAAATTCATATCTACAGAAGAAGTGAGAGAAGATACCGCTCGGTGAAGGAGTTGTAGGACATAAACAAAGGCTTACTGTTAAACACCATTAAAGAGTCGCAGGGGAAATAGGACCTTAGCTGTTTGAACAGGCTAAGTCCCACCTTTTGCCAAAATCAGAGGCTGTAGGCTAATGCCAAAAGACAAAGAATGCATCACACTCTTCTTTGGCACTTACTTAAGAAAAACCTCTGGTGAGAACAGCTTCTGCCCTCCAGCTAGGTAAGTACGGGGCACTGCCCTGTCACAGACCGCCCCTGTGCTCATGCACCCTGTGGGCAGCCCCAGCTCCATGCACGAAGGAGCAGGCTGTTTCTTGGAAGTGCCTATGCAATTCAGCCACACTGCTGGTGAAGCCTAAAAAAACACCCTGGTCTGGACCTCTCAGGCCATTAGTGCATCACTCAGGTCATGCCTTCCACCAAATACTGTCAAGTTTCTGTTTTGTTTGGACCTGAAGGGTGGAGGGAGTTGGAGAGTTGCCTTCACTGCTGTCACTGCTTCCTAATGATGTTTCTTGCTAGAGAAAATGAGCTTGTTTGAGAATCCAAATTCTGTCGGGCACAGTTTGAGAAACTGAAAATATGGAAAAGAAAATAATTTGTTAGGACAAAGCGTAAACATCTATAAAACAGAATAGCAAAACACCTACAGAGAACATTGTAGCTTTGCCAGCAAACTAAAGTCATTGAATGAGGAGGGAGCTGCAACAGCTGAAAAGTTAAAATAAATCCGAAGTTTAGTCTAGCAATTATAACAGGAAATTACCTCTGGAGTCAGGTCTCCTGCTTTCTTTTCCTAGTTCTGCTTCCGATTTACTGAGCAAGTCAGAGAAGCCAAATTTTAACCTTCTAATTTAGAAAGCCTCCACCTCCAGTGCCCAGCTATACACACAGAGGACACTGGGGATGAGCACCTTCGGTGCCCTCCTGCACATTTGTGAGGGCAGAGCATCCCACCTTGATGCCTCTGCAGCCAGCTACCTCAGCTGCAGCAACCTGTAGCCACCAGCTGGTTCAGAGTGGCCACCTCTGAGCTGCCCCCATCTGTGGATCATGGCTAGCATAAAATGTTGTTGTGGGAGTCTGATGGTTAAACGCTGTTTATGGTTGGCATAGCATTCTGCAGTGGGAGTGTTATGTTTAAATACCGTTTATAAACATTTGCAAGACTTCTCAGACATCCTCTGTCTCTAAAGCCTGTGCTATTGCTTTTGGAAATAATGCACTGAGTGACCTGCACTTTTTCTGAAAGGACTGCTGCTTAGTAGGGGTAACGAGGCTGCATTTCCACAGCTCTACTGCACCAAGAGTTTCAGTAAAGCATCGTCACTGAAATCAAGAGTTGGAAACAATCTCTTCTACCAGTTTAATAGCTTAGCCCCAGTTGAAACTGCAAATAAAGCAATGTGTGATGCCTCAGGAGGAGGGGAAGCATCTCACAATCAAGAGAGCTCTCTGTACACAGGGTTCCTATTCAATTCCCTGAGAACTTGTAAATGAAGCGAGCATGTGGTCCTTCTTACACTGACTTGAGTTGTGCTACAAATTCCTCAGAGGCAGAGCCAAATTAAGTGTCCCAAATAAGGACAGCTCCATAAATTGACATTTTCCTGCCCTACATTCAATTACAATCTCCCATCTTTATCAAGAGACACCATGGATCAGAGGATTAAACCCTGGGTGCCTGCCAGCACTCATTTAGTCATGGAAGTCCAAATGTTTCTCATTATACCAAGCACTTTTTTGTACAATACAACTGTGTGTGTGTCTTAGTGTTGGCTTCAACTACACTATGAGCCAGAACATTCACAGTGACACAATGGATTCAGAATCAGGAAAAACTATTATAGGTATTTATTTGTGCTACTGTGTCCTATTTACTTATTTATTTAAAGAATAACTATGCTGAAGAATAAGCACAAAAAATGCAGGAAATATTGTTCACTGACACTGCAAAATGGACAAAGTAGGTTCAAGGTGCCCCCTGCTCACCTTCCACCAGCCAGGGTGCAGGGTGGAGTGTGCTTGATGCTCCGTTCCCACACACTCACATGTGACACCGGAGGTAATGCAGCAAACACTATCAGGCACAGGAGCTGGAGTCCCAGCACGCCTGCCAAGCTCAGGTCTTCTGCCAACCACCTGCTTTCCCAACCCGTGTTTTCACACAGAAAGCAATTTGGACCTACACACTGAGAAATCATACAAGCTCCCGAAACAAAAACTCTTTCCCAGCATGATGTGTCATTTAGCTTTCATAATCTTGATCTGGGAACCTTAAAAAAATGCCCCACAAGCATGACATGTAAACAAATCCTTTGATAGGTGATTGTACCACTCAGCCACAATGCAGGGGAAGTCTCTTCTTCTAGGCAACAATAAACAAAATACAGTGAATATATGGGCAGTATTTCAACACCTGCTGGAGACTCTAGGAAAACAGCTTCATCCTTATAGCTCTCTTCAGAACAGCTGTATGCAATACTCACCTTCACCTTAAAATATTAGCATATTACTGTTGTTGAGTACAACGCAGTTTGATTATTTAGAAGAAATCTATTTACATAAGGTCATTGTCAACTGTAATATCTTGTCTGGGCAAACAGGCTTTCTTTAGGCAATGTTTAATATTTAGACATCACAGCAGTCCATTTTATTTGGGAGTATCCCTTCCTGTTTCCTTCAAAATATGGAAATTAGTGAAACATTTACAGAGAACAGGAAGCCTAATGAAGTTTGTGAAATTAGTGATTTCTGCTAATCAAAATCATGCCTTCTCTTCATATTCAATCCCAGTATGACTGTCACATACAACGATGCATATACATATACTAGTGGATTGCCAGTATTTCATCATTTAGAAGCTGTGCAACGCAGAACTGTAAACTGTTTTCTTAGAGCTTCTCTTGGGGAACAGAAAATGACCTACTTAAGAGCATCTTTTGCTAGTGAGCTACTTCTGATGTTATATACAGTGATAGCAATACTTACTCAATAGATACAATTTGCTTGTATTGAAATGGATATTAACAAATACTCATCGCAAAAAGTGCACAGACATTTCTAAATACTGAGCTCAGTGTCAGAAGCATCACAAGCGTTCTTGAACTTGTGAATACTTCTCAGAAGTAACTCTCAGAACTTAAACTCGAGCTTCAGCGTATGAACTATTCATGAAGATACGGACTTCATGCTGGGCTCTGGTATCTTTTGCCCAGTTTCCTAAATAAAAACATTGTTTTACTACTCCCCCTCCAACACTTTCTGATCGCTCATTGCTACTTCCTTTTCTTTTTCAGGCTCGCCCCAAAGGAGAAGGCTTGACTCCATACCAGGGCAAAAAACGCTGCTTCGGTGAATATAAGTGCCCCAAATGCAAGAGAAAATGGATGAGTGGAAACTCCTGGGCTAACATGGGACAAGAATGTATCAAGTGCCACATTAATGTTTATCCTCACAAACAGGTAGGAGAAATGCCTACCTGATGGCATACAGGTTTGGGACTTGGAACATGCTTAAATTTGCAAAGCATGGCTATGACCTTAAAATGACTTGGCATGGACTACACATGACAAAAAATGTTTCCCAAATGAGCTGCTGTTCTCAGCATCCTGGAAATGTGAACTACTGCCAGAATTGCAAAATTTCAATACCCTTTCAGTAAAAATATGTCCAAAACAAAATCTTTATCTATCTTGCTCATGAAAACTGACTATGGGGCCTTATAATCTTAGATGGAGCCATTAGACAATAGAATAAGACAAATTCAGCCGTAGAAATGGGCCTCCTGATGCTTCTGACTCTCTTCATATTTTCACCAACTTAATATTGTATTCCAGTGGTGTCAGTGAACTTATTTCCCACGTATACTTCTTTAGATCACCTGTTGAAATAAGAATGGATTTGGTCTACGAGCTGTCTGTTCATAAAGATTAGCAATAAAACAGAAAAACACTGAGATGACACTTGCCTATGAAATACCTTAGTTAACAACAGTAAAGAAAGACAGCCTGGGTAAACAGAGGTTTCTTGGTTTCCGTAATACTGTGATCCCCAAGATAATAAGTTCAAGAGAAAGCCTTTTATTTAACTGAAAGGGTCAAGCCTGAGTAGCTGCTCTGGTAGGAAATTTGTACCTGTTGTGCTGCCCACCAGAGCCTTCCTTCCTGACCCTTGTAGATTGCAGTTGCATCTGTCCCTTGAGGTAACATCCTGCATTTCCTGCTCCTGAATTTCCAAATAATGATGGGAAGACTGAATTGCACTTCTTGTCTGTACCCTCTCAGAACTGGTTGCAAGCAGCCAGCCAGTTCAATGGTGGTTAATGGGACAGACCAACCACATAAGCTCGTGTCCCTCGTTTCCCTGACTAAGCAGGCTACAGGCTGATTTTGTCCAAGCTGGATTTTCATGCACAAGGTCACTTTTGACAACCCCACAAAAATATTTTTGGCCAATATACGCTATAGAGCTGTTACTTTGCATAACCAAAAAGAGACTACTGCAGGCTCTCCTCTAGAGAATGATTTAAGAACTGCAGCTGATATTGGAGCAACACCTAGGATTTAATGCTGTCAATTCCAGTGCAGGCAGAACAGAGACATCTGGGAGTACAGCTGTCTTAAGCCACACAGTATTTTCCTTCAAGATGGCTGATACTGAGCAAATGCAAGAAACATAATGGAAAAAATTGAGTGTGAGTTTGCAATATTACAGTAAATTGTTGGAGATGGAATAGGTGGGAATTATTTTAAGAGTTTGGGAGGTGTGATTTGCCTCAGGTGCAATTCATCCTAGCTGAATTTCAGCAATAAATAGAGCACTGCATGGGTTAAGTTACCTGCTGCCCACTCACAGTGGGTGCACAAACCATGGATGGATCATTTGGATGTACTTGCAATAGGTGAAAAGGAAATTCCATTGGGAACCTTAGGTGTCTCATTAACTACCTAAGTGCTTGTAAAATTCCTATTAAATCTTTCCATGGGCTCATAAGAAACACTTCATACCATTTCATGCGATTCTGGGGGGAGGAAGGGAGTTAGGAAAAAAATAATCCTGAAGAATATTGTTACTTTATTATGATGAAAAAAGCAATCTTGAAATTCATTGCAACAAGCAGCAAAGAGAGAGATAGAAATAAGCTTATTAAGCATTATCCCACCTAAGAATATCTAATCAAGTATTTCTTCCCTTTTATACACATGTGTATACTCATTTAACTCCAGAGGCAAAATTTGGCTGATTTCTATGGCAACATCGCATTCCAATATACAGCCAAAATATTGATTTATAAATGCTAGTACATTGAAACAATATAAATGGTAGTTTTTGAAGTCTGGCAGAAGACTTGCTTTACACTTGACACACTTCACTATGCGATGATTGTCTTTTTTTCTTTAAATAGCATAGGACTTTTTTTTTTTTTAAATTTACAATGAACTTATGGCCAAGTCAGTGAATATCATTGTTTCTGCTGGCCAGTTCAAGTGATGTGATCCATTCGGCTGTCTCTGTGGTAATGCCACTCTGAGTCCAAACCTGAAAACAAGAGGTCACCTTTACAAAGTACAGTAATTTTCCTGACAAAATTGTGACTGGAAACTATACTGCAAGTGAGAAAAAAAAGCAAGGAAAAATTTCTTTGTGGTAGCATGTACATGGGAGGAAAGCTAAGCATTTTTCTTTCATTAACTTATGAGACAAGTTCAAAGCTTCTAAAGTCTCTGGTTCCTTGCCTCTGTTTAGACAGCTTGCTTAGACAACTGCACCGAAATCTGGGCTGAGCAATGCAGTCATTTATCACATGTATGGAAGTACAGTCTCAAGGGTCAGGGAAATTACAAGACCACTGATTTATAACACAAGTTTATAAATATTTACCTTGTTCTTCTAGATTCTTTCCATCATTTTTGTTAGCGTTCAAAGGGTCACAAGAAATCACTCGAGAAGTATCCCATCCACACTATCCAAGAACTATTATATAGCGGGGAGTATGAATGTTTTGTAGTAAAGAAGGTTTGCAAACAGTCCTATGGTAATGGTGCCCCTCACAGCGGGGCTAGAGGAGTCTATGATCTGCATAGCACTGAAGTCAAAGAATGTAGAAGGGTTGTAGCCCACAGTGCTTCCGGAGCCACATACAGTGGGGAACAATCACAGCATCTGCACCACAGATTTACACAGTTGACCCCCATCACTGTTTCCACATCATTCCCTAAGACCTTGATTTGAGTTGTGAAAGGGCTTTACTCCTCTTATCTATCCATGTGTTCATGTCCCATCAGTAGGTGTTGCTGCTACGTGACATCAAGGCTGGGCATGGTGCATTTCAGTTTGGCTTCCAGATGTAAACAACTTGCAGCCAGTCACTAGAGCTTTTTCCCCAGATTTAAACTTACAACCTCAAACTGAAAGATTTTGCATCCTGTTGTCTCCGCCTTACCTGTCTCTGCTTCTACATTTCAGTTTTACTATCATCATTCCTTCTATTCTCATTCCTCCAGTGCTCTGTACTTCTTCTGATTAAACATACCAGCAATAGCCAGACAGTAAAGAAAACATCAGTTCATGCACAGAGCCAGCAGCAAAGGAGAGCTAACTTAGGCTGCATGAGGTCAGCACTGCTTCTTGACTGAGCCTAATGTTTGCTAACCCATGCATGTTTTTTGTCCAAGCATCCAGTCCCACACCAGACTCTCTAAACATTTATCAATATTTGTCCGTGTGGTGTTATTCTACAGCATTTTGGAAAATATTCTGTACCCAGTCACCAGTACTCTTATGCTAATGCCATGCATTTTATAAAAGCACAGTGAACATTTTTTTTAATTACAAAGTCCAGTGTTTCTAGTTGGAAAGTTAAAGCACACATGCATATAGTGCACATATTTGGTTGTATTATAATAAACTATTAGAACTACTATGTTCCCTTAGCAATTTCTATATACATTTCTTGCTTATTCTTTATTTTCACTACTCTGCTGGCATCTACTAAAGGTGAGTCCTGATTCATGAATAGAGTTCCTATGCATTTCTAAATAATCACTTCCCAACCACTCCTCAACCCCCCCAGGGCATTAGTCAATATCCTTAGCTAATTTTTTGCTCCTACTGACTTCGTTATATGGGATCGGACAGAGGACTTTCACTCATCTGAAGCTTCCATTGGACCTTTTTTTTTTTTTCCAACTTAAAGCATCTAAGAAAAGAGGCTGCCTCTCCCCAGAAGCCATTTTTACACTCAGTACCTATACGGATAAACTCCATTCAAGAAAAATGGGTATTGCTACTTTGTAGCGTCTGTTCTTTTACTGCAAAGTTGCCATATTGTATGACATGATAATAATACAAGTAATTCATAAATAAAAAACAATTAACGAAATCCAGATGAACTGGCTAGACAGAAGTTTGATTAGTTCAGACAGTATTTACTTCTAGCAAAAGAAATGATTTATTCTCCAAAGCAATCTGGTCAATATAACCCCTCTGAAATATGTTACAACTCAGCATCTCTTTCTTACTCATTAAAAAAAAAAGTTTTTACTGAATGGTAGGTTAATCTGCTAGGTCACAATGATACTTTGAACATTATTAGAAAAGGATCATTTTTATCAGCAGATGCTGATCATTGTTGCTTCCTCAGCTTTAACTATAGCCTTATGCCAAGTTGCAAGAACCTGCACAAGTATAAAAATTACTTAACTGCAAAGAGCTCAGACCATGTCTAAGAACAGTCAGTTACTGCATTTCCCCAGTGAGGGCATGTTATGAAGTCTCCATTCCTATAAGCATACACAGCATGAAAGAGTTGGCAAAACATTCAGTCACCCATCTACACACAAGAACTCATACCAGGCTAGATCAACACCCCCCCTTTCATGTGTCACCCCAGGTGGTAGAGGTGCTTACAGGAAGGTAAGAATCTACGACAAGACAGCAGCCATCTCCAAGGATACTTCCCCGTCCTCTAGCATTACCAAGTATCTCTATGTTCCCCATCTCTCAGCCAATTGATCAACATCTGAGGAGTCTGTTCAATAGCTGAAACGTAACAACACAGACCACCATGCTTGGTTACATCAACCCTGAATATTGGAGATTAGGGTGCTTTTGTCCCGTTTAGGAGAAAGCTTTGAAATTCTTCTGTTCAAAATGGCTAGACATTCCCCTTGATATTATGGCTATTCCCTTGATATTATGGCTTGATAAATTAGGAGTTTACTCTCAGTTCCCAGGCATACCCTTTTCTCTAGTCCTCCTCTCCGTCCCTCTATTTCATCTTACCCTATTACTTCTCTCAATCTATGGACTTCTCAGTACTGCAGGGCTTCTCCACATGGTATTCACAAGGGATGGTTTGAGCTTGAGTACTGCATTTAACTGGCTCAAGCAATATCATCACAGTATTGAAGATAATCATCTCCACTGGATAGCTCTGGGGTAGCCATTCAAGCACACGTGTTGGACCTGTGAATGGCTTCTACAGCTATGCTAAAATCTTGATTTCCTATGCATACCTTTCATTAGTTGGTCCCTGGAGATGAGAGCAGCCACACTTCCCTGCCACCTGCTCTTTGTTCCTGGAGGCTCGTTTCCTGGAGTGAAAAGAGCCCATGCCAATTCCCCACAAGGAAAGTCTCTATTCAGCCCTGTGCTCTTATTCCACATACCCTATCTGTGAGAATGAGCTTTTAATCTCCCTGGGGCAGGAAAAGTCTTCTCAGCAATTTTACAGCTGTGTATATACTTCAGAGTGCTCTATAAATACAGCTCTAAATCTCTGCATTTAAGAGAGATGGCAGAGCATGTCTACAAGTGGTAATGCAAGAGCTTGACAAGCAGATCTTCTGCCATTCTCCCAACTAATTTGGAGCAGAAAAATCATGTGGCTCTCACACCTGAGCTGCAAAACTGCTCCTTGCTGCAAGGAAGCTCTACATGCATTTTTGTTTTCATGACTAAGTTGTGCCACTGTGCTCCTCCTTTTGCATTTCCACCGCATCCCTCAAGCAGTAAATCCCCCAGCAGAAGTACCTAAAGGAATTCACAAGACATGGGGCAAAAATTAGAGGCCTGTGGAGCTCAGGTCTTACTGAGGAACAGGAAAGCAAAGAACTGCCCTGACCAAGTTACTGGATGGCTATTAAGTCTCAGACAGGACTTAATCCTACCTCTCATTCTTCCAAGGACTTGGTATTCTGTAGTTGTTTGTTTGTGCTCCTCCTTACATTGCCCCAACACGGAGCCAATCCTTTTAGCCATGCACTGGCGTTCTTGGCATTGCAACAGCCCAGATGCCAAGCTTTGAATTTTCATTTTCTTCCCCTGCCCGCTCTAGCAGCAGCATCTGTGCCTGTGGTTGCTTCCTGGCTGGCCTCTTATCAAGGCTTTGTCTCTTGTCTTTGTGGCCGACTCCAGTGCTGTTTGTGATGACAGCTGTTGCACTGGTGTGGAACCAGCCATCTGGGGATTGACTTGTCCTCTTGGACACTGCTTGCTTCCAGCTGTCAGAAATTTATTGCTCGACTGAAAATAATTTGGTATGTAAATACATTCTTCATAATATCCAAGCTATTACTTCCACAGGCAATGCAGCGGTTGCCTTATAATTCCCCTTCCCAGGTGTTTCTCTTCCTTCAGCATGGGGAGGGATGGCTCTGATCACTCAGAAGCCCAATACAGTGTTCAGCAGTTTCAGGCCTACAAGTATGATCTTTCCTCCCTTTGGACTTAATCCCTCCTTAGTGGCTGGGGGGGAGCCACTGCATTCCCATCCTTAGGTGCTCCAGCAGTGGGGAAACAGGTCACCCAGACTGCTGCTTCTCTCAATGAAGGAAAAAGCATTTTCTTGCATTTGAGTTTTGGTATGACCCCTTATCTATCAATGGTGAAATCAAATGTTTTCAATCTAAAGCAACAAAAAAAATCAACCTTCTAAACAGAAATATAAGCACCCATTTAATTCCACTGAGAATAATTTCCCTTAAGGGTGTCCTATTGATGTTTCCTCTTATACCTAATACTTTATTAAGCATGAGGTGTTTTGGCTATGTTTGTGTTTTGTTCTTTTAAAAAAAGCTGATTTATGGAATGTGGGGTTCAATCAGTACATACAGGCTGTGAGAGCAATAGTGCACAATCAAAATTTAATTTGCAGGACAGGAATTGCTATATAAATTTAAATTTAGTTCAGCATTATTCCCCTCAGGCAACAGCATTAGTCACTACCACCAAATGCTTTCCTGGTGGAGCTGCACAAGGTTATTTCCACCTAGCAACTACCAGAAGAAAGTTAAAGAAAGATGCACAAACCTAGGAAATTGGAAAATGCCCACCCCCATAGTTTTTATGGGAAATAGACTGCCAAATGCTGCAGGCTTGCATTAAAAAAAATATTTAAACTCTCCCTTTTAATGGAAAAAAAGAATGCCCTTCCCAGATAAGCAAAGCAGGATTTTCTGCTGTTCTATAAGCATTTCACCTCTTTCTAAGGAAAGGTGTTGGTTCTTCAGCCCAACAGCCTGTCCCCCTCCCTCTCAGCAGCAGCACTGAACCAGGAGCACCAGGAGGGTCAGGAGCCTCCCACAGACTCTGCAGCTATGCAGACCTTCCGCATCATTCAGACAATTCCCCAAATCAACAGGTGGTAAGGAACAGCCCAAGCCTGCCAGTCCCTTCTTGTGGTCAGCATCTTCTCCTTCCCTTCTGCTTCCACCACAGCAAAGCTGGTGAGAGTTGCCCCAGGTGAGCCTCAACTACCTGTGCCCACAAAGTCCTCCTTCAGCAGATGTGCAGCTCTTTGGCTGTTTCATGTCCTGCCCTTTTAGCACAGCATTGAGGAACGTAGAAATGGTGTAAGGGTACTGCCTTAAACACCTCCACAAGGTTACACCATCAGGGGTAAGAAACAGCAGTAGAAAGAAAACAGTTGCTTCTCAGAGTGTCTGCAGGGTCTTTTTTTTTTTTTCATTACAGGAAACCCATAAAGCACACAGAGATAAGCTAGGACTTCATTTCATGTAAAAGTTGGGTTGACATGGTTTTTAAAGCACAAATTAGGCGAGTCCACCAGCAGTGCTGAAGTTTTGAAGCTCCAGAGCCCACCAGAAGCCCAGCCCCAGCTCGGCTCTGCTCCGCTCCTTCCAGCTGGCCCTTGGCAACCTGGTTTCCTGCATCCGTAACCCCTCTCTCCCAGCCTCTGTGTCGTAACACACTGGTAACAATAACATTTCTGAAATCGGAATGCTTCACAGGCCAAAAAGCTGAGCTCAATCAACGCAGGGGGAAAGCAAACCACGGAGAGCTATTGTTTCTGAAAACAGTCCAAAAACTCTTGGCACTTCAAGGCATTCCCAATGTCCTTTGCACTATTTCCAGGAAAAATGATTCCCAAGGCCCTGTGTATTAAAAAAATCTGGCTTATATCAATAAACATGATAACTGCTGTATTTTCTCTCTTTAATCAGAGCACAGCTAGCATGTAGAAGCAATCAGAGCTGAGTCAAATAGCCTGTTTTAAGTGTAGCATTTCAAAGCTCTAAAATTCCCCATTGAGGAGAATAATTTAACTCTTTGGGCTCCTCAACCTGGGCATCATCTATGACCAGATTTATGTAACGCAAATTCCTGAAGAAAATTTGTGGGTAGATGTTGGCAGAATAAGCAGTAGAAGCAGAAGGGCAGAAGTTTTTCTGACCAAATAAGCTTATTCAACTTGCCTCTGTTGTTGCAGAAGCCCAGCGTGCAATAGTGGTTGGGTTGCAAGCCTAAACTCAGTATTATCAGTTGTGATCTCAGATCCATACATACTGACTTCCAACAAGTCATTCAAAACTCATTAAGGATGCAGGGGGGTTGAGAGTTTTAGAGGATATAAGGGGTCCATCCTCCCTCATCATCCCCCACCAATACAGGTCCAAGCACCCCCTACCTGATACAGGAAATGCAACTTGCAATGAAATTGTAAATGAGTTGAAACTGACAAAAAGAGAAAACTTCAGGCAACATATTGTGGGGAAGAATCTTGAGTCAGTAACAAACCATTGTCAATCCCCACTGAATTGCTCCCATATACTCTGTCTACTAACTCTAACAGAAGTGTTGCGCTTATAATTCAATACAACTGATCACAGCAAGAAGTTGCAGACATCCCTTGTTTAGGATAATAGGAAACACATATTTTGCCTCATTTTAACCACTGGAAGTTGGGAAACTCTTCCATTTTCTGCATTGTGAACAGTTCTTGCAGTGTTATGTAGCAAAAGAGTTTCAGAAGGTTCTGTTCTCCCTATCCATGGGGGTCTCAGGTGGGTGGCTTTGGAATGAAGAACTTATAATACCTAGGGAACTTAAAGGATCAGGTGTACTTTAAGGTTTTACTGCTAAAGGCAAATTTATATTATTTAGCGAAGGTACAAAAAGATAAATTACAGAATTGTGGCCATTTATATTTATCCATCCTTTGCTGCAAGAACCACACTAAGAAAAGGTAAGCAATGGTCTGCTACCCTTGTGAGAACTGCGAGAAGCTTAGGGCTTCTTTTCAGATTTTACCCCATGTGCTGGCTCTACCACAGTCCCACAGAACAACCACTATGTTCCTCACAGAAATGCACGGAGCAATGAAATTGTTTTTCAGGTGCATTTCAAGGAAACAGAAATCACGTTAAGGCATTTTGTTTGTTTTTCAAAAATTTGCGCACCTTATGATGTTCTACCTCACACCTCTATCACCACTTCACCTATTAGACTTTGCAAACAGCCCTACTGCAATATTGAACATTTTCATAGTGATTGTGAAGCTTCTTACATGTCATGGAAAATTAAAGAGCAAAGATTACTAGAATCAAAGCAGTTTTGTTCCCTTGTTAAGCTGAACATACTGCCAGCTCTGTGACTCCAAAAGTGTTATTTAAATAAAGTCAAGTCGTTAGTCAGGTTCATTGCAGAGTGTGTTGTGTTTTGTTTGTTTTTTCATTAATAGCTTTGCAGCTGCTCTACCTCGAAAAATTCAGCCTCAGAAATATGGGGCTGAATATTGGGAAGACCTTACTTCCCTGTGTAGTATCTGCGCATTGGTAAGACAGTTTTCCTGCAGCAGCAGTCAGTCCTACCATTGTTACCCCCTCCTGGCACTGCTGGGCAATGGGATTCCCATGCGTGAGGTGCTAATGCCTTTGGGACGTCTCAGTTACTGGAGCCAAGGGAATAAATAGTTACATGACCACACAAGTCTACTCCCCAGCTCACGCTGTCAGTAACACCTACAGCCAAATAAGCACCACCATTATGAAGAACGTCATTCGAGGTTGTGAGGGCACTCTGTGCCTCTGCAAAGCAAAGAACTGAAAACATTTGGTCTGTTCAGGAAAGAAATGCAGGACCTTTGTAATTGCTATGAGAAAGCTCTGTCAAGCATAAAATTAGGTTTAAAATATGTAGCAAAGACTAACAGCCAGTGACAAAACTTTGGACCAAATCTTATTTACTTTTTTCGTTGCAGAGACCCCTGGAAAAGCCCGATGGCCTGGATGTTTCAGACCAGAGCAAAGAACATCCCCAGCACCTGTGTGAGAAGTGCAAAGTTTTGGGCTACTACTGCCGCCGTGTGCAATAAACCTTCCAAGTGGCCTCTTCCCGTCCCCATCATCCTGAAAGATCCTCTGGCAGCACGCGATCAACAGCAACACAACAAATCAAGATAAAAGCTAAAATAATTGCCAATATTGCCTATCTATAACCTAATAGTATGCCTTACCATTAACAGAATGTAACATTTCTCCTGTGTATGCACACACATGCAACAGGTATTTACAGGACTATGGTGAATTCGTATACATACATATATATGTAAACTTACATATATATATGTACACACATATATAAGCATTACTGATAGTGTTCACAACAGAACCACAGCTGCGGGTTCTGCTGATTGTTTACACAGACCCTATATCATGGCCAGGTGAAATGAAGTACTATTCATGAGGCAAGATGTAACATTGACAAGGAATATGTGATAAATGGGTTTTGCAGAGGTTAAATAACTGTGGGGCCACTAATTGCAAGCACTCACCCACAACATGAACATTATTCCTATTATATGACAAGACAAAGGAAGATTAAACAAGCCACAACATAAAAGAAGGAAAATCATTGTTTTCCGAGTTTTAGAAAGTCTGAGAGTTTTGTGCTGCTGCTTTCTTGGACTTTTCTATTTGTTAGTGTCATTTGGGCAGGGCTTAGGCAAAATTTTTTTTGCAGGATGTGGCCAAAAAAAGTGAATAATTGTTTGAGGGTGTGGTTTGTGTAGAAAGGGAATGCCATAACAGGACCCAGAGCATCAGGAAGGATTCCAAGAGGTTTTTGGAGCAGATGAAATTGGCTTGCTTGTGTGACTAACAGATCCTTCTCTTGTCATATAATTCTGCTACAATGGTCCCTGTATGCATATAGGCTATTCATTGGGCTGAAAGCACACTAAATTTACTGTGAATAATGGGGGATAAGAATGCTTACAATTGTCCCCCAAACCCTTAATTAAATGATAAGCCAAACTTACTATTTATAGTAGTTTTAAAGCCACTTTTTGGAAGTATTTTTATGTCCTGTTTTCTACTGTACAAATTGTTATAATATAAAAGCTTTTTAGCCATAAGGGTGTTATGAGGCACGAAGAGCACTCTATATAACCTTCCCACTTCTGTCTTCCTGATACACCTATGTACCTTAGGAGAAATGTAGGAGTTATATTTGGTTGTCCCATTTCAGGTAGAACTTTGGGCAGGGGCATCCAGTTGCAAAGAAGTATCTCATCAGGGATTGGAAAATACCATGAAATGAAAGTACCTCGAGACAGTATCCTGTTTGTATGTCTATATAAGTACATTGACACAAGGACACAACAAGCAATTCAGTTGCATAACTTACTAAGAAAAATTACAGGGATAATGGTTTGTGTTTTTTTTTTTTTAATCAAAAATTTGTTAAATTTCCTTTAGAGAGATTGATTGGTGTGAATGATACCTAGCAGCAATATTTTAAATCCTAAATAACTTGATGTGAATAAAATCTGTTTTGAGGATTAACTCCATAATGCTAATACAGAGGGGTTTTTATGCCAAGCAATACCAAGATGTAACTAAGTATGTACAGTCAAGCTCTTGTAAAGCAAATTGAATACTTATTGAGCATTCTTATAGGAAATGTGAAGCTCTTCACAAATTTGCCCTGAGGTGAAATTTTCACTATTTCCCTGCTTTGCTATAAACAGGGCAAAATTGTTTCCGCTGATTCTGGTGGTAGGGTTATCTATATATCTTGCAAACTTCTTTATTTATGTGTAAGCCCAGGTCAGCCTACTGGTCAACGGAAAAACATCGGGATTTGTTGCTTCTGACCATGATTCATCCAGTAGCTCACTAATTTGGGGCAAGTCACAAGATCCTTCTGGACCTCAGTTTCCCCAGCTGCAAAAATGGGGATAATACATTAGTATACCTACCTCACAGCAGTGCTGTGAGGCTCACTTAATATCTACTAGAGCTTTGACATCACTGCATGAGAAATATGATATAACGCTGAAATATTAACTAAAATTAATCACTCAAACTAATTTTGCCCAGTGACAATTCTATCAACTAAAATAGCTGAAGAATAATATTGAAAGTTAACACTAATAACAGATTTCATTTGCATCAGTCAAGATATGCAGTTTTAGCATTTTCAAAAAAATGCGTTGTTTTGCACAGACTCAAAAATTACTTTAGAGAAAATCTCTGAGCAATGATACTAACTTGTCCATAAAAAAATTAAGAAAATACACAGGTGAATTTAGGGGTGTATTTTCAAAGTTTGACCTCTAGCATTGCTCTTGATATTTTGTTTAAAGCATGCCTGGTGTTGAAAGAACAATATATGAAACCAGATCTGTTTTTTCCTTTTGAGCACTTAATAGTACATGAACAAAATACTCCTTGATGCTTCACATCCAGCTAAAGGACAAGTAGAGAAACTCCATCGCATCAAAATAAGAGAAAATTATTGTCCAACCTGAAACTCAGATGTTGCTACCAAGCATTTTGCTTTTAAGTGCTTCCTGTCTTATGGTAACCACTAAATTGGTAAAACAGCACATCCCTCAGCACAGCTACATTGATATACAGCATATCACCAGATTCTGAAAAAAGGCTAACTACAAAATACGATTATATGCAATCATCACAACTTTTATGACAGAGCCCGCCTATAAATTGTTTATCCAGATTCAACACTGCATGGTGGTGCTTTTAGCTTATGGACTTTTAGGTTTTATTTTAAAATAAGGTTCCTAAAAATACACATG
This sequence comes from Cygnus atratus, assembly GCF_013377495.2. Classification (NCBI taxonomy): domain Eukaryota; kingdom Metazoa; phylum Chordata; class Aves; order Anseriformes; family Anatidae; genus Cygnus; species Cygnus atratus. Next base: position 33,819,219 of record NC_066368.1, read on the forward strand.
ATCAACTTCAATATAATTAATACCTATTAATACCTATTGCTGTAGAATAGTAATTATTCAAAGTGTAGTTAAAAGTTCAATATTTATATCATGATATTTTATATCATGATATTCTGGGCAGGAGACACAAAGTGTTGAAGTAATATCAAGTAAATCTAAAATAACAAGGAAGAAAACAGCTTTACTTCCCCTGCACTCATGTTGGGGAAGAGCAGATAAAGAACAAAATGCAGGGAAAAATCTAGAAGCAACACTGCCATGGTTTGTCCTGCCTAACTCTGTGCAAACCCTCCTGGGGCTGGAGGCAGCCCACTGGCCTCACTGCCCCTGCCAGTGGTGCAAGGCATGCGATGAGGCAGGAGAGCATCGGGCCACCCAGACACCAGCAGCAACGCCCCCAGCCCCACAACTGCAGGGCTCAACTCAGGCTCCCCTCAGCCATGTGGGGCAGCCCCATTCTGTTCATGGCTGAAAACCTCATCTCCCTAAGGAGCTGGTGACCAGGGAAGCACACACAAGGTGCCTCCATTCATTCCTGCATAAGGTTTGCAGCATCCAGCCCCAGGCATCTGCTCCATGCTCTTCTGTCTTGCTGGACAGATGCATGGGCATAAGTAACATACAACAGCTTATGGCCATCGGCACAGAAGGGAAATTTCTGATTTTGGACCAAAATAATAGAAAAAAGATTGACTACAAGATGTAAATTTCTATTATCTGACTTTTTTTTTAAGGTAATCCACACACAAACCTAACCCTTCCAAACTGCCAGAAAGAAAACCTAAAAATTAATATTTTGACTGGAAAGACGAGTTCATTTACCACTTGGATTTTTACAAATGCTTATGTTCTCTTTAACTAGCTCTGCATTTAGATCTTCAGCTAGTATTCTTCAAAGGGATTATTAAACAGTTATCAGAAATGAAGCACAGACCAGTAAAGAACTTGAAATCCACACGAGTCTCCCTAAATTGAGTATTCTTGGGAGTATACCTGAGAGAAGTTTGTCTCTGTGCACTTATTTGTCAAACTTCATTTTTAACCTCATCAGATGCTTGCTGTTGTCTGCCCACCTACAGATCTAACGAGCAGGCACCAGTTTTATCTTGTGTTCCCACCCCCACCACCCTTTTCTACCCTCTTTGGACATTTTTTAAACTTACATTTATTTCTTGAATAAAGTCTAAATTTGTTTCTTCACATGGTCAGAACATTTCACATGGCATTTGTCTTTGGCATTGGCACTGTTTTGGAGAAAAGTATCAGTGATTCAAAACCAGCATGTATAGGCTTTTAGCTGTTTTAACTTAATGCAGCTCCAATTAAGTTATTATGAATACTTCATTTAGTAGCAATGAAGAAAAATCCCTGTAGCTTAAAAGGATTGCCCCATTTTAGCCAGTTTCTACTGCTGCTACCACAGATATAAAACAATGCCACACAAGCAAAGTTTGAGGCCTTTTTGTCTCAAAGTTGCCTTTTAATTTCAAATACACAAGAGTATATATTTCTGAAAATAAGTGTATTTTAAAGTTCCCCATTATATGGGACTCGGTTTGTAAACTAAAAATGTGAAGTTATGTATGTCTGAGAGAAGCCTTTTATCAAGAAGTAATCTTTACATTTTACCTTTTGTATAATACGAAATTTAGATTAAACATGGGTTGCATACTTGTGAAGCTCTAGCCATTATTCCAAAAAGAACTACTTAACCCATTAAGAAGCTAAGAGCTTTTGGAAATGTTAGTATTCATAGATTAGTCCTCTATGTCCTGCAGTCACATGGCATTTTCTTTTCTAGCGTGGATCCTAAGAGTTATCCACTGAATAGTATGCAATGATTTTAAAAACACATGTTGATGATTTAAGTGAACTGACATACATTTTCCACTTGCCTTTGCCAACATTTAAAATGTGATGGAACTACCCACATACCAAATCATTCCCTAAGATATCACTCCACTCCTGGTTGGGCTTCAACACATCTTTCCTACCTGCAAAACCACTGCTGTCCATTAATGTTGCTATATTGCTGAAGTGCTCAGAGGGCTGATTGAGATCTTAGACATAGGGATGATGGTTTGTGTTTCTAGGATGAATTTCAAAGGGACAATCGTGTGCAGTTACTAGCTATAGATGATTGATATAAATGTTTACCCCTGTATGAAGTATTTTACAGTTTTACTTGCAGATGTGTATTTATCTTGAGTTATACTTGACATAGAGTTTCTTTCAATTTTTTTTTAATACTATGTGTGTATTTTGGAAACCTTTTTAGATGTTAAAATTTTTGAATGGTTACAAATATTTCTTGTAATACTGAATTGTTATCTTATCTGGAAACTCTTTGCAGTAACTTTTTTGTATATATTTGAGGGCCTTTTTAAAAAAAGTATTGTTTGTTCTTTGGGGAAAAGTTTTTACAACTTGGAAGCTTTCAGAAGGGCCTTCCTCTCAACTAGGATACTAACAGAGGTAAGAGTTTTCTTAAGTATTTTGCAGAACTAAGGATGTATCCTCAAGAAAATATTTATGGAAGTAATTTACTTTTTTTTTTTTTACAATGCTTTTGTCTGTATAAAGTATGCAACAGAACTACATTAAGAAGGAAATATTGTCTACATAAAATATTATATGAAAGTTGGTACATAATTCTGACAAAAAACCTTGCAATTCTTTAAGCCATATTGTTTTTGTTATCCTTGGATGAAAATATCAGTATTAAGTAACCAATATATTATTCAAGTGCTTAGACTTATATGAAAATGCTTATACATTTTATTTATGTGTATTTGGGGAAGAATCGCTAGAAAAAGCTATCACTAGACATATAGCAAGAGAGAAAATGTATACTGTCACTTTATGACCTTGTGAGAGACAGAAGATGCTGAAAGCACCGCAGAGACTCAGCTTTCAGAGACTCTGAAGCACAAGTGTTGAGTTTCAAATGGTAGTTCTTGTCCTTTTTCGCGGCGAGAGGGGAAAAGAGTTGGTTGGGACACTGTCTGACAACTCGACTTTCACAACTCTTTGCAGACTGTGAGCTCAGCTATGCAGTACCGGCTACAGCAATAATATTAATCAAAGGATGAAAGAGAAATGGATTGAAGTAGATGATTGTAGGGATTTATGTTTATTTTAATTAGAACTCATAGCAATATAGAATATGCATGTGCACGTATTTGAAGCATTTTTACACTTTACATTTCATGTAGTTTGATTATATTATGAAGGATTGGGTTTTTAGTTTGATATTTTACCACGCTAAAATGGGAGGTCTGCCCAACCCTGTACTGGATTCTTGTTTCCTTTAAAAGGTTATTTAGTACAGCACTCACTGCATTGTGTACTAGTGCTAAAACTAACACTGTATCTTATGAATTTCTTCAGCTTTAAAAAAAATTAACCTCATTACTGTTACATTTGTTTAGCTGTACCCATTGACCTTGTGAGATTCAGTTGGTTATTTGTATAATTTCATTTTCTGTAACTGTTAATAAACTTGTACAGCTAAAACAAAAACAAAACCTATGGACAAAGGCCTCGGAGGTACCAGTTCTGCTTCAGCAATCAAGCTTGCTTACCGAGTGACTATGTTGCTAGACAGACTGTAAAACCTCTTGTGGGTTGTCCATAAAATGGCATTCCGACATGTGCCTTATTTGCTGGATAGTATACAGCTTTCCTCTAGTATTCTAGCATTTTAATGCTGTATTAAAATACTGAAAAAAAAATCAAGCAAGAGTGGTATTTTTTTTGAGAGCTGATTGCTTTGAGGTTCTGTGACCAGCTGTGCTCAGTTCCCCAGTGCAGATGAGCTGCAGCCTACTGCTGGTGGTACAAACCTTTCCCAGCATAACCATGGCCCAGACCACACCAGGAAGGGTTTCTCCATTGCCATAGAGTTAGTCATCTGCAACAAGCCTGGTGCTATCCTGGGTGAAAAAGTTTTACCCCAAGCCTTCCCTGCTGGTGACCTGCTTGGGTTAATTATGCCACCTCTGTTTTTAACAGTTTGGTGCTGTCTAACATGTTTCTGAAGAAAAACCTGCTATAATCAGACAATAAACCATAATTCAATCCCTAATAGTTGGACAGGAAACCTTAAAGTGCCAGAAAGTTGTTACCATGAAAAATAACATTTCAAACTAAAGCTACATCACTTAAGATTTAGGGGAGGGGTTCTAATTTATTCTTTGTGAACACTAGAAGTTGGCCAGAACCATATGAAGTGTTTGTTGCTTGTTAGCAATACCGCTCTTCTGTCCCCAGCTGAGCCCAACAGAACAGAAAAGCACACATTCAGAGCTAGTTTGAAAATTGTTTATAAAACAAAACACACTGCTCTTCAATGTAAAACTTACCAGTAGCACTGTTCTGATAGCCAGCTATAGCCACAAAGCTAAGCTCAGCAATGAAATACCTCTTCCCACCAGCACTGTGGGCTCACCAAATGCCAACAACTCAGGTTTAGCATGCCACTGAGACTAGACAAAACACTGAACAGACACACAGCCACGTCCTAGCTCCCTGTTCTTCTATGTTGTCCCTCAGAAGTAACTTTTTCATATTGAAAACAGAAGTAAATTAACACAAACAATATTGTATCAACATAAATGATCAAACTTCTCTTCCCTCATTCCCTCATTCTTTGGGGGTTGGACCCGATGATCTCTTGAGGTCCCTTCCAACCCCTACAATTCTGTGATTCTGTGATTCATTCCCAAGTGCTTTGCCTCCATGTTCTGTGTGAATAAAGCTACAAGACAATGCTCGTAACCAAATAATTACTACTTTTAGGAGCCAAATAATTTCTGCTTTAGGAAAAATAATAGGGATTTCATATAACCTCCATACTTTGAAGTTTAATGAAAAAAGCATAGAAGAAATACTTAGACAGTGCACTAAGGTTACTATTTTTAAGTTAGTCGCACTACATCACACCCAGAGCCCCCCGTCAGGCCCCCAGTGCATCAGGAGGCATATGAGATAGACCTTACACCTTGAGCTAGGAAGGACAGAGACAACCTGCATGTCACACTTCTATTCACTGCCACATAGCACAAGCCAAGTAAGCCAAAAGGCTCCTCCTTCATCCATATCCCTCTGAAGACAAAGCACACCTAAGACACTGACAAGATGGGAGGCTGAAGCACCAGGCACTGAATGCTGACAGTCAGGTCTTTCCACTACAAACCAAAACATCCCATACCTAGAAGAGCATACAAAATCCTCACTTCTGAGAAGCACACAGTGCACAATTAATTTGGGCTTCGAAAAAAGGGAATAATACCACACTGAGCTTTGCTTTTCCTCACCTCACAAACTAAGAGAAACAGGCCATTTGCAAGCCCCCATCTCAATAACACCAACTACTGGGCCCACACCTGCAGACTGAGCCCTCCTGTTTTACTGAAAGTAATGCCATTGCCCATCCCTGCAATCCACATCTCAAAATGACTTCAGACAACAAACAAGAAAACAGGCCTCAATACAACCCACCAGAACTGCAAAACCTCATTCAAGCACCAAACGCCTTTCACAATACTTTTACAACCTTCAGGAGACATTTTTAGCAACTGAACATATAGTGAAGCACCTACCTCTGTCAGCATTCGCTGGGACTCCTTCTGGGGCCAGGACAGAGGCAATCATGTTCACAAGGAGCTCAAGCAGCAGTCACGGTGGCATAGAGGCAGCCAAAGCCGCACTGCAAGAGAACGCACCACCATCAGCTACCCCAGCCGGTCTTGGTGCCACCAGGGCCTGCTGAGAGGACCTCAGGGCCAGCAGCACCCAGCAGCCTTTGGTGGCTTTGCACCTCTTCCACAACTCAACTAAATTAAAATGCAGCAACCATCTTACCAAAAAAAGGCAAAAACAGAGCTTGCAGGCCCAGCTAAGCTATCAAAACCCATGACAACAGGGAAGGCAAAGCTTAGTCAAAACTTTACAGATATTTTAAGTGGAGCGGGGCGCAAGCCACTGATTTTACTTCACATTTTTTGTGCTAGCCTTTCAGCAATTAAGAACAGAAGGTAGAAATACCACAAAAAAGCTTTCTCATACACAACTTCTGAACACAACTAAGCAGCAGGCATCAGAAACTGAGTTCCAGCCAAGTTTTTATAAGGTTTCCTTATACTTTCACAATTTAAGGAGAAGATACAACTCAATGGAATTCTAAGGAGCCAGATACATGTATGCCCCATTTGATTTCAGCCAGCAAAACTGAGGTGAAAACTAAAAATGTAGGAAAACACCACAGGAATAACAGAAAATGAGGTCCCAAAGCTTACTATCTCCAAAGAAAACAACAATAAATGGATAAATATCACCAGATTTAAAACATACAAACAAAAAAAACAAATGGATACTTTCACAAAGTACCTCCACACAGACACACAGAGACCCCTAACCCTCAGGCACCCTCCAAACCAGGCCTTGGTGCCCTCTGCCCACTTTATTGGCTCTATCCCTGATTGCTGCAGGGCTACAGCTGTGCTGGGGCATGGGCACAGGGCACGCAGTGCTCAGCCAGCTGCTGTGGAAATAAACAGGCTTGTGCGGGAGGGCAACGATATCGGTGCCACCAGCAGGAAGCCTCACAGGCAGCTGGGAGGCGAAGGACAGTTCAGTCTGGTTCTGGGAAAAACATGTAGCTCTCATTTTAACTTCCCAATCATTGAAATCTCAACACAGTTAAGTCTTAAGCAGCTGTAGAAATTTCACCAAGGAAATATGCAAAAGTTAAGCTTTCCGGGAAAGAAACTCGGAGAGCACACATTTTAATGAACCAATTCAAACTTTTTCCAACACACCCTGCTAATGTCTCTGAATGTGAAAAGTCTGAAGTTGGACAAACCTTGAATGCACTTTGATTGCATGGATCACATAATGCCCTGCCCAGCTATTTGGTCTAAGGTGTGTATGTATTTCTTTGGCAGTTTGGCTACTCCATGAGATTGCAATGCTTTACTTAAATTGAGGTAAAAACGAAGTAAAGTTAAGTAAAGACAACCAGTACTCACTCACACCAACATCCTTCAGAATTTAAAGGCAACTAAACAATTTCATTAAATGAGTCTTCCGTAGGCAGGTGACCAGCAACCAGTGATGCTCACTGCTTCAGGGTGGTAAGAGCAAAACCAAAGATGAGTAGCTGCTGACAGCCCGTGATCCTGAGTTATGGGCTGAAAAGCTGGCAGACGCAATTTGATGGTAATAAATACAAACAACGCGCAATTGAAAAGACGGTCCAAAGGGTGCATATTCAATTATAGGTTTTCATTTGCTAGTAACAGTCAGGAATAAGTTGTTTTGGATCATTTAACTGACTGACCGTAATAGTTAAAATAAAATTCAAATAGGAGATTTGGAATTTGGGACAGCAAACCAAAGAGAAAACATCATTATATGACCCTTATCCCTCCATTACTCATAAGTTTTGCATCTCCAAACTCCAAAAGGGTAAAGCAGTACTCAAAAAAATCAGGACCACTGAAAGGAAAGGGGGTAGTTCCCCTAAGTAAAGAGGCTCTGTGCAATGGGCCACCTCCTCCCGGAAAAGAGATCACTGAGGGCGGATGTGATTGTGGCCTATAACGTAATAAATGACATGAAGAAAGGAGGAAACACTCGTTGCTTCTACAGTGCTTTCCTACCAGAATCAGAGAAATTTGGATGAAATTATCTGAGATAACAGAATTAAAACAAACAAACAAAAATTACACATCAGACTGAAATTCATAGCCATGGAATATTCTAGCTGTGAAAAGAATAAATGAGATCAAAAACAATTAGAAAACCACATTAAAATATATATATACCCTGAAAGGATTATTAACCATGAAGTGCAGCCCTGGCTCAGGAAGTCCCAAAGCACAGAAGCAGAGACCACGCCAACAGCCATCTAATTGCCTGTTTCTAATATCTTTTCTGTGAGTAAGCTATCGTAGGAAAAGGGATACCAGAATGGGAGCAGGCCTGATCGTTGGGCTGGTTTGAAAGGACTGTTTTGTGATATACATGAGTTAAAACACACTGTCAGTCCTGTATACAAGGGAAAACTTGGTTGGCATCTGTTAGTCCAGCTGTTGGGGCAAGCTGGGACAGCTGTTCCTGCGGAGATACCCCTCAGTTCCCCAGCACTCGTGCTCTGGAAGAAAACCCTGCAACTCACCCATATTCATGCTCGCTTGCATTAATTGGCAGTACACTAATTGCAACACCACTGTAATTTGTAGTATACAACTGAATACTGTGCCACTATAGCTAGTTTCTTTTTATTATTATTATTAGATTCATTGCAGATATTTTTGTTTGAAAAGCTGGTCCTAATTAGCTGCGTTTAAAGTTATTTTAAGCGCATCCACACACTGCATTCCTGCTTGCTGGGACGCACCACCTGCTCTTGCTCTCCCAGTGGTGGGACAGGGTTCAGCCCTTGCTTAGCCTCACCATATGGCTCACTGGGTGCACAGAGGAATTTACTGAGTCAAGTAAAATTTCTAAGAGGTGTTTGCCCACCTCATAGCGTCCTAAAGGTGCAGTAAATGGAGCTCGTAAGGATGAGGTTGTAGGCTTTAAAAACAAGCGTGTGGAAATACCAAGCACTGGCCCCCAGCCCTCCTGCAGCTCCCATTCAGCTAAGGACTAGGAGGAGGCAAGGCTTGCGGCCACCACAAGCACGATGTATTCACCAGCCCTGCAAGGGAAGTGGGCTTTGTGTGGACTCATGGCCTTGGCTGAGCCATGTGCCATGCCACAAATGGGGTGGGAGGCAGCTGAGTGGTGTTGGGCTTCAATGATGGCCTTCAGCCATGCTGCCCAGCCAAGGAGATCCCAAATGACCGTGGAGGTTGGTTAGTCTGCACCCACATTTCCCCATCCACAGATCTTCAATGATGTTCTTGAACCCAGGGGTACAACCCCACATCCAGATATCCTCTCAAGCTGCTTGGCGTCCTGAGGCGCTCCCTTATGACAGAAAATGCATTCAGCTCTGGAGAAAGCATGGGACGTGAGAGTAACTGCAGAACTGGACTGAGAAACACTTCACAATTTATCTTTTCTGCCATAAATATCTCTGCCCATCTCTCTGCTAGGAGAGGAAATGTCAGTCTGAAGCAGACAGAAATATTCAGACAAAAGGAGTTACATCTGGAGGCTTTTGTGAGATGAGTGTAGCCAAGAGAAGAAAGTGAACTTTTTCTCCCCCTATTTCCTTCCTATGTTGAGCCTCGTGTGCCTCCTCGCAGGAATTTAGTGCAACAGGAGAAGAAATAGAGGCTCAAATAAGGCTTTACAGTCCCAGGAAAGGTGAAGTTCAGTCTAAGGTATGTGTGATTTGCTCCCTCAAGGACTGTACATGTGAAATATAGCTTAGATTTTTTTTATTTTTTTATTTAATGAGAATTTAATACACTTCATAAACCTGATCTTCTCTTCAACACCTTACCAGCAAACCTGGCAGATTTCAAATGGCTTTCTAAATATGAAAAGTAGGGGAAATTTGTCACCTGGGTTCTTTTCGTAAAGGCAGACAATACAGCTGGTAGTGTTTAACTTTACAGTAATGGGCATATAAACCTCATTTTCACTCCTGGCAGGTATTCTTGTTTTCTTAAGAGTTAAAAACTGCTTTTCTTTTAACCGAGGTACTGCTTGGTCTCTAGCATATTGCCAATCTCTTTCAGGAATACACAAGGAAAAAAAAAAAAAGAATGTGCTATTAATTCACTCCAAAGCTGTTCCCGTTCCCCCAGGTCAAAAAAAAAAATAATAATAATAAAAAAAAGAATCCCTATAACTAATCTTCTAAAAACCCCAGCTGTTTAAAATCTTCTCAGTCCCTGGAATGAGACACGAATGTTTAGATTATAAAGTTGACCAACTTCAGCAGAGGCTCCTTCATCTACAGATCTAGTTTGCAAATGACTGTGCATGAAATAATCGAAACTGCAAACTTCAAGTTTCTGGATGCTTCCTACCTCCCCCTTTTCTCTTACCTCTGTCAGCTCCCCTCATTGCTGGTATTTCACAGTTGTTGGCCTTCTGCGACCATTTTGTTTCAAGCCTGCAGTTCTATTACTTGCTTTGCACCACTCCAGGTTTTTGAAAAGCAGTATTTTGTTTTACAGTAAAGAGTTGTGCCCTCACCACATCCCAAACAAAGTTCTTAGGTTCCTCCACACCAGCCCCTGCCCCACACCACCAGCAGCACCAGCAAATGCCCTGGTGCTCCCCAGATTCTAAGAAAATGATTCATTGGCTTGAGCAATTTAGTTATTTTTCCGGTGAGAAACATTTATTTAGGAAGTGCTGTCCTGAAGTTTGTTAGAAGGACACAGAGAAATAGCACAGCCAATCCTGCACAGTATTTAACCAATGTCCCAACATGGCCATCTCCACATGGAAAGGAAGCAGGTGTCTGACCATGGCCATTTTACTGCACCCGCAGGAAGCGAAGCGGGACCTCTGTAATCAAGTCACAATTATAGCTGCTGGACTTTTTCTCACGCAGTCCCCACCCCTGGTTCAGCAGAGAAACAAAAACGTGACTATTTGGAAGGTGGGGGTCTGAGCTCGTGTTTGCCCTTTTAATCCCTTAGCACGGCCACCTGTGCCCAGGTTACAGCCTTGTTTTCTTCCCTATCCTCCTATGTGCATCCTCCCATATCTCCATGATAACCTGAGGCTCTGGTTATGGCACTCAACAGCTCTAAGAGACCTTCCCATCCGGTATGACTCTGATTTCTCTAACCCTGTTTGAAACACTTCAATTGTTGGGCCAGCTGGAGGCACTGAATAGCTTTTTGGGGCAGAAAGCACTTTGCTGCAGTAATATCAAAACATTAGGGGAGACAAGTGACACGGTGCAATGGTTTTGTGGTGTGGGAAAAAAAATATCCTGCACACAGTAAGCGGGGTGTGAAAGTGATCTTCTCAATTTCTCCTTTTAGCACTTTTGGTTGCCTAGTGAGAAGCCCAAGATGGAGTTAGCAGACGGGTCTGCAAGGCTGGTGCTGGCAAATGTAGAAACTTCTGCAGCCCCTGGCTCTGGCCCCGGCTGGTCCCTGCTCTCCATGAATGCCTAATTGAAGACGCCTGGCTTTTTCCGCAGGGGCGGGAGCCAGTTTCCAGACAGGGCACATGGGCGTATTCTGTAACTCTGAGCCTTGTAAAGTTTTAGCACCCAAAAACGTCTCACGTCTGCAGCATGATTCAGTGGGCTGGCGAGTGAGCGGCTTACGGCCCGGAGTGATGGTTGTTGCTGTTGGCAGGGCAGGAGCGGGGGCTGAGCCGCCCTCCCGAGGAGAAGCGATGCTGACAGCAAGCGACGCCTTTTCCCTGAGGTGATGGGGTCAATATCGCCTACACCCTACCCAGATAACGTCCCACAAGAAGCTCCAGTTTACTAATTTCATGCTATTCCTTCCTCAGTGGGCCTGACCCCACGCCTGCCAAGCTACGGGGAGGACGGCGCAGTCTGGCCTGTCGCGGATGTGGGGGTTTGTGTTAATCACATGGAAATCATTTTGGACAATTAAGCATACAGATGAAAGACCAACTGGCTGCACATGTTGCGTGGGGCATGACCTAAAAGCAGCCCCAGCGATTGAGATGATGTAGTGTGAAAGCTGGATTGAACAGGTCAAGTAAATTTGGAGCAGCTAAAACAAACTGAAGTCCCTTCCAAAACATGTTGTGCTTGCCACATAATATTGCTGTACGGTGGTAGGATGACCCAAACATGCCAAAACTGTGATACGCTTGTTCCAGGGTCACACTGCCAGCGGGAGAGAGTGAGGATGGTTACTTCGGAGAAAAGCTGGTCGAAAGGAGTTGTAGGAAAGTCACAAACACTCGTGAATGAGCAGCATGCTGAGGCCTTGTGGCCCTTCCCTGCAGCCAGCCTGCCCCAGCCCCCTGAGTCCCAGCAAGGGGCCGAGCTCGTGCTGAGCCACCACCACACATAAATGACTGCCCGGGGCGTTTGCTCCCCTCTCTGCACCTCCTCCAGCAAGCAGCAAACTGTTCTGAAAGCCCCCAGCAGCTTGGCTGGGAGCAGGAGATGTCTTACAACATCTGGGGCCGATTCCCACATCCACCTGCACTGAGCTCCACTTGCAGGCAGATTGGTGTGAAAAGCCAGCCTGTGCTGCCCATCCAGGGCCTGGGAAGGGTGGAAAACATCACAAATTGGGGAAATTTCAGACCAAGCAAGGTCTGCACATGTCTGCAGCATGGAAAGAAGAGGAGGGCAGCGGTGCAAAACACTCGCTGTTCTTCTGTGCTGCCCTCACATAGAGCCATCGCTGGCAAGGCACACGGTGCAGAGCGTTTTACTGAAGTAATACGTCTCTGTTAGAAAAACCAAGCAGCCCTCAGCCATTCTTGGGCAGATACCCAGGCTTTGGATTAATCATACTGGGAGCACAGGGAGTCCAAAATGAGTTGCAAAAAGCCTTGAATGAACTGCAGCTCTTTCCCATCATGTGGTCCTCAGTGACCACCCCTGCCCAGGTCAGTGCTGCTCAGGGATCTCGGTCTTTCACCATGCTCAGATTTTATTTTCTTCGCATTTAATTGCCATATGCTTTGTATTATCTTTGTTTTTACTTTGTCTTGGTCATCCCAGTCCTTTTGCTACACCAGATAATCAAGAGTTGTCAGCAGTAAGCCATTAGACAGTAAACCACAGCACTTGAAAGATAGGAAATGTTAAGGGTCAACTCTTCAAATTCTTCCTTGTATGGAGCCCTGCAACATGTAAGGGGCTTTATCCATCTTGAACTCATCACTGGAAAAGAGTTTTTAGCTTGTATGTGTGGTTTGAGTGCTGCTCTTTTGAATGGCTGTATTTCAGTGTCATTACTAGTTGCCAAAGCCCTGCCTCATTTGCAGGGGCCAGGATGGAAAGTGCACGTGGCATGAAGTTCCCAGAGCGAGAGGAGGCGGGAAGGGCACTCTGCCCCAGAGACAGCTGGACAACGTGCTCCTTCTTTGACTTTCTCCATGGGAATTTGCAAGCGTATCAAAGTCAATGAGTTTGTAATGAATGCTCTGTATGAGGCACATAAACGCACAGAAAGCTTTCTGAATGTAGGTCACGCTAACTGGGGTAGGTAGAAAAGCTGACCTAGAAGCTTGGTGCCTCCTAACTAAACACACGCCACTCACGGAGAGGAAAGCGCTGTATGAGGCACTGCTGCTGGTCACTGTGCCTTGCTCCTGACACGCTGACTGCTGTGTGTTTGTGTGCTTGTGTGCAGACAGCGGGGAACCGAAAACACCTGCCTGGCAGCACAGGGGAGAGGAAGTGAGAGGATGGAGAAGTTCGGAGCCCCAGGGTAGCATGATGGTGCTCTGTGCTTTATTCTCTATACCTCTATACCAGTTTTCTGGAGAATCCTGACTGAAGGCCTGCTAAATTTGCTTTATTCTCCTGCCAGCCCTATTTACCTGGCAGCACGGTACAGACAGCCTGGTGGACACCAGGGCACTGGGGCAGGGCCTAGGACTGCTCCCTGAACACCTGCAGAAGACCGGAGGAGGGTTTCTGGCAGCCTGTGGAGGAGTGCTCCTTGGGACACAGACAGGCAGCCCAGCCATAAGGATGGGGACAGTAACGTCCAACAGGTGAAAAACAAAGCCTTGCAGGGGATGCTATACATTTACTAATGATTTACAGAGCAAGTGTGGGGTGACTGCAGCACAACCCTCTGCCCTCCTAAAGTTACACAAATATTTAAAAGCGTCCCTTAAACAGAAACAAGACAGCCAGCATTAGTGTGGCTAACACCTCAGTGTGCCAAGCCTTGCTGGCCATCAGCTGCTGTGCCTGGGTGAAGGGCAGGGGCAGCCCGTATTTCTGAGCGCTGTGCACCAGGCCTCTGCTGGAAAAAGGAGCCTGAGCCAGGCCGGGTGGGCCCTGCCAGGCCGAGTGCTCCATGAGCACACCGCTGTGCACCCAGGACGCGATGGAATGGATCCAGAGACATGTGGAGGCACTGGAGAAATGCTGCCTGCCACCTTCTGGTTGAGGTGTAGCTGGCTGGTGTGGGCCCAGAGCAGCTCCCAAAAGCCCAAGGCCTGGGCTGCATTGGGATGCCCTGTGCCACCAATGCAGCCTTTATTCCCTGCAATACGTGGTATGTCACATAGCCAGCACCCTGTTGTGCGTATACGTGCTCACCAAGGCTGCTTTTATTTATGTCTGGAGGTATCGTCTATAGAATCAAACATCTCAACAGTGTCAGTGCTATGTTGCTATTTTCTCAAGGCTACAGCAGCATGTTTCTGTGTTGTCGTGTTTCTCTGGGAGGCTTTTGCCAGGCGGCTATACATGGCTGTGGTATTACAATGAGATCTAAATGCAGACCTGGTGCAGACATCTCCTTAAAGATGTTCATATGTGCAGTTTGCCAGAAATACCATGATCTTTGAGATGAGCCAGAGTTTTAAAGACAGATCTGCACTTTTCTAAACATATCTCGTCTCTTTCTGCAAAACAAACAGGGACCGGTGGTTGAACAATGTGGTTACATCCTTCCCAGCCTACACCAGCACCACAGCTGCCATTTCGGCACGAGTGATGTGACCAGAGAAATAACGCAGCACTGCGAGGTCCAGCCGAGGCTGAGCGTGCCGCTTCTCCCATCCCATCCTTCATCCGCCGGCTGAGGAACATGGTGCAGCGGGGGCAGGCTGCAGATGCCTTCAGGCTCCCCCCTGCCACAGAGAGTTTGGGGAGGATTTGGGAAATCTGCAAGCGGGAGGCTGGAGCAGCAGCAGGACCTCCTGCCTCCAAGCCCCTTGCTGGTGGCCACTGGCGAGGGGTCCCGCTCCAGGCAGGTGGCCGTGGCAAAGTCCCTCTGGCCATGGCTCTGCTTCCCACCCCCTTTGGAAGATGACTCCCACCCCTAACAGGCCGTATAGTACAAACAAGGGATCAGCACTTTGTGGTTTTGCATCCACAGCAGTGACAAAGACCAGCTCGCCACCACAGTTATTTCCTCATTTAAGTAAAAGGGGAAACTGTGGTATCTCACACACCTCTGGGCAGAAATAGCTGACAAATGCCAACTCCTTCAGGGCAAAGGCTCCCGCTGGCGGCATCTGGGTCCCACTTCGGGATGCTGAGCTACAAATTTCAAGTGCTGCCTCTGATGTGAAACATACTTGTAGCTGGAGCAATCGGGGTGTTTTGGAAGACTTGCCTTCATAAATAACCCCCTGGGCTAGACGTTGACATCAGTTTTGCAGCTGGCACCCAGCTCCCCCAGCTCGGGGATGAGATCAAAACCCGGCCTTGCTCACTGCCGGCTACTTGTGCAACACAAACACACACACACACACACACACAAATTAACATCTCTGGACATCTCCAGGAGCAATGGAAACTCATAATTCTTTTGGACAGGATGGATTTCCTGCTGAATTTAATAACAACAGTTGGAGACAACCGTCTGGATACTTGCTGCTTCAAGATAACCAGCCAGTAAAATAACTTTGGTGATTTTCACTGCAGAAAAGTCATACATGAAAGCCAGACATTTACTCTTCTACTTCTCATCATCATTGAGTATATTTATAGAGCCCCCATCAGAAAAATGCTTAAGATTAAGGAATAAAGGTTGAGACAGCCCACTAGCAGCAAGCTTGCTTTTTATGAGTTTTTTCAAAAGCTACTCTGAATTTCAGGGCTCTGGGTTGGGGCTTTCACAAGATCTCCAAGTTTGGCACCCAGTTCCCTTTGAATTCAGATAAAGCTGCGAGTCTGACTCCCTTCAGGACCTTCAAACTCCCTCGTTTTTATCTATTTTTATTTTTATAATAAAGTCAGAGAGAGGAAGACTTCTAATAGGACAGAGAGAAAGTAACTCCTCCAAGAACAGACCGAGAACAAGAGTAGGAAGAAATGATAAGGCGTGCTGCGGGGGCAAGATTCAGATCAGGAAAAAAGGTTGTTTTAATACAGTCTGAGGCCAAAATGGAACATGTAAAGCATCTAGCCTGACAGCCTGTGTGCTGCAAGCCACTAAGTTTCAGCTAGTTCCTTTCATACTTAGCCTACAAACTCCTCTGGCTTGCCTTCATCTGGACTGAAGACCCACATCTATTGGTAGCTTGGTCCAAAGCTCATCATCTTCACTGGTCAGGCGTTGGCCCTCATTTCCTAAACTAATTTGTGGGGGTGGGGGGGGGGGGTGACAGCAAGCCACCCTTCCCACCTGCTTGAGGACTACTTCAGCAGAACTCCTTTCCCTCAGGGGCTGGACTGGAGCTGAGCTGCAGAGTTTGGCATTACAACCAGATTGGAATTACTTCTGCCTGGATGCTGCATTGCCCCTGAACTCCTGGCCCTGGGGAAAAGTCAGAACCGTGGTGGGGAAGCGCAAAGCCTCGCCTCGTGCCATCCACCCTGCAAGGTGCAGGCGTGTGCTGCAGCCATCGCTGCACGCTGTCCCGGCCGAGTGTCTCTCCCCGTGTGGCCTCGAGGTTTCCTGACCACAGGCAGCTGCAGCAGGAGTGAAAAGAGCAGCAAAAAGCAGCCCCCAAAGTCCCAAGTCAGCAGTTTTCTTATCGGTGGAGGCTGAAAAACAGCGCTTGAAACACGCTGGGAGCGCTTCCCACTAAGCATCAACTACCAGCCCTTTATTTACAACTTATAAAAGTAATCGCATTTCAAATCTATCCGAGGGAACAAGGGGCTGCTTTGTTGTTTTTTAAGCTATGAATTCTGTTACCAAAAAAACACTGCATTAAACTCAAATGCTGATTATTAAAAAGCAAAGCCAATAAAAATGATCCAGTAGACAACATTCCTTAGTGAAGACCATAAAATACAAGGACATGGGAAGGATGTTTTGGAAGAAAGCGAGAGGAAATTAACTGCCAGCTAGTCTTGCGAACAGAGCAGGCCACGTGAATGGACTTCAAAAAAAATTAAATATAATATCCTTTCAAACTCATCATTGATCATACATGCTTGGGCAGAGTTTCAGATGGGATTGAATCAGACCCTCAGATGCCGCCAACCACACTGGGAATTTTGCCTTTGACATTGGTGGGCAAGGAGTTAGCCACGAGCCCATCAGCTTTGATACATCCAGGTGCAAGGAGTTTTGTTCATGGGGAGGAATGAAGGGAGGAGGAACGAGACGTTGTTTGGTCTTGCAGGGGGTTCAGTTTTATTTTAAGCATTAGAGAGCAGTTGTAGCAAGCTGCAGGATTTGGAGGCAGACATTCAGACATAGTTTCATGCCGAGATTTGGTCTTGGTCCATTTCTAGTTTTAATAAACCAGTGGCTGTAATAAAGGGGAAGGAACTTGAAAATGTGCAGGGCTAAGATATAATATTTTACAGTTCATCCTGCAAGGCAGAAAGCTGATATCTCACTAATGAATATTAGAGGTTTTTGGAGAGTTTCCAGAAGTAAAGGACCGAGCTTGTATTTTTGTTTTCATTCAATCTGCTCTACATTTTTTTCCCCGAGTTTTCCATGGCTCTGTGTCAGCTAGTACAAAATAGTTGTAAAATACTGTCCATGCTCGTTTGTGCTGATGGTCTGCTGGTGGCCGCAAAGCCAGCTCAGCATTGGTGCCCCAACGCTGAGATACCTAGCTATATGACTACAGGAAAAAAAACAAAACAAAACAAAACAAAAAACTGATTGTAAATTAAGTGTATCCCCAGGAGAAAAGACTCCTCTCCTGATAAATTACACTGGATTGGAATAGGATAAAAATTTCACTGATTAGATAAGATCTATATCAGTTTGAGGACTGCAGAAGTGATTTTTTCCTGGCATTTCTCCCTTTGGGACCACTGCCCTCTCCCAGCATATCCCACCTACCAGGCAGAGCAGCAGGGAACTGGCCAGTGTTCCCTGGTGTGAGAGCAGAGCCAGCCCCAGCTTCCAGCTCAGGGGAATGACAGCAGGCACAAACAAGGTCAGAAATGCCATTGGTTTATCAGCCAGGCACAGGGTTCTGCCCAGTTTGGGGAAGGTAAGTGAGGATTTTGGGTTGAAGCTATGACCTAAGAGAGAAGCACGCTGAAATAACAAAATAGGGGAAAATTCGGGATAACAAATTACATCAGTGGAACACGAACAATTTGGGGTCTTGTTAAGCCCAGGACCTTAGTTAGCAATGACACGCTGGGACAATATTATTTTAACCCCTTGACTCCTTGATATAGAGTTAAGGCTACTTTGTGAGGGGCCCTACTCGCAAAGAACAACACAGAACTATTTTCTGTTATCTGCAGGCTGCTCACAGCCATTGAAAAACTTCATTTAGTTTCATTCCTGAGAAACCGAGACAGCTTCTGGGCAGAGGAAGCTGGCACAGGCTGGTGCTCCTAACGCCTGAAAAGGGGGGAAAAAAAAGGAATTGAGTTCTCCTAGCTGGGATAATAACAACTGCAGCTGCAAAGTCCCACTGAGAGCTCTCTGAGTTCAGAAAGCCAAGACAACAGAAAGTGGAAAGAATAGGTAAATCTGCCCCCCAGCTGCAGGATGCTGTTGTCACAGCTCAGCTGGGACACTGGTAGCAAAGGACAGCCCTCCCTCCCTCCACCGCTCCTCAGACACCTTCAGAAACAGCTATGGGAGGTGATAGAAACCTCATTAACTGGGGCAGCAATTAAGCAGGAAAAAAACCATCATCTGCAGCTGGGAAATGCTGCTGGGCCACGGACAGGCAAAAGTAAAGGCCCCCGTCTCCCCCTGCCTCTTGCCCCTGTCTCAGGAATAATCAGATGTTAATCGCAGGAAGAGCTGGCTGCGAGCTTCAGGAGCCACGTTCCCGAGTGGGTACACAGCTCGGGGCAGCCTGGGATTTGTGCCCCACAGGCTGGCCAGCTGCCGTGCTGCAGGGCGGCCCCCTTGGGGGCTGCATGCTGAACCCAACACAGGTTTATGGCCCCGATGAAAGCCTTCGGGCCGGAATGGGTTCTGGAAAATTCTTTCATACCATTGTGAAGAGAGGAAAAATAAATAAAAGAAAAACAGAACACATTTCCGTTCATTTCAGCATGAAAGGAGCGGTGCTGGAAAGGTGGAGAAGAGGAAGACAATTATCTCCACTGCTGTTCCAAAACAATTTCTATGCATTTTGTTACAAACCACCAAGTAATCCTCTGGTTCACCCCAGACATGAAGTCATTCTTGCATCTAAATGGAGCATCTTGTTTTCCCTTCATTGTGTGCTCCTACATCTGTGTGCATGAACACCGTTTTCCAAAATCTAGCAGCAGCGTGGTTTCGGATCAACTGGAAAGGAAACAGAATGAAAGCCCAGAAAACTGAGCAGCTTTGCCTTGACCCCGCAGGGCACGGCCAGGCCACATGAGCCGCTTATGGCAGCAGTGGCCACCGCAGAGTGGCTGACCCAGCGGCAACCTCCTGCTTCTCCACCCTGTGCTTTGAGACCTCCAGCTCTGTGCAGTCCTGCTCACTCTGCAGGCGAAGGAAAGCATTTAACAGAAAGTTGGTTGGGCTTTTTCTTCCTGCTCTGAGCCAGCAGACACCCGTGCCCGCTATTGTTTGCGTGCACCAGCAAGCTGATGGGCCAAGGGTTAGTGGGTTAACAGCGACGCAACGTCAGGGCGTGGAACAAGGGCTGCAGTTCTGATTGCGGGTGTAGCCGTGCGCCGGCCCCAAGTGACAGCCCTTTTGCCCCTGCCCAGCCAGCCTTGGCCACCCGCACGCTCCTCCCAGAAGCTGTGCAGCCCCATGCAGCAAACGGATCGAAAAATGCAAAGCTTGAACTTCTGCAGTTTAAGCACGGGAATGTTCTTATAAAAAAATCAGCAAAAGCTTTTATAGGGTGCTGGCAGCACAAGCAAGCCATGTGACAGATTGCGAGGCTGAGGCCGTGTGCTGGCACCCCCCGATTTTTAATGTACAGAATCACGCAGCTTTCTCCAAGGACACTTTGCACTTTGTTTGGCCTTGGCAACCATCAAGTTAATAGCAACGGCGCTTCCAAAAAAATAAAATCCTAACCAAACACTGACTTTTGGCAGGCAGGAAAAAAATCTAAGGCACTGCATCACTTGGAGCGTGCACTGTTTAGAGCTAATGCACAATTTATGGCTCCAGCAATAGCCTAACTGCTCGCAGCTGCTGCCGCCCCCTCACGCCCCTGCCTCTCGTAGGAGCAGATCCCAAGGACGTGCCAGTGGCGGGGCCTGGGGCTGTCCCTGGGGACAGGGTCCCACGGGGCTGGCATGGATCAGGCGGACAGACGGATGGACTGATGGATGGATGGAGTTTGGCCCCTCAGTGCGAGAGTCTCTCTGGAGGAAACTGCAGCGAGCTGGGGGCGAGGCCTGAGCGGTGGGGGAGAGAGGGCAGGAAAACCGCAAGGCACTTGCGCCTGCTAAAAATGATTTCCACCTAGTAATTTTAGCAGCTGTTGTGTCCCTCTGCCTACCTTCCCGGATGAATTTTAAGTAGGAGGTGAGTGAAAATGAGAACGGTGATGGAGTCCCCCCCCCCCCCCAAACCTCTCCATCTGCACATTTTTAACTTTTCCCTGACCCTGTCTTAAAGAGGCAGTCATTCCCCCCACACAAACCCCCCGTTATATGTTTTCTTTTTTTTCTCTCCTGGTTTGTAAAAAGAACGGGGCGTTCAGACCAATGTTGCTCTGGGGTGTTTGCAGTTAATAACCTAGCAGGGGAGGATGGAGCCACACCAGAGCCCCTGGATTTGCCCTTACCCTGACCTTCCCTGCTCAGACCTCGAAGTCTGGGATGTGGATGCAAAAAAAAAAAAAAAACACAGCTTCCTAGTGCCAGGGCGACAAAGCAAGACCCAAACGTGCGATACCATTGCTCAGCAGCAGAGCTAGGCTCTAAAAATAAGTGCCACTAAGCAATAGCAAGCACGGGCACGTGTCACACAAGACACGTGGCACAGTACCAACCAGGTGAAGAGTTGTCCCCACAGCGGGGACATGCAGCCCAAGCAGCAGCTGCAGGGCTGGGAGCCCAGTTACCTGCTCGGTTATGCTGCTCTTCCCTGGGCCAGATGGGATCTGAACGTTTTGCTGGATTCCTGCGAGATGAGGATGTTGGCTGTGCTGCTGAGTAAGAGTTTGCCTCCATTCTTCTCAAACTACATCAGTCCCAGTGATGACCTAATTTTAAGATTTGTTTACTTAACCGGCTAATAAATAATGAGCAATTCAGAGTCAGTGTTGACCTTTGATATAGTTGCACTGAACTCAAGTAGACAACATCAGCAACGTTTTTCGTCCAGCCATGTCCCAGGACACCTCCTTCAGCTCCGACAACGGGCAGTGGGTACTAATAACCTTCTGCTCTGAGGTGCCTCAGGCCTTTCTCCATTTGAGCGTGGCATCTGAAGTCAACCAAGGTTGTTTCCACTCAGATCCCCTCTACCAAAGCAACCTCCTGGTGCCACACTCAATTTCCTCCATATCCCCTCATCGTCCGTCCATCACAGTTCGCAGCGGGGTCCTCCTGCACCCCAGATCTTAAGCTGCAGCCTCGCCTGGCCCTGCTGCCCTTGTCCTGAGCACAGTGTGAGGGAAAGCACGCCACTTGGCTGCTGCTTGGCTCTCCGTGGCTGTGTCACCTCCTTCCCTGGCTGCAGCCTTTCTGTCCTGCAGCTCTTCCAGGCCTGCCGTGCCAGGGCACAATGTACTTTTGGCCTGGTTGCTTCTAAATTGGGTTGAAAGTGTCTGTCCAGCTACAGTTTCTCAGTTTCTATAGTTTTCTATAGTAGCAGAACATCCAAATTGTCCTTGAATTGCTATATAAAATGATTTTCTCTCATTCAAGCAGCTTACTTCTTCGAGGTCCTGATTGTTGACACGCTGCTACCAGCAGTGCATGCATTGCAACAGCAGGCAGGACCCAGTACCCCTGATGCCTTTTCTTCGAAGCATTTAAACTTCATAAACAAACACAGATAGCCTCAGTCTCGCACCAACAAAAGCAATTTATGTAAGCAGAAAGTCTGGAACGTAATTAAACCCTGAGACTAGACAAAACCCTCTGTGAATTTGTTGAAACAGCTTTGCCACGCACACTTTTGTTGGCGGGGGTCGGTTTGTGATTTGCTGGGGACACCCCCGGACCTGCACACGGCGGGGGCAGCTCGCAGGGGCACAGCCGCCCCCTCCCTCCGCTCGTCCCACAGCCGGGAGAAGCGAAGCGAAGCGAAGCAAAACGAAGCGAAGTGAAGCGAAGAGGCCGCTTTCGGCACGGCGGGGCCGGCCCCGCACCGCCGCGGCCCTCAGGCGACGCCGCGGCCCCGGCCTGCGCTGCGCGGCCTCGCGGCGCCGCCCCGCGGGCAGCCGGGGAGCGGCAGCGGCGGGCCGGGCCGGGCCGGGCCGTTAGCGGCCGCCGTGAGGGAAGGGGTCAGGGGGGCATCGTGCCGCCGCCCCGCTCCTCACATTGCTCCTCAGGGCATTCGGGCTGGGAAAGCTGTGTGAAATAAGCAGCAAAATAATCCGGACAGTCACTTTTTTACACAAAATAGACTAGCAAAGACTTGGTTCAATCTCTCTGGTGCATCGCTCACAAGGGACTCCAGTACCGCAGGGCCCAGCAGTGGTGTCACAGCCCCCCTGCCATGGAAGCACCAAAGTAGCAAATGGTGGGGATGGGGACAAAGAGGCCTCACACTGTACTTCAACTGCAGGGACAGCCCTCTTTCACACTTTAATACAGCTGTGAATTCTATTATCTCCTCTAGAATCACTCAGCTGCTTCACACTGAACCACGTTCTGAATTGCTCAAAGATCAACGCTTTTTTACTGAAAGAAAACAAGGAAAGCATCTATCCTATTGGAATTTCACATCTCTATCATCTTCCAAAGTCATTTGGGGCACTTCCTTCTCTCAGAGTTGAAATGGATTAACTTCAAAAGTGAGAGCCCTCTTCTGTCCCTGGCAGAGTTCAGTGTTGTAACAATTTTGCCCTGATGAAATACAAAATCACAGAGTGAGGAAGGCACAAGCCGGTGCTGATGTTGCCTAACTCTTCCTGTTCCAGACCGCAACCTTCAGGCTGACACAATGACAGAACAAGGCTGTGAAGGGAGAAGCCTCTTCTCCTGCTAGCTGTGTGACACACGAGGACTCCTAGGAGAGGTGCAGGCACCCAAGAGGCAGAGAGGTACACCCAGGAAGAGAGTTACTAGCAAGGCTGAATTCCACACTTACCCAGGAGCTGCAAGCCCAGCTTCAGACACATGCAGTGGACAAGCAAACCAAGGCCAACAGCCATGGGCCAGGCCCCCAGCATGCTGAGGTTCTGCAACCCTGCGTCCTACCACACCACCGTCACCTCTGGCCCTGAGCTCAGGGGTAACAGTTCAAGCTGTAGCCCTGTTGTCACATATAGGCATATGGCCTCAGATGTCTATCAAGAGAAGCTGGAAAACCCAGTCAAAACAGAATTCGGAAAAAAAAACACCTGGTAAATTTACACTTCCCTCAACATTATCTCTGCAGCTGATGGAATAAGCCAGACATTTCAGAGCTGCAAAGCTCAGTACCATTGCCCTGTCTCTTGATGGCCATTTCTTTGGAACAAGATGGCTTCTGATAACCTGCAGATCAGACCCACTGCAAAGCGGATGGAAATAGAATAGCCCAAGTGAACACAACAGGCTTCAGCACCTCACATTCCTGCTTCCAGGTAAGTGCCCAAAGTCTTGTTTAAGAAAGGGAAAACAACACCTTTTTCTGGTAGAACTGTATTTAATTATTTTTCATATACGAATTAAGAGAAAATCATATCAAACTGAAATATGCCAAAACAGCACAAATTAATATTTGAAAAATACTACAAAGATAGATGAAACAGGAAAGAATAAAAAGTTTGTCAATTCCATTTTCTGTTAAATTATTCTCAGAATACTACTATGTACACACAAGAACGCAGCCCTCAGTGGAAAAAAATTGCAGTAAAGAATAGCTTTAAACCCATGTATTAGCAGAATGCAGTGGAAGTAATCACAGTTGAAAAGAGCTATCACATTTTATTTTTCTCTTCAGTAACAAGATTATCACACAAAAACAGTCAAGTGCTTTCCCCACAAGCATTAATACTTCACAGCTTTAGCGATTCTAAAAGTAATATTGTGAGGTTCCAACAGTTGTTACTGCTCAAGGACTCCACATAAAACATACTGGTTTCTACAAATGAAATGTGTTTATCTGATCAACTGAATTCTCTCCTTCTCATGCATCAAGCACAACAATAATGATTTTGCTGCACCCAGGCGACTATGTGACTCCATAGCGACCAATTCTGGAGATGTATGAGAAGGAACCATAATTCAAGATGGGCCAACTTTGCAGGACTAACAGGACAAAGAAAAAAATCACTAAAACCTATTTCTCACTCAAGCAAGCTCATTACACTCTGATTATATTCTTAAAGTGCAAAAATAGCTGATCTATTGAGTACTGTGCTGTATTCTTCACAAAAACATCTCGGAGCAGAACTGTACTTCCAGTAAGTTCACTGTTGGATAGTAAAAAAAGTCCCATCATCTTTTGTCTCATTTGTAGTCTTAGCGAACTGGTAGAGCTCTACCAGCGCCCTACTTCATCTTAAAGCAGTTTACTTAACCCAGAAGTCAAATTGCTCCATTGAATCAAGGATCAGTTCAGTTTTAAACAGTGGTCAGACTACAGAAACTGACAAATTAAAAACCCACAACCACACATATTAATTCTAGTGAAAAGACTTGAATTGAGACACAGAAAGAAAACATTTGATGGTATTGTTGCAGTTAGTTTTGAGAGCATTAGTTAGTATCATTTTTTAAAAATGAGACAAACAACAAAATAGATGACTATTTTGGAACCAAAGGGAACAGTGTTTCTCAATTTATCTTTGATCTATCTGTCAATTACAGAATATTTAGTTGTCAACTCCACCATCAATTATTTCTAACACCCAAAGCATCCAAATAGAACGATATTAACAGGACAGTCAGATATGCTCTCAGTTACCATACTACTTCTTTTAAAACACAGTGGGAATCTCTACCAAGAGACTGTGGCAGTGACCACCAAGGTACCTTGGTTAAAACATGTTTTTATTAAACATTTTATGCTTTCAAGCAGTATTATTCAATAGAAGTATAAAAGTAGGACCAAGTAAAGTAGAAAATATGGCTCCATAGGTGCTACTCATGGGATCAGAAATGTTTTGGTTTTATGATCCATTTTTCACAGCATTGAAGTCATCCTGAATGGCAGGGCAAAAGGTTATGACAGCTGGCCACAGTCAGTAATAACAATCTTTTTGGACGTCTTTCCATTCTTGGAACCAAAGCTCTCGATTTTTTTCACAACATCCATTCCTTCCTTGACATGCCCAAAAACGACATGCTTTCCATCTAGCCTGTAACAGAAATAACAAAGGTAGATTTATATAAAACAACAAAGACTGGACCAAATCAAGTGCAGCAAAGGGATGTAAACAGATCATCACAGCTGTTACCTGCTGATCAACTCTGATTATGGGAAAGGGACAACTGCACATGCAGTGACAAGAAAAACTTTTAGCTCTGGACCTTGTATGTGTTATGAGGGATAGGGGTCCTGTTTTGTTGAGACCCACTCCTTACAGCTTTTCCATTTACACCAAAGCACAGAAGTAAAGTTACTCTACCTGCAACTATGATGTGGCAAGAAGCACGGTGAGTTAGGCCAGTCTGCGTGCCACACACACTGCAGACATGCTAGTAAAGCCCCTCAAACACTGCTCCAGGTTAACGCACCCTCAGTCACCAGCACAAGTACTGCATTTGTTCAAGTGAAGCAGACTTAACTAGTTGCCATCAAGTCCTGTCCTTAAGTTTGGTGGGTTTTTTATTTTCATTTATTTATTTTTTATTTCTGTACCTGACCATTAGATTCACTGAGTTCCGTTTTATGCTTGGACCACAGAAAACTGGACATCAGTGCACAAAGTACTGAAATAAGCTAAGGAAAAGAGAGGTGCACTAACACAACTACAAAAGGGACAGAAATTCAGACAATTTATAGGGTCTTATCTGTGTCTGGAGTAGTATCAACTGCATGTAAAGCTACTTGTTACCCTCACAGCCCTTCCTCCCTCAAGTGGCACAAAGCCATCTGTTTTCCATTGCAGTCGAGTAACATGCAAATTAAAAATCACAAACTAAGAAAGCTAAAAACCCTCTGGTTCTAGGCATCAGTTCATTAAGTTGATATGCAGGGCTATGAACGTACCAGTCTGTTTTTGCAGTGCAAATGAAGAACTGAGATCCGTTTGTATTAGGTCCTGCATTAGCCATTGAAAGAACACCTGGAACAGCAGCAGGTTATTAGATTGGTATGAACAGCATGCCGTAGAGAAGACTATTTTCTTCCACATATTTAGATTAATGGTAGACAGACAGAAGATATATATGATGGTCACATGATCTCCAAATGACTGCTAATGCCGACTTCTTGCCTTGAACTATTCCCTCCAGCCCAGCCTTTCTTCTTGCCACAGCCAGAACTGTGGTAAGAATTATTTGTACATGTCCTGTATGTAATTACTACCAGGTAACCTCTACTGTGTTTCAACAGCAGCAGTAGTTTCTTGCTATGAGGAAGTAACAATCCCCCAAAAAAAAAAGACTTGGGATTTCATCAGATGCATCTGCATGGGTTTCCCTTTATTTTTACTGGATTTCATCTAATCTTATAAGGATGTGCTTGTGTTAGATAGATAAGAAACCTCAGAATGCTTTATTTCACTTCTGCAATAACCATCCAAGTAAAAATTTAACTCTGACTTAGAAAAAAAGGAAATCAAAGTAGCAATTTGACCTTGGTAGAGTTTCTAAGTAAAACACAAAAAAAAATTAATGATCTTGATGTTGCATAGTCCCTTTTATGTAAGGAAAAGCATCATCTGTTATGGGCTGACATATTTATGCTGCAGTCTACAAACAAACACATGCCAGGGACAATGTGTTGCTAAACTTCAGTAACATCTCTGTAACTACCATGTGCTCCACATATTTAAAGATCTTTTTTAAAAAAAAAAATCTTCATTATAGGTTATAGTCATCAGAAGGCAGAAAGAATATGTTCACTTACCAGGTCCTACATGCTTAAGTATGAAATTTTCATCTTGAAATCTACTTCCATAAATGGATTTTCCACCAGTTCCATTATGATTTGTGAAGTCACCACCCTGAAATAGAAATGGGTATTAACTTTACTAGCACACAAAGCATTATTTTATACCAAAAACGATGCTATCAAAAATGTACTCACCTGCTCTCATTTAAAAGTAATAAAGTTAGCAAATTTTCTCAAATCTCAGGTTAAAAATGAGCATGGTCACAGGAGGATTTAAAGTCGTGTAACTAAATGAAAATGTAAAAAAGGTAAAAGCAAATTTCTGCACCAGATATTGCTGATATTCTCAAGTTGACGTCTCTATCTCAAACAACCACCTTTCTGTACTACAAGTCTTGTTCCCAAATGTGATGCAGCAATTCAGCAGTGATTTTAAGAAACACCTCAAATGCCTCAGAGCAAATACACCCAAATATATTAACTCAGGCAAGCCAGGAAAAATCCCACATCCCCCCTCCCCCCTTCTCCCAAGAGGGATAAATACTGGTCAAGGTTTCCAACATCACTATTCGCTTCTTCCACCTTTTCTTGCTTAAGCGCTGAGAACTGGCAATGCAGCACCGAGCAGCCATGTCAGTTCCCCTTATTCTAAGTGGACAGACACAAGTACCTTTCACTACAGCAGGATGACTTTGCTTTCTAGATTTGGATAGCCCCACTCAAACTCATAGGTGAGCTGACAGATAAGTGAAAGACATTCAGAATCTCTGGGAGGTGTAATCCCAAACTTCTGTTTTTATTGTTTTTATTTAAAGATGTAACTGAAGAGGCCATTCCTCTTGAAAACAAGCCACAAAAATCAGGCCTTATACAGTACCTTTTTCTTTAGCAAAACACAAACCACTGCAGTAGATTCTCATCTGCATCTCTACCCTGTGCTACATCCAAGGTGCTCTACACTGCCCTCTGCCACACGCTGCTTGCTGGCATAGACATGACTGCCTCTCTCAGTTTAGACGCAAAACCTAAGAAAAAAAAAAAACCCACACCACAGCGACTCCCGAAGGCAGCTACTAAACACTGCTCCCAGCAAGCTGCTGTCTCCTCTCCTAGAAACTAGGCTACCCAGGCTGGCATTCCCGAACTCCCTCACGTGGTACCCGTATTTCCATTCGCACCCTGAGCAATCCTTTATGGGCTATGTTACAGCAACACCGATGCAATCCCACAAGTATGCTTCACATGCTGGGTGCCATATGGAGGCATCTCAATTACCAAGTCATAGCCATCATCTGGATATGATGAACTCCAATTAGGCATACCGATCACCTGAATCATATTAACACTCCATCTCAACAAGTGGAAGGGCCTCTTGCTTGTTTCATCTTGCTTAAAAGTATGTGGAAACCTATGACAATATTTCACTTCAGTAATGACTACTGAGTAATTCCTGAACATTAATTCATCATCTCACTGCATCCTAGTATCCTCATTTCGGGTCCATTTGTGGGGACAAAGGAGGGAAGAGGCAAGGAGGACCACACTACACAGAACTTCACAAACTAGAGGTACAACTTAGTAGGATTTCTATCTTTCTTATATAAATACATTTCAGACCCCAGCAAGACCGTTAAATTGTGTCCCTTTGTCAGCACCACAAAAACACTGTTTTCATTTCAAAGGCAAAAAATTAGTTCCTTTACAGCACACCTGTACCTCATCTCTTAGGAGAAATAGGTCATACAAGGGCCTCTTGTTCAGACAGCTGTATTTTTAAGTTAAAGAAGATGGGAGACCACCACAGTCACCAGTTAATAAAGCCCACTTGTTATGACCTTTATCTCAAATTGTTTTCAAAGCCATACTACAATGCAATGTAGAGAAGAGGGGACCTCTCCTAAGGGAAGAGAGGACCACTAGGAATTAAACAATTCAGTGCACTACAGCAGCAGAAATCCTGTTTATCTGCAAAGTGCAATAGAAAAAAGACTTTCAAGAAGGCCAAAAAAAACCTGCTAACCAACTTCATTTTGGAATTCAGAAAGGTGTCCTTTAAATAAAAGGAAAATCTTCTTTGTGTGTGCCATCCCAAAAGTTTATCCTAACTAATCGTTTTTGCTCCCTCCTCCCCCCCACATTAGCAAGACATAGAGGAAAAAAAAGTTGTTTTTTCCCCAATGAAACACATTATTTACTGTGAACAAATTATGCTAAGAAGAAAGAATAGACACATTGTTTTCTTAGCTTACTCAGCATGTAAGGTTGCTTCTAATTCTACTCACAAGCGAGTGCCATTCATCAAATATACCCCATGCTTTAGTATGCTGCTATAAAAGCTGTGCTTTAAGCCATTTTTTTAAGACAGCCTATACAGAATTTGCATTTATTAGTACAAAAGATAGGCTGAGCAACAGCCAGAGCCAAAAGAGCAAGAACACAAGCCACACTGTCACTTGTTCATTCTGCAGTTGGCAAAGGTTGTTACAGCACAGCCACTTGAAATGTTACCACTAGTCTAAAGGGTTCTAAAAATACTTGAATAACATACAGATAATTTTAACAGTGAAAGCAAAAACAAAGAACAACATTACCTGGCACATAAACGAAGGAATCACTCTGTGAAAAGTGGATCCTTTATAACCAAATCCTTTTTCACCAGTACAAAGAGCTCTGAAGTTTTCTGTGAAAACAAAGCATAAAACAGTATGTTCCCATACATGACACGTAATAAAATCAAACACAATTAACTTCACTAGGTCCCAAGTTTATACACGTCAAAAAGTCTATTATATCTTTAAGGTATTATCAGTTGGTTGTTTTCATTCTCAAAGAAACACTGCTAAAAACTACAGAAATAAAGCAAACCAGGGTACAAACAGAATCCTTCTCCCTCGCACTGCCCATGGATTTTGCTGTTATACCTTACCTACACCCCCGAGCCCCACCATTCTGGAGTCAAAGATTGCATTTTCTGCATGTTATGCCTTTGTTCTCGATATTAACTGTGGAGATGATACTTTGCCTTACTCTGTTCATCTACTGAGAACTGAAAGAAAGCTACAAGTTTTTCAGAACCACTAAAAAAGCAATAAGGAAGGAAGCATGTGGAAAAACACAAGAACTTTATAACCTGGGTGCACTAGTTAACTAGTGATGAGGAAAACAAAACCCTGTATGTTCTTAGAAAGCCTTACCAGAAGGAACCCTTTGTGGGTTTCCCTTTCCAGTTTGTTCCGTGGTTTGATTTTAATGAAAGGCAACTCATTTTCAAGCATAGTTATTCACCACTGGTAAGCCAACATACAGCCTATATGCAAATTCATAGAAGTTACAAAATAAAAGTATTTGAAACAACAAACTAAAACCCTAGCACTGTTCTGACAAAGTTCAGAACATATTTCTAGATTTAACAAATGGGGAAGGAAGATGGAAACAGTTTCCCTAAGTCGAGGGAATATTCTTCTTCCTGCCATTTTAAGCGTGAAATTCTCAAGGTGATACCCTACCTGCTGTCTTTGGAACGACATCAGCTTTCAGCTGTTGAAGAAAAAGAAAACGAAGAATTAGTCAGGTTTTACACACATACATGCACTGAAAAACTTGCGTGTGGTGAGTGCAGCTGAACCCTTTTACCTAAATGTGAGCTATCAGAAACCCCAAGCCATCCCAAAAATCTGTGAAATTCCAGGTACTGAATTCACAGCATCCTCTCCTATGCAAATTTTGGCTACTTACTGAACACCAACTTGAGTGATGTTTAAGAACTGTTCCAATCGACACAACAACTTTACAATAACCGCGAAGAACCTTTAGGCAGGACCTCAGGGCTCGAGGCCACGGCGGGGACAACCGCAGGGACCGAGGCGTGCCCAGCGCGGAGCCACGCGGCACAACCTTACCGAGACGCCAAGGAGAAAGGAGAACAGAAACTACCGCTGCAAACCGACTCACGACGACTCACGACAGCCCGGATTTCTGATGCTGACCCGCCCGCCGCTCTTCACCGACCCCGCGGACACCCGGGGGCCGTGCCCGGAGCAGCCCCCCAGCCGCTGCCCTCCCTGCCTGCCCTTGGCGGCGCGGCCTGGCCGGGTGCGCCTGACCCCGCTCCGCGCCCCGTCCGTACCTCCAGCACCACGCGGCCCAGCGGCTGCTCGTCGGCGCCCACGTCCAGGTAGACCAGCGGGTTCCGCGGGCCGCCGGGCCCCGAGCCCGAGCCGCAGCCGCGGGCGAGCCCGGGCCGGGGCCGGGTGCGGGGCAGGAGGCGGCGGGCGGCGCTCAGCGCCAGCATCGGGCCCGGGGCGCGCAGACACGGGCGGGCCGCAACGCGCCGCCTTTTATCGCCCTCACGGGGCGGGCACTGCCGGCCTCCCGCCCGGCCTCCTCACAGAGCCGCCTGGCGGCCCCAGCTCCGCACCTGCACTTCGCCTCCTACTCCAACCGGACGTGTTACTTGGAACAGGGAGCTTCCAGCCCCATTCGAGTCCTCTGTTGTCAGTACAAACAGCAGCTGAAAGGGACTTCACCAATGGCATTCGCTGTCTCCAGAAAGCTGTCGATCGGGTCCTGCCCCGACCACAAAGTTCAGGGCAGAATCCCAACGTACAGCGACAAAAGACTGAGAAACGCTAGATGAACACAGGTTTTCAGGCAGGCACGCCAAAGAGATCCATACCTCGTGCCAATTCAGTGGAAGTACATCAGGGGAAAATTTAACAAGAGCTTTGAGACAGCGATTCACAGCTTCCAGGTCATTGGACCTCTCTTAACCCTGAGCATCATCAGCAGCCGCCTTGGCAATGATTGGGAAGCTGCCCTTCCACAAATCTGCTCCCCATTGCATCAAGAATCTGCTTCAAAGATTGCTCCATTAGCTTTATGTAATGTGCCCTACTTCTTGTACTGGAGGAAACGAGTTGAGTCTTACCCAGCTATGTCGTGCTTGTCATGGTTTTTAGACCTACATCTTTGCACCTCCCAGTCATGTCTTTTCAAGACCAAAGTTGCAGCCAATTCAATCACTACTTATAAGAAAGCTGTTCCGTGGCTCTAATCACCTTTAATGCCCTTCTCCAAGGTGTTTCCAGTTTTATGATATCTTTTTAGAGATGAGCGGATCTTTGCACAGTATCCAAAAGAGGGGTAAACAATGAATTTGTCCATACAGTGCCATAACAGTGTTTTCAGTTCTGTTTTCTATTCCTTTACTAATAGTTTCTTCTACATGTTCACTTTCTGGTTGGCCTTGAGCATTTAAGAAGACATTTTTATGGACCTTTTTACCATAACTCTCAAATCTTGCTAAGTTGAAACGGTGAACAGAGCCACTTATATGGAAAGTTAGGACTGTTTTTGCATTACTTCATTTGCATTGATTTTTATCTGATACTTCGTTGCCCAGTTGCTTAATTTCATGAAATCCTTCTTGATTTCTTCACAGTTGGCTCTCATTCAAACTAGCCTAAATAAAGTATCATCATCTACAAAGCAGGTGCCTATGAGAATCATCTGGTTTGGTTATGAGAAATTCCAGTTGGTATTTATAACCAATACAGCATATAACATTTAGAAAACAGCAAACTTCTCCTAAGTGATAGGTAGGGCAAGGGAGATGATTAACAATTTTTCTAAATCTCTCAAATGTGTCCATTACCATGGGCTTTAGGAGAGAATCAAGAGAACAATAGAAGCAGTAAGAGCTTTAGAAAATATATTAGGTATCTGTAACATATACTAGACAAAAGGAAAATACCTATCCTTGAGATTCACAAGTGGAAAACAGGGATACATAAAAGCTTGAAAAGTTTATTTGTCTTCTCACATTTAAGTACTGGGACTTAGGGGAGGGTTTGTGGTTTTTTGTTTTGACTATGATCCCAAAGATACTACCCAAAGGGTAGACTCTGCGGATTTAAATGTCCTTGACAGACGAAAAGGTACGCAAAAAGACAAAACACATTGTTCTAACAGCAAGCCATCCTATCCTACCATGTATCTTCTATTCAACAGTCATGCACCACCGCAAAAAAGGGGTGCCTTTGCTTCCAGAACTGGGGTAAAATAGCTGCACATTTACAATGGACAGTGGAAATTTCAGCATTGGTTCTCCAATTCATAACACAAGGCTGAAGTAAACACAGCTGATGAAATGGTGAGACTGGATTCAGAGCTAGAGAAATTACAAAAGGAACAGGCTGACCGAGCAAAAGGGATGTGTTCCCATACAGCTCTGACCACGAAAACACACACACTAAAGAAAGAAGCTGTCAAGACTCCTACTGCACGTGAAACTGAAAATCATCTGTTTATTTTGTATAGTGATTACCAGCTACAATTATTATTATTATTATTATTTTAATAGTAGCTAAATCAGTATGTATTTTTCAGTTGCCTTTTATGCTCTCAGCTGCTAGTCTGTTTTGGGAAATAATTTAATCGAGTCATCAATCTGTTTAATTCTCTGGTGACCAACAGAAAAATGACCACACTCTTTTTAATGTTTTAATTGTA
This sequence comes from Cygnus atratus, assembly GCF_013377495.2. Taxonomy (NCBI): domain Eukaryota; kingdom Metazoa; phylum Chordata; class Aves; order Anseriformes; family Anatidae; genus Cygnus; species Cygnus atratus. The sequence continues at coordinate 33,852,842 of NC_066368.1, forward strand.
GTAGCCACTAGAAGCCCAAACCAAAATTAGCATTTGGGTGTTGAGTTCTGTGCATACCTATAATAAAAGACAGTTCTGGCCCTGAAGGCTTATTATTTAATAAGACAAAAGACAAGTGAAAGAAAGTATCATCTTAATTTTGCACTTTGAAAGCACTGCCAGAGCAGCTTTTAATTGTTTTGCTAAGAGTTCACAGGTATCTTTGCTAGAGCAAACAATGCTGTTTTCCATGTTTACAGGCCTTTGCAAGAAGCAAACCATCTCACTCTCTGTCACAGTGGTGATTTCTTATTTGGGAATATAGGCTAAATCATTATCCGTAGGCTTATGGATTAAAACTGCTAAATCGCTCGTTATGTTTTATTCCTGCACAGTCAGATGAGTTAAAACTTGTACAGATAGCATGATAGGAACTTCTGAGTTACACAGAGGTCATTTTCCAAGAAAGACAAAAAAGAAAAAAAGAAATACATATATATATACCTCTAAAAAGTCTGCCAAAAGACCACCTTGGATCACTAGAACATGAGGCCCGGACCTAGCTCGGTGAAGTGAAATGATTTAGAGGAGCATTGAAGAGATCTGTTTGAAGATATGTTCATTGTTGAAATCGTACAGCGCTTGGCTAGGAAATGAGTGCACCCTGAGCTATACAGGATAAGTGACTGAAGGTGGTGGCTCAGTCAAAAATGAAGACAGAGGCCTCAGCAGAGCCATCAGGGAGGCTGGTACCAGCAAACCCAGCCTTAAAAGACAATACAGAATTTACAGGCGGATAAACAAGAAGGACACTTTTAATAGAAGTTTCTAAGTCGGCATTTTTAGAAAGACATCTATTGAAGGACTCATGCCATACCAGAGAAATTCCTGCACAGGAACCTTATAAAATGCAATAGCAGTATTTCATATTGATATATCACTTACAACCTGAACGTCTTTATAAACAGGACTGTGTGGTAACAGCGTAAATTTTACCATCATTATGCCAAGATGGACAGGAAACAGAGCAGTTAAGTGACTTTTCAAAAGCATCAGAAAGAATAAATGCTTGAAATGTAGCTTAAATTTGGGAATTTTGATTCCAAGGAGCATGAAATGGTGTAATCCCCTAGCAGACAGACACTGCACTGGTAGAAAAAAAAAAAGTGACGGGCATTCCTGACTGTATCTGGCCTACTGCATGCCTGCTGGTCTGTAACATGGGAATGCAGGGTAATTGTGTCAGTCAGTCTTGGATTGCTCTTGTTGGATTGATCTTGGTAGCTGTGGCAAGATCACATTTTCTACCTAGCAACAGCAAGAAAGCAACTAAACACAACTCATCTTGATTCTTGATATGATCTTCATGGGGTTGTATGCTTGGACCATGCAAATAAAAACTCAGATAGAGACTACTACAATCTGCTATTAACTGGATTTCACATGTACACTGCTTGATACTCTGTGATGGGGGAAACTCCCACGGTATTGATTTTAACATGTAAAAACCTTCCCCACCTGGGACCTGGCTATCTCAAGGACCCCACTAATCAAGACAGTTAGCAGGGGGAGAGGTCATACAGGGGCTCACCTCAGTTTCAGGTGGGGAGAGCCTGAATTTGCAGTGGGCATTTCCACCCTTCATCTGCAGAGCCAGCACGTGCTGCACTTCAAAACACAGTTTTTTTTTTCTTTGAGGTTTTATTAAGCTAGAAGATGAGTGGAGAGCTGTGAAGAGTTTTGTGCTCTGTTATCTGTGATATGCATTTATTTATGAATGGGGACTAGAGTGAGGGAGATGGTGAAAGACCTTTCCATTATACTAAGTGATTGCAGCATGAAATTAAATCATACAAGAGCGTGTAGCACATAGAGTAGCTACACAGGTACATTTATAGATAAAAAGAAAAAATGCTAATAAATATTTCCCCTGATCAAGGTTTCCTCCTAGGAACATGTAATAACCCAGCTCACAACATGAACCTTCTCTGCAGCACATACTGTACAGAAAGGGGGAGTTTCCCCACGTGATTTCATACTAATTACCGACAAATAGTCATACAAGAAAAACCTCAATCCACTCGTGCTCTTTACAGCCATGATTAGCATTTTCCTTTCAGAAGCTCGGAGTGACATTGCTTGCCTGGAATTCATTGCTCAGTCGCCCTGCGTGATGTATGGAAACTGCCTGCTCGCATGGCAGATTGCACAGTGCCTGCACGTGGCGCGCAGCTGCCTACAGCTTCCCAAAACGTTGTTCACACGCCACCAGAGCTGGTCGATGAACTTTTATGGGCAGTTCACAACAGGCTGACAAGGCACGTAGGACACTTGAAGTGTGTGTTTCCAGGCCACGGTAGAAATGCAGCTATTACTGCGAGTGGGCTTTACGAGGCAGCAGCACGTCCAGGTAGGCCGCTTGTCTGTGGGTGGCTGTGGAAGTGCTTTGCTTACCTGTGAATGAAAACTATCAAGGTATGGCAAAAGTTAAGGGAGGCCTCCCGTGTTCCGAAACACAGACTTTTCAATCAGAACACAGAAATTGAAATCTACAGGGATCTGTGTATTTTTTTTTTTTTTTAACCTGTGATCTCTGGCCTAAGGAACAGGTAGTAAGGTAAAAGTATCTGACCTGTTTTTGGAATTGGTCAATCACGCAACTTCATCGTGTACAAGTAAGATGAGTTTGGGGGTCAGGATGCTTCTATTGAAAATGGAATTGCTCAGGAAATACTCATCACAAGCAACTCTTAGCAGCTTTTTCCCACAGTGTGGCAGTCAGCACCACATTGTCCGCCCGTTTGTCCTGGGAGGGTGTCACAACACTGTCGCACCCACCAGCTTCTGCAGGGCCTTTTCTCTTGCTGTACAACTCCACTGACTAGGTCTCATCTCAGTTATATAGAAAATATCTAACTGATAAAACCAAAACCAGAGAAGTACCGATGTGTCTTAGAATCACTGCCAAGAGCACTAGAAAAATGCAAACAGGTGAAACAAAGGGAAAGAACACCACACAGTTAACATTTTAGGATGAACAGGGTGGTAATGCGATATTCTAAGGTTGAGGTGAATTTTGCTTGCCACTTGAGCAGGATGTGGCTGGAGCATTTACAGAGGTACAGGGCAGTGTGTGGCCGTCTCCATGGCTCATCATTGGCAGTGCCCCAGACTCCCAACTAAATGGTTTTAATTCTCCTTCCCCACTATAGTACTTGATTTTCTGGAATTATTTTCTCATGTTTCTTTGGTTCAATTTTAGCCCCTTTCTGTTCTTTTCATCTTTCCAATATTTAGCAGCTTTCAACACAATTATTTTCCTTATTTTGCCATATCTTCATAACCTCTCTTCTCTACTCTGTTCTTTAAGAGCTCTACTTTAATTATCTGCCTGGAAAAGCTGTGGGTTTTCCTTGAATTTGTCTTGTGTTTAAACGTGAATGATGACTCTTCGAGGTAACAGCTTCCTCTCTACCTTGTACAAGATGAACCATCCTGTCTGCATTACACTGATTCTAACAATAATCATAGTTTTGAGACATCTGTTTTTTAGTTGTATGACTTCACAACAGAAGTTGAAAGCTAAAAAGTTAGATAGTATTAGCTACTGAGCTGAACAAGAGTCACTCAGAAATTATGCTTCACACATGTAATGGATAAAGATTTCCACCCATTTTTCCAATTAACAGTTCTCCTGGAGCCAACCTCCCCACGCAGAGTCTTTCTGTTTCCTTTCCACTTTTCTGCAGTTTCACTACAGAAAGGATTGCTTACCACCAGCATGTAACAGCTTCAGTACATTAGCTAGCATGGAACTTTATGATATACTTAAATGACATAATTGCATGTGACAATCACCTGAATACACAATGTCCCACCAACTGAGCTTTGATGTCAACTGCAAGTTGTCAACTGCAAAAAATGTCTGTGACATATTTGCAACTGAAGACATCATTTTTGGATAATGAAATGTTTGGTGAAATACTTAAAATCTCAGGGTTTAATTTTATTAGCATTCAACAGAGATAGGAGTCTAGGTTTCCCTAACTTTCAGTTCTGTCCCAGTGTCACTTCTGTAATTTTGCCATCAGTTTGGTAGTAGCAATATGAACGTTTCCTCACAGAAGACCACCATTCGTAATTTAGAAAGGAAATCTGCAACCAAAATATGATTTATTGTGAAGCACAATATTTTCCCTAACTTTAAGAACTGGGTATTTTCACCAATCACTACGTAGGACAGCTAGTGAGACATGTACGTGGCTAAGTCCAAAATTCACTGATTTTGCATGTCTTAAGTCTATGCAGAATGTACATTCTGAGAAATACAGAAGCATCAAACAAGGAAAAATGAGCACTAATTATAAATTTGAAATATAGGAATAGCTGGTGAAAATTTGTCACAATTTACATATGCATTAAAAGCCCAACACGACTTCAACTCCAGAATTTTCTTAAGTAAATGTGGAGTACTTCAACAGTTTTTAGAAACCAAATGAAGAAAAAAAAATGAAGAAGACAATATAACAGTCTAACAACAGTCTGAATATTTTGAAAATATAGGACTTTTTTCTAGCATTTGGCTAGTTTTGTTTTTTTTTTTTTTTTTTTTTAAAAATTAACCAGCTTTCTCCATGTTCACAATAATCAATGTGTTGAAATGTTAACTGGGTGACAACTGAAACTGAATTTTCCAGAACAATTTAACACAATCTCTAGAACAGCATCATAAAACAACTATGGGCAAACAGAAACGTCTAGGTTGCAATATTCAATTAAAAATACAATCATTCAAAATTCTGATCTAGAGGAAAAATAGAACTGTTAATCCTGAAACTCTTAGGCTATCCAATAAAATCAAAAGAAAGCATAGAGAAACCCATGTATTTAAAAACTGGTGTATACTAATGTTTCCAGTGAAGCTAACTTTATGTGTGTACCTGGATCTACCAAAAAATACAGTGAGATAAGTAATTGGAAAGGTACTGGACAAACCAAGCAGACATATTCATGTATTCAATATGGAGGGAAAAGGGCTTAATCTCGTCTATTCCGGACATTTAGAAAAAATAATATTTTTAACATAAAGATGGATTTAAATAGCAGAAAACCAATTGTTACAATTTAGGTGAGACGTTCCTGGAAATGCAGATGAGCTACGTAGCCAGCAAACCAGTAAGTTGCTCCATACCAAGCTGTTTGCTAATGCCCTGTAGGAGTCATGCCATAATTGCTATCTGCTTGCTTTTTAAATGAAATTGTGCAATTGATGAGGTTCCTTCTAGACTAGTTTTAAGTTCGCCTGGTGTCCTGGTTTCGGGTAGGACAGAGTTAATTTTCCTCCTAGTAGCTGGCAGGGTGCTATGTTTTGGATTAGGATGAGAAGAGCGCTGATAACATGCTGATGTTTTAATTGTTGTAGAGCAGTGCTTACACCAAGCCAAGGACTTTTCAGCTTCTCGCTCTGTCCTGCCAGCGAGCAGGCTAGGGGTGCAGCAGGAGCTGGGAGGGGACAGACCCAGGACAGCTGACCCAAACTGGCCAAAGGGGTATTCCATACCATCTGACGTCATGCTGAACAATATATAGGGGTGGCTAGCCGGGGTGGGGGGCCGGCTGCTCGGGGATAGGCTGGGCATCGGTCAACGGGTGGTGAGCAATTGCATTGTGCATCACTTGTTTCGTACACATTATTACTATTAATACTATTATTATTATTATTGTTATTATTATTTTCCTGTCTTAATAAACTGTCTTTATCTCAACTCACAGACTTCACTTTCCCGTTTCTCTCCCCCATCCCAGAGAGGGAGGGGGGAGGGTGAGCGAATGGCTGTGTGGTGTTTGGCTGCCAGCCAGGCTAAACCACAACACCTGGAAAATTCTGTACACTGCTGGAGATGAGATGCCTCAGCAGAAGATGCAGACGGCTGTCCTTTGTTTCTTTGAGAGAGAACAAATGTGAACAGGGCACTGACACAATGACAGACATCAGGAGTAATATTCTACATGGAATCGGTAGGATTTCAGTGATAGAGACAATGGAAAACTGTAATATGGTGACACTCCTGTAATTACTCAAAACGGGAAGAAGAAAGGTAATCATTCATGACTGGAAATTCACAGTATAAGAGGATTTGGACAGACTTGAAATTTAAGCAGATAAGAAGGAAGCAGGTTCTAGGTAAAAATACAAACAAATAAAAGACGAGACATGCAAATGTCAAATATTAATGAGTTTTAAGAGGTTGGAGACAAGGACACCAAATGAGAATATTACATATAGCATATATTAAGCAAGACTTGTACAACTTTTTCTATGCCATCTGGCTTACTTCTTTCAAGGAAAGAAAGCAGCTCTGTTCACACACAGGAATCCCATCCCCGCTGTCCAAACAGAAAACAACCTCGTTGTTTCACTTCCATGTTTCTAATAGTTTGTATCTTGCTCCTATAAAAGTTATGAGGAAGTGCATGGTAAAGTAATACAATGCGCACAAACAAATTTATACGTATTCAGAGATTCACATTGATTAGGAAGAGTAGAGAAAAAAAGTTCAGCCTTAAGCGTTCTGAAGCTGTTTGGCAATGATGCACCTCGATAAGCACAGAAACCACAGACAGAGAGATGTGCTGTGTGGCTGCCTGAAACCACAGGAAGAGCGAACAACGCATGGACACCCTGCCACAAGGTGGAACAGGAGACATCTGCATGAACTGGATGTGCATGTCATACCTATCCTGGAGTCCACAGGCTGGCATCTGGGAGAAGCTCCACTTGGAGAACTGTCAGAGCCTTCTCAGACTTCCAAGTAAGCTTGAAACACACACAGCACTTAAGGACTTCGCTCGAGCTCTTCATACAGAAATACTTGTCTCTGTCTTCACAGTGCCAAAGCAGGTTTGCACACTGTCTCACTGACAATTCTTGGGAGCTTCCGGGAAAACAAAACACCAAAAACAAAATACTCATTAATTATTGGCTGAGAAGGATAAATATATATTTTTTTCTGTTTCATTACTGAGTGTATTGGAACTCAGTTTTATTACTTTATCCTAAAATACCATTTTTAATTGGTATTGCCAGCAAAGAAGGCAGAAGCTGAGGCAAAAAGATATGAATTTTCCCAATGTTGAGAAATGAATACCTCATCCAGTTTTATCTATCCAAAACTACTTATGTGTATTCTCCATCAACAATAGGGACTTCTGTCCCTGTAGGGAAATTGTTACGCCTGAATTATATTCATATTCTGAAATGGTTAGGTTGTTCCTATATACTTGAATGCATTTGAAAGGTGGGTTTAAACCAAACACTCCACAAATGCAATATACAGAGATGCTCCGTAATTCTCCATAAAAACAGGTCCCTGGATGCAAAGTGCCTAGCATGTGACTGCAGCTAATTATGGGTGTGGAACTCCGCCAGGAAAGGAGCTGTGAGTGCCACCACTGCTGACAGTGCCTTGTGCGTGCTCCTCGAGCCATGGTTCAGTCTGCTTACTGTTCAACACGCTGAGAAGTTAAGCAGACTTCATAACTGAAAGGCTGCAATTTGAAACCAGGTCCTTCAGCTTTAAGATGGGGATACATTAAAAAAAAAAAAAGTCTTATTTTAGTCATCTTCCAAAGTCACTGATTTCACTTTGATGACAGAGACTCCAGTTAAAAGTAAAATGATCAAACTCATGAGAATTTTAAACAAAGAGAAAGGTAAATTTACCGTGTTGGATAGTTAATCTCTCCACTAACATCTTCTCTCCACAAGGATTAAGTTGTCCTGTATTTCAGAACACACGTCAACACAAGAGACAAGCACTGCTTTTGTGTTATTCATATCATGCAAAGATTTCATTTCAATGTAATTATTACACATTGAGGTGGTATGCAGTCACTGATATGATTTCATGTCCTGGTCTTTTTTCCTCTGTGATCCTGTGCCCATCAGTAAACCTGCACTCATAATCTCTTAGTCTGCGTCTCTTCCACCCTGGTTCATACCTTTTTCCCTTCCTATAGCAAGTCCTGCTCCCTGAAAAGTGGCGTCCTGCACAAATAACTTTCCAAGTAACACACAAACCAGGGAGGGAGAAGGGGAAGTGGGGCATTTCAGAAGTGAAAATTTACAAAGCAGCTTCCAATTAGCCAGACCTTAATTTTGCAAATTTATTTAGGAAAAAAAATTAACATGAGCAAATGAGAATACCTCAGTGTTACGACAGAGTATATAAATGTCTAGCAATAGTCAAATAATTTGATCTTTAAATACAAAATAACCACATGAACACCTAATATACAGGTTTCATCTGAATACATATTTATTAGATAAATATTAGGTTGTCACATCATCTAACTACATACAGTTTTGCAAGACTAAAAATCACAATTATTTTTTCTGACCAGTTTAAAGTATGAAATGATTGCATTGTACTGTACATACAATGTACAAACAAAGACAATGGCCGTTTTTGCATGTTACTTCAGATTGTACTTTTTTTTTTTTTTAATTCTCCTCTGATCGTGATATCAAAAATTGTACAAAGTATGAATTTGGTTACAATTTTTTTTTAATCCCCGTATTTTTCTTCATTATTTCTGTAGCACCCTAAAAATACACAGGTGATAGACTAGTACACGTAAGCTAAATATTACATGTAGATAAAACAAAACGAAGGATCAGAGTATATTACAGAAGTGAAGGTGAAACAAATGCTGAGACTCCACAAACGCTAACAAACAGGATTCATTTTCCACATAAGATGGAGCTTCAAGCTTTTTTTTCCTGCGAAATAAAAACAATGCACATTCCAAGGAAAATGAATGCATTTCTGTTAACATGTCTCTATTTGTCATTTACATATGTACAGATGTCCCTTGAGTCTCCACTGCAGACATTGGCGTGTATCTGTCAGTCCTATAATAATGTCTTGGCAGCAGAACTGTAGATCTCTGTGGGTTCTTTCCCAGATGAACTTCCATAGGGAAACAATTAAAAAGTAAACAAACAAAAAAAGAAGAATAAAAATACTACTGGAATTTCATATAATAATTAAGCTTTAAAAGAAATGACTGTGATTACCCTATTTGCTAGTTTTTTTCTCTAAACTTTAATATGGCAGTGAACAGATAAAAAAATAACTAAATTTTCATTTAGAAGCTTTTTCATACTGAATCCACTATACAGTACCTGATTTTAGCTGACATAGTTTTAAAACTGTCTCACATGTCCAACATTTGGGTGATGGGTAAAAATAATATTTTATCTCTTAAGTTCTGCTCGGAAACCAAATGTTTCTCTAAGCTTAAAAATGTCAATCATCCACTTTAATGCTCTATTACTGTACAAAGCAGATGCAAACACTGCTCCAAACATATTGCTAATATCTATGGAGTTTTTTCCCTTTACTCTTTCCAACAGGTACTTTCAAATGATACATTTTAAATACTACCAGTTAGCAAAAGGTCAATCCTTAACATACCTGGTTTAAAATACTAACGTTGTGTTTAAGAGAAAAATAATTTCAGGTGACTAACATAGCTGCTCAGAAAACAATGGAGGGTGGAACATTAAATAGAATCAATTAAAAAAATCTGAGCAACCCGTTCCAACTAGTGAGAAATCTTCTTTATTCCAAAACCTACAGCTTAAGAAACTCCCCCCGCCCCCCCCCCCAAAAAAAAAAAAAAAGAACACCAACAAACAAAACAAAACAAAAGAAAGAAAGAAAAACTCTAAGGGCATAATGTCAGTTTATCATTAGCCACCCCTGCAAACAACTTCAATACCTATATAAACAATGCAGCAAAAATACAGGGGAAAACTACTACAGTAAAACGGCTACAAAACACATCTGTAACTGAAGAACGGTCTTTCCTAGTAGTTGTGTGATAGCAGCACCACACCACAACCATATTACCATGTATTATACCAAGGTATCTTTAATATTCTGCAGAGATCCTCTACAGGTTGTCAAGCCTACATAAGAAAAAAGATACTTCTAAGCAGAATAAAATATACTATACTGTTTCCCTCCCCACCCACCAACATCCCTACGTGTTAGAGCGCCCCAGCTTCCAAGGCTGGAACACCAGCATAGCGATATAAATAAGGTACCTTATACGCTCGCTGCTTGCCTTAGTGCATCTTTACCTGTTCAGACAGCTGGTCCTAGGTGTTCTGCTCACTTGGGCAAAGGAACAAAACCTCTGCCGTTGCCAGCCCACAAGTACCCACACAGTCGGTGAACATCAGTCGGTTAGGTGGTGGTTTTGTGCGTTTGCCATAGGCAATTGCTTTTTACTATGTTTCCATGACAGAGCTGGGCCCTGATTGTCCAGGTACTGCCTGACATATCAATTCATTCATCACATAAATGGATATGAAATTTGGGCTAATTATCAAAAGAAAACAGGGAAAAAACAAACAAACAAACAACAAACCTCCCTTATTCTGTTAAAGAACCCTCAATTTTCTTTTTTAAAAAAGGACCCATATTTTTCTTCAGACAAGGTATTTAAAAACACCAGCAAAAGTATAACCAGATCATGAAAATGTTGAATATTATCAAAGACAATACTAAAATATTCACAAAGATATTTACAATAGCAATTCTTAAAATAATTGATTTTGCATAATGAACAGCGCCTTTCTTAAAAAAACTTGAAACAGGAAAAATATAAGTGTGGGACCATCTCTACATAATATGTTTGACAGATTCAATACTCCTACTGGAAAATAAAAGAACTAAACCGCCATTTCCTTTAATATCTACAGCAAGGTGCTGCTGACTAGCATATATATATCATGACGCATGTACAGCAGTAGTGGGAAATGTTAACAAAGAGCAAAATAAAACAAAAACCGCAAAGAATTTACAAATATGACTTTGGTGAGAAAAGCAAATCCAGAGTTGTAAGCACATAGCATGCCATTTACAGCATTGCAAACTAAACACAAAGGGCTAGGAAACTATCTAGTCAGACAGGAACAAACAAAATTTTGTCTGGCACTTAAGTTTAAAACGCATTGTGGCGAGCAAATAAAGGTTATCAGATTGGGTTTGGGATGAGGAAAGGAGTAGGGTCAAGTTTGCTTTAGTAACAAAAAGAAACTAAAACAATAACTGTACAGTGGGCAAAAGCTGAAATGTTGCACCACAAGGGCAAAGTTGGCACACATGCACTTCTTACACAGCTACTGTACATAATTTATAAGAGAGAGAGACGAAGAGCACAGAAATGGGCACAGAAGCAATAGGAAGCTCATGCAGGAGAAGCAACCACACAAGAAGCACGGATCACAGGGGCAAGACAGTGATTGTGGCATCAGGGTCTCTTGAGGGCAGCAGCATTCCACGAAGTTACTTTTTCTCCCCATGCCCATTCCTTCGTGAGAACAATCTCTTTCTGGCAGCTAAAGTTAAAAAAAAAAAAAAAAAAAAAGAAAGAAAAAAAAAGACTGAAAGAGGAGAAAAGAAAAAGGCTGAATTATTTGTAACAGTCATGAAAACAGAACACAAAGCAAAACAAAAAGGAAGCTGTAAAATGTCTGTCCAATTTCAATGCCCCTTTTCAAGCTGATTATTAAAAATAATTATGCAGATAGTGATAATCTCCCCCCATCCTGCAATGATTTCCTATCTGCCTTCAACCCAGCTTGTCTTACTATGTATTGTGCAATACAAACAGTGACACAAACACTCAGGAAGCCGAAGGCTGTAGGTAATAATCAAGAGTATTTGGGTTTGCATTCCCCCCTCCCTCTCTTCTCCATTCTGTATGGAATATATGGCAAAAAGACCTGTTCCATCAATCTCAACAGCTGGGTGTTAGCACAGCCACAAACGGTACTGATTTGAAACCAAAACCACAAAAAAAAAAAAACTAAACTTTGAAAACATTTTTTATTTTTCCCATGTTTCCAATCTGTGTGTTTGAACAGAGGAATCCTTTGCAAAGAGGCGTTTAAGATTCCTGCACTTTTATAAATCCAAACACACGCGGCTGCAGCCTGGAGATGCTCAGGACTCCGTCACTGAAGACTTACTTACTAAACTGCTGTCTCCCTCTGACGGGCTTGTATGTCTTCCCTATCTTTGCCACTTTACCGTATGATTTGTGCTTTTTGGAGCTTTGTAATGTGTTTTGTGTTCTGCTTTTTGCGTGTAGCCAGGACAATTACTCCAACACAAACCTGTGGTTGGAGGGGGACAGAGGGGAAGTGGGGTGGAGGGAGATACAGTTTCAAAAAAATGGAAGAACATGCGTTGGAAGGACACTCTGAGACAGGTCAATTAAAGACAGTTCCATTTTGTTGCCTTTTCTTCCCTTGCCAAGATTGGTTTTTGCCAAGATACTTCACACTATGTTTATCACAGAACTCTCTCTCTATAGGATGAACAACAAACAGGGTTTCCAATAGCTGCACAACTGTCTATGCTTCATTGTGATGTGTAGCACGGCAGACTCTGAGATTACTGCATTTTTGTCTATTTTTTCTCCCGTCACTTTCGCAGTTTCTGAAGCTGACAAAAGCAGTTCTAAGATGAAGAAAGCAGGGAGTGCACCATTGGATCAACTTGTGAGTTTTTTTTTCTTCTTTTGTGGAAAAGGAGTGTTAAGATTCCTTGCTGTGCAGCCACACACGTGTGAACAAGTGAAAGGGATGGGGGAATACACATAGTTTCAGTTGTTCTCAAAGAGAGACAGAAGGTCATCATTGCTATTGCTTGGCAAGTCAGGAGGATCCAGGTACGAAAGCAGCTCATCTGGATTTGTGAGTTCTGGAAGCAGCTATAAAATATAAAGATAAAAGGAAAATTACAGATAACAGAAATACATTTGTGTAAAAAGGGATTAAACACCACACATTCCTGGAAACTGGCTTTCATATTAATATATACAAATAAGTCTGACGGCAGTATCCCTGCCTAATACCCTAGGATGATGTAGTATCCACTGGTTTGTGAAAGTCTGTATTAGTCAACTTTTACATATGAATTACATTATCATCTCAGTGAGGGTTTCTCAACCAACTTCCCCATCACAAAGCTCATCAATAAACAAAGTTTATTTCCTGGCTAGCAATGCTGAAAAAACTTCTTGATAAATGCTAGTTATGTATCTTAGTTTCATATAAAAGGCTGAACCAGGAAAACATATTTAAGCTTTAAAGCAGATCAACAACACCAGTCAGATCTGACTCACACAGTAGCATGGTGATTGCTTTATGCCTGCATCCTTACAGAAAGAGGCAGCCCTGTCCCTGCCTCATACACTGAGTCACCCCGTGACGCCTCCGCACACTGACGTATCTTCTGGGGCAGTCAGAGGGATCCAGAACTCATCAAGAGGTAAAACTAAACCAGACAAAAAAAAAATCACCCCCCCCCCCCAAAAAAAAAAACAAACAAAAAACCACCCCTCAAAACAAACAAACAAACAAAAAAAAAACCCTGAGGAAGAATACCGGGAGAGGAGTGACAAGACAGGTAGGTGAGTCCTATTTCTTTCCATGGTATTAATGGGGGCTTGAAGTGCTTACTCAGCTAAACCATTACATGCAATTTGAGACATTTTAAACGGTCAGGGGCATGGTACCCCATCCAGCGGAAGATGCACTGATCTCCACAGTATTTTAAAGTATCAAAATAGTTGTGATTCTTTTACTAATATTTTTTACAAATACTGAGTTTCAAATAGAAAAATTCATTTTTCCAAGCATCACTCAGATTCTTTTTGATCTGACAGGTAACAAGCACACTTTAACTACTAGATTTTGTAAAAGGCAATGTTTTCTGGTTTATTCTGCATCTCACCAGGGCTTGGTGAAAAGTAGAAGTGTCGTATTTAAAAAATGACAGGGAAGAGTTTGTAATAAGCTCCCTTTATATTCAGCGTTGCGTTGAGGCCAAGACAGAAAAACATGGACTGATTTAACAATAACAGTAGGTATGAGAAATTCCTCTTAAGTTGTTTTATGTTGTCAAATACTATAAAACCAAAAGCTTGACTGCATCACATTTAGCATACAAATATTACATTTATATGCTTCTATTACTCCTCTGAAAATGCAGCTTCATCTTCTAACATTAAACGGATGAACATAATTTTAAAATAAGCTACACATGAAATGTAGAAGGAAGTTTATTACTTCCTAAGTGTTTTAGAAAAAAAAAAAGATGCCAAGTTTACATAAACAAAATGTCCCAGAGGAATGTTTTCTTAAAACACCTCCTTCTTTTATTCATAGCTAAACTGCTGTTGTAATAGCACTAGACTAATGATAAGGCAAAATGTATTTCACCTGCTATCATAGTTTTTCTGAATATCTAGTATGGAAGACCAAAAGAAAATGGCGGCCTCGCCAAATGTTTAGAAAGAAAAAAATGGCTGAATTTATCCTACAGATTTTTCCAACTCAATTGTTAAAAATCTAACATAATGTCTCTGAGACTCATTCTTGTATATAGGGGATTTTTATTTTATTTTTAGAAAAGTGAAAGTTATAAACAATATGCTCAGTATCTCTAAAGATGAAGTCTTTAGTTTTGAGGGTGTATTTCATATGTTGAAGCAATGGCAAAAATTTGGGATTAAAATGTTTCTAGGACCCCCAAAAAATAGAATCAGACATTTTTTTTTTTTTAATTAAGGCATAATTTAACACTGTATAAGGGGTGGAAAGGGCAAAGGGGTGGAAATTCTGAAGAGGAAGGGTATCTGAGAATGCTGGTGTGTTCCCAGATCCCCTCGTGCAGGCCTGTGAAAGGCAGGGCCCACCTGGAGCCAGAGCTGGCCCTGCAGCTCAGCGCCTGGCATGCAGCCGGTGTGAAAAGCCAAGGGCGCAGTAGGAGCTGCGGGTCGCTGAGGGCGCTAAGCAGGAGCAGAAGGGAGGGAGAGACGGGTGGGGCAGACACCAGGGGATGTGCTGGGCTTGGCAGAATTTGGAGCGGCGCACCCGGTGCTCCTGAAGCGAACACTTCAGGGGTCTAAGGAGGGCTGTGAGCCTCAGGGCCTCTTCTGTGTGGTGTGAGTCATCTTTATGTATATCAGGTGCGTCCTTCTACCCAAGTTAAACCCCAGACTGTGTGACACTGAAGCACTAGTGAACAATCACAACCTTGTCAGCAGGCAGCAGACTCAGCTGCCTATGATGCATTCCCCAGCTTGGTTTCAGCTCACAGATAACGCCACATGGTGCCTCGCTCAGCCTGGTTCCACAACACAGCCACCAGAAGTTAAACCCACTGAAGTAATTCATCTGATCGTGATGAAGCTCACAGATATTTCAAAGACCTACATTCCCCACACTGTACAGCACTCATCTCCTCATTCAGCTAAGACCATTTCAGTCTCCCATTGAGTCCAGCATGCCTCCATCAGTGATACCCACATTACTATCATAAACGTACAGGCTTTTTTCTACTTTGCTTTTCACTACTTTTTTTTTTTCAGGTTTATGTGCCTGACCCGTAACAGCATACTTTGTTACTTAAATACCTGAAGAAAAAATGAGATTATTTCACCTATTATTAATGTTACTCCTATGGTCCTTAAGGGCAGAGACCTCTGGTTGCCACTTGACCTGTAGCTAGCTCCCAAGGGACGTGGCCATCACCGTGCTGTGTGACAGAGCAGCAGCCTCCCTCTAACAGGCAGATGCTACTCCACGGAGATCTTTTTGCAGTGACTGGAGCATCTCTTCCTCCCTCTCGCCCCTCTGCGAGGCTGCCTGACGGCACAGTGCTGTCGCGTGACAGGGAACATGCACGTACACAGCAACAGTAATACAGATATAAATCTGAGGCACAGAGGTGAACACTTTTCTCAGAAAATTACATTGTGCAGCAGACTTTGGACCAGACAGAAGATACAAGTACGGGAACGCATGACTCAAATGAAAATCTAACCCTAGCTAAGAAATTTAGATTTTGTGAGGTAGGTAGGTGGTTAACCAGAAGGATGCCTCATATAACTTATTTCCAGCACTAGCGAGCAGATGGTAGGACACATCACTTTTGGCCTCAACAGTAGGTTTATCTCTGTTTAGTCATGAGCTGCCCTCAACCCTGGCTACGGAGGCAGAAGATATCCGCATCGTTTACTTTCCCATCCGCAACGCCAGCGTGGCACATCAGGAGGAGGGATGTTTGCTGCTGAGCGGCAGCAGCAGGGCCTGTAGCGGCTGCAGCGAACTGAGGGAGCAGTGTGGCGGGCCTGGTGAGGACCCCCACAGCCACGCGCCCCAGGGCTGGTTTGTGGCTCGCTGGGCGCTGCGCAGCCCCAGCCCGGACCATGTGTGGCCGCCTCCTTCCTCTTATCCGGGCACGGCGGTGGCTGCAGGGTCTGGGCTTGCACACACGGGAGTCCCCGTCCAGCGACGAGGAGATCTCTCCGAGCAGGCGCCCGACCTGCCCTCTCAAGGAATGCCTGCCTTCACGCTAGAAAGAGGATACGGCTGGCACGTCATGCAGCTACTTACAACAGAAAAGTTTCCACAGCAAGCCAGGAGTGCCCTGTCACCTCAGCTGCAGCGACTACACCCATGTACCCAAGCATGAGACGATGGCATGTGCTGTGGAAGCGGCTCCCCATCCCCACACCCCCCCCCGCCCTCCCGCCGCCATGTCAAGCACACGCTATGGCAGGCAGATGATAGTATGACACAGACTTACATCCAGCGAGGGCTCCGGCATGTCAGGTGCTCCCTGTCCACCAGCCTGACCCTCTAAGGCTGAGGAGGGATTAAAGGTCAGGTCACTGTGTGGATGGTTGCCAGAAGCGGCCGGGGGCGGCTGCCGGGACTGCTGGCTGGGAGGCCCGCTGTGATGTAATGGCTGCCCTGACTGGCTGCTGGGGTGAGGGACGTGCAAACCTTGCTGCATGGAAGTATGGGACTGATCAGTGCTGCCGGGATGAGGGATCTGCGGAGGAGGAAAAAAGCAGGAAAAGAAAGTGAGGCCACAAGGTACAGTGCTCGCGGTGCCTGACTCTGTAACTGCATGTTAAAAGGAAATAACGTAAATGAATTAAAAAGACAAAAAAAAAGTGCAGTCGGAAAAGAAAGCTCCATATCCCAATGCTGAAGGCTTTTTGAGGGTTATCTGCAAAGGGGAAATAAACATGTTGGGTTTGTGCTGTTGCATTTGCTTCGTTGTGATGTGGGAAACTAGACTTGACCATGCAAAATAACAAATCCCGAGGAGGAGGGGAAGAGGCTAATGGGCGCTGCTCAGCGTGAGCAAGGCAGATGCTTTTCCCTTAAAAAAAATAAATCCATGAATGGATGGAGAATTTGTTGAATAATGATCCCCATGCCAGTAAACTGATTAACTGAGAAAATGCATAATTTCTGCTTGGATTCTTTATTGGGTAGCTTGCCTGAAACTACTGCCTATTCTTGTTCCAGCTTGTTATAAACATCTGGCAAATGCCAGCCCTTCCCTACTCCTCCTCTCTTTTTTTTTTCCTCCTTCTTTTCAGAATGCAACGTCCCTTATAAGGGCTGCAGATTTTCTTAGCTGATAGTCATGAGTTCTGATGGTTGAAAAGAACAAGTGGGCTCAGTTAGCAAAGCTCTCCAACCACCAGCAGAGCTGCTGGAGGTGGCTGCGTACCTGCTGACATCCTGCCTGACTGAAAAGTACTGTGCATTAGCTTAAACTAAGCACAGACTGTATTACATAATACATTTTTACTTTATATTCACGCCATAGGTAAGTTTTCTAGCGAAACCTTAGTATTTTTTATGTTTGCTATGGGGAATACCAAACGATGTACATCTTCCAAACCCTATTATGGAAGGATGGTGGAAAAAAAATCTTTCTCACATTACAGAGAAGCAACAAAAATGCACAAGCCCAATTTTTCCTTCTGCTGCATGTCACCTTTAATGCTAGTGGACTCTTTGGGACTTGACCATGGTGCCATGAGAAAGAAGCGTATGAATGCCTCAGAATCGGTTGTCTCATGTTAATTGGGTATATGGAGAAGCAAAAAATGTAAACATTTTTTGAGAAATGCTACATATTGCCACAAAGTGGAGCTGAAACAAAAGAACAGATACATACAACAACAGCATGAAATTCATCCAGCCAAGCCAACAGAAACTAGCAAAATGCTATGTCAGCATTGACCCTTTCATATCACAGTAAACTGCAAGGTTATTTTAACCTTAATCTTCAGTTTTGGAAAGCGAAAGGGAGGTTATTACAAAACCTAATAAAAACGTTCCCACAAAACTTAAAAGAAAAAATCACAGAAACAAACATTTTTTAAAAAAAACATTGCTCCACTCTCATGAAAACTGACATCTGAACATTGATACATAGGGACACTCATACTCGGCTACATGGAGATCCTTTCCAATAGTTTGGTAGGCAAGTTGATGGAAACGAGCAGGATTCTACATGTAATGTTGTTTTGGGGGCTATTCCCCATGTGAGAGCTTAAAATAACTGTTATCAAGTACTGATGAACACTCCTCTCTCCATTAGGGTCACAGTTGAACTACTTGAAAGGTATTCTGTAACATCATTGTTGTTACCTTATGGGTAAACTTGTACAAAATCTGCCCATAGACCACAGCTTAACATAAATAAATCTGCAGCCTAAAAACTTTGCAAAAGTCCGAGTGAAAGTAGATGTCTGTCCAAATGGTACTGTTTCCTTCTTCATTCATTGAGGACACGTGCAACAGAAAGTGTGCAAATTAAGAAAGCTTAATAACAAAAAGTAAAAAGCAATTTAAGACAGTGTTGCTTAAGTGGGAAAGCAGTTTCCAGAAAACAAAGCGAAACAGGATCACCTTGAAAAGTCTCATAAATGTATCCCCAAACGCACAAGGCAGGAGTCACACTGTTTTCAGACATATTTCAAAACACACACAGGTTAGAAATTCTATAAATTACATTTACATATGTAAACATTATATAAGTATTTAGTTGATAAGGCAGTATCTTGGGCCCTGAGACAACTGTTGGATAAGGAGTAATTGTTCATTTTAAGACTGAGGGATATCACTTTTAAACAGGCGCTGCAGGTTCAAAGTCCATCTGACAGCATTCTATTCATCCAGGCCCACGAGCCTACCTGGGAGAAAGCAAAATGCTCAGAACTTCAACATTTGTCCATTTGTATTCAGCTAACTAATGATAGGTTTGCACTGGTACAAAACCACTCTAAACAATAAAACCTATAGATCTCCAGCTTGTGTCTACAACTCTCCTTGTTTTATTTTAAAAGCACTAACCTACCTTATGAAAGCTGAGTCTAACAAAGTTCCCTTTGCCTACACGGCAAGGAAATTCCAGAGTCATTTTTTGGAGTGTAAACTGTGGCACTCTTAAAACATTTACAGACTGTAAAAGGAAAGTTTATAGCGCACACAACTACATCTTCTGTTTAATAGCACAAAACAACTCTTTACGAGGCTAAGAGTGACCTCTAGGAGTGCTGAGATGTAGAACAACAGGACTTGCAGGCTGAAGAACAATATTCTGTTCATCTCGGAAGAAAATTGATAGTGAAAAAAGATCAGCAGGTTAAGTCAATTGTTTATACATCTCTCCACTCCAGAGGTCACAGTTTTACTAACTCTTTAAGCTGAACTAAGTGGCAGAACCACTGAAAGATGCCATCCTGCCCTGCTGCTCTTCTCTGCCACTTTTCCCATACATTTTTCCTTTGTCATCAGATGCATCCTTGCAGATACACAGTGAACTAAACTGGGGAACTATCATGTATCCAAGTTTGTTTTCCCCCTGAATTAGTTTTCAATCACATCAGTAACATGATCCAGATCACTTCATGGCTGTAGTAACTTCTGTTGGTGTGTGAGAGAGGAAAAGTGAAAACAGAAAGAAGAGGGATTACTTCTTTCCCTAACACCTTCATGGTTATATGAAACTACGGCCTGATCATTCATTGCTCAGTCACGTACCACTCCTTACACTGTCTTCAGTAAACAGTAAGCTAGAATTAATTCTGAATTCTTGTTTAAAACTTGCTCACAATTTCTGAGAACATAAAAAATGCAATTGTGACAGCTATCTTGCCATAACATAGTGCAAACATTTGTTCTATAGTTCTCAAAGCATTTTACACTGGGTATTACTTCTAGCCACATTTCAGATCTTGAATTCTTCTTCTTCCCACAAGAGTGGACTGCTAGTGTTGACAGAAGATGGTTCTGACAATCCATCCCTTTGTTACCCAGCCCTACCTACACTGGAGAAACACATCTGCATTTTGTGGAATGACCTACAGAGTGTGTCTGGAGTGATCAACTCCTTCTGCTACTATTATATGAAAGCAGGCCACAACATACATCTTCACAATGGGAAAATCAGGAACTTTCTCAGCAGCATTCAGCTCTAGTTGATTTCAGTTATAAATAGACCTCTGGTCTAGAAGGACCAGATGTCTCCTGACTCACCCTTTGGACATGAAATAGTCAAAGTGAATAGTAGATGAAAACAAACTACACCTTATATGTGTAAAAAAGAAAAACAGAAAGCCAGACAAGAGTACAGACAACATCGTGAAACCTTAGTTCAATTATGTAATGTGATTTATAGTTACTTTCATATAGAGATGTCAGTCTGAAGACAATCAGTTACGCAGTTCAGAAATATGTTAATGGCATGTGTTTCTCTAAAAGCAGCAATTTTAAAGTGACTTTCCTCAAGTCTGCTACCAACAAACAGTTCATTTTTGAGAGAGAAGAGAGCAAGAAGGAAAAAATAGAAAAAGGAAAACAGAGACTTTGTAATACTGAAAAAGCTGAGCAGGAGTACTAACTGTCCGCAAATGTGGTCTAAAGACTTGTGTGGCCAAATTGGCAAGGTCAGTCTAATTCCCTTGTGCTACTAGACCTGAAAACTGATCCTTATTAGGGAAAATCACCCAGTGACATAAACTGGGTGGAGCCTGCCACTTCCCTTTCCCAAACAGCATACCTTGCATATCACGATAGATGAGGGAGAAGTGAGGCAAAGGTTTACTTTAATTGCCAGCTATCAAAAGCTACTATTAGTCCTGCTACAGACTGGCCCACAGAACCAAAAATCTATTAACATTTGCCCAAATACCCTCTTATAATTCTGCAATATGTATAGCCTTGAGCAACTTTTAACTTTGCTATTATCTGTAAGGAGTCCAATTTTCAGGAAGCCACAGATTCTTCACTTTCATATTCAACCACTTCAGAAACTTCACCGGGGCAACTACTATAGCAAAGGTAAAGCAGTTACTGATGGAGTGGAGAGGTAGGTGTCATGTAATGGGAGGCACAGAAGAATTCCCTGTAGCTTTGATTCAAAGGACAGCAGCTGTGTGTGAGTGGTTCATGTTGGTAACAATTCTCCTCACTGCTATATACTCCTGCTGTACGGTTGGTTCCGATGCAAGACTACTCGTTAAACTCGGTATGTGAAATTTGCCAAAGTAAAATTACATTTACAGCATGGCTGTTCTGTCCTTTATTAGCCTGTTATGTGGTAAAGTCATTACAGTTTCTGGACTCTTTGCAGACAGTCATCTTCTTAGTTGGGATCACTCCAAGCTATACTAGGAACTCTCTCTCCGCTCCCTTCCTATTTCTCACCATCCTCCTTGGAAAACCCACTGCCAGCTAGTGGAGACATTGACTGAGTAGGCTTTTGCTAAGCATCTGCTACCACATTTCCTCATTACATTCTGAAATTGTACTTTCTAGTACTCACTGAAGACATGGCACAGATGACTTGTCAAGTTAAACATCCTTCCTGTGCAGTACGCTATACAGCCCCTGCCCTGTAACTTAAATGAATATAAAAGGATATACACACACACACACCACACAGAGTTAAAATAGGTGACTAGCCATGCCTAATAATTAAATGCTGCTCGTAGCTTTTCTATCACCTAGTTGGTGCACTACTGCATTTTCTGGATATATATATAAAGTTCTGTATATCAAACTTAGTGCATTGAGCAAGCTGTTTTTCTAACACATTTCTGCCTCTCCAACTGAGACCTGAGGAACTTCCATTTTTTTTACATCTCTTACATTGATATACCCTCAGACCAGTGGCAGCATCTCTCCTTGAAATCTACAGGCTTGTCCTATTCCCAACAGCTTAAAGGTGCTTTTCATTCTACTTGGGTAGAATTCTCCCTCAGAATACTTTGATGCAAATTTTGCCCTCAGGGACAAAGCCAGGGAAGATACTGTCCATACTTTGAAGTCAGTGAATGTCTTACAAGCTGTCTGCTGAGGATGGATATTCAGACTCTGCTGGCCCAGGGAATGAACACTAGTCTTTTTAGGTGTCAGAGCAAAGCACAATGATTAACACAAGCACACTGAGCCAGGTTGTCTCTTTCAGGTAAACAAGCTTAAACGACAATTCAAAAAACCTCAAGCATGTCTCTCCACAAACTTGAAAAGGCCAAAACCTAAAAATGGCATTTCTGACAACATTTCTCAGGGCTACTCTATTTCAAGAACTGCCAAAGCTAGGAATCCCCAAAGAAGTAATAGCAGATCACAAGCAAAGTCCTGAGGAGAGCTCCTTACTCCCACAAAGAACGATCTACGTCTGCAGCGCCATTACTTACAGATTCCTGCATGGGGTGACTGAGAGGTTTGTCGAGAGCTGCCATACTGCTGGGCATGTCTGGGGGATGTGACAGCTGTGGCCCATGCATGAAGTCATTCATAGATGTTCCACCAGGATTCCCGTGCGGAAAATCAAAGTTACCATGACCTTGGTAACTGTTGCCTAGAAGAGAAACAGATATGATATGTATGATTTTTTTTCTTGACACTGACCTTTCAGAGTCTCTTGTAAAAGCTGTGCAGTGCCACATCCTCCCTGCATAGCATGGGGAAACAGATGCTGAACGTGGTGGCAATGTTGCACTCCCCATTCCAAGAGGCAGCTGGAGGAATAGGGAGGAAAAAATGTCATTTGACTTTCAAATACTGGCTACTGCTAAGAGTATTAGGATTCACTGTAGCAGTTCATGTACGTTTTGCAACTCACTGAAAACTGCTGACACTTTGAACAACAACTGTTCAGTCACTGCTTAAGCAAGACAAAAAGTCGAAGGAATATTAAACTCTAAGGAATATTTGCATCTGGAAGTATCACAGTGAAACTGTGACTCACTGCCCAAGCACAAATTATATATAGGACATCTGCATTATTTTTTATCTACGTTTCTATGCCCTCAGTAGGATTGTAGTATTGCTTCAGTTTCTGATGAAGCTAATTGACAGAGCGGTATCAGGAAGTTGCCACAGTATCAGTTCATAGCACAGCACCTATTTTACCTCTTCTTCTTCAGTATAAACAGGCAATTTCCATTAAGATAATGCAGAAGAGGCCTTCTTGTCTAACTAAGGTTTTTGAGGTAATTCTCCTCCTTCCCATGAAACCTAATAAAATTCACTTGACTGTCTGGAAATACATCATCAATTTTCCCCTTCTGGAAACGTATCTATTCTCATTTTCAGAGTTACAAATCATGTGCTTGTATTTTGTGTTTCAGCCTGTGGATATGCATTTTCGTAATGAAAAATCAGTGAATTTTTGAAATCTACCTAACTTTGGACAGAAATTATGTTTTCCAAAGCACCGAAATCCCACATCAATTCAGACTAAATGATCTGGATTTAACTCTGACACATTTACCATTTAGCAAAAAGCCTGGGGCCCTCTGCTGATCTTCACGACAAATATTGTATGGCCATTGCCAGAACATTCTGATCGCTTCCACCTCAGCCCTGTGAGTGTCACCTTAATTCTTAAGTAAGCATGTATCAGAGTACAGGGAATTTACTCTCCATATTCTTTTCTGTTCTGATCCCTCTGTTAACACCTGCACGTGAGATACTGACTCTGGCGGTTTATTTGCTGCAAAGAACAAAACTGAACTAAAGCCATGAAGCTGTTCCGTGTAAGTGACCAAACTGGATGATACTGAACTCTGAAATAATAGAATAGCTTCACAGCTTGCACAGAGAGCCTGAGGTTTCTCAGCTGAAGTACAGCAGCTTTGAATGTCCGAGTCAAGAAGGGAGTTCAACAAACTGAAGTAGCTGCATCACTGGCTCTTCAGCACAGCTTCATAAGCAGAAGTTTAATCTCACAGGAATAGAAGTCATTAGCCATGTATGAGTATTTCTCCGAGAGTCGGGACTTTGATCTGTCATGTAAATACCACAGAGCCTTACTAATTCTCTTTTTGTTAATCTGCTAACTGGATAAGTCTCACAGAATGTAACTGCTCTTGCCTTGCTTCTCAGGAAAAATTAATAGCAGGGAGCTCGAATAAGGTCTTGTATTACCATGTACTGGGTATATTTACAAATTATATACTTCAGTATACTTACTGACATGACCAAATAAACAAACATAAACCACGGTAGTAATAACACTATTACTTTTTTGTAGAGTGCTGTTAATCAGAGGACATTACCTAATTTGAAACACTAAGTTTCACCGCACATACTGATAGAGAATGAAACTACGAGGTAGTGTACCCAAGGATTTACAAGACCTACAGGGGAAGGGAGGGAAACAGTCTAGGCAGCAAGTGCTAAACAAACCCTACAACCCAGTTTACTTGACTACTGTGTCCATTTCTGAGTACAAGAGCTAAAGAGATGATGAAGAAAGATGGTCTGTTCTCATGCTCTGACTGCATTTCACTCCTACTTAAATACAGAAAAAATTGTGATTCAGTGCTCTTGGCTTTGTTATAGTAATCATTCATCTGTTTGAAAACCTGAAAAGTTTTATCATCTGTCATCAGTTTTGCAGTCATTGGAGCAAATTAACCATATTTTGCATGCAAGTGACATTTTTCTTCAGATGCCTGCAAAAAGCACATATATCACCTTGTAATCAATTTGGGGATTCTGATAGTGTGAACAGTTGGTCTTTTCTCAGAGCTGAACTGAGTCATATCATATTACATGCAAAAGGAACAGTCTCTGGTTTCATATTTTCAGAATTGTCACTAATTTAGTTATTCACAGTATAGCAGTCATTTAAAAAGTATTTCCACTGCTTGGATTTAGTTCCATGTTTCGCAAACTGGCAACACTGGATACAGGATCTCAGAAGTCATTTTCTAATGCAAAGGTGTTTGCAAAGCAGTTACAAATTCTTTAAAAATCATCCACTTTCTGGGCAGCCTATGACATGTTAACCATCTGGCCACAGGTTAAACTTGGCGGACCAAGTGGCAGGATTAATGAGTCAGGTTCTCTACTTTGTAACTAATGTAGCATCAGAAGCCTTCCATTGAATAATATGGGAACAGAAGGAAAATGGACAGAAAAGACAAGGAAAGATGCATACTGTGGCAAGCCATGAATACATAAGGGAACACACAGTGTCCATTGATTCAGGGAGCACCACATGGCAACAAATTCTACAATCACCGATTTCCTTACTAGAACACATTTTCCTCTAACCAGATGAATCTTAACTGAAAAGTTTAATGCAGAATTTCAGAACAGCAGCCATATACATTTTGCTTTCCTTATGAATCTTCATGAGAAGATGCAAAGACATACCTGGATCACAAAGATGACTGAACCATGACTTCTACAGTGACAACTTGGGTGCACAAGGATGTAAAACTAACCTTGGTTACCATATTCAGTGGAGTTGTTGCCTCCTGGAGGAGGTGGGAGGGATGGGTAAGGTGACGGCCCAGGACCCAAAGCTGCAATCATCTCCATCACATTCGGCATGATCATCTGGCTTGGACTCATGGTCTTAAATCTTTTTGAGGGAATACCATCTGGATCATCTTTGATGTGAATATCTGACTTTATAGGGACTGGCCTCCAACTGCAAGTTGGATCAATGGTAACTTCTTCAAACTCTGAGCTGCAAAATAATGTGAGAATTCTATCATGTTAATTGCTCTTTTTTTTCCTCCTATCATTTCTGTTGAAATTTTCATGAGTAACCACATGGTAATAATTGTTCTGAAATGCTCTCCCGTATACAGCCTCACAATCTTTCACTCCTCAAGTGTGTGCTGCAAGCAAAAAGGCAACTCTGAGAGCACATATCTGTTTTCATCCACACAATGAAATCCAAGCACATCTGTGGTCTACTCTATGTGAATCAGAGGGACTACTTCTAAATACAAGAAAACATTTAATACTCCATTCTCACTCTTCCTTTTGCTTCACTGATGAGGCTGTCACCAAGAGAAGACCCAAAGAAGATATATTAAGTAGAAGGAAACTGACTCACTCTATCATCAGCTATACTCACTGATATTGCTGGCTCCACCAAGGAGCCATGAAACAGAACACTCAAGTTGAATCACTAAGATCTACTTTGGCATGACTGTCTCACCGTTCATTAACATATCTCCTAATTACTTAGTCTTGGATATCAGAAATAAGTAAGTTCACTTACTTTTGTATAGCATTCAGAATACCCCACATATACTGGTCAACCTCCAAGCCCTCCAGCAGAGCAGTTTTACTAGGAAAGAAAAAAAAAAAACAACCATCCCTCCATATTAGAATATTTCTGCACATGTTGGAAAGAAGGATGGAAGAAGGTTAGTGATGAAATCAGCAGAATGGGATCCACCAACTTACTGTCTTTAACACATAATTAATAATGACATGGGACAAACAGTTTCAGTTCTACATCTGCATCACCAGGATAATAGATTTTTACACCAAATATATGAGACAAGGATACCTGCATTTCTATGTATCCACAATGTATCCACATGTATCTTTTAAATAGTTGTTTTTATTGAATTGTATTTCAGATTTATAGTCATTTCAAACACAGCAAATCTCTCCTGTGATCATCACCTAGAACTACTATTTTTTCAACTTGCATCTTTGCTTTTTTTGAGCTAGACTGTAGTATGTCTCCAAAATAACTACATATTATAGCTGTTTTACTTAACACCAGCACAGATGGGGACAGAACAAAACCAAATGAGAAATGATTTAGTTATGTAGGCACTAAGGTCTGAATGCAGATGCTCATACATACAGGTGCTCATACTTAGAGGAACAGGATGAACATTTTGACTTGAATCTGCTAATACATAAATTAAGAAGCAACCAGTATCTTTAATATATTCTACTCTGATTTTTATCCAAACTTAGAAGACTGAAAAGGTTCAGGTAGTTCAGAGAAAGCACCTGCACCTTAGGATAGCTATGAATCACAGATGGTCATTGAAAAAAGCTCATCTCAAGCCTGTGATGTTCCCAGAAGCAGATAAAATGGACAATCCCCACTTCTGTATACAGCTAACATTAGCTGACACAACAGGGATTCAACTGGAGACTTGCAGAGATGCTTGCAAGTTGCTACAGCTACAGCTGCTTGAGCTAAAGAGCACTGGCTCCTCAGCTGAGGCTGTAACAAACTTGTAACCCTGTGGACTGTAGGTTACAGACACTGAACAGGCTTGCAGACACTCTGTGAGTCTTTCTGCTCACTTAAATGTAAGGATGGGCCATCTGTGACCACTTCAAAGCATTTTTTTCTGTTTCTTCTGCAGCACACTAGCTCTCTGGTCAAAGCGTAAGGTGGAAGGTATGCCAAGGTATCCCTCTTTTCCTTTAGGCAGTTACTCCAAACTTCTGTGTTCACAACTTCTTGGAAATATTTTACCTTCTTAAAATAGCCTTACTGTGAAGTAGAATCCTTCCTGCTTTCTGCTCTCACCTTAATTTACACTTGACACTGACCTTGGAGGATCCAACTTCATTTCCTACCTAAGTACTGGAAAATGATGCAGTCTCCAAAATTCCCATTCTCCTTGAACACAGCTATTAACTGCATACCTATGTGACTCAAAGCACAGTACCTCAGACAGTTATCTGGCATCCTTACACCATCAGGCTCAGCTGAATACTGACTTTTTTAGTATTTACATATTTGAAGTGCAGTAATTTGGGCATTACAACATGAAAATTATACAAAAGTAACTCCAGAACAGGCTACCTATCCTTTTATTATGGCATGTTGCTATCTCCTCATTGCTTATACTTCATAATCTACAGGAAGACAAATTCCCAGTTCATTAGTTTTATGTAGATATCTGTCTTATCACTGCAAATATTTAAACTTCCTTTGAACTCTATACAATACAATGATAGCCTGATGAGAGCTGGCAGAGTATGTATTTTGTGAGAAGATATACTGTTACCTGTTTCAGAATTTCTAAAAAAAAAATCCAGTATGTTCCCTCAATTCATGCAATATCACTACAATTCTCTTGGGACTTAAGGTAAATGTAATAATTTTTTTTCCTAGCGCTTCCATTTTCTCCCTTCCAAATACATTATCTTTCCTTCATAACCTTAAATATGATCTAAATTTGGTCAAATCATCTACACCTGCATTTCATGTAGAATGGTTGCACTTACTTGCATACTGGACACCTCCAAGTTCCTCTTTCGCAGTTCAGTTGCAAGTAAGATTCCAGATCAAAGCACTATGTATCAGAAAGAAACAAAGAAAATAACAACAAAAAAAGAGGAAATCAGGGGATAATACTGTATTAACTGAATCAGTCAGACGAAAGTACAACTGCCATAAAGAACCCTACTAGAACTAAAACCTAAACCAAGTAACTTACTTTCTCCCTCTACATTAAACATATATATTTGGTTATTTATGTTGATAGTCAAAAAAAAAAAAAAAAAAAAAAAGAAATCCCATTTCATTAAGCTCTCTCTTACAACAACCAAGCAAAAGGTAACAAACATGTGGCTGAAGGAATACTGCCAGGTCACTGGCATCTACTCACTTGTACATGCTTGCAATCATGACCCCTTGCTGGGAGCTGAATCCGCCGGAATGTGATCGGACACTTCAGAGACACTTTAATAGCAGTTTGCTCTACTCCGTCTTCCCCGTTTAGTGTCGCATTACCAGAGGACGCTGCTACACTACTGAAGTTCCTCTTTACTGTTTAGGAAGAACGTATCCATACGTGTGAGAAAATACACATGCACTTGAAATTCTAATGTAGAACCAATGGCAGACCAACACTTCAATCTTTAAAGGACACTTTAATGGACAATTCATCCATGTAAGTGTATTTTGCGTAATTTAGAATGTTGTCCTGTACAGCAAACTATCACACACACGTGTTTCAGCTATATCTTCAACTATAAAAAGTGCCACACAAGCACTTAAAGCAGCCCTAAATGAATATAGAAGGATCTTTCCATGCAAGGCTTTTGAATCAGTGAGAAACAAATGTGGGGTGAAAAACAGAGATTCTTCTGGGACGGAAGAGCTGTCATTAGGGATTAAGCTTGTGTTTTTGAACTTTGTTACCCCCACCCAAACAGCCTTCAACATTTTGGTGTACCAAGGATTTCATCTACACAGGTGGCGTTCTGGAAATTCTTGACAAGTGCAGCTTAAAGTTTTCAATAAGCAAGCAAATCTGGTGTAGAAATAGCTTATCACAATTGAACGTAGGATTCTGGAAAGTCATCACCCACACAAAACCAAAACTCACTCTTAGTGATACAATGTTCTGCTGGGAGGAGGCGTTTCTTTAGTAGACCTTGAAGCACAGAGCGAACTGATGGCCGGTGTACTAACTGCAACACGAACAAGTGTGACTGAAAGAGAATGAATTTTGTTACCACGAGAACCAAACACATATGCTACATATACTGCTGAACAGAGTTGCACTGCTCCCTTGGATGCATAGCTTCATAAGAATCTAATGCATAAATATGAAAGCTGGTGCTGCTCTGCTGAGTGCATACATCCCCTTAGGGATATTCTGAGCGCTACACAGTATTTTGTTCTTTGCTCCCAGAGTGTGCACACTCCTATGTAACGGCTTAAAAAAAAAAAAAAAAGGAAAGATGTTCCGCATTTTCTTTTTAATGTTCAGAATACAATGGGCTGATGTATTTCATCGCTGACATCAGGGCTTATTCTTAAACCTGATTCTGGATTCTTTGACACAATCTACCCTACCTGCCCTCAGATTTTGTCAGAGGTTGCACAATTTGCTACTGATGTATTGGAACTCACTGAATCTTCTTCCCCAACAGAGTCCTAAGAGCTTGTTGTGGATTCACAGGATGCTGCCCCTGCTCTTAGCCAATGGATAAACAGTACTGTGTGGGGAAACATCAATGTGAAGTAAAGCAAAATGGGTGAAAGGCTTCTTGTCAAAGTGCCTCACTCTGTGACCTTGGGAGAGGTAGAAGCTTGCTTTCTTGTCAGTGACAACAGAACGGTTAAAAGCTCAGACTGTAATGTGTGCAACAATCCGCATTAAAAATATAGGACTTGCCCCCAAGAGCAACTACACCATAGAAAAGGAGAAAGGGGAAAGCTGCATGATCTAGACTGAACCATGGGATACAAGTTTTTAATCTTAATGACTTTATGCAAAATCATCACCACCACCAATGATGATGGGGTTGATGTTATAATGTCACACCAATCACAGTTTAATACCGTAAGTAAATGAAATTAGTACTGGACAACAGTCCACACTACAATAGTCTACTTCCATATTAAAATCCTTCAGTCACTTTGTTACGCACTAAATAGCTAGAAGATCAAACTCCCATTCTCCCCTAGTCCCCAAGTCCTTTCAAATACACCAGATGGACAGCACTGTATTCTGCAATAATTCTGCAGCAAAAATTTCAGTATTAGTACTCTGCCTGTGTCAACACCATTAAACAAGCACCTTACCAGAAAAATCCATGGGAAAAAAAATGAGAGGAAGGCTTTTTAAGCTAAGGCAACATTTGCAAACTGCACTAAAAAGCAAAGTCAGCATCATCAGCTGCAGCCGCAAGCTCAATGTACTTACACAACAACATGCTGTGACTGTAATTTGAATCGTGTTTCTTCCTGGCTGGCAGACATGCTTTAGGTGCAGAGGTTTATGAGATGTCTTGTTGTCACCACGTTCGATGGTAAGTGGGGTTGCATTAACGCTGACCTGGACTGAAGCTGGCCAGTTTGTGTTCATTTGTCTGTCTTCATGGTGATAGCACTTGAACTGTAATTCCAAGTCAGACCTGCACAACAACCAATAAATCTTTCTTTTAACTTTTCTTTCACATTGCAGAAGGAGGTCTTTTTGATGCTAGGAACATTTTTTCATGATGAGTCAGACTATTTTTCTCAAATTATTGCCATTAAAGGATATAACACACTTTCTTCATAAAAGCCCTTAAGAGAAGCAGGTCATGATGAATTAATGATGCAAGCATACTACAAAGTTTCTAATATTGTACACTTAAAAGGACTTTCCAAGTGAACATCTCAAACCATGTTGCAAAAACAGACTGTGGAATGATCCTGCTGAAAGAAAAACATCAATGTTGGACAGGTCATTCCTGCGTGTTAGAGTTAAGAACAACAAAGCGATGCGCTGCAGTAGGATGTGCAGGACGACTGTGGATCCTTTGCTATTTGAGAGTATTTAAAAGACATTTTGCATAAATGCTTGTCAGACATACTAGAGATATAGGTAATCCTACCTTGGAAGACGTAAATCAACTAAGATAAAATGACCCCTGCTTCTCACTGCCTGTGTTTCTGTGATTCCAAATTAACACAGCTGTGGATTAAATCCAACCAATTTAGAGCTTCTTTCAGAGCATGACTCCCTCCCACCTCTCTAATAATAAATTCCACACACTATTCAGCTCCTCAAAATTAGTTTTCTAACACCTCCAAAAAAGGGAGAGGCTGAGATAAAGCTAATCAAAATTAAGTGCGTAGAGACTATGACTTCACAGTTTCATACACGAATGTTAACGCTGTGTTAGAAATGAGTAATTTGAAGAAGATATTTAAAAGAACACGAAGAACTGAACTGAAATGCTGGGATCCTGCTGTTCATGACAGCTGAAATGTTCTGCCCAATGTTTATCTTTTATGCTTGAAAACTTAGGTGCTTGGTTCTTCATCTTGCCTGGAGGAAGACATCTTTGTAAGACCCATGAGGAAAAGACAATTCAGGAGATCATCACTTTAACTTCAGTTTTCCTTTTCCAGAAATAGAGATTCCATTTCTGATTTAACATAGTCTTTTCTAGATTTCAAAACATCAAGACTTAGTACTGGATAAAAGCATGTTTTTTAACAAAGAAAAGTATAGAATACAAATTACCTGACCTTTCAAAATAATCCATCTATATCAAGTGTTTCCATTTTTCCCTCCAATATTTCATTACCAAGTTTTGAAAGCTCTCTCTGCACGATCTACTAGAGATTCTCACCTTAACAGAACATGCAGCAATCAACCAAACCCAGAGGAAAACAGACATAGCACCTATAATTTAAAAACCAATCTGAATTTGTCCATTCCTGAGAGCTCTGGCCAGGTCTTCTGAAAGTCTCAGAGTGGGGACAGAGACCAGGAGACCCTCCCTTTCCTAGCACGCAGCCCCACATTGGGACGCTGTTAATAACTGAGCAGTGCTAAGACTGAGCCAGCTTCAAGGCAACATTTTTCTTGCCTTCAATCTTCTGCTTCTCATAACCATGAAGAGTTCCCAATGGGGAGAAAAATAGTTGCACTGCTATTAATTATGGGTGTACACGTGAGAGGTTTTACCGAATATTTTAACTGGCAGAAAAATATTCAGACCTGGCTCTATTCCATCATTCTCTATAAAAACAAAATCCATCCACACATGTGACTAATTCATTTTTTTGGAATCCATCCAGCCCTGAGGTAAATTTGAAATGACTTCATTACAGGACCATCCATTCTCCCCACTATTAACAACCCTTTCAAAACAGCAGACCTGTGCATGGTTTACCTATGAGTCTTCATTAAAATAAGTTTAAATAAAGGCTATGTGTTTGGTGAGCTAGGAAAGAAAGAAAGAACAGATATTAAGAAACAGCCTCATGCCTCAGTGCAGCACTATAAATCTACTGAATGAGCCAGCACAATCCCCAGTAGTGATTACTTATTAATAAGAACTGGCAAATAACTGCCAAAACTCCCTCTGCTTCTAGTACTCCACGATAATGAAATGCAAGTAAGCAATAACTGACCTCAAAGTTAGGTGTTAATTATTGGATGTGGCCTGTCTGAAATCTCTCTCATTTCTAACCCCCAAGCTACATCAGGTTAGGAGAGCATTGTGGCAGCAAATGACTCCTGTATCCAGCATCCAGCCTCAGCTTTAGAGCCAGAATCTGTCCCAGGGGCAGGGAACCCAGCTCACCTCTCTGCCACCCCTGCCCACCATGTGCTCTCCACACCATAAAAATAGAAGTCTCAAATGGATTCCAGTGAATAGGAAAAACATCCTCAGATGGAAAAAAGCTGAAGCTACCAGTTTTCATTCCCATTAAGGCCAGGGGGGTATTTGATCCAGGCTCAGGAAGAAACTGAAAGCGAGGCAGGCATAATGGAAAATGTGCTGAAGATGCAGTGTTTTACCACCTCAGCAGCTACACCTGTAAAACAACCTCTGTACAAGATAATGAGAAACTAATCAAGCTCCACAGTGCACAGAAACAGGTTCAAATAATTTCGTAAGAAAACAGGATAACACTGAAAGGCTTCCTGAGAAAAAGAGAATGAGACGGTTATTCAGAAGTATTTGAAAACATGCAAAAAAAAAAAAAAAGGCTCTGATTGTAAGTTGATCTAAAGTCATTCCATAAGTATGATGGAAGCAGAACATATCCTGGAATCACTTATGCAAATCTAAATTAAATATAGTAAAGTAACACCTAGGAAAACTATTCCTCTGTTCTGGAAAGTAGTGCTTGCTGTAACTGAAAAACAGAAGACTAATGTGCATGAAAAGCTATGCCCCAAATATTTCTGACCCATCCTCACTTGTGGAGTCATAAGAGATGGAGAATGTACGAAATTAGATTTAAGCACTTGTCTTTCTGATTTTACCAAACCTCTAAATCAGATCCTTCTTTAGTGCGTTATTTTTCATTATCAGACACTCAATCATGTAATTTCGGCAGAAACTAATAGTCCTGCATAGTTACTCCTGCAACCAACATTTCACAGGCCACAAGGCACCTAAGGACTTCAGAGTCTCCTCCATCAAAGTTTGTACTGGTGTTGGTCACGGACATCCTACACTCGTTCTAACCAGAGCAGAAATGATGAAATGCTTACAATGACTTTTCAGACACTGTGTGCTATCCATGTACTATCAGTGAGGGGATACAACATGCATTAGGAAACATTTTAGTACGTGTTGCCTCTGTAAAGCAACAGGTGAGTTTATCTGCGAGTTTTTACAAAGAATTTTCCTCAGCTAGACCATGATTTTTCAAATGAAATTAATGGTAATTTCATCTGGCCTGAATTAAGTCCATCTGGCCTGCCATTTCTCCATCGTTGGTGCTAGACTTCCTCACAACAAGACTGAGCTTACCTCCACATCAGCGTTTGATGAACAGTTGGCCGTAAGTGAAAGACATGGTTACTGACTGCCAGGTTGTGTTCCAGCCGGAAGGGCTCCAACACAACACCATCTCTCACGGGAAATGTCAGACGGAGCTCATCATTGTGGTTGGCTGGGATCGAAGAGGGAGAGAAAGCGTGAACTTTCCCTTTAGCATCTGCAGTGCAATAATAATGTGTATATTTATACAGAATAGTAACAAATGGCACAGTGATCTGCTACTGGGTTTAACTTAGCAGGTTTATAGACACACAAAAGAAAATCACAAGTAGCTACAAGATCTAATTGATACAAGTGAAAGGCTCGAGTTGATAAGCATGACAAACCCAAGTCTTACGTTCTCCCACACTTAACATTAGGATCCTAGCATTCTGGACCATAAACATAAACCAGACGTGGCAAGAACTTGTGTTTTTTATTACCGGATAGGATCAATGTCCAGCCTTAGTCTGTTAGTGGAAGACTGACGACAAATCTCTTGATTATGGCCAACTGTAATAACACTTAGTTATTTCTTCTGCTTTGAGCTGGGAACAACATTACTCAATTAGTTTCAGCTGAACCTTTCCAAAGACCCCAGATACTGGCACGCAATTACTATCTGACCTTGTATCACATGGTTTTGTGGTAACTTACAGTTAAACTGTGCAGACCAAATGTCTTTAAATGCTATCTATGGTCTTGCCCAAACAATACTGCAGGCCAACTTCTTCAACTTCATTTTTCAGTTATCCTCAAGTCCAAACACTGTCTGCAAAGTGCTAATTCAGCAGAATTCCTTTTATAGGAAACAAAGACTCTCCAATTCCCTAGTATATGCTATCTCCTACTGTTCATCAGTCACTTCAAAACATCAAACATCTTGTGCTAGTACACAGCCAGAGAGATCTTCTTATTCCTTCCCTGTTCCCATCCAAATGAAGCTGTGAGGTTGAATGGCTTAGAAAGGAACATATATCAATTTTTGGCATACTACTGAATATTCTTAAGAAGCCTGTATGGATCACAACAGAGACACCACCATAAATATTCACATCGTATGCCATTCTGCTGTAATGTTCAATGAATGACTTTGCCATTGAACAAAATACACCACAATAACAGTTCATACAATCAACAAGTCTACCAAGCACACACAACACAATTTAAAATCAAGTGTTTTATCCTCAGGAAGTGTATCAAAGGAAAACTTCAGGAGTAACATCCTTACAAGTTTAACTTTAAAGAACTTTTTGGATACTCTATATTAGCAGGGGACAGCAATCTTTCCTTTTCCTGTCCACCCACTCTAGTGACCCTGCACTGTGCAGCTGGGCCATGCCACCTATCAAAACTTAGCAATCTGGGCTGCTTCCAGGGTAGCAATCAGACCTTGTTTCCAAACTGAAAATGTATATGGCAGAGAATGGAGTGACAATAAGGGACTGCGGGAACGTTCTGCTTGCTACTCACTTGGAGGTGGTGGTAAAGCATTGATATTTGGCTTAATGTCAGGTGGGAATGGTGGTTTGACATCCTGGTTAGGTGACAGGTATGGAGGAATATTGCTCCCTGGAGTCATAGGTGGTGTGGGGTTTCCTGGAACAGGTGAATGAGGGTAATTTGCCACAGGTACAGGCCTTGATGGCTAGAAAATAAATAAAATCACATTGTTATAGCTGTCTGAAACAAGAATAATAAGCTTTGTGAACTGCACTGCTATCAAACACCAAGGACTATAAACAAGGTAGGGAGGCCCCTCTGTCTCCGGAAGGATGAGAAACCACAGGACGTCCAATGAGGCCTTCAGGAAAGAAGCAGACTAGAAGAGTAAAGCAGGAACTGAAACCAGCAGACCAGCCAGTTTAGTTCTGGCAATGACTAGATATAAGCAAGGCTGCTAAGAGGCTTAACACGTTCTGCTGAATGCTCTCTTTCCAAAACCAACTGCTTCAGCCTCTCCATACCACTCCAGCCCATCCAGCCCTTTACATCTACTTGGCTTTCTCCCAAAACAGCCCCACTGCACAAAAGCCTACATGAAAAACAAAATGCAAGGACACACTATTAGACTGTCTGTGACCCTTTAACTTCTATCTGTCCTTTTTTTCCCCACCCCTGTCCAACTCATCTATTCAGAATGAAAGCTCTGGAGCTCAGGGGACATCTTTTATTCTGTGTACCTACAATTGACTCTGTTCTCAGTTTGCTGCTAAGTAAGACAAGCTAAAAGAAAACAGATTGTTAATTATAAATCATAGTTTTAATATTAAAACACCATTGGTTTTGTTTCTTGTAATTAAGGGGAAGGCTAGAGGTAACAGAATAAACCAGTAACAATCATGTAAAGGATGATGACATTAAACAACACTGCAACTGCTTGGCACCCCCTTTTAATAGTCCGTGTACCATAAGCACGCACACACACACACCAAAGTGTCATAAGATGAAAACCTTTACAGGCAGCCAAAATATCAGGACCTCAGATCTGACGCTACATCTAAATGCTGTGCTGCTAGCTTAAGGTACTCTGAAGTGCCCCAAAAGAGAGCTGCATTCTGAAAGGCATTCTGAAAGGCAATTCTTAGGCATTTACATTTCCAATCTATTTTTCTCTGTGTTTTTCTTTAACACACAGTTACTGTCTCCACAATCATTATGGTCCAAAGATTCAGCTCTTGTCTATGGCAAGCTGGAATTTCTCCTAGCCAGGATATTCTCCCTTCTTGACAAGGTCTCCTGTTATCTAACTGCTTCCAGAACAATCTATATTTGAATACAAAATAGGTGTGCATTGAAAAGACCATAAATCCCCTGTTAGAACTATTCCATAAACAAAAATCTTCAAACACAAATAAAATAAAGTAAAATGTATTTAAAAAATCTGTCACTTAAAAACTTCAAAGGAATCTGCTGCTGCTATTTTAACATGAGTGACTGCATTGGAACTACTGTCGTTGAGGATCCTTACCGTGTTCTTCCTGACAGTGTACTGCAAAAACTACCATCATGCAACGAGCTTTCCTGAGGGTGTTGCAGTGGACAGCTTGGTAGCATGTAGGACAGATGCTCTATAGTAAAGGTGTTTTTTGGGGGGGGGCTCTTTTTTCAATGGTGTGTTTTCTGTGTGAAACACACCAGAACAACTCCAATTCAAGACCAACGTGCAACTTTCAACCTTCAAAATCGGAAGGTAGTCCAGAGACTTTAACAGATAAAGTTTTAGGAGCAGGTCAGACCATCCATGGTCCACCCAGTTTTTATATATTCACTGGAGTACCTGTGTGCAAAAGACCCCTTTTGTGTGCACTTCAAAGACATCTAACCTCAGAAGGCCCTAAGTACAGACTCAGTTTGGATAATCAGAAGTGCTCAGGATAATTCCATAAGAAAAGGTTTTATACAACATTTGAACAATTCTACTTCTTCAAACAAGCAGCACAAAGAAAAAAAACGGAGAAAACAGAAGGGAGAAGTGGGAAAAAAAGTCACGCAAACTTCAGTTCAAAGATGAATTCTACAGCTGGAACAGCTTTTAATTTGGGGCTGGTTTGATCCAACAGTGACCGCTGTAGGTCTGAAATTGGGCATTTGCAATGTGGAACTTGTTTATTACAAATTTCCAAAGTTGTATTCTTATAGTATGCCATGAATAGGTGAAAATATTACAGCTGTATCCCATTATGCACTTATTTTTACATGATGTATTTAAAGTGGAACCAAAAGCCTCTAATGAGCTGCAGTAACATTCAGTTTTCTTTATGAACCGCTCTGAAGTTGCGATTCAACTTGGCTAATTAACTTGATCCTGTGATATCCCGAACATGAGTATAAGCACTGTGCTTTTTTTCTACCTTTCATTTAGTCACGTAAAAGCAGTAGCCAAGAAGTCAGGAGTATGACTTCATTCATAAACATGTACCAGAATGCAAATGATAATCTAAGAATTCTTACCTTGTAATACTGCCCCATGTTGACTGTTGGAGGTGGGTACTGCCCTGTGTTTTGCTGGCTTGGCATCCTCTGTCCAGGATAGTTGGGAGACGTAAGGGGTCTTGGAGGGTTGGGAGTGGGATACTGACCAGGCTGGTTTGGAAACTGGCTATTTGGTCCATACTGCTGGTTTCCATAATTCGGCTGTTTCACAACAAAGATGAAAGAAAACGATCTGTTTCATGCAAGCAATTGTCTTGATTATTTGTATATAAACAGTAGTGGAATCAAAACCAAATCAAACCTCCAGGTGAATATTCCTCCACTCAGTGTCACTCATGCTTAAGCCAGGGCCCTGATGGTCATAGGTGAATACTCACTCAAAAGTGTGAAAGTCCCACAAACTAAAGTGGGATAAGATTAGCCATATACTTTTTTCCCTGCACATTAACACAGACACTAAAACACACACACACCCTTACAGTGTTGCCAAGTCCCTGCAATCTTCTGTCTAAGCTACTTCTATGGCTCAAAGGGCATTGTGTGTGGAAAAAAAAACACAAACAAAAACAGAATTGTAAACAAATGCAATGTTCACAATATCTCTGTGTTTTTGTGAGCACTACCAGCACCATTCTTGTGTCACCTTTTCCAAATGGAGAATGGAAGCACAGAGAAAAACTAACATAAAAAGATGATAATCCTGGAACAGGCAAAGAGTAGATCTGCGGTCAGTCCATGTCTTACTGCTCAACACAGCTGCTATCCTTGCCCTGAGTTGCAGTCCTTAGCTGTACCCGAGACTAAACACAAGTAAACTAGTTGTGAACACTTTGCTAGCTCTTGCTAGTATTGTCCTGCACTTCTGGAATCAAAACTGGAACTTTAAAGGTAGCAAAGTGTCAATTTGAAAATAAACTGATTAATAAGGAGTCTCCATAAATGAAGTTTTCAAATACCCATATGCAAATAGCATCTACAGAATTTGCACACTGCCAGACAAGCAGGCATGTCACACTTAGGACCCTGTTCAGTTTTCCCACTTCTTGGGAAAATGACTGTATTCACTTATGATGACAAACCTGCTTCTGAAGCAGGAAAACAGTATTTATGTCTTCCTGAAAACACAAAATCTAAAGATAAAAATTATCTGTACAAGCCACACTGTGTTTTTTTTTTTTAATTGTAGAGTGACTATATTTGCCGAGTCAAATACCTTCCCAGAGAAACAATTCCTCTAAAAGCATATCCTTTTTTTCAGATTTTTTTTTAAACAGTTTCTTGAATATTTAAATGTAGTTCAAGAAGAAATGTTTGCTATATTTTGTGCATGGTACTCTTCACTGTATGTTTTCTATAAACTCTTAGTACTGTTATTATAGTCAGAGTAATATAATAATATTCAAAGCTCTACAACTGAGTTATAGCTATTGCCTCAGTTTAATACATAATTTCACCAGGAAATTTTCTCTGAAGCTAGTAACTGGTGGCTAGATTTGTAAAGACATTTAGGTGTATATAGATGCTGAGAGGCAATTGATGGAATTCTCAGAAGCATCTACTTCCTAATTCACACCAATTTAAATAGTAAAATGAATTTCTGCATTTTAAAATCCAAAAGCTAATCTGTCTGTATTTTTAATTTCCTTCATCTCTTTAAAATTTTGACCCTAATTGTCTTGCCCAAAGTCACAATACAAGTCAATGGCCAGGTAATTTTGTACACAAAGCCACTCAGATCTCACATAACAGCACGGAAACTTAGACAGAAATACCACACTCCAAATAAACTTATCTAATATAAGTGCTGACAGGCAGGGACTTGAGCTCAGCAAGATTTATATTCATCCCAGCGCCCATGAAAATCAAGCCTCAAGAAGTTTGAAAGGCAAATGTTCTTCAAAATAAATGTTATTATTAGGGGTGTTCATACAACATATTCCCTGTATTTCCTTAGAACAATAAAACTATCCAAGAAAATGCAAATCACATACGTATTGGGCTCAAGTAAGTATTTCACCTTCAACATCTCTTTTAAATTGTCAAGTTAAATAAATCCACCCCTGTGAAGGAAGTCTGCTTAGGGTCTATGAATTTACCATCTAGCTCGAGAACAAAAAAGTGACATTTTGAGGGCTCCGCTGGTTTGGGGTCTTTCATGGTTTTAATGACTGTCATCTTGACTAACATAGCAAGGACCAACCTGAATACTGTAGAAGCTAAAAAGCAAGAGCTGCTGCCACTTGTACTTTAAAAGAAGCATTCCTACCAAATTTGGAACAGATACATAGCTATTGTAGAGGGAGGTACACCACGCATTGCTCAGCATGTAGCACCTTTCAGTCAAAACAATACTTGACAGAAAATAAAATAAGTTAGAGAAGTTCGTACCTCTCCTGGGTACGGCCTCTTTATGCCCTGTATAGGCAAAGACTGGGGGCGTGGGCCTGGGTAGGCTTGCTGAGGCATCCTCTGCCCATGGGTGCTGAAGGGACTCATTCCAGGAGGCCTCGGCTGGTTCATGCCCATGGGCGGCCCACTCATGCTGGAGGGCGTCATTCCTGCACCCATGCTTGCTGGGTTCATGTTGCCTGGCATCGAAGCAGGGCCACGAGGACCAGGCTGGTTCATAAACTGGTTGTTGTAAGCCTGAGTTGGACCCATCTGGAAAGAGGAACAAACCTTCAACGGAAGAAGAAGAAAAAAAAAAAAGAATAAAATGCGACATGCATTTAAAATGGGAGGAGGGAGCTGAACATGCTTTTGGGGGGAGGGAAGAAAGGGATGTGTTATGTCGCATTTTCCTTCAATGTTCTCCAACTTTTGATGGGTGGTGATGTTATTTATAATAAAAATTCAGTTGGAATTGTGGAAGGCATAAGAGACACGGACAGAGTTAGGTCTACAATGAGCAATTAAATAGTTTAAATTTGCTAGTCTATTACCATTAGACAACAGGCTAGGAAGTTGGCTGCATACACAGAGCACCATGCTACAATTTCTAAGGTGCTATCCTTTGTTATTTCATGTGGCATATCGGCCCATATACTTCAAAGCTCTGGGAGGTTTGCAAAAGAGAAAACCTGCAGCAACTGAACCCTTGTTTATTTGAAGAAAAAATTATTACAGCAAATCATGACATGCTGGAGGCTGTGGATCACCAGAAATGCATGTCTCACAGCTGTTCTCACGGACAGCTTTATTAAAAAGCAAATTTCTTTTCTATTGTTTCGTCATTTAAGGGGAAAAAAAAAACAATTGACTGCAGTTGGCAAAATAAGCAATTACCCAAGTAGTACAAAACCTATTCCCAGACTTCGAAA
Source organism: Cygnus atratus (assembly GCF_013377495.2). Classification (NCBI taxonomy): domain Eukaryota; kingdom Metazoa; phylum Chordata; class Aves; order Anseriformes; family Anatidae; genus Cygnus; species Cygnus atratus. The sequence continues at coordinate 33,894,503 of NC_066368.1, forward strand.
CATTTCACCAGGTACTCTAGCTTAGAGGTTCACAGGGCTGGCAAAGGCAGCAATAATACATCATATCAGATGAAGCCATAACTTTGGGTAAACTTTGTGTTTTTTAAGGGACAATCTACAAACCACAAAATTTATTGGAGGGGAAAAAAATGGGGTACTTTGACTCATAACAACATACACACATTCCAGCAGTTTCTCATAAGCATTTATAACCATGCTCATGCAAAAATATAGGGTTGGCACCCTAATAAACAAGGGAAGGCAGCCCAATCCCCTGTAATCGTCCAAATCAGGCAGGTACAAAGACATAAGGGTTACGCTCTTACCGGTCCATACTGGTTCATATCCTTATTCTGCGTTTCCTGAAGGGCTGCCACAGTGGCTGTAGCTGTAGCTGTTGCTGTAGCAGCTGCAGCTGCAACTGCAGCAGCGGCGGCAGCAGCGGCTGGCTGGGTGAAATCAGCCGGTGGCCTTGTGTGTGGCGGGATCCCCATGCCCGCAGGGGTGTTTGGGCCTCCAGGGTAACTGACCGGGAAGAAAGGAAAGAAAGAAAGAAACAGAGAATTAAGACATGCTTAGTGGGTTTTGTTTTGAACTTCGATGTGATCCTCATCCGGAACTGTTCCAAAACCACGTATCAATTTCCAGTGAAAGCCAGCAGGAGGGGGAATTCAATGTGTAAATGAGACACAAGTGCTGCTCACATGCCACAGTGTTAGGGCTGCCACCAGGACTGCAAGGCACTATCTCCAGTTGTTTCATGAGCACTGAACTGCTTTGCAGCTCTGAAACTCCCTGAGAAGCTGAACTGAAGTCCAGAAAATTAACGCAAGCCCCATTTCCCAATAATTTAGGGGCAGACTGCACAGCAACATGAACAGACTGCTGCCTCCACACCAGTGCATTCATCTGCCCCAATGGTGAATTATACCAAGTTTTCCCAATGTAAAAACACTTCTCCCTCAACCTCAGCAAAATAGCCAGGAGAGAACCACCACAATCAACTCTTCCGGATCCTACACATTGAATTTTGTACTTCCTACCCAGCTCTTCTACTGATTGTACGATAAATGAAGCTAAACCCCGTCTTTCCCACTCCAAGACCTCAACTATCTTTATAAATGCAGGTCACTATTACTGTGCCCATTTTAGAGACATTAATACACAGGTACAGAAACTTCATGGCTTGTTCAAGGTTACTCGGTAGATCGGTGGCGGAGATGAAAGGAGAGATAAAGTCCCCTGAGTTCTAGGCTTATATCCTTCACACTAGACTGACTATGTTAACAACCTTATCAGCAGGCTTTGCAGAGGGGCCATAAATAGTGGTTTCAGTTAAGTGGACTTACCACCCTTGTTTACAAAGGACAGACACAGAAAGTCAACATGTAACAAAGCCCAGGGTATTAGTTTTGGCCTATTGTGCAAATGCAGCATTTACTTCTCCAGAATAAATACACAGTTAGATCATCTCTCGTAACAAAAATCTCCACCCCCAATTTTTTTCAGATTACAAGTCTTTAGGCAGAAATATCCCATCCATAGGAATCTACTGTTGCCTACTACTCAAGTTTATTCCTGCATACAAGTCTTTAAATTATACCATCAATACCTTTCACATCATGGCCTTATTAAATGTTAATCATTCCTAAGTCTGTGTTCTATTTAACAATCTCTCTTAATTAAAACTTTATTTTGGGGGTTTATTAGAGCTAATTGATTGACCTAAGCCATTTCCATTTACTGTGATGAATTTTGTTGCAGTTTGGGTATCTGATTTCTGAAGCTGTATAAGCAGTATGCGCTTCAGCTAAGCAGCATAAAATAGCTACTGAGACTTTATGCAATAAAAACGAGTGCGTGACACTTCCGTCACGTCACTAAAACAAGCTTCATCAACGGTTTACATCCCTTTTCCACCTCACATGTGTAAATCTTACCTCCCACCAAAGCCTCCACTTCCAGCGTAGTTGGGTCGCCCATACATGCCCTGCTGTATATACGGCTGAGTGGAGCCTGCCTTGGCTGAAAATTGTTGCTGCTGTCCAGCAAACTGAGGCGAGTTGATTCCAGGGTTGCTGGTAGTCATCCCAGAAGCCATGGGATTTCCTGCTGGGTTCATAGGGTTGTTAGCATTTGCCATTGGATTTCCCAGCACCTGTGAGTAGAAACATGAGAGTAAGGGGCTGTACTTTGAACTACATCAAGCAAATTGCGTTGATTTGCTGGAATCAATAAATTACAATATAACCATCCTGTACTCTGAACTCTAATGAGTATACACCTTGTTGAAGTCTAGGTGCACTGGTTTCTGCTGCTCTCTCCTTTTGCCATTTCCAAACTAACATGAGAACTGAACTCTGATTTTGCTTCACGGGAGGTAGCCTAGTTAACAAACACACTTAATAAAATAGTTTTGATATAGACCTGCTACAGCCATGCTCTTTAGGTGACATTCATCCAATTAAGAGAAAGCATATGCTTTTTTTTTCCGATGTAGGGCCTCAAAATGACTTGCAAGTATACAGTCCCACAGACATACTGTAAAGGACATTACAGATGCCAGAACTGTGAGAGAATGTGTTTCCATGGCTTAACCTGTTTTCTACAGAAGTCCATCAGTTGGTTTTATAACTTCTTAAGAGAAGAATCCCTTGCTCTGTTTTTCAAAGTACTCAGCTTGCTTGTTTGAATAATTTTTTTCAATTGAACCAAAAATGCTATGATTTTCTTCGAGATATGAGCATGATGGTTCATAGTTACCTGCATGGAAATCTTCCTGCTATTTGGGAATAAATCTAGCAGTCACGACTTTTGCATAAGACCAAGCCGCATGGTAGTATTGAGTTTGTTGGCTCTTGGAATTTGAAGCCAAATCTCTGAGTCTGGCTCCCTTCTCTTCCTTGGGGAATACGAAGACTTAAGGGAAACCCTGTCATTCATCTCAGTCTGCTCTGAACAGCTTATAACCAAGCCTCATGTTTCACAGGTTCACCCTTTTCTTGCAGTGATTCTGAAGAAGCATTTTCTTCTTGTACAAAAGCACTTTTTTTCTTTTATTGCAAATTCTTCTGAAGTATCACAAAGAGTTTAAATAATGTAACAGTGTTCTTAAGATAGAACAAAACACCAAGTCATTTTTTTTTTCCAAGTGTGAAAGATTCCCACAAGGAACTGTATTTCCATTTTCTGGCCAATACTATCATAGTCCTACATGCTTATATTTACTCAGCTATTTCTCACCCAGGTGGGATACCTTTTCTTTTAAGGTTTAAAAATAAATCAACAATAATAGATGATGTCATAGATCTGGTAACTGTTACCTATCTTTATTTTTTGAAGGAAGACTGTGCCACAAACAGTGTTTATGTAACTGCCACGTGACTATCTGTATGACTTGGCTCCTAAATGATTTCGTTTTTTAATGACTCAATACACAACAATTTTGTTTTTACTTTTCTAACCAAAATTTCGAATCTGACAAACAGAAAAATTTGGTATGATGTTTGATTTGGAAAACATGGGAAAGACAGGTTAGATTCATACACCATCCGCACTCAAACACAGCAAAGTGTTTAAGCACTTCATGTATGGTGTCAAAAAGGACTACACTGTCTGAGAGTAACATTTGTACCACATTCCTTGGAGAACGCACTATCAGAAATAATTGGTGTCCTTTTCATTAAAGCTGCTTCTTTTTGTATAAAATAATTTGATACACATTGGAGAAGAAAAAGAGAGGTAAAAGCGTGGAGAGAACTAAATGCAAATCCAATAAATATGTTTTTCACCTGGAAGCCAGGAGATCATGCTTTTGCTCTAATGCATATTGAAATATTTGTTGCAACATAAGGCAGTATCAACAGAGAGGCTGAAGAGAGAGCACAGCCTATAGCTGGTAGTTAGCACCTCAGCATGGAGGTAGAGTTGGCAACAGATCTGAGCAGCCCACTAGTACAACATAAGACCAGATAAAAATGACAAAAACTACCATTTTATGAATCTAGCTGAAAATACAATTTTTAATTAAAAAACCTCTTCAATCTGAAATTCCCAGGAGGTTTGGGATCACAACAAAACCATGCTTTTACTGTTAAAACCATACAGTGCAAAATATGTGCTATACCCTAGCCTGACATTTGCATGCAGCTAAACGAGTTGCTGACTCAAACACGTCCTTTCTGATGATACCAAAGAGAACATAACTGGGAAAAAATGCACATTTACAACAAAGAGAACACAGACACTGTTATCGATCCTACGAGAATTTTCCCCAAAGCTTTTCATTTTGCAAACATTAATCAAAACATGTATCTAGGGGGGAGGAAACATAAAAATGAAGCTTACCTGGCTTTGAGAGGTATTAGTCACACCCCATACCGTGGTGACCACTGATAAGGAACCTGGAGGCTGGTTGGTATTTTGCTGCCAGGGAACAGAATCGTAAGGGAAAGACCCATCACTGTGGAAAAAAAAAGTTTAGGAAAATGAGATTTTGGAAAGTTAAATGGTAGCAAATTGCTGGTGGGGACAAAGGGATTAACACCAGCATTTCCACATTCCTTTAACTCCCCACTTCTTCTTTTTTTTTTTTTTTTCAGCACTCTTAGACGCATAGTTTTTTCTTCTTTAATAGCAATGTGATCATATCATATCTAAGCCACATAGAACTAACAAATTCCTTGACTATACTGAAACACAGGGCATTTACCATAAAGGTCTATTACCAGTGGAAGTAAAAATCAACTCATGGGCAGATTTTCAAATGAGGACACTAAGCAAGTTGCTCAGAAGCACTTATTTTTTGGCAATCCATCTCAAGCTCTTCAACAATCACTGCTTCAGCTGCCTCATATCAATTCAATTAGATTTTGAGACTAGACTGCAGCTCCACTGTCTGCACTGGGTCCCCAAATGGCCAGAAGAGCCTTTAAAGGAAAAGCAGTTCAACATCATTTTGAAAAGAAAATTGAAATTCAGATAGTGTTCTTCTACACGATGGATAAGCTGCATGCCAAAAACAGTATTAGCTAATCAGCATGCTAGAAAATCAACTGCAGATATACAACACATCTTTCAGATAAATATGTGGGTGAGAGGATTGGATTTTTCCATTAGCTTTGTCCACAGATACAAGCAAGCATTTCTTACAGTTCTTTTCATAGGAAAGCTTTAATAGTTGCAAAACGAACACAGGATATGTACACATCTAGCGTAATTAATGAAATATGTTAAAACCTATGAAAGTAACTATTAATCCCATCACTGTAGAATACATGCCTATTTTAAATTTGTTTGTTCTCATACTATTAACTTGTAAGTTAAATTTCTATTTGCATACATGTACACATACACACACATGATCTTTCCTCATCTAGATATAAGTCATTTAATAAGTACATATTGCTCTTTCATTTTCAAAAGGCCTTGATTTCTATTTTGTATCAAGAATGGCATTTTTGCTTGGATTGCCAACTATTGCTGGAATTCTGTATGGGGCTACCTTGCCTAAAGAACCCCCACAGGCTCTCTGAGCTCTGTATCCGAGCACTTCTAAGCCCGCACCATGAAGTCCATCACAACTACTCACACAGCAGCTGGCGAGACAAATGGCCTGCCAATGTCCTAACAAGGGCTCTGTGGCAGACAAGGCAGGTGACTCTCCCATGTTCCCAGATAGCACTCCAGGCTTGGACCAATTCTCTTCCCTTTTCTGCTACCAGCTAAAATCAAGGACTGTGTATGTGTTTGCTCTTTAACCTGCCTATAAAATCCAGTGTAAACCATGTAAGAATAGCAATCACATTGCACAAAGAAGTGTTCCCCCCTTTAAAAAAATCTGCCAATGTCCAAAGTGACCAATAATCAAGTAACAGCAATAGCAACTATGTTAAAATGAAATAACATTTTACGAACAACTAGCAAATGCCAAACAAATTCCATAACACTGCGTCAGCACAACAGCATTGTATTAGAATGTAACTATGAATTTAAACTGACCTATTTGTTTCAAAATACCTAAATTGAATTAAGCAATAATAGAATCACAAAACATGGAATGAATTAAATTAGGGAAAAGAATAATTTCCCCTAACAAATAATTAGGGAAAATTAATGGAAAACATTAATTCTATATGAGATGCTTGACAGGTAATGTTTACCTTGACAGCATGCATATAAAACAATGTGTGAATAAGGACATATTTAATGCCGTGCAATCTGCAAGTCCTCTTAGACCATTTTTCTTTAAAATATTTTCTCTCAGAAGGCTGAAGACCTTCCTAATCTCATTCAGAGGCTCAGACAATGGCTTCAGTGACTAACATTTGCAAGTGACGCAACGTTTCAGCAAGTCCCCTGTCAGCATGGAGATGAATGATGACTAACCCAGAATTTGTGACTGCTACGAAGCTCTCCTCTTTTTTCCTGCTCTAAATGATGCCTCTTACTTCATTTTGTTCTCTGACGGTTTTTGCCAATGTCTGCTCTATGTTTTTTTTAGATATTTATGGCACATATGGGTGCTTGTATACTTTGATGACTACGAAGAAGATCTTGCCATGACATAAGCAGTTAAAGGACTCACTGCAGCCATTCCTCTATATTCCCTAATGAGGTGCTGCCAACAAGTAATAAAACCTGAGGGACAAAGCAAATATTTTGTAAGTGTAGGAGTAAATAAGAAGGGTAGGGACAGGCAGGGACCAAACCACAAAGTCACTGAAGGTGATTCTAATGCAAATATGCCGTATGGCTTGTATACATGCTCAGACTTTGAGCTAGTGATGCCTTATCCTGCTGTTACGAAGTTTTATCCATTTTTTCACTGTCTCCAAAGTATGTTTCTCTTTTCTATTCTCCTTTACAGTACACAGAAGAGAATTCATATATTGTTCATCCAACTGTAGAGTCAGAGCATTTGTTTAGTGGAAGACTGCACTGGGTTCTCAAAGACTATACAATCACTTCATCTAATTACGAAGAGCTAATCACTCAATTTTTATGTTATTACAGTCACGTGATACCTCAAGAAGCCAAACTGTTGACATATTATGGAAGTCTCCAGCATAGGAAACCCAGCATAACACATGAAAGCCAGAAAAGAAGACTAGGCGTAGATTTGTTGAGAAATATTCATTCACCATGCACATTGAATCACATGACTATTACATTGTCCAACATAGGACTTAGCTTTAAATCACAGACAACATTAGTGTCAGAAATTCTGGCAACTCTGAAATAGTGGCGGATGTGCCTTGCAGAATAGCAACTTATACACCTAATATGTACTTACTGAGCCAGACCTCCCTTCACACAAATTTCACTTCCCCTACCCCAATGAGAAACACATGTCATTCTCCTGGTTCGCGTTCCCCAGCATGATACTCAGGCTATCGCCCATTCATTACACGTGTGTCTGAGTATGACTTTTGCCACGCTGGATGCAGCACCTTCTGTGCCTCCACTGGGTGGACGCTCCTCTGGTTTTAAGCAGTATGACATGCCAGAACACGCCTCACTTAGCTAAAGGATTACTTGCCCTTCCACTTCTCCACCCTTTTAACTCGTGTTTCTGTCCTTAGACAACCCAAAGGAATTCTCTAGCCATCAAAGGGAAATCCATTTAAGTACTGTATTGAAACGTGACCAATCCAATTCTCATTTGCAAAAGAACTTTCTGCTGTTACTCTACAGAGCTGCAAATTACTCTGAAGTCCCTTTCTTGAAGCTTGAAAATGGCAGCCAATAGGGACAGAAGCCTCAACATCTCCAGCCAAAGCGATGCACTGCCCACAACATTGTTCTGTTGAATGGTACAAGGGTAATTAAGTCTCTCACTACACCCTGGAGGGCAGTGAGTCAGTTTGGGCTCAGCTGGAGTCCACTAAAAGAGTATTGACTAAATTTATAATAGTGTTAATGAACCTATACATACTACTGGTCAGCATTAAAGGCCAGACAGCAGAGGAAGCCATAGAGCAAAGAGGAAGAGATGAAGGGAAAATACTTCTCAAACTATGATGCAGCAAAGCTGTTATCAAGGCATAAGGAGGAAAGATTTCTTAGCTGCTGGCAAATGCACTGAAACCACTGGTAATACAGCACTAATGTCAGAGAGGTACACTGGTAATTGGGTCTTAACAGCTTCTCTTAATCCCAAAGCAAGAAAAAGAGAACCAAACAGATAGTCAACCTCTTTGGAATAGTTACAGGCTTCATGTCAGGCAGAGACTGTCAGCAAATTCTAATAAAAGTTGCTTCATAGAAAGTAAGCTCCATAGAGTAAATTAAAGCCAGGGAATTACCATAACTCACACATGATTAGTAGCATTATTTGGAAACGCTGTACTTTAAATATGTTTACATAACTGAAACTACAGTTATCATTAAAGCAATTGTATGTGTATCTGACACTCTGTTTACATATCTTCATTGATTGAGGAAGGAGAGATTCAGACTGTTTAGTGAAATACACATCCTGAGAAAAATGGTATTTTTACATAACGTGGAGGAGGGTAAAACTGGAGTAGTATCTTCCTGGTGATTTTCCGCATCACTTGTTGAGAAGGCCAGGTGTCTAAACTGTATTTGTAAAGCATCTCTCCCCGTCTAAAGCACAGAAGATCTATCAACTACCGCAGAAAAGCACCAGATGTTGGCTCTCTCAAAAAATCTTTTCACTCCAAGCACTGACATCAAGTTTCACAGAACTGGGCTTTCAGTGACTACTTTTTGCTGCTTACCCTCAACCCAACTTCACAGTTTTGCAGTGATCTTTAATGCTTGTGAAGCGCCACCACTCCACCCGACTGGTGGCTGACACACACGCAGGCCACACAATCCTTTAAATCTACTAAACGTATCCCAGCGTCCTCAACTGACACCAGTAAGAGCAGGTCGTTACCAGTGTGACACTGACTGTCATCTCTCAGGTGTCTTCTCAGGCAACCCATGCACCTGAAGCGAGGAGAACGCCCATGGTGACGAGGAGTGAAATTCCGAGCTCTAACTGGGCCAACACGCCTTTGCAGTTACACATAGTCACAAGTCAGGACAGTCCACACACAGACCAGACCCTGCACTCCCGACTTGTTCTTACCCTCTGGCAAGTGGTGGATCTCCCAGTCCGTGCCTCTGCCCCTTTGGGAGCAAGGGTGTGCAGGGTGCCGAGCACCCCATGGTTGTATTCTTGGCTGGAGCCTCTAGGTGACACTACTTTAATACAAACTAGCACATGATCTCCAAAAGAAGACTCCATGCTCCTGTCTCTCCCCTCTTCTGTCTAAAATCCCATTCATTTGCAATGAAAACCAAAACCAAAAACCAAATCCCACAATCAGAACAGGAAATGAAGCTCTTTTTAAGTCCAGTATTGATACGTGCATTTCATACCCTGTATTATCTCATAAATTATGCAGCTTTACTTACTTTCATCCAGGTTTAGTTTTTGTTTTACTTGGGTTTTTCTCAAATGAACACCACACACATAGCTTTAATTATTAATACAGATTCATTTAGCAATTATTCTTGATTAGGGCACCACCATAAACTTTAAGCATACTCTAAAAAAAAGACTGTTGCACATAGTGCCACGCATATACTGAATTCAAACGGCCTTTTCAGTGAGCTGATGTTAGGGAACAGGCATGAACATCATCACATCTCTGTAATTTTCTTATCAGCATCAAAAATCCCCAAAACCTCTTTAAAAATAAAATCACAAGAACAGATGTAACACTACTGGAAGTTACCTACAACACTAGAATGCTCCAGGAAGGACTTCAGCAAAGTTTTCCCATTTCTAGTAGTAGTTTTCCCATTTCTAGCTAGTAGGCCCTGACAACCTATTTGCAAATAACAGATGAAGTGGAAATTTTTATTTATTTCTGTTCAAATTTCCACTTAAGTATACTTAGCCCTGACTAATACTTTGGAGAAGCAATGTGACACCAGAAAACCAAATTTAGTTGCTCCTTACTGGCAATCAGAAACATTTCAGAAATGTTTTTTTTTTGTTTGTTTGTTTTTAGAAGTCCACACATTTAGACAGAAACAACTAACTTCTCATTTTCATTGATTGTTTTTTTCCCCCCAGGGGAACAAAACTGATTCCTCACCAACTTAGATACATGCATCATCTTCAAACAGCTAACATGTTTGGCTGAAATGTTTCAACTTAAACATTCAAAGCTAGCTTACAACACAACACCTATTTTTAGTTTAGCTCACAGATATCGAAAAACATTATTATTAACTTCTTTTTTTATCACAAAAAAATTAATCAAGGTATCACTTGACCTTTTGTGCTGCATTTTACGTAGGCTGTAGGAACCACTCAGGATAATCCATTCACCTGGAAGAAGATGGCAAAGCAAGGAGACACCAGCATGGAAAGGGTATGTAGACCACTTACAGTCAGCAAGGAGATATGAAGGCATACCGCAAAGGCAGTGAAGACTATCTCTGCATATCATTTCAACATAAAGCAAACTAAAAGCCGACGTGTACAGGTACCCTAAGGTACTTACATGAAACATGAGGGAAAAAGAGAACGGTATAATAATCATGAATGCTAGCACTGGCTTTGGAGGGCTGCAATAAGTTACTTTTGACTGATGAAGCCTACGGGATGCATGCCTTCCTCAAATACCTTTCTGAATTTAGTAGTATTATTTGAAGAAATTTAAGGACATCAGCATATATTAAAGCTCTGGTATTTAGTTCACTCAACAAATACAAAAGGAGAGTCCCATCCAAATCACTGGGTGTATTTATGTAATGTGAATATGAAAAAAGTCATTTTGGAAATGTTCTGCAAGACTCTGCTTCTCTCTACTTCGTAATGGCATGGCTCCAAACATTCAGGTCTTCCAGAGAAAATATCCAGCTCCAAAAATTATCCCCACAAAACTTCTCAAGCATGTTCTTTCCCTCCACTTTTTCCAAACAGATGAATACGCTTCCTAACCCTGTGCAAATCTTTAATTCTCCTGACTCCAAAAGCATTCGTATCTAGCCCTTCCCTATTAAAAGAATTACCACAAGAGTTGTTTCAGTACTGGATGTTGCCTGTACTGGGCTATGAGCAATGTAATGTGAAGAGGAAGACTGAAAGCGGTTAGAAATTTCATAATCCGCTGTAAAATGAAGGAAGACTGCTTTCTGGCAAGCTGCTTGAAAAAAAATGGAAATGTTCTGAATTTGATCTAGGCAAGCAGATGCAGGTGAAACAGTCAAGAAGTGAAAGCAGCGAGCAATTTGTCAGCTTCTGGTTTAGATAGCACCTGCAGTTAGCAGATGGCTATCACGCCCTGCCTCTGCTCTTTCAAGTATCATGCCCATTTCCAGTAGCCCTTTACGTAGCCACACAGACGCACAATGCAGCCAGCCACTTGTAGCCATACACATATGCACGATACAGCTGCGTGTATGGAGACAGACCTGCGAAATGAAGGCTGCGGCTCAGCAGGTGATACGCAGTACCTTAGAAGCTGAAAGCCTTCAACTTTTTCTTCGTAGTCCTGGCCAGGCCTGCGAGGCCTGTGTAACTTAGGTAGCACCCCGGGTGGGAACATTGCCTTCCCGCTCCCGTGCGACTGCTACAGGTCAGGCTGTGCCACGCTTGCTGCTGCTTTGTGGCGCCTTTCTCTACAAACAGCCTCGTTACTCCCACAGCCATGCCTGCAGAGTCCGACGCTGCTCCCCGAGAGTTAGTGCGTCTGAACCTACCCCTGAAATTAGAAAATGCATCAGGCCAAATAATGAGATTAATTCCGATGTTTCTGAGCCTGCAAACACCCACACCCCCCTTCGCACACACACAGCCCTGCTACTGTTACTGGTAGCAGTTACCGGTTTCACATATGTCCACACACGTGTGTGTGCGGACACGCGCCGAGACACAGAGATAACGCAACTTATTTCTACCCAGGTGGAACAAATGATCACAGCTATGCAGGTAAGAAACAAATGCTACGGAAACCCCCTCCTGTCTCAGCAGAAGCTGAAGGGGTTATCACCGTATTGACAGTATGGGACTACAGCATCCATCTGATCAAAGGAAAAAAAGATTAAAGCATCACACCCAGTTCCATTGTCACACAAGTAGACCATGCAATGCATTACTACAGCCCAGATTACATTACAAAATCCTCCGGTAACAGCCCTATTGTTAACATGCCACCTGTTACCTTTTCCAAAATGCTGAAATTATCTTATGATCGCTTTCAGCCTGACAAATGCAGTTTAATCTTTATTGCATCTCGCAGCACAGACCTGCTTCATCCATGCCTTATTTATCTCACGTGTGTCGGAATGCAACCCCAAGTCCTCAGTCCCCCCTTGCCACAAGGCATTCCTTCTGCTCTGCTTTATCAATATACCTGGGTTTCCATATCCGACTGCTCCTTTACAATAAAAAACACACCCACCCAGTATTCTACCATTGCCTGTTGCCTTGGTAATCCAAATGCCTGGGTACTCGCTGATTATCGGCGAATGAGACTCGCATTGTTCACACCGCAGCGCGTCTGCTATGTTAATGTGAGATAATGGCAGCCAGAAGACTCCTTTTGTTCCCAGCTTTGCTGTTTATTCATAGTGCCTGGAGGTCAGCGACTGCTACAACAACCGGGGAAGGAGCCGCTGAACGCGTGAGCAGCTTCCACTCCTGCTTTAGCCTCCGAGGCAGGGGGACCGGAGCAGCCCGGCTGCAGCCCCGGGCACGGGGAGCTCTGCGGTCTGACTCCGGCGCTTGGCGGACTCGCGCTTCCCGGATTTTTGAGACGAGGCTGATTTACGCCGGCGGAGAGCAGACAAAAAGCCGCTTTCCGAGGGAGGCGGGGGGCGGGCCGGGCAGCGGCAGGAGCCCTCCACAACTTACTGCGGGGCGGCCGGGGGCGGCTGAGGGGCCGGGGGCGCGACCGCGCCGGAGCCTCCGGGCCGGGCCGAGCCGGGGAGGGCCGGGAGGGCCCGGGGGGGTCCCCGCTGCCTGTGAGGGGGTTCCCCGCTGCTCCGCGGGGTCCGCACAGCCCGGGGGGGTCCCCACAGCCCTGGAGGGGGATCTCCACTCGGTGTCAGGGAGGCGCAGGGTGGGGGGGACGCCTCCCCCGTGCAAGTCGCCGAGAGGGTGTTGGTGGCACAGCGGCCGCCGAGCTGCCGCCCCGGCATCCCGCGGTGCCTTCCCCGGGCTGTGGGGTTGGGGAGGTGCGGGGGAGCCCCCCCGGCCCCGAAGCAGCCCCCCAGGTGCGGAGCGGCCCCTTCATAGCCGCGCCGGGCCCTGGGCGGTGCTGGGGTGCAGGCGGGTGGGCGCCTTTGTTGTCAGCCCTGACACAAGGCGAGCTGGAGTTTGTGACCCGCTTCAGTGCTGGGAAACCAGCACCACAGCTCCTTCTTCCTCGTGCTAGACCGACGGGACTCGAGCACCCGAGCGTATGGGAGGAGGGGGAGCAATAAAAAAAAGACAACTTATGGGGAATGCACTCCTTTTATAAGCTATTTACAGAGGAATCCTGCGGAGGGTCACGTTTTCATCTAACAATCAATTACAGGTCCGTGTAAGGAAGAGGCGTCGAGAAAAATACCAGGTTTCAGACAAAATACACGTGTTCATAGTGGCCAATTACTCCCCCCCCCAAAAAAAAAACACCACCACCACAACTATGAAAATGAGAACACGTTAGGCACCCTTTACAGCAGTAATTTCCTTTCCCACTCCGCACAAGCTGACGCCACCACCAGACACAGCACCAAGCCCCGGGACCCTGCGGCCCCCCAGGAAGGCAGGCCGGCATGAGACGCCCGGTGATTTTAATGAGCGCTGCATCACAGAGCCAGGCACAGCACTGCTTTCTGTGCCCCCGTGCAGTTACCGCACTGACAGGGAAAATGGGTAAAGGCTACAAATACTGTCCCTGCTGAATGATTTGTAACTCCGGTGCCACCCCAAATGAGTTGGGTTGCTGAGAGCAAGTGACAGAGGGAGCCTTCCCAACACACTGGAAGAGCAAAATCGCCTCGACTCAGGACACAAACCATCTGCTTCTGAAAGCAGCCCTCGTGTAAAGCTCATGAGACTATTATGCATATCACTAAACTTCAATTGCAATCAATTAGGCATTTTTAGGAACGGGACATTCAATATGCCCCATTTACAGGGATGAAAGCTGTCTTTTCAAACACATACCTATATTTTAAAAACTACTGTAGACAGGGCAAAGCCTGAGAAGGTCAGATTTTGCCTCAGTCAGCAGACATTCCTTAAATAGCATTTGCCAAGTCTTCATCTGGATTTATAAAAGTATCAGCTGGCACTTTTTAATTCAAAAAATATATATATATCACAAAACCCCGAACTTTATGTTATACATAAAACGTAGAGGAAAAAAATGTAAAGAGTAATGCTTACATATACGTACAAATACCATCACAAAATTACAGTAGCTGTACTGCCACATACTGTTCTTACAGCAAAAGCACTTACTTTGACACCCTAGTCAGTACAGAAGCCCTATCATGACGTGTGCAAGGTGCTGTAAACAAACACACAATAAAACAAGATCCTTGCCCTATACCTTTTAACAGGCATGTGAGGAATATACCTTTGAAGAGGATTTAAGCCTGCCCATTACTGTTTTTAGAGCTCATGTCTATCAGTCTCTCCTTGTACCACAAGAACTGACCACAAAATAATCTCACCTAAAATGAAATGCAGATTTTTCACATGAAAATATTAAAGGTTTAATTATTAACAGCTTATGGCCACACACGTTCAGTTTTCAAGTAGAAAGCACTAATCATTTGCTTTTAGCTCCAACATTCAAGGCTTTCTTCCTGTTCCTCTCCATAATAAGAGTATGCTAGATCTAATGTTAGTGCTCTCAGGGGACAAGATGGGCAAACAGTCTTGGGACAGTATTTTGAAGCACTTACAGTTTTGTCTTTACAGCGCTTAGAGCATCAGGGGTCTTATTTAAAACTGCTTTCAACAAATTTTGTTCTTTTTTTTTTTTTCCCTTTAAGTAATCCACTTCTGCAGAAACATTTACAAATTCTGAACTTTCCTCTTGTTTTCTCCTGATGGTGGATTTTAACATTTTTTGGTCTAGAAGATTAAAAAAAAAAAAAGAAAAAAGAAACTGCTCCTACAGAATTGGGATAGTTACTTTAACCGAGTATACTTTACCAAGTATATTCTCTTACATTAGGATTTGCCATCTGTTCAGTCCTTAATAATATTTATTTCACAATTTCATAAATAAAAAGATGAAACAACCGAAACAATCTTACCTTTCACCCTAACTTTTGAATTCTTTTGCAAAGATTGCTCCTCTATGGCCCAGCCGCATGCAATAATGAAGCGATCTTCAACTTGGAACTGATGTATAAAAGATGCACAACGTGCTTGTTTTCCTAAGACTGTATACGCCACACCAGAGCTTTCACTTGAACCATTTCCCTCATCCAGACATTTTTCAAGTGACTCTCACTATCAGCCAAAACTGATCAGGCAAAATTGAAAAGGCTGCAACCTTTGAAGAAACTTTGATGATGTTGCTACTGGTGTGTTATTGCCAGATGACCCTTGATTCTTAGCAGCCCATGTCAGGGGTGGTCCTAACCACCCAGTACAAAATCAGACACAGAATTGTCATTCTCCTCCCAGAGAGAATGCTGCTCCTACCAATGCAAGTTCAAGTGTTAGTTAAGTTGGAAGATCAAGCGCCAAAACAAAAACTAAAATAAGCACCCTTGTAAAGCAAGTCCTACCAATAAAAGGTATTTATGGCAATTGCCTGAACGTAAAACAATAATGATAATAAAGTACCTACTGTAATATTGAATTACTACTTAATTTGATCTACTGTTTAATTTCATCAAAACCTCTGGCACTAAGTAATTTGTGTTAAAAATAACTTTATCTTTGTATTTTTCATCAATCTTGACTTCCCTATGCAGACATTACTCTAGACATTTGGTCACTAACTGCAGGACAGCTGCTTATTAATACAGAAGACCAAAATTTGAAACGAGAAAGATGACAGTAAGAACCCAAAGAACACTCATGACAACATTGCAGGCTGCAATTAACAGCTGCACATCTTCAGGCGTTCTCATTGACAAAGTAGGGTGCAATTCCCACTGAATACGATGGAAACCATGCCCATTTTAACCAAGATTCAATTTGATCCACATCTACTGAGGTCCACCACTTAATGTAATAAAGTGGGAAGCAGGAACTTCATCAAAGCAGTAGCAGCACTTGCCAAAAATCTTAAAGCACATTTAAAAGTAAAAATCAGCCACTTGGAGTAGTATTTGTCTATTGTTATTGACATTATGTCAGAATGGAAAACTGCAATACAAAGAAGTTACGTTAAGCATGAAATTTCACTCCTGTGCAAACGGCCAGCCCAAAGACTACAGACTCTCCTTAAGTCCCCCACAAATCCTTTAAGAAGGATTTAAATTGGAAGTTACACAGGATTAAAGAGGTGGATAGGTCTCATACTGGTCCCTCAGTACACATGTAAAGTTTACGTATGTGAATCAGTAAAGAAGTCTAAAAAAATGAGTGCATCTCATGCTCGATTTTGAGCTAAATATTACTGCATTACATTGATTAAAAAAAAAGTTGTTTTTTTTTTTTTTTGAGAATCCAGCGTTCACTCTGTTTATAAAGCCCAAGAGTTTGCAGTCTAACCAACCATCTGGCATTATAAAGTAGGTATTCCATTGAATTTTTGTTCTATATGCAACTTGCGTACTTATTTAACACTCAATCACTCTGTTAATGAAAGGCTAAATTTAAAAATAAATTAGCACAAGGCAGTCTTTACTTTGAAAGCTTTCTTTGCACATGTGCAAATCCTTACATGGCTTACATTCTGCTCTCGTTAAGTCCATTCGACCAATAATATTGCAACCAAAGCCCCCCTTGACCTCTCTACCTCAGTTTTCTCCCACTACTCAATTCACTTTTTCAAAATAAAAGGCTACCCTAAAAATAGGCCAAACCTGAACTCCTTCCAATGTATGTGCCCACAGTTTCTTAAATATGAATCCTTACATTTCAACTCTTATGATACATTCTTGAGTCAGAGTTTATTTTAGATAGCCAAGGCCACTTTAAGCTTCAAGACTATGCAGCTCTAATTCTGTAGCATCACATGGAATGACAACCTAGCGTCTGACCAGAGTTCTGGGTAATTCTATTGCTAGTAAAAGCAATGTCAGAGAAAGTCCTGCATTAGGTACTTGAGATAGTCTGATGACAGGGGAAGTTTCTTTTTTTCTAGTGATGTTCAGCAGCTGTCATATATCCTATATTCTCTTTGTTGAGCTATGCAAAGTTCTTGAATATGCTCTTGGTTGTTCTAACTTGCTTTCTAATTCTTCTACAAATCCTGAAATAGCTAGCTACATTAGTTTCTTGTAGAAAATGCAAAACAGGCTTTTTTTTTTTTTTTACACAAAGCCTTGTGAATTAGAGATAACATACTGTGAACTTTAATACTAAGTTTTGACCCAAATGTAATCTAATACAAATATACAAATGTTGCCTCATCAGCTTTATCACTGGGGTTATACTTAACTGCTTTTCATCTTCTATTTAGCAAACAGAAAACTCAGTTCTTCCCTACCCCATAGCTCACTACTGTCTGATAGACCCATCATAAAACATCCATGAATATAAACACTTTCAGCTGGAAAAAGGAGTTGGAGAGCCACAAGATGTCTCATTGTAACGTACCACCTGAGATACTTCGAGCAGTCATAGTTATGGCTAAATTACAGATGAGAGAACAGTACACATGGAAGCAGCGATGCTCCATGGCTGGCAGGTATTTCAAATCCCTAAGATACTGCTGCAGCTATTATAGATAAGAAGTTGTGCCACGGAAATAATGTTTCTAGAGGGACATCTCATAGGTAAACAGCAGTAATTTAGAACTAACTCCCAGCATCATTTTGAGTAAAGCATTTCAAGGACATTACTCAAGAGAAACTTACAGGGACTGCTTGATACCGGACAGGATGTTCTACTCTTAGCTAGAATATTGGGTAAGCTGCTATTGCAGAAATGCCAGCGAGAGAGTATTTAGCAGGAGAGAGTTATTTGTAATGTGACATGGTTTTGAGGGAGAACTGCCATGAAAGACAAAAGAATTGTATCTATCTTATCTAGCTATAGTACACAGCCTCTGTGAGGTAGGACAGCGCTTTCATCTGTACCTTAAGAGCTTCACGGCAACACAGGCTAAAAGGTCAGATGCAAATTGTGCATCTAAAAACTACAAAACTACACCTAAGAGTGTTTATGTACTGCACCAAATGTTTTTGTGCAGACTGACTGCTCCACTAAATTTCATCTTGGATTCTGCAAAGCTTCTCCCAAAGTGTAAAAAATAAATTGTTTTAAAACAGAAGGTTTTCTGCTTTTGTTTGTTTTGAAGCATGTTTACAATCCGTCATTACGTAATCAACTGAAAAAAGTGACAATGCAGGTGCTCCAAAAAGTCAGTGATATTGTATTAGTTATTCTAGAAAATGGTTTTTATTCTCAAGTACTAAAATAAAAAGGCATAGAGTTCTCATGGTTCTCCCATAAAGACAACATATGGGAGAGAAAAAAAAGTGGTTTTAAGACAATTTCACACATGCAAATACACTAGTACAAAGATGAGTCAAATCCCTAAGCTCCATTCATGGAACATGGAAGTTCAAGATATATTATGCTACCACAGATCTAGGTACAAGGAATTTAGCCTCACCTACACTGTAATAATTCTTTACTAACGTGAGTGCCCTACACAAAAAAACAATTTATATTATTGCGATTTCTTTAATGTGATGCTGTGGGAAAGTAAGTCTCGAAAAAAACTCAGAAATATAAAACATAATGTGAATGTTTAACCCTGTCTACACTTACCCCTCAGCTTTTGCCTTGACCTAGGCTCTGAAGGCAAGAAATACAACTTCTGTTTCTCTGCGTAAACTGTTAATCTAAAGCTCGCATCTTTAGTTTTTTCTAGTGCCCTTTAGTGCTCCCATTTTTTCTGAATTAACTACTTTGTGGTCCTCATCTGATATAAGGTGATATAGGACATTCTCACAGCTATGGGTACTCCCACTACACAATTGCTTTAAACTAGCATGGCATTTCTAACACAACGTACAAACAGAACAACCTCAAGAAAAGCCAGCTGTATTTAAATAAACAGTAGGAAGATGTCTGCTGAGAGATATGTTGTAGAAGTTTCTCCTTAGGGCACAGCTTCAAGTTTGAAAGTAAGCCCACTTCATCTGAGCACAGATTTGAAGATGGAAGCATCATTCCACTATGTGCCAGGTAACAGCAAAGACAAAAACTGCATTTATTTAGGACGTGCTGTAATTATACATCCCCTGTTGTCTGTTGCACTGTTCAGTGCACAAAATGCCATAGCTACCTCTGTAATAAGCATTTCAGTTAAAAGATCTGCCACGTGGTATATCTGCACACGCTTCCACTCCTGCAGACTGGGCTGAGACTCACCTATGAGAGAGGGTGGGTTTCATGGAGCTCATAGAGTTCATGGGGGGTTGCATGGGTAGCTTCCCTGGAGGATCGTTCTGCCGGCTTTTCTGGTGGCGAAGCAGCAAGAGCCGTCCCAGCTCCTCACACCACGACGAAAGCAGCGCTGTGCAAACAGAACAAAATAACAGTAAGTGCACAGTGGAATAACTGGTGCAGCTGAGTGCAGACACAAGCTACTATAACAAGAGCCACGAACTGAACAGACAAGCCCCAGGAGTGAAAAGCTCATCCACAATCCACCACTCACATTATTATCCTATCAAATTGAGTCTGTAATTGCCCTACACTATCATTACAATGTTTTTACACAAGTTACAAACATTCTGCGCAGCCCAGGAGGCATGAGAGAACTCGTCTGAGCTGAGCAGCAAAGAGATGGAGAGTGGATGAGGCACAAGGACATGGGGTAGCTGTTGTGAGTGAAAAAAATGTGGAAGAGGTCATTTCACACTAACAGAAATGTAACAAAAACATACAGAAGACATCATTCACAGAGGGGAGCAAAGGATAACAAGATCTCTTTTCTGTTGGGCTATTTTTGTGCAAAAGTTTAATTGGAGAGGCGAGAGTAGAAACCCATGTGCTGGAATTCATTTCCAAAACTATTAGCTACCAGTCCTAAATAGATAAACATGAGAATATAGCCACACTAATGTGTGTATACAAAAGTTAGGCACTTAGATCTATATTTGAACCAGCATAACCTATAAATGCTTGTTTCCATTATGTGACTAATCTTCTGGTCAATAAGGGTACTTCTGTGCTTACAGGAAAATCATGCTTATGAACGATGATAGGCAGAGATCTCCTCGAGACTAAAAGCTTGTAACTCCCTCTGAAGACATGAAAGGGTTCATTATCTCTGAAAATGTGGCCTTTTCCTTAGGCACCCTCAGTCAGAGAAGACCAGCCCCTGTTAAAAAAACCATGTTCTTTGGAATAAACAGAGCCTGAGAAAGCAACTGTGAGCAAAGCCTGGCTCCAGCGAGTGCACAGCAGCCTCCAGTAACACCCACCAGGCCACGGAGCTGCCCGTGGAGCCCCAGGACCACAAGTGGCTTGGGCAAAACGTCGCTAAGGTATGGCACGGTGGAGAGCTTCACCAGACGAGGTGCAGATGAATTGCACTCGGTTCTGGAGCTGCAGAAACATCACCAAGTGGAAGCACTTGGGGTTTTTCATTCTTTCATGTCTGCTTTGCAAAAACCTCGTAAGAATAAAATGTATTTAATTATTTTAAAACTAAGTGCTTTCCTAGGGTGATGCGAACCAAACACAAGCCAACAGATTGTGCTAGCAGGTGAGAACCAGAAGGCTACTCAAAAACAAACTGCCACAGCGGTTTAAGGAAGACAGCTCTCAGTGTAATTTTAACCTTGCAGATTTAAGCGACATACGAAGAATTATCTAAAATTCAGGCTTTTATTTTCATTTCTTATTTTTTTCCCGATGGTTATCTTTTAACCTAGTAACAACATCCCAAGCAGTAGCAACCACTTTCTTTTCTCAGTAGATACTCAGAGGTACTGTCAACAAATAATTAGTAGAGCAAATTCCCAAGGGACTAATTGTGAAGTCATATTTGTCAGAGAAAAAGTGGTTTGCCAAGAACACCCGCAAATATGATTTTTCAGTTTGAGAAACAATTGAAATTTCTTAAGTTTAATGGCCACAAGAAAAACAGTTAAACCCAGACCGTTCCTGTGAATTAATCACATGTTTGGACAAAGGCGATGCAGTGAATTCATTGCATTTATCAGGCAGAAGGTCAAGAGCGGTGTTTAGGGAAGCAGTTCGGAGCTCTGCTATGACAAAAAGGGGACACCACTCCTTTATGTAACTAAACACGGCCTCTCCGAAATTGTAAGCCTCACACGCAGCCTACAAGGAGTGTTCCCCCCCCGAGATGTGTGAAACGTTCCAGCACTGAGTGTCAGTCTAAGCTGCTTCTCTATTAGCCAAGGAATATGTCAACAAGCATTTGATCAAATTATACTCACCTTTTATCCCTGGCATATCATTACTAATGTGGCAGTGACAAAGGCCCCCTCCCCCTTTTCAAGCCGCCCGGATGAAAATCGCTGCCTGGCCGAGTTTCTTCACACACGCTACGGCCACTCGAGTGCTGGGAAGAGCGAACGAAGTGTGCTGCCGAACGGTGAACGCAGCCATGTCAGGGTAATAGGGGATGCTGAGCACTGCCACAGCTGAGTGTAATTACTACAGTGTCAAATGGAAACCGTCCATCTTAGCCGTGGCTTTGATGCGGAGGGAGCTGCTCCTTCTGCACACGTATATGCACTTGAGAAACAAGATAAGGAGCAACAACCTAATGGGTCTGAGGACATGAATCCGCAAACAAAAGCCATACCTGCTTTGACAAAAAGCAGAGCAACTTCTGGGAAAGGAATATGCCAACAAGATAGCACTGCTTCGGCGAGGTAGAGTTAAGAAAAGATATTAATGAGTTATTATTATTACTAATATCTAACAGACGCGTTTATAAAGGTGAAATGTAAACTGCCAAAGAACAAAGAGGTCCTCAAGATAAGCCAGACAGTTACATTCTACAAGTTATCTGGAGAGGACTCATGTTTTTGACAAACTAAGAGACTGCAGGTATAAAACACAATGAATTTACTCACCCCTATCACAGCACTCATTACTGAGAGGTTTAACCTTTCCTCCCCCAGGACATTTTGACTCATGTACCATGTATAATAATCGCTCTCTTCCCAGCGCCGGTGTTTGTGCACGGAATGAAGACAGAGCTGAGCACAGCCGAGTTCAGAACCACCAACCCCTGGGCATCCCCCTGCCCAAACCAGAGCAAGGACCCTCCGAACGACCCTGCTCTCGTTCACCTGAAACACTGCACTGCCCTCCCTCTTCCTTACCCCATCCACCTCCACCGGCGCTGGCTGGTAGGATGAGGATATACCCCCCACATCTGGTACAGCTGCCTTCTGGAGAACATCACTTCCTGTGCTATTCAAGTCAGATGAAACAAACTCAAAATGAATTTACAGATTACACTATTCATCTTTAGTGTACTTAGTTACTGCTTTTTATGCTGACAGTATTGGGCACATCTCAACTCATTTACACTCAAAGCACGAGAAATTCAGTATCATACTATAATGAACAGATAAAGCAGCAAGCACAAAGGACAGCTACAGATGGTGCCAACAGTCAGTCTCTCCCTCTCATAGCACAGCCAAGCAGCTGCTTTTTCTCCCCCCTCCACCCCTCCTCCTTGTAAACCAGGAGCACAGCTTTTGCAGATGGACCATCCACACCGTCTCTCACAGCCTCTCGCTGCGGCACTTTAATGATCAGATTTAAATCGTGTTCCTGTGCTGCATTGCTACAATGCCCCTTGCATACAATAGCGGAACTCTCCTGCGTAAGTTGAAGTCAACTGTTGCAGGGGGGAAACAAGAATTCTTTATGCGTACACCCCTTGCCCCCCGTACAAAATACAAATGTAAAACACAGCCCGGTTAACACACCAGAGCTGACATTTTCAACCAGCGTTCAGTCGCAGAGGGCTTTGCCAGCTCATGCCAAAAGACGCATAATAATGGCAATCAAATGACATGCTGACAGTTTAAGTGTATTCACACATTTATTTTGCTTAAAGGAACATGCTCTGGGTTGATTGGTGCAATATTTGACCTACTTTTCTCCATTTGGAAAACCTGTATCATTCTTAATGGGATTGCATTTTACTTCAAACGTTGATGTATTTTCGTAGGAATAAATCAATACCGATTTGCTAACAATGACTATGTTAGGAAACCAACACAGAAATGAGCAGCCTCTGCTTTTGCACTTGTGAAATAGAGAAAAACAAAGATTAAAAATAAAAGCAATTTCAATCACAAATAGCCAACAAGGTCTCCAAAGAAAGCAGGAAAAAAAGATCGTTCCAAGGTACTCAGCTTCCTGCACCCAGCCCCATCTTTGTTTCTCTTTTCCCTAAAGAGGAGAGAAGGTGCATGAGTGCCTCTGTGCAGAACGGAACCCACCTCTCCCCATAATATTGATAAATACTCCCACATACCCAGAGCCAGCCACACTATAGCCTCTGGATGCCTCCAATACTTGTAAACACTTTCACTGAGAAACCATAGATTAACACTGCAGTCTATACTCTGGGGGCCTGGGGACAGGGAGGAGTGGAAGGTAGAAGATTTTTTTCCCTTCAGCTCAAGTGACATTTCAAGCATTTCTCTGCAACCACAGAGCCAAGCTTTGCTTCAAAGAGGAAGGAAGCAATCGTTATTTAATCCCCTGCCTCCAGGAGCCAGGTATTTAGGAACATGCCAAATATCACAAGATGTGCGGCACCATTGTGAGGACTGGCAACACTCCCCCAAGTATTGTTCATTTCCTGCTAGGGTCCTTTTGTGCCGAAAACCTGTCACATGGCGTCAAAGCAGAGACCTCCACCAGACACTCAGCAGCACGGCTGGTGAAGGCAGGGAGCACCCATCAGCCGGCACCGCGGCCCTGGCGAGGCGGCAGCGCGGGCACGTTGGCATCATGTGCCCCGGAGGCAGCAGGCCCTGCGGAGGGCAGACATTGGGGGCAGACAGCGTTAGCTCAAGGTGGGCGAGACCCACGCGTTGCGCCTGGGCTGCCTGAGCGGTTTCTGACTTCTTGACGACAAAGGCTGGCGGCGTACTTGCACTCACACAGCAGCAATTACGTGATGGACGACGGTGACGCGTCCTGAAGGGCAGTTTACAGCCCTGGCATTGAATATTGGGCACAGTCCATTATAATCCTTTTTGGGTGAGGGAACAGAAAGGGAAAGGCAAATAGGCTAAGCAATCAATGCTGCCCGATAGATCCGCTAATGCATTTCATTAGCTGCATACACACCGCCGTCGATAGCTACAGTCCTGTAACCGACTGATTTAACTCAGCGCATTGCAAAGTGCTGCAGTAAGCATCTGGGAGTGAATGAGCCAGTGGGCTCCCTAGAAAGCAAAATACAGAGAAGCATGGTGTTAATCTATTTACCTATTATGATACCCTAGTATTAGTTACAGCTTATCACCTCAGTAAATCACCGCCTCTTGTTAGGGAACGTGCTTAAAGGTGCAGCAAACTGTTATTTACAGGCAGACACTATATTTACAGCTAGGAAGACAGGTGAGGAGGGGATAGGACAACAGCTCAGTAATTTCAATGCCTTCTGCTTCCCAGGAGACTGCTGGAGGAGCACAATAGGATTACTGTTTCCTTGCTGCAGTTAAGCTGCAGTAGATAGTTCAATAGGCAGACTGGCAGACCCGTATTTCTTACTCACTGCAATGAAAATATTAGGGAAAAAGGATGAGTCTGACTTGGAGAACTCTCTATTCAGCACCACCTCGCTGGGTTGGTGTTGTATCTCAGAACGAGATGCACTGGGCTGAAAACATTTTTTAAAGCCTAAGTCAGAAAATCCAGCCTTTTTTCCCAGATCATACCCCTTAATTTTATATTGCTTTTAGAAACAAATTTGTATTTCTTAAACAGAGAATTCCATGTAAAGGGAATACAGAGCTACTGAGGGCTTTGTATCCTTTGCTGTATAGGCTGCAATCTCAATACAATTTTTATAAATCATCCTGTGAGATAATTTGATGGGGTGGGAAGGGAAGCAATGAAGAAAATAAAAGGAAAGGAGGGGAAATAAATATTGTCTTGGTTGTTTAAGAATGTCATTCTTTTCACACAGGATAATGCAGAATATATACTGTTTGGAAAAAAAATTAGAAAATGTTAACTAGTTAATGCTCCATGTGCTGTAATATTAGAAAAATAACTCCAATCACATTAAAAGGATGGGATCTTTGTTCACGGTCTTGGGAAACAGTAGATTGGCTGTTTTCCTCTTATTTTAAAGGCCATTTTTGCCTTTAAGGAGCTGGGAAATAGAAAGAGAGTAGAGAAACTGCTCACCCCAACTACTCCAAGGACTCATTTTCCTGCAGCTCTCCCCCTCACGCACTTGAGCAGAGCCTGGCAGTGGCTGACTAACGTGTCGGCTAGTCAGCCAGGGCAGGAAAGCAAGGCCACAAAGGAAACAGGGTGTAACTACCCATCAAAGCAGAATACGGGTGCTTTCCCCTCCTCTCAGCTCCTCCAAGTCACCGCTACACATCCCAACCCTCTGACAGACAAGCCCTACCCCTGTCATTACACAGGCTTCTGCTCCCTGTCTGCCTCAATGCCAAGAGCACAAAAGAAGCGCATATAATGCCAATTACACAGCAGAAGCAGTAATTTTTCAACAGTCTGGCTGCTCGGTGCGGGCTCTCCTCCTGCGGCGCTCCCTGGGCGCCCAGCCCTCCTCGCAGGCCCGGGGCTCAGGCTGCCAGCAGATGCCCAGGGCACACAGCCAGTGCTTGCTCCCAGGTGTTAGCTCCCACCTTGTCCCAGGAGGCTTGCACCCCAGCTGGCTTCTTTTCTGGAGCAGCTGAGGGCTCTGCTTACTCTTCTTCATCAGGCAGAATCAGCCTGAACAGTCCAAGTAAATGGGTTGGATTAAACTGATTTATCCGGAGTTAAAAAGTACCAACAGAAAACTGCTCCACTAGCGGAGCAGTGACAAGAGTCGTGCCTTTGGTACCACCCTCAAACGGACACAGCTTTTAGAAGTGTGCAGGGAACTGCGCAGAACCGAATTCCCCTGAGGAGCAGGGGGGCACCCACTAACCCCGGCAGGGACGTGAAGAGCAGCAACGATTCAGCACTGAGTAACAGTATACAATACGGGTTTTCACCACTACCGTCAAAATAATGTCCTTCATCACCACTGTTTCCCTGATTACCAAAGCCAGAGTCGTGCCCTGCAGAAACACCCAGCTTCGCACTGTAATGCAGTTATGTATTAGTATTAAAAAACCAAACACACACCACACAGGTTTGTAGCAAAACAGATAACTTGGGGACTGCCCAATTAAACCATCTGTAATATCAAATTAATTAACAGAGGTTTTATTGAATAATACACTTAGAGTAAACCTGGGCATTACCTAGCATGTGCTCTGAAGGCTGCTGCATGAGAACGACACAGTGCACAAGCCTGGTCTCCAATATGGGTCCAGCTCGCCTTGGCACATCTTCAGCTCTTCACAAATGCCTCTCAAGACACATGCACATATATATAGGCTTTCCCCAAAGCTCTTGCCAACTGGAACAGGACATGCTGGAGACACAGATTTGAATACTGCTATTCTTACCCCATGACTTCAGTGGAACTGGGATTTCCCAATTTCCTTCTGCACTTGCCAAAAGTTGGCAGAGCATCTTACCAGATTCACTACATTAACTTTAAAGTAATACATCACAAAACATAGCAACAATGGCTCAATTTGGCAAGCACTAAACATACTGTACAGCTCCAGATAAGATACATAAGCAACTCATTTAGGCTTAGCTGTACCCACATGTTGCTACATCTGAAAGCACGAACCATTATAAAGAGAAGACAAAGCCAGTGAAAGGCCACCAGCAAGTGAATCTTGAATACGGCTTTCCAAAAGAAATGCACTTGAATGGCATTAGACTGCTTGTTTTCTTACTCATCCAATTGTGGGCTTCACTGCTCTGGTTTCAAACAACAGCGTCCTTTATTACCGCTGTGTGCTTTTATTTGGTAATGCCAGTTCTCGTCACCCACAGATTTCACACCTAACACGAGCATCTGAAAAGTGGAAGTGACTCACTTCAGCCCATCTTTGGCTGGATTCAAACTGGTGACCCAGAGGTGAGGGGCTCCATTTCCCTTAATCCATCCTGAGCTCTCCAGTTAGTACTGTACACAAATTCTGAGCTAACTAACACTAGGACGAACAATAAAAATTGCTTACAAAAATAAAATACCAGAGTCATTTAAGCAGAGTTTCAATGCAGGGAATCCATGCACAATCAGTAAGATGATGAAAGACTGGAATAAGGAAAATCTAGAGAGTACTTTGGAAAAAAAAACAAGGGGAAGAACTGCAGAATTAGAGATTCAGTTTCCTATTGGGGAAAAATAACCCAAATAATTCTAAAGTACTAAGAGGAAAGTAAAAAATGAGGAAAAACCGAAATGGATTTGTGAGGAGAAAATCATCTCACACTTCTATACTTTCTTTACGCTAGCAAACAAGGGTTCTTGAGAGCAAGGTAGATATCATTTAGTTTTATTTTACTGACAAGGGAAATAAGGTCTAGCTGAACACAACAGAAAATGGCTGGAAACTTAAGCTCATAGAAATATTAAATCGATGGCCAGTAATAAAACTGAGCATAATCAGAGTTTTTGCATAAGTCTGGTCTGGGTCTGAAATTACTGAATGCTTCATTTCTGGATATCCATGATGGATAAAGGGACAGAACATGCTCTACATCAATTTATAGGTGGCACAAGATGGAAAGGAGTATTGGTTCATTGCAGAAGTAAGGTGTTAAAATGATCTTGGCAAGTTGGAGAAGTAGTCTGAAACTACGTTCAACAGGAACAAGTACAAAGTACGACACTGCACACCTTCAGAACAATAAGGTGAGGAAAACCTCCACATCAGGAGTTCTCAGAAATGGAGCTGAAGGCAGCAGCTGTGCAGGGGCTCAGCAGCGCTGCCCTGCTGCAGAAAAGTCCAACAGCTGCCCTGGCTGCCTGAGTGGTGGCACAGTCTGAGAGGTGCCAGGTTCTCCTTTCTCTCTACTTGACAGCAATGTACCTCCACAGAATGGGAAGAAAAGTCACGAGTGATCAGGGAAAAAATTATCAACAGAACCTGCAAGAAAAGATTGCATGGAGTAGGCTTGTTTATTTAAGATGTGGGGATGTTAAGAGCAGTATTTCCATCAGCAGAGTAACAACGCATTATCCGTATCTGCAGCAGAAGAGCCAAAAAATTAGCTACTTAAACTGCAAAGAGACAGAAAAGACATGAGTTAGGTGCCAGGACCACCCCCCTCATGAGAATGGGGTAAATTGAGGAGGCTCCATGACTGGAGATGCTGAGAACAGGTCAAAGAAGCAACCGGTGAGAATCGCATTGGCAGTTCTTCAGCCACGAGGGAATGGCACCGATGATTTTTTTTGAAGTCTTTTACAGTCCAATGAA
Organism: Cygnus atratus; assembly: GCF_013377495.2. Taxonomy (NCBI): domain Eukaryota; kingdom Metazoa; phylum Chordata; class Aves; order Anseriformes; family Anatidae; genus Cygnus; species Cygnus atratus. The sequence goes on from NC_066368.1 coordinate 33,923,198, forward strand.
TCTATGATTGTGAACAAAGACATTTCAATCAAATAGCTCCCATCTGAGAAGTGTTTATATCTGGATTGTATTTATTATTACTGCAAAAAGACAAGAAAACATAAAAATACTTAACATGTCGGTTACAGAGCAGGGAGTTCCTGCGGAGGTTGCAGAAGTGGCCCTCCGGACAAACGGCTTTCTGGCTAAGTTCTAGAGATGAAAGAAGCTGAGTACAGGTGACGTGCTGAAGGTCACACTGCCTGTGACTGACTGGGTCCCAGAACAGAGAAGATCGGACACCTTCCTTTCTTTGCAAGGAAAAACCACAACCGCCACGTCAAGGGGTCACTGCTCTGTGCCCGCATTCTCAATGCCTGCCATGGAACATTTTCAAACAACAACTGTAAAACATCTGGAGAGGCTTTCAAGGAGGAAAAAAAACCTACAAAAACCACACAACCAAAATTTATAGCAGAAACATGTTTCCAAAGTTAACATTGCACAGCCAGAACTTCTGAGGAGGACCAAAAGCTATTTTAGGAACTTTTGCTTCTTGGTTTTGCAGTCTTGCTCATAACTTTAATTTTACATTATTTTACATCTTTATGGTAAAAGAATGTTTTATCAGGTGTCCTCAGATTTCTGCTTGATTAGTTTAATACAACCTTTGCCAACTTCTCTTTAAGTGTTAAAGCAGAAAAAAAAGTTATTTTTCAAAGTTGGGGGTGGCAGGACCATTTTTTCACATTGTACCAACTTTTGTATTTGAACAGAAATAAGCTGAAAGCACCCTGGGCATATCCACTTATTTTGCTTTTCTTTTCAAAAAAAATTACAGCTGCATATAAAATAATCTCTACGTGCTAAACATGGAAATAGTTAAGGACATTAGCAAAAAGAAACAGCCTACAGGAGTTTTTAATTTAATTATTTCTGTTATGACAACACAGAACAGATCGATGTGTGCAAGTACTGCAATTTCAAACAGGCCATGTTTCCCAGCTCACCCCCCAGTTAATGCCTACGTTTTTCTAACAGTGCCATTACTTCTCCTTTTCTATGTCCCACCAGCCCTGCAAACTCTGTCATCTTCCCTTTACTAGCAACCTGTTCTGCTCTTCTTGTACCAAGGATCTTTTCTTGATAGCAGCCTCGTGAATTAACATTTAATTAACATACCAAAGTTAAATCCCAAATAATTGTTCCCAAGCTGCACTGCAAACCTGGTAACTATTTTGAAAAATAGACGGGCTTGTGCATCTGAAAGTTTGTTTCTTCTAGCTGTGTTAATTGTCCAAACAATAGATGTTGCCTCTCCCTACAAATCTTGCATTGCTTATAGTCTTAGATTATCACTGATACCGCAACTGTACAATTAAATTGCAATTTAAAATACATGACAATCACCTGGTGAATTCATTTTTCGTTTCTCACCTTAAACATTGCTGTATTAAAGGAGCAGACTTTAAGCCACGGATGCTGTCATTAAGGTATTCTGACATCCTTGAAGATACAACACACACTGCGTTTGTTTTATTTAGTACCCATAAAGCAAAACTCAGCTATGATCTGTTACGATTAGAGACGCGCAGAGAACCGCAGTAGGCATAAAATAAGAAACTGGATTCAACATCTAAATTAACCTACCCTGATCTTCAGATTATTTTGATTGTATTTTCACGACACCAAGTGCTCAGCAGCAGCAGCAGCGCTGCCTTCAGGTATCCATCCCGTCTTCTGCTGCCCGTGCCCATACCCTGCTGTGCTGGTCCGCTCCCAGCTGTGCTGAAGCATCTGTCTGCGTGACCACCCCATGAACCTGACCGGGCATCTCATCAGAGATTTTTTTTTTTTTTCCCCCTGCAGACAGTTCTTGTTTGGTTTGATTGTGTCTGCTTGTTTCCAGCTCGATCAATTCCCTGACGCAGCTCGGGGCCTGGCCCCAGCAGCAGGGCCCTGGCACGCCGCAGAGGCAGGGGCCAGGCAGCTGCTTCTGTGCACAGGCGCTGTCTGAAGGCACGGCACGGCACGGGGTGGCATGGCATAGCACAGCACAGCATTGCTGCTCCTGCACGCCCTGGTCACCTCGACAGTGCTGCAAGCACGCAGCCGATGTCAGCATTAGGCTGGCTTTAGTTAGCACCTTAACGTGAACGTTAGCCTCAGACAGATTAGAAATCACTGTTTTCTTTGTCTGCTGGGGAATGTTTGCCTTTCACATAGGTGGAAGGAGATTATCTACGGAACAGGTAAAAATATGAATGTGGCTAATTGCTTTTTCCATGCACTCAGGGAAGAAGGCAGTACAAATCACAGCCCACACTGATTTTTCAAAACCTTTCTTTCCTCTGTCTGAAAATACGAAAAATGGGGGAGAGGGAAAGGGTTACTTGTGACTATCTCATCACAGAGACATTTACAGGAGAGCAGCCTGCCGCAGTTCTCACAGAGGGCAGCTGGCCCCCTCTCCCTGCACAGAAGCACCATAATTTCAGGACCAAAGTGCTACAAGATAATGCCATCCCTGCTCCTGCCATCTATAAATAACAACTGCATTTGGATCCAGCAGAGTCACATGGAAAAGCTGGCCAACGATACATACATGCGTGCGAGCACGCATTTGGAAACCCAAATAATTCTAATAATCTTGCATGAAATAAGCTTTAGCTTTCCAAATTTAGCTCCGGTCCGTGCACTCTCTATGGCTTGCAGAGGCCCGCTATTATTTTTTCCAGCACTGCTCTTCCCCTGGAAGCTGCTGACGAGGGCATTAGCTGCGTATTGTGCAGAGCCGTACCATGTGCTGCTGCGCGCACACAGGCTGCTCGCAGAGGCAGAGGAGAATCAATTCCTCAGGCAGCTCCGCTAAGCCTCCCTCCCCTCTCGTTGACATATTGGCTCAGCCACTGAAAAGGCGAACGGGCCGGGAGGCAGGAGGAGGCAGACGGTGCAGCATGGATGCCGTGCAGCCGAGCACTTCTCCTCTCCTGCGCCACGCTGCAGCGAGAGGCTCCCAGCCTGCCGCCAACCTTGCAGGGGGAGGACCGGGGCGACAGAGAAAATGAGACAGTCCTAATGACACGAGGAACCCGGTTTTAGGGCCAATTTCCTACAGCAAAACTGGTTAGAGCAGTGGAGCAGTGCAAAAGAATGATTTTTTTAATATAATTTGAATGCTTAAACAATTCCACACAGCATTAGTGGCGAACACAAATAGGAAACCATTTCAGATCAAATGTATGCGACTCCTCAGGGTTTTTTTCTGGGAAAATGACTAGAATACAACCTGACACGACCAATAGATCCTACAAAAAATGTTGTTTATCCAAGACGGAAATACCCACAAGACATTACCGGGGTAAGATTTTCATCTTCGGAAGCTGAAACTGAAGTGAGTCTAGCAAGGAGAGGGGGGGGAGGAGGAGGGAGAGCAGCAAGGGACGTAAAGGATTTCCCCAGCCCTCAAACCCTGTTAATTCTGCAGAGCTTTCCACAAGGACAGTGTTTCTGTTTCACAGCCTGAAGAAAAGCAGCAGTGTGTATCAGCACTGAGCAAACATCCTATCTAAATAGCAACCGAGTCTGGTTTATGTTCCCAGAACATCTGGATAAAAGGAATCAAAACGGACACCAGATCACCAAATACTACTACAAAACACACAGCAAGATGCTATCCAAGCAGATGGTAAATAAAACTGTCTGTTCTTGGTCAGAGTCATCTTGGATCAACTCCTGCTCCTACTGAAGTTGGTGGGAAATGCTGTAAACAGTTTTAGTGGCAAGAAGGCTGAATCCCTTACATTACAGACTACCCATCTGATCCTTTTACTAAAAGGCACCATTTTAAGTGCACTGTACAAAAGATAACTTTCCATCTGTGCATAATGATTGCTTTTTTATTAGTTCGACAGATGATGATTTAATTTTTGTGATGTGTACTAACAGATTACGTGGGAAAGTGACTAAACCAGAGGGTCAAAACCAAGAGAAATGAGAGCAACAGATACTACGTTGGAGAGAGATAAGGATTCAGAAATGTTGGCAGAGATGCTATTATTGCCTGCAGACTATGCCCAGCTATTTATTGTCTAGGGACTACATAAACGGCCTTTTGCAAGCACGGAAGAACTTGCTCCTTCCATAAGGAACTTGAAAGAAATGCAATAAAAGTTCAAAACAAGTAGGCATGGGCAAAAATTTCTCAGGGAAATTAACGTAGGAATGTTTTCTGGAAGGAGCTGGTTACTTGAAGGGCTTGAAAGAAGGAAGGGGTTTGCAGCCAAGTGTTAGGAAATTTTCTCTAAGGGGAATAGACTGAAGTAATTTTGAAAACATGAGGGTGGAGGAAGAGACGAAGGGAGCCTCGAGAGCAACAGAAACAGAAGGAACAAGGACGAAGGCAACAAGGAACAGATCGACAGCACTGCCTGGGCCTTCAATGAGAAGGAAGAACGGGTTAATAAAACAGCTCCAAGAAAGTGATTTTTTTTTTCACTGCACACTTCCGGTGTCGTCTTATACTCTGAGAACAAGTCTTCTGCTACATTTTCTTCCTGCTTAGAGCCCACATGTATACCTATCTATGGAAGAAAGCAAAAGAAGCCAAATTGTCCAAATTTGGCCAAATTCAAATAATGAATGCAGGCAATAGCCCATCCAATCTCATCTATAGTAACAAATAAATTTGCACTAGCAGCTTGCAGTTCGGTGCCATGAAAACTAAAAATTACAGCATTTTAAAACTCCATGTTTTGTGTCCCTCTTTATTGCCTGTGGGGTAAAAGCTGCTCCACAGACTTGCTCCTGCTCGTGTCTCCACACACACATCATCCTTGCAGCTCTGCAGTAGCACAACCGGTCTGAAAGGAAAAACTGGCTGTTGAGAACATCTGTTTTGTTCTCTCTTGGATTTCAGGCTGATTGTTTAAGATCAATTCAGGATACCAGCTCAAGTTCCAAAGGCTGTCAAGAAGGGTTTAAAAAAAATAAAATACAGGCAGCACAGCTTGGCTGTGGTGCTGGCCAAAAAAATGGTAAAAAATATTTTTTAACTTCCTACACAACGTAGTTGTTCTCCCTCTGTCTTCTGAGTCATATCTGTTCATGTTACTAAGAAAGCCCCACAGAGCCAATATCACTATGGAAGAACAAGATGTATTTTCAACGAGCCTGTTAGCTGATTCCAGCTGCTGCAAAACCTTTATTTTCAGAATTGGTAAAAGCAACAGGAAAAAACAAAACAAAAAAAAAAACACTGTGAATTTCAGGTTTCAGATACTTGAATTCATAAACTAGGGAAATATGGTATGGAAAGGTAACAGGAGACAGTGAGTACTTACTCTCTGTCTAGCAAGGTAACTCTTGAAGGATGGCACTGCTTCTTTCTACTTCATATTGCCCTTACCGCTTGAGCCACAAATGCTACTGGAACTTCTAGCACGACCAGGCGAATTCTATGTATTAACACTAATACATAAAAGTAAAAAGATAATTAAAAAAAGGAAAAGAATAGGGCAGAAAAATTCCAAATTGCAAAATGCAATTATTTTGTAGCAGTATCCCAGATCAGGTGTTTTTCAGATGCAGAGCTGAGCCCTGCCATGTATCAAGCCCATGCAGTCTAAAAGATGTACATGTAAACAAAGTACTACTTTTATCTGTAAGTTGCCGATAAACACTAGCTAATCCTCACCTAATCCTATGAAGAGAACATCATCCTAGTTTTACCAAGAGGGAAACTAAGGTAGCGAAATAATTCTTTTGGGAAAACACTCAGGGTAGAAGGCCACAGAGACTAGTTACTGCCTAGAGATGCGGTGAAATCCCATCCAGGTGCTGCCAGGATGACAGAGTCTGAGGCTACTGACTGGCGGGTCTGCATGACTATTTCTGTCCATTCAGACACATTTCTGCTGCCGAGACTATTTCCTCTCCTTGAGGGACCTTTAGGGTAGCTGTTGACAAAAAGACCACACAGAAGAGAATAGGTTTGGCCATGAACATAGAAACAGGATTTTCACATCTATAGAACAAGGTCTTGTAAAGAGAAGAACCATTCCAGAGGATAATGCCAGTCATTAAGGACACACATTCACAGTCATCCATAGCATCCTGAAGAGAAGAAGATCAATGCACTCGACATCAGATGCGGGATTAGAGCTCAGAGGCTCTTTTCATAGCCTGGATGCAGACCACTAGACCATGCTAATCTGACAGGAGGAGTTCCTGCAAGGCAGCCGAAAAAAGCACAGATTTGTGTCGCAAAAATGAGCCGGGGATTCGAAAACCTCTTCGCGAATTCTTGCACAAGCAAATGCACCACCGAACGCTAGAGAACAAATAATAACAAAGTGGTAAAGGCTGAAAACTGTCCTTTTTAAGAGGACTTCCAAGCACACGCACGTGCATGGAATGTGTTTGACAACCAAGAGCCACGATCACAGAGAGCTCCAGCATCAGTCCAGCAACATAAGCCAGAGCATTACATGGAGGAAAAAGGGTTCAAAGCTGAAGACTAGGATCAAGCAATCAAAGCCTTACAGTGAAAAAGTCTAGTTCACTGGAGTATTTATAAAAGGTAGTATCTCAAAGCTTTCATGGAGTACAGAATAAGCCCCCGCTATTACAGACTGGAATAAACTAATAAGAAAGATATCTTTAAGGAAGCCTTATAAAGCAAAAATGTATTTTAACCTGGGAAAATCTAGGAATCAGTAAGGATAGGAGAACACAACATGGGTAATCCAACACGAACAGCTCTGTAAGATAAAAGGGATACGTTAAAAAGGTATAAAGACTTCATAAGGGAAGACTGGAGGAATGATGACACATCTACAGCAAATGTTACTGTAGGTATTACGATGAAACACATGACATCTTGTATCAGACAGGCTCCTGACTAGCAAGTTGCCGCAAACAGACACCAATTAAAAAAAGCCACAGCAATACCCGCAGCCTGAACCCTTGTGGGCTAAGATTAGGGAGCAAGGGGAGCTGTGAAGCACAATCACTATACTAATGAGAGATAACAACAGAGCAATTAACAAAGAGCACCCTAACCTCATGCAACTGATGCTGCTGTACGTCTGCAGTGCGTATTCCAGATGAACTGTTCATAAATGGCTAGAAATTGTAAGGTCTTTGCTAAAAACCTCTTCTAGGAAAGGTGAGAAACTACATTGGATCAAATGAATGCTCTTGTAAGTTCAGGATTTTTCCACCCATCCTGCGCAATGGAGAAAGTGTCTCCAACATGCCTCCTTGTCAAACGCACCGTGCAGGGGCCAGGGAAGCGCTCTCCATAGGTAACCGTAACTGAAGTGCAAAAAAATAGTATAATAAGTAAGGTGAAAGGACTAAAGTATAAATCTGCTCAACTCTTCAGAGCAGAGCGTGCCTCTTCAAATGTGTATGTACAGTGCTTAGCACAACAGGCTTTCTGATTTTGATATGAACACTAATGAAATATTAATAACTAATAATGGCAAATGCCTTAACCTCCACAAAGCAGCACATCTGTAACTGGCATTTTTAATGATGGAAGAACTGCGGATCATAAAACAAAACAAAACCAACAAACAAAACAAAACAACAAAAACCCCATGAAATATTAGTGATAGCACACCTCTAACCAGCTGAACTCCAGGAGTGGACAAGGAACTGATGGAAATAAAGGACACCAAAAAGTTTTGATCCTTAGAAGGAGAAATTGAGATGCTGTTTCATGTGATTCAAATCAGTTGCAACATCTCTGCTGCTATCCAAATTTTTTCAGGTTTTACAGCTTTTTCTTCCAGAAAAATTAACTATGAAGAATTAAAAAAAAAATTTCCTGAACACGTAAGCTGGGTATTAATCCACTACTTGCAAACCGTATTCCACTTTGCACACTTACGGTAAAATAAGTTGTGTTCAATTTCTATTAGATCACTTCAACAGCAACAAACTCAAAACCATCTCCTTCAGCAACCTCTCAGCTTCCACATTGCTTCAGGTGGGCAGTATCTCTCACTTCGGACAGCAGAACATCCAAGTATCCTGACAAACACCACAGGAGGAGGCATCCACTAGTGTAAATGCTGATTTTTTTTTCTGGAGGATATATTATATGTTTGAAATCCAAACATACAAATTGTGACTAGGCAGCGATACTATGACCTGTTTCTGGTTTTGGTGTGATTTGTAATAGTTACAGAAAAGATCTGGCTTTGCTGGTGCTGCCCGGCTGTGCCGGCACAGCTGGTAAGTGGGGACGGCGCCTGAGCACGCTGCTGAGCGCTCAGAGCTGGGAGCAGTTCAAACACGGCCAGCCAAGAGGAGGTCTTCGGAGATTTTCTCTTCTCCAGCCAAGGAGGTCCCTTGTGAGTACTTGCAAACCACAGTTATTCAGCCGCGTATCAACTTAGCCAACTCTGGGTAGATTTAAAAGAAAAACAGCAAAAAGCAAAAAAAAAACCTGACGACTTTGCTACTCAAAGTCCAGCATCTTGCCAAATGGGAACACACTTTCTTCAAGGAAGAGGTCAACAGACATTTTTTCCATACACAATGGCCTAGCCTGCTCTCTGAAATATATATATAAAAATTTTATGTATATATATATATATATATATATTCATTCTTTCTTTCATCTTTCCTTCTTTCCCTCTTCTCTTCTGTCTCATGCAGATGCCCATTCTGTTAAATTTCAGCCTGAATCGTTAAAACCCAACAAATGGATAAGGACCTGAAAACAGTCTCGTGATGGGAAGGAAGAGACCTAGTGATCCTACCTTTGTAACAATATACCTAAAATGGAGCTCCAACATCATCAGCTGTTCATATAAGACTAATAAAGAGTGCTATGAAAACCTCTTTCAATCCACAAAGACTGAACACTGAAAATTATCTTTGAAACTGCTGACCTCAATTTGGTACTACAGTACTGTTTACAGCACATGGCATAAAACCTTGATAAAGATTCCAACCTGGTTATTTATTTCGGTCCCCCTTTGCTCAGGTCAGCCTTTTCCTGACTATATTTACTTAAAAACAACAACAAACCTTCCCTGCATATATTTTCTTAAGCAATGAAACTCAGCAACTGTAGGATGGGCATCTTTCAAGGACTTGATATTAAAATCCTTTTACCTCTTCTCTTCATGGGTGCTATGAACCATTACAGTGCATCCCATAATTCCAATTCATACAAAGTCCTGGGAGAGGTTTTGGTGATTGTGGTAGTAATGGGTTAAGTTCTGGTTGCATCTACAAACTATAACATATGGTAACATCCCCAGTCCTCACCAGTGTGCAAAAGCCACTGATATATTTTTTTTTTTTTCAAGTAAAAAGTCAGTAATTCTTGACAGGTATGACAACCGTGACACAACAGCCTCTATCTAACTGGAGGAAAGTTCAAAAAGGAAAAACAAACAAACAACAACAAACCAACCAAAACCACAAAACAAACAAAAGCACCCAACTCCCCCAAACTCTTCTCCTGCCTCATGCCATCACCAACCCACCAGCCCAACCCATAGAGGCCAGCAGTGCTGGAGACCTTGAAGGTCCCCTACCCATTCAATCCCAGTCCCTTGACATGCACAGCAGCAGCGGTCCCGTCCCCAGCTGTCACAGCACGTCAGGTTGGAAGCCATACACCCTAGCCACTGGCAATGGGAACAAGGTCAGGGCTCATCTGAGATGGGCCCCTGAATGTGAGGCCCCTCTGTGCAGCCAATCTGTCAGCGACTGCAGAGTCACCAGCCAGATTTTTTTTTTTATTTTTTAACTTCTGACATTGCTGCTACCAGAGAGATACTTAAACTACAGCATAAGAGGGGTCTCTTTCTTGTAACAAAACAATTATTATTATTATTATTATTATTTACAAGTTGCGTCAACTTGCTGGATTGCAATTTTCAATTTTAACAAGTTATTTTACCTTTTTGTGAGAAGCCTTTTAATTTTTACAGCTCAGGAAACCGGACTTAGCAATGCAGATGTCTCGAGAAATGATCAGCAAAGCTTATAAAATCCTACCAAAACTGATAAACACGCAATTAATAGCTATTAGAACACCTTGCAGGTGATTTTTTTAAAAAAAAGTTATACCAGAAATGTTCCATAAAGGCCAGTCAATTTTGTCACTTTAACAGATTGTACTGCTCGTGCTTTTTTAAAAGTCAAAAAATAATGAGCTTTCACAACACCTGCAACAAAATTGCTTTATTCCCATGCTGTGTATGGTAAACCACAAAGGCACATATTCTTAACTGGAACAGGTAATAGGATGAAATGCAACTGAAGCCAAGCAAGCTGGTACTTTATAGCAGATCTCCGCTGACTCGGCTCCACAAGTTAAAATGGACATATTTCCAACTGACCTCTCTAATTAGGTCACAGAGAGCCAAAGTTGCTGAGCATATATATTACAGTAACGGGTCTTAATTCAGAATGAAACTGTACAATTGTACAGCATTCTTTACAAGGTACCATAACAGGTAGAGAACAAGAGTCTGAAATCTGAATTCAATTCAAAATCCGAATTGGGTTCAGTTTTGGACTTTCTGTGCAAGCATGAGTCAGCTCTCAGTTGGGAGATGAGAAAACAGAACAAAATTTGTGCTAAACCAGAGATGCAGCTTGACAGGCTCAGCAGAGCCTTGCTGCACTGCAAGATGATCTGCATTACCATCATGAAGATGACCAACTGGACACGTATCCACTCAGGACCTTAAATCAGTTTCAGGCTATCATTGTATTTAAAAATAAATAAAATAAAATAAAATAAAATAAGCATAGAAAGCGTGCTTTGGAGAAAAGCCAGTTGTAGCACAAGTTGCTTTGTCTGCAAGTCCAAAAATACAGCCTCATCCACTCACAAGAGAAACTATTCATGGACAGAAAGAACACTGCATAATTTGTAGGTCTTTGCAGGGTTTTTTCCCCCCAAGACTCCCTTTTCCTAGAAACAGCATGAGCCAGACAGAGCTTTCTGCCCCCCTACCAGTCTTGAATATTTTAGGTCTTGTATGAGTGAATCATAAAGAGCTGTGACACAAAGTTCAGTTTAACTAACTGCCAAACAGGAAAGCACTCATTACTCATTTAAAAGCATCCTTTGTGTAAAAGACTAGAGTAGAGAATTATGAATTAAAAAACATAAAAAAATGAAATGAAGTCCCACACAAGCAAGATGAACAGAATCCATCTATGCAGCGTGGCGTGAGCAGCAGGCAGACACTACCTCCTCCTTTATCTGCTTTCTCAAACTGACCTTGTTGATCTGCAGGATCGTGAGTCCCAGTGTCGTATTTATAAACACAGAGCACCGGCAGCCAGCCGACTGGCTCGCAAATGTCAGCCAAGCCCCTGCCTTTGCTTTGCTTTCAAGGCTCTGATCGCTGAAAAGAAATCTAAGCCTTATGAAGAAGATGTTTAAGAAGTTGGTTCAAGGAGTGGCTCGCCAATTAATATTTGTTAATAAGGATAGCTACAGCACCATTCAAGAGCTGCGAGAGCAGAGGGCTGCGCTACAACTCAGCTGATTGCGAGAGTACAGAGGATACAAGCTACCTGCATTTTGCGCTGGCAACAGAGCCAGCCACAGGAACAAGCTGTACTGCCTTTCTTCATCTACACAGAATTTGGCTGGCCATTGAATCCTATTGCTTTTTTTAAAAGCAAAACTTCTGAGGAGTCACAGTTGAAAGGGCTTCAAAACAATTTACCTTGATTTAATACCCAGAAACGTGTAACTGAGCAGCGTGCGGCAAAGGCAAACCAGCACAGTCCTCTGAGGATGCCAGCGAAGAGGTGCCCCAAGTGAGGCACGTTCACGTCACCCATCCGCCTATTCGAAGAGCCTGGGACCAAGCCCCTTACAGGAGGCTCCCAAGAAACTAAGCAGCCACCACATCTGTGGCAACCTGCGCTGTCGCCAGCTTGAAACTGCTTACTAGGAAACAACACCGCCAACAAGCAACATCAACAGCTCTCAATGTGGCAAACGATTGCCATGCAAAGGGGATCAAAGTCACGTCAAAAAATAACAGTGTTTAATACATTTACCTAGTCTCTGGAAAAGAGCTTGAAAGTAAAATGACAGAACTCGCAGGTGACACATTTCTGCATCAAAAAAAGACAAGATGGGGAAGGAAACAAGTTGTATGGGCAACTGGATGCCATACTACGTTTTATTTTGATGAACACGAACATTTGTACCAGTTTAAAGTGTGACTGGGTTCTAAACCTGTAAACCTTTTCAAGAAAAGGGCATGGCACTGTAAAAAGCTAGACAAAATTATCAATATATGGTAAAAAATTGAAAGATGGGACCAGGGAAAGAAATGGCAATAGTACTTTAATTATTGCTACCTAAGTAAAAGGCTCACTGCTCAGTGGAATACAGTATCCAGTTTTGGTTATTCTGCCTTAAAAAGCTAACCGAATAGTCAAAAGATTCAGAGATCAGAAAAAATGACTGAAAAACCACCAAGACATATGAATGAGTAAACAGTGAAAAACCCTATTATTGAAAGATACCTTAAAAAGGGATGTAGAAACATGAAGCTTCCTGGAAAAGACACACTTGATAGAAAAGGTTTCAAAGCTATGTTACTAGTACACAAAAAGGATTTATTTTTTTTTTAAACCACTTGTCATTTTCTCCTCCACAAAGTTCAAACGGTCAACATCCTCACTACAACGTATTTATGGAGCCAAGAGCCGAGTGGTATTCAAAATAAAATTAAGCGTTTATATGTACACATGCTTACTGACATTAGATAAATGACATAAATGGACATTAAATGTTAGTTGTTATTCTTAGTAGAATAGCAATAGTTGCACACATCTGCCGTATGTGTCATCAAGATCAAAACTGGAAGAAAAAAATTTCTGAAATGTAGGATACTAATTTCAAAAAAGACACAGCACTTATTCTTACCTAATTATTCTATAATATTCCATGTTTACCTCTGCAATGAAAGCAACATGTATACACTTCTTGCATTACTTTAAAAAGTAACAAGATTAGTTTAAAAACAAAACAAAACAAAAAAAGGCTGAAAACTCAAGATTAGCTCGCTGAAGTCCAGAAAATAAGAACTGAATCAAAGACTGCTGTCTATGCAATGCACTGGAGCAGTGCGTTTTAAATCAATCTGTTCATTCCAGGCAATGTGTATATTGGGACAATTATTTGTTTTCCTTTCTCCAATGTTTAGTCACTATAAAAACCATCTACATGAAAACAGCTTGTGCTTTACAGTTCTGATGAAGCTTATAAAAAATTAATAGAATGTGAAAAAGGAAACACGATGATGCACAGAGATTGCATGTCCAAAAGACAAGAGGTACGTGCAGGTCTCGTTGATAAGACACTTAGTTCACACCTGGGGCAGCATTTTAAACCTAAAAGTTGAATTATAAAATGCATATCAAGAGTCATTAGCTATCATGCCAAAACTAAAATGCCATGAATTGAAGGAAGGATTTATGCAGTGGTTTCTCTTTCATTTACAGGGAACAGCAGAAACAATTACAGGAAAATGAGCAACTCTGCTGAAGTCTTGAGTATGCTCAGGAGAATGGCAAAACCTGCAGCAACGACAGGAAGGATGGGGTTTTGTCTGCCAGGTGGGATTCCGACTGCTTTCCTAGGGCCAAGGACGCTGACACCCTCTCCATCACACAGACAGCACAGGGTTTTAGCTCCTCCCGCTACTGCCACATCCATGTGTTTCCTACAGAGGGAATGAGGACATGACGGGGCCATGTAACCACTGCAGCTCACCAAGTAGGCCATAGCGAGGGGCAGACCTCGTCCTCGGGCCTCACCCTGGCAAGCCAAGTGGGTTATTGAGGAAAAGAAGCTGGTGGGAGTTCTCCCAGCTCCTCTGGGATTTCCCTACCTTCTCACAGTGACCTTACACAGCATTGCTCTTTGGAAATCGCTTTGAATCAGACCAGCAGACCTGTTTTTCTGCCTTCCCAGAAACAGACACTAAGGTGTACGCTAAACTGCCTTCTGATGCCTTATTTACGATATGCTGTTTCCTTCAAACACCTTAAGAAGTGCAAATATGTGAATAGCACCAACACCATCAAGGTAAAACCAGTCATGAAGAATGTAGTCTGGAACTGTGCTTGCATCATAAATCCTTACCTTATGATTTGTTATCAACGTGGGAATTAAACTCTGATAAGCCACTGTAAAAAGGTTCTTTTAAGGTTCCTCATTTATTCTCCTAAGATTGTCTGTTCTAAAACATGTTACAAGAATAGGAAACTACTGTGAACTGATGCTCATTAACACCAAGGGATGGGGAAGAAATAAAAGAAATCACATGCAGGTAGCGAATAATGAGAATAAAATCCTATTCATCTTTTAGAGCAGTATATATTTCATAGCTACGGATGGCAGAATTAATAGATAAGGCAGAAAAAGATCAGATTCATAATTGTAAACACTGTTTTGAGAGCAGCTCTTTTCTAATAAAAAATAAACTTCTGGACTTGAGAACTGAGCCATCACAGCACTTTGCCCTGAGAGGAGAACCCCACCTACCGCTGCCCCTGGAGGGGGACATTCTGCCCCTGCCAGCATCCTGACATGCTGCTGATTGCTTTTTGAATAAAATCTGTGTAACTCAACGATAAATCTTGTAACTGCTTTTGGATTTATTGCTATACTATAGTTGTCTACACGATTACATTTCCAGCTGCTGTTTCACTGTAATTTCATGCTAATTCCTTCATGTTTATATTTGATGCTTTTAATACCACTGTTTTCTAAGGCATTTCAAAAAAGTATTTACCTCAGTGAGTCTGAACTGGTGAAATTAAATTAAACAAAATAAAAACAGTTGTATGCGCCTCTCTGCTGAGGAGACTGCCTAGGCCGTCTACAAAACTCATCTGCAACACTTCTGAAGCGTATTAGTAAGCAATATCCAAGCTACTAAGTTCAAAAAGGATGGAATTAAAAACACTAATGACTCATACGAAAACAGATAGAAACTAAGATTGTAATTTGATTAAAGATACTGTTCCACTAACAGGGACAATGAAAGGAACTGCACAGCACGTACTAATTCAGTTCTGTCGCAAACTGGCTCAGACCACTGGTGTCAAGATTAATCACTTGATTCTTCTTCAGAATCATTCCTCTGCTTAACACCATTTTGCTGCTCAAATCTGTCCTATTATATTCCTGGTTATTTAAAGAAAAAAAGCATATGGCACTGGAGATACTGAGATAGCAAATGCAGCCTAGTGGGTACAGCTGTCAGGCAGGAAAGTTGCTCAGGTACCTCACCCACCTGCCTGCAGAAAAATCCAGCACAGCGCTGGCCAGCCCCTTCCCCAGCAGAGGAGAAACCTTAAAAAACTGTTCTCAAACTCCAGACGAGATTTTCCTTTCACTTCATATTTTGGTTCTACAAAAGTTTTGTCAGCTCAGCTTTTCAATCAAAGTCATACGCGCTCTTGCCAAGTATAAGCTTGCAAAGCAAGAAGTGGATCTGAAATTGCATATTGCTATTAGATGCTTGAGCTCCTCCTCCCTGCACCTAATTCCTTCTTTAGCTTGGGGAGATCTTCCTCACCGACACCCCAGAGCGAGACCAGGCACACGTGCTTCACCTACTGGGGTTCAGTGTCCTGGCCTGTGTTACTCCTATCTCCATGGACTTCAGCTATCCTGCCTATGTTTTTGGTCTTATAACTGTTTATTCAGCTGTCTTTTTTTTTTTTTTTTTTTTTTTTTGAATTAGGAGTACTAACAGCTCTGGTTACACAGCACAGACGGACTGCACAATTTCTTTCTTTCCTGCTGACACACCCAATCCTTCTGCCAAGAGAAGAAACATCTTCTCAGGGAGAAAGCCCGTCATCGCAGTGAGGCTGTGCGTGGGGATAAGGACCTGTGACCCTGGTTTACTTGGGAACAGTAGCGTCAGAGCATGCACACAGCAGGTCCCAGGCCTGATCCCAGTTCACCCACCCTAGGCTTTTTGTAGGGCTGAAGCCTTAAGGTCTGGTCTGAGCTTAGGTTCTTCCCCTTTTTCTGTTTCAATGACATAGAAACTTTTCATAGTCATTAAGAGAATTGAGAAAATTCAGTTTATGAAACAGCTGAATTCTGTAAGTATTAAAAACTAAACACAAATTACTGATTTGATTGCTTTTACTCTAAAATAATATTTAAAATAATCAGAATGCAGATGAGAATATAATTCATTTTCAAAAGGAGAAAATACCTACAGCAAAATAACCCAAGTAACTTGGCAGAGGACATAGCTCCTGCCTGCAAGCACACAGAGTACAGGAACACTTGGGAACTGAGGGATGTTCCATTTCTGAGCTCAGGACAGGCTTCCCCAGGTAGGAAGACAAACAGCTGTGCAAACCATTCAGGTTATGATAAATTCTAGCCCTACCTTGGGCAGCGGGTTTGTCAATCACTATTTTATCATTTTATTTGTATTTTGGATTCACTTGACTGTTACATCAATAGCACGTTACCATTGGATTAATGAGGTATTTAAAAGGGCTAAACATGATATTCTAAGACAGGAGATTATCAAGTGCTAGAACTAGTTATTATGCTTAAACTGTGAGTATATGGAAAGAAGTTGCCCCACGCTACTGTCATTTGATCCAAATACTGGATATTTGTCAAAACTTAAAAGATAAGCAGAAAAATGAAGAATCGCATTTCTGGAGAGGCAAACCAACACTGGAGAAAGGAGACCAGCAGCAACATTTATCTTCAAACAGATCTTCCAAATACAGTTAAAGACCATTTGGCTGGAAAAATGGACCACATCAATTTTGGTGTAAAAGGCATAACTGTATTTTAATTCATTTACAAAAGGCTCACAGATGTGGTTTAGACAAAAGCTGCTCAAGTTGCAAATATGCCTTTCTCTGGCAAGTCCCAGTTTCTTTCCGAAGGGTAGGTCGCTGCATGGAAGAGCAAAAAACACCAAGCAGCCTTGGGAATATATAAAAAACAGTTTTTACTCAGAGCTAGGCTAGAGTTGAATATTTTTATACTGAAACCAGGCTAAACTGCTTTGTCAGGAAATTATCAAAGGAAACACAGCTGATGTTGCTGAAAGAGCTAGAAGTGTTTGGATGTCTTTTGGTCAACAGTTTGGGGCAACTAAGAATTCAGTGAAGAATATAAAAGACGTTGCTGTCAATAAAGTCAAGCCTATTTGAGTTGAGTTCATAATTTCTTTGATAGTTCTTTGAATCTGAAACTCAAAAGAAAACACAGGGTGGGATAAGTCCTTCTGGACTGAAACCTCCAAATTATGTAAAAGTCTGCACCAGACTGATCCTAAAGATGACTCTTGAGGAGTAAAGCTTTATTTATGCAAT
This sequence comes from Cygnus atratus, assembly GCF_013377495.2. Classification (NCBI taxonomy): domain Eukaryota; kingdom Metazoa; phylum Chordata; class Aves; order Anseriformes; family Anatidae; genus Cygnus; species Cygnus atratus. The sequence continues at coordinate 33,940,556 of NC_066368.1, forward strand.
TCTACAATGCCAAGGAGAATCTCGTGGACCATTTTTGTGCACAAATTTTTAAATGCCAGCCTTTTTTCCGTGCAGAATTGTAGACTATGTTTACTGGCATTCATGGATGCTAAAACAAAAAGAAAAATGATGCTTTGGGGAACACGACAGTTTCTAGAGGGAGACTGAGAAATACCCATGAGGGTGTCTTTGGAAACAAATTTCCTAGAACACATACCTTGGCTAACCTTGAACTCTCAGTACGTTTTCAAACTCCCTGCACTGACTAAAGCAACAGTCTGTGTTTGAACACACAGTATGAGATAACAACAGAGCGCTAACCCAGAAAACAGAGCTCAGTGAACAGGCTGGGAAGTTCATATAAGCAGTAAAAGGTGCTTCCAGGAGTATGTTTCTTACCTTTCCTATACCTTGCGATCATTTCAATAGATATTCTGCCAGAACAATCACCCTCAAAAAGTTTGATATATGTGTCTATTGCAAATATAGTTTGTATCAGCAAAGAAAAGTGATTTTGCTAGTTTATGGCTTATACTAATTCCTCAAGTGAAACAAGCTGTATCAGCAAAAGGACATTTTTGTTGTAGAACTATACCTACCCTAGCACTTTTGCCTGTATTGAGAGTTGTAAATAATCACAGTCCTTAGCATTTCCATGCTCACCCAAGTTTTATGTGTATATCTCACTTTAGGTGATCTCATTTGCACTGCACAAAATTCCTTGTCCTTGTAGCTTAATGTCTTTCTTCCAGGTTTTAGAGGGATCACTGAAAGCAAGTTACAAACTGTCTTCCAAAAGGTGCCTGCCTTTCACGCTGCGTAACACTCAAGTTCAGTGGAGAGCAGGTAAAGTCTCAGAGCTCACGTTATGAAAAGGGAAGGATCCACAGCTCTGCAGGGAAATGTTAACAGGCTGTGTGAGGTGAGCATAAGTTACCAATCTGACTGCTAATTTATAGCAGCCATAGTTTAACTTCAATTTTAAAAGCTAGAAAATCCATAATTACCACAGAATGATTGGTTTGGTAATCTTTCCTTCCCCCCTCTCTTTTTTTCTCTTGTCCTGTCTTACTTAACTGCACTTTGAAGCCGCAGCTCAGGTCTTTTCTCTCTCTCAGATAGGTAGCTCTACCTTCCAGCTTTTAAGGGAGAAATTGCCATCACCAGAGGAAATCTGATTATGGATTATTTTGCTGCTTGAGTCAATGTTGGTATATCTAGATGTAACTACGCATACAGTATGTAACATAATCTTCAATCTCTAGTGTAATTAGGAAGAAAAAGGGGAGTTAAGGACAGGCCAGAAATATCTTAATCATCAATGAAATCTGCAGCAGAAGCTTCTGGAGAGAAGCACTTAGATTCTTCCCCTAGGGTACTTGATTCATGCAAAACTGATCTCAAAACAGATCAGGCAAACAATGAAAATACATATGGGAAAACTCAACTGTAGACTCTAGTTTTAGATGGTGACAACTGGTAAAAATTTTCAGAAATGCCTTGGTCTGTTAACAATCTAAAGTCCTCTGAAGACGACTTTGAAAATTTTGCCAAATACTATGAGTGAAACTGCACAACAGCTTGAAATGGCATAAATTAGAAGGGTGGCTTATGGTGATTCCTCTGATAGAAAACTGAGATCCACAATTAGCCTTCAGTTTAAGGTAACAAGAGCTTTTTCAAGTGAGATTTTTGAAAAATTATCAACTGTTTGGCATGCTTTGTGAAGATCAACAAATACAGAGACATTTCAGCGTAAAGACAATGAATAATAAATATTACTTTCACAGTAAGACATTAACTTTCATATTGCAGTAAGACAGACATTTTGACAGCCAGGGTACTGCACAAATGCAGGCACAGAAGCAAGAAGTGAGGCAATGTTAGGGAAAAGTGCCATCGTATGCTAAACAGAGTTGAAACTCGGGAGAAGTGAGCAACAGAGGAAATACTCCGGCTATTTAGGTCTCCACTAAAACCAGAGGGTCTTTAACTCACATACAGTATTATTTTATGATCAGACTTTGCCTCATTTAAATAAATTTTCTCATTTCAATCTGCTTTGTGTCACTCTGTCAGCTTTTGCCATTTGTATACCCTTAAACTGATTAAATGGCTGGAAAAGCAAATGCATATTTCAAGTAAAGTACCTGTCTCCCATTATTTTGGATGATACAGGCAAAGTCTGAGTGTTCATATGGGTCGGGCATATGTGCTCCAGCTACAGAAGAGACATTTATAATTGAGAAATAGAAAGCTCAGAGTAAAACATACCGCTAACAGAAACTATTACAACCAGGAATCAACACTGAGGATGAAATAATCTAAGCACTGACAGAGGTCCCATTTTCCAGTGATCTGCATCAGCTTTATGTGACTTGACACTAAGATGAACTCAGCAGAGAATCAGATCTGATGAATCTGGCACTGTGGAAAGCTGCTTGTCTGACTGCGAAACTGTTTTTTCCTTGCTGTTAAATCAAAATGTATTAAAAAGTAGGTATTTGAGTCCTTGTGAAACAGCTAAATAAACAACAGTGAGTACTGTAAGGAGACATTTGTTGTTCCCCAGTTTTTCCAAGCTGTTTTCATGTCTTTGCCATGAAAGTAGAAATGGCAACAGTTCAGGTACTTCCTCTTAAGACAGCTATATAACCTTCAAAACATTGTTTCCTAGGAGCCAAAAAGCATCTTAAATTTTCACCAACAGGCAGCCGCTGCTTGGGAGGAGTCCTCTCTCTCAACCAAACAATTAATCCTGATCCACTTTGAACCCTTCCAAAATGCTGTGGACAATTTTATTCGAAAAGAAAACTGTCGATGACATGTCTGTCACTCGTATCCCAAGACAAGCACAGAAAACAGTGTAATGTCTGGCTTGCTACCACAAGCTCATCATTTTTGCATCTGCTAGCAACAGCTGATGAGATCATTCACTAGACTGTCATGAAGTAAAAATATACCCGTAAATATACTCAAGCTCTCGGATCACAAGGGACAGCCCATCTCGTGACAATCTCCATGGTTGCCTGATGACTGATTTCACTCTTATCTCTATCCCTTCCTGCTTCTTGCCATGGGGACCCTGGGAAATTCTTGGGATTTGTATGCCAAAGGAAAGGGAAGCACACTTATAACTTCTACAGGGTCAAGATTTCGGAGCATTTCAGCTCAGGATTTCGTACTGAGCATAACTGCTCTTGGACGCCCTCAAAAATTAAACAGGTGTTTACTCTTCCTGGAAGATAGTTGTTTGCCCGTTTGCTTTCTTTGCTTAGAACATGGAAGGCAATTTGTTCCAGCATCCATCCTAATTATTGTTACCTCAAAGAATCCGAACTCTTTAGGAGGAGGGGAGGTTTATTTATTTATTTTTTAAAAAGAGACTAATCTCTATACACAGTTTAATATCAGAAACCACATTTTGTTTTGCATTCTTACCTTCCCTGTTTGTTTACGTCTCCATTGTTCTCTTATAGCACAATCTCTGTAATAGGTCTTTTCCTTGCATCTGAAATGTCTGCAGTGCATTTCCCTCTATCAGGTATGTATAAGGTCTCAAACAAGATACTTTCAAACACCAGCATTTCGTTAGCTTTCTTCTCTTCCCTTACCTTAATTTACCCTGGTGGTGGTAAGAAACTGAGTCACTGGCCACTACTTCAGAAACGAAAGTCAAATCGGCTTTTAACTAAATAAAGTCACATTAGCAGCTTGCAATAATTTGAAGCAAATAGCTCTGACACCACAACCTCACAAAGACCGGAGACTGCTCTGAAGAGGGACTCAGGATGCAGGCTCAGATAAGGTGACCTGCCGAACTCAGCTACTGGCTGTGTACAAAATTGGTTGTATTGCTGCTTCTACTGCACGTTTCCATTTCTTCTGGCCATGACACACGTAATTTTTGACAGTTCAGAAACATTACAGAGTCTCTGATGGTGTTACAATCACAGGGAGACCACCAAGGTACTACGACCACTTTTAGCAATTCAATTGAGAACTGATGAGCAAAAGGTAAAGTGTCTTGCATCTCTAGTACTACCCGCTGCTCAGGACAAAGTACAGGAGTGGTAAATACAGGTAACCGTGCAGTGTTACCATCCTCACAGCACTCGCTCCGCAGACGAACAGCCGACACTAGTTTGGCAGGGCTGTCAGCCCAGTGCCTTCTGTGCGCGCTAAATTGACTCCAAACCCCTCGCAAAGCAGGACTGACATTCCCTTGTAGCTCATGTCATCGCATGGCGCCTGCTGACTGACAAATGCACATAATGAAGTGTCATGACTGCTTACTTAAAGGAACACGTTCCCACTGAAATATCTACACAGCTTAATGGGTGCTCTACAGGTGCAAGAGACAAAGAAGAAGCCAAAAAAGACAACTGAGACGCTACGTTTTCCCTCATATATATATGCCAAGGAAACCAATTATTTTTTTTGCAGTTTTTAAAGTGCTACTAGGAAGTAAAAACAAAACAAGCAAGAAAAAACACTTCAGCCAGGTCAAATGCATGTTCAAGCAAAGGTAAGAAACCACTTAAAGCTCTTAGAGGATTATAAGTCCCCTTGACAGGTCTGATAATTTTCAAGGCCTAATTCCATTATAGTATCTGGCAGCCTGCAAGGGCACATTTTACTAACTATAGGCCACCAGGTCATGATAGATGTTGACAGAGAACATTAAAGGTTAAGTAGATGTAAGACCATAAAACATTTCAAGCTGTACAGTGCCAACAGTGTTAACTAGCAAACATGGAGCCGTTTGAGAGGAGAAAAAAATAGTTGGGTCTTTCACCAACTGCAGACACGAGGGATCCTAGAAGAACCAGGTGTCTGGGGTGGCTGGCACTGGGCACGTTCACATTACGTGAAAATCCTTTCTCCTTGATCAAAGTCATGTTACTCATGATTTTTAAAGAGTAAGACTGGATTAAATAACATGAGCAGGTTAAGAAAACATACCCACACCACAGATTTACTAGTCCTGCTCAGTTGAGCAGCCCCACACCTGTGGTTCAGCTCCTCACAGAGGAGCAGTGAGGTGGGGACTCCCCAGGCACACCCCAGCAGCAGAGTCAGAGCACGCAGCTGCCTCCGTGTCACAGGATGTCATTTTGACTTTGAAAAGCAGCACTTGGACCCTCAGTGATGATGGTGTGAGCCAACAGTTAAGACAATTCAGCAAGACAGTAATTTTCTCCTAAATCCCCTACAAAACTTTTTCAAGAATAACTGCATAACCGCTGCAGGTGGCAATGCACACTTCAGCGATGCTGACAGCATTCATGTACCATGTTTATGCAGCAGTTAACCTTGTAGTCATTAAATAAATATAAAAACTGAAACTAGTATTTCACATTCCACGTTGGTCAACAGAAAGGAAGGTGTCACACGGATGTCTGATACAGAAGATACTGCCTGTGCACAGAAAAGGCTTGAAGCTCTTCAGCATACTCTCTTCTATATGGCACTATGAGGATATTCACTCATAAATCATCATCATTTTGGTTTGTTTGTTTTTGAAGGAAAAAAAAAAATCTCCTCTGAGTGACATCTATCGGGATAATAAACTGCCACCACCGCAAACAATTAAATTAAAAGCTGTTCAATATGTAAGGGGGGAGGGAGCTGACTACTGACCAAGTCTGACATACAAATAGCTTGCTAATTTGTCAGTGAGCCAAAATAAATGGAATGGGCTGGATACAGGTGCAGGTAAATGCCGCAGGAAAAGACATCAATAAATCATTTAGCTCTCTCTAACATTCTAGATTACAGTCGTTTAACACGAAGGACATCTCTGCCTTTGCAACACGATTCGTGAGTGCTTCAAGTGAACCATTTTAAGTCAGCAGTTAAGATGGGACTTGAAAAATTCGGGTTTTTTTTGTTTGTTTGTTTTTTTCTCGTTTCTTATAATCAACTCCTAGCAGAAGTTACAAAGGCATCTTCTGTTCTGCTTACTGCAAAACGCAAAATCAACATTTTGGGTTATTACGTAATAATGATCAACTACCTCTCCAAGTCCAAAACTCTCTTGATGAAAGAATAAATCTCCCCCTGGTATTTTTTATAGATGGAGAAACAAAGAAGCAGCTTCCTGAGTATCTGGCAATCCATAAGGACAACATTCCAGTCTTGCTAAATTTAGAAGTGTCTATATGGAAGGGTGAAAACAGTCGGTCATGGCTTATTATATTTATTCCTTACAAGTCCCCACAATTCTTCAAATATTTCTTTAAAAAGCCACCCACTGGCTATCTCATCCCTCTGCTCAAACACCATCTGCAGGGCCCTTTCTCTGTGAAAATGGCACAAGGAGCCACAAATAATGACAGACAGAAGCTTAATTGCATGTTCAAAAGAAGGTGACCCTCATATTAGGACCAGGAACACAAACGCACAAGGGCCATCTATACTTCTATTTTTCAAAGAGCTTAAAGGTATATACAGGAGCCATAAATAAGGTCAGTTAGTAAAATGATTAAGATCTCTGGTATCTAATGGACTAAGGCCATATGAAAGCTTATATGGACGTTTCTGGTTTTACCCTGATTCCAAAGCAACTTTTCTCTAATAATGTGTATTTCTTGACAGCCACAAATTACTTTGGATAGTCACTTAGAAGACCTTCCAGATAAATCAGCCAATTAAGAAACTACAGTATTCCCACCCTGAGGAATATTTAGAAAACGTTTATAGCCATTTAGAAAGCTGACTGCAATAGGACAATTTCACAATGCCTATCTACCTTCAGGAAGACAACGTGGTTGAGAAGTTTCCTCCAGACTAACCTCTCATTTGCCCTATTGCTGGAAAAGCAGTAAGAATGCGTATGAATGAAAAGGTAAGTAGGAACATGAAGGAAGGTTGAACATTACCATTTCTTGGTTATTACACCTAGGATGGTAGGAACTTTTACACACTTAGAACCACACATGACAGCTAGGCACACTGCCAAACATGCATTACGACTCAGAGCTACCAGCCAAATTTGGATGGAACCCCAGCTACAGTTCCCAAGTTCACTAAGGTATCACCAAACTCAGCAAAAAACCACAACGGGTATGACACAACCCCATGGCACATCTGTCTGAGCAGCAAGGCTGGAGTTAAATCTATTGTCAGCAACAAAAGGAGAATGTTGAGAAATATCAGTAGCAGACCCCGTTAACAGAACCAGGAAGACCTGCAAGCTGCTCAAGGCAGTCAAATAACAGCCTGTGATCAATAGAAGCAAATACTGCTGGCAGATCAAGCAGGATCAAGACTACATAAGCCACTGCAATCTGTATGAATAAGTAAATCATGACAGGCTCCTTTGAAAGCCTCGGTGTTAGGGCAATGCTTGAAAAACTCAACTTTCTTAAACAGTTGGATGGTGCTGGTACATAAGAGTGAAAGTAATGGTACTGTTAGCACCCTTCTGGGATGTCTGACTAGAATACAGATAAACAAATGTCAATGTAAAAGAGTAATTTTTTAATCTTCCTGCTACATAGTAATGCAGAAAATAAGGCAATTTCTTGTTAATAAACTGCTGAATGTACTAAACCACTAAAGCAAACAAGAAGTCAGTAAAGCTGGTTAGCAGAACTAATTGAGTACTGAAAACACTCATCTCACAATCTGCTATTAGCAGTCTTGGTTACCTTTTTGGACTCAAGTAATAAAAGATACCCAAAAATACGTGGAGGAGCGATTTTACGAGCCTTCCAGATTGTCCTACTTCTGCTTCCACTGAACCTCTACCAGCTTCATTTATAACTGTTAGGTCAGAATTACTTTTAAAATCCAGTACAAATAGTTTTAATAACAAGCATGCAAAAGAAGGAACTCACCCACATATTACAACAAATATAATTCTAACGAGCTCGCATTTACCAACAATTGTGGTTTTTCATCTGCTTCCAGGATTTCAACACAGACATGAGTGCAGCTTGCCTACCGACTGAAATTTAAGGGATTTAAGGGGTGCTCAGGAGGTACAGAAAACATAAACTTTTAACAAGCAGAGGAATTAGAAGTTGATGTATAAACATAAAAGGTTATTCATCAAACTGATGAGAGCTGTACTTCAGTTACAATAAACAACAAGAATTAGGAGCTTAGCTGGGTTTCTGAACATTTTATTGGTACTAATAAAGACATCTGAGAAGAAAATTAACTTTTTTTCTGGAATAGATCAAACTGCCACTGGTCACACTGGATTACTGTCAACAGAATGAGCCCCAACAAGCTCAGAATCAGGATCAGTAACACACTCCAGAGAATGCAAGACGTTTGAGAATGATCCAGGTCCACAACTGGAGAAATGTTTAACACCTATTACAGGTAGGCTGAGTGGCAGCCTTCCATGCTGCTTTAGTAATTACTGTCCCAGTGTCACTCATTCTGTAACCATACCTTGTCTTGATCTTACAGAGAAAATTCTGAAGTGAACTTCCAATTAATAATCGGGAAAAAAAACTGGTCTGCGTTCATTCTGGGCTTCTCTCGTCTCTGCACCAAATTCTCAGTGCACGAGCCTACGTGTGTGCCAGACTGGCTGGCTGCTTTTTCATCGATGATTAATGGATATGCACTCTTCACCATGCCTTAAAAGCTATTACTGCTCTGCTTTATTCTGCATTTGTGTAGCTCTGATAATTATTGAAACACACATTTTATTTTGAAGGCTAGCTCTCCTGTTACATTCCGATTTAAAAGTTTTTGTTCAGGCATTTCAAATTGTTCTGATATTGAGGAAGCTGTTTTGGACATTTATTTGTCCTTACAGACCTTATGGCTCACCTTCGTCAGCTTCCTCTGACGGTGACCTGCCGATGTCTTACCGACCTCTGGAGAGGGGTGGCAACGCAGGCAGGTGGGAGAGCTGGTCTTCTTTCACCTGCACCCTTTATCCAACTTGGCAGTACTCTAAACCTCCCTTAACTTTATCCACATGACACTGGGTTGGGGAACACCCCTGTTTCTATAAGGGTGCTTCTTCAAATTTTGGGCATAGGAGAACCAATGGGAGGGGAGGGCTGGAGTGCCAAGCTTTCTAGTAAATGCACACAACACTTGCAAGTTACTTCCTGAGCTAGTATTTTATACATCTAAACATCCTTTTGCTAAAGCATTTTACAAGCAGGTATACCAGGTGGAATTTCTTTCCCTGTCCTGCTGTTAGAAGAATCAAGAGGGATTAACACAAACTATTTTTTCCAATGTGTTAACTTTTCACTATTTCTACAAGGACCTGCTCATTTCTCTCACTGTAAACTAATGATCAATAACTCCACACTACAGCAAAACAGATGTCATGGCTAGTGTTTTTTCACAGCCCTTTCTGGTTTATTCTGGAAAAGCAACACAAGGCAAATCATCAGAGCAAACTCTAGGAAATTCAGAGGACTGGGGATGTTTGTTACAGCACTTTTTCTTAAACCCCCAGGTTACACCTATGATGCACCGCAGGCCGTACATACCCTGCGAGGTCCCCGAGGTGTACACCATCGGCTCAGCCTGCGCAGCTATCCGCATGGCTCAGCAGGGCTGCTGCGGGGGCTCACCTCACATCGCTCAGCCCTAGCTCCAATGCCTCCGCATCATCCTGCAGTCACTGATGGCTGAGCAGAGCTGGGGAAGCCCTGCTGTCCAGCTGCTTATGGGTACTTTCACAGGTGTCTGTGACAGATGCTTCCTCTGGTTGTTCCACCAAGGATAAAACAAGTTTTCTGCAAGAGAAGCCCTGAGGAAGTTATTTCCTGGGGCAGTCTCTCTTCTTATGTTGAGAGGAACAAAACCAGAGAGCTTAGAGCTTCTTCATCTAGATCTCTGGAACATCACTTCATTTAGCAATGTTCCACATAGTAAGGTTTCATTTTGTTTTACTTTTTATTTTTTCCTGGCTAGCTCTTACCATTTTGGTGTAAAATATAATATTGTCTTCTTTTGCCATGAGAGAAAAGCTACATTACAACTGTAAAATCCCATAGAGTGAATTTCCTCTTGGTTGCACTCTGCTGAGATTTCTTGTTGCTGTTGATCAGTAACTCCCTTTTGCTGGTGTCCTGATTATGAGACCGTATGGCTACTGCAGCCAAGCAGCCTTGCATTGTCACAGCCCCAGTTGTCACAGTTGTCACAGCCCCAGTGACAACTCAAGCTAGCATGGGAACTTCTGTGTCATCAGCTTGGCTTGTGACAGAGAGAAACACAATTCTCTTAGCCAAGCTACACATCTAGTAATTGCTGGGGATTTTTGGGGGGTGGGGAACTTGAGTTGGATCCAGTGGCTGTTGGTCTGATTACTGTATTAACCTTAATGGCAACAGAAAGCCTATTTTCTTAGGCTCTTCTCTCTGAACTATCTCACCGTAATTAAAACTGTACCTGTTACTACAGCAAATTAGTTTATTAATTGAGCCCAAAGTATCCTCTATTATTCTCTCACTGTTAGTTTGAACACTCATGGTTTTTGGTTTGTAACCAACAATTTGTGTGTTACACGGGCACTGCCTTTCTTGGGTGCTGACACAGCAGCCGGCATCAGGCTTCCAGGAGTAAATGCCACTTGCAGCACAAGCAACACAAATAAGAGCATGTGTTTCTCTGAAGTATGAACACAACATTTCTGTCAGAATCACCCAGACATCAGATCTCAAGAGCACAGATCTGACATTCGCACCCATTCTAGCACAAATGTAAACTAAGTCAGATGCTTAAGACTAACTTTTAAACCTCTCTCATGATCAGTGTTTTCAATTGCTACCATGAAACTGGACGTTGCCAGTTCAGGCAGCTTACTTGCTTGTGAAAAGTCACGGTATTTGCAGGCATGTTTCCCCAGAGATTTTCTGAGAGGTCCTCCAGAAAGGGGCAAGGTGTGTGTGTGGGGGATCAATTTCATGTTAAGTTTTTTTTTAATAAAAAATTTCATCCTAATTTCAAAACTGAGCCTCTGGTAGCACTCCTCTGCTGGCTTAAAATCCAACTGAATCATTACGGACTGAGTTCTTCTGAAGTAAATTTACATAAAAGCAAACTTTTGTTCTCAAGTTCTACTCTGGTTTAACTGCCATTTTGATTTCAGTAGTAAGTGAAAAGAGGAACAAAATCCTGCTAAGCTGATCAGTGTCAGTGCAGAGGAAACATGCTTTTGCTCAACTGAGAGGAGCTTCCACTTTTCTGCATTTTAGTTAGCCACTGATATTACTTTCTTTACCAATACAACTGCAATAAAGTTCTAACTTACAGAAAAACTAAAGGAAATAATGGATTACTTACAGCAATTTTAATTGGGTCTTAATTTTATGTACTTCCATTTCCAGGTGGTGTTTTGGCCATGCTACCTGCTTCTCTCAGGTCATTCCAGCCCAACTGCCTGGTTAGCATAACCTTACTGAGACACGACTTCTTAAAAGCAACTGTCTGCACAGTAACTTCTCTCTCCAGAACCTGCAGATCTGCACAACCAACATCAGCCTCTGTAGTTTTCTGAGCAAAGATAAGTTGTTGCCTGAAATGAGGGCCCAAATTGGCCATTTCAGCCAGTCAGTTCTGTCTAGATGAAGTGTCTATTTGATCCAAAGTCCATAGGTACTACAGGATTTTCAGGCAGATCTTCGCAAGGGCTCACCTGAACTCAGAGTTAAGTAGTTTTACATGAGTGAAGTCAGCGCTGCTTTTGACAGTGACTTCAGGTGACACAGGATCTGATACTGACAGTGCTTTAGACAAAACCTATCGCACTTTGTGCTGCGCTTTTACTGATGGGAGAGCTGCTATCTACAACAGTAAGTCTCTTTCCCCAACAAACCACGGTGTTGATGCTTGCTGGGTTCAAACACCTGAGATGCAAACACTGAAGCCGTCTCAATCTGTTGTGCTTATTTTTTGCAGTACATTAATCTGCACCGTCTTATTCAGGTGAAAATTATTGCTTGCTTTAAATCAAGTAACTAAAACAAAAAAACAACACTCCCTGCACCATGTAGGAGTCTCAACTTCCACTCTGACATCACCAGTTTTAAACTTTCTGAAAACTCCTTAAACCATATGCAAATTATATCATCTCTTTAGCTTTTACACTAGCAAAGAAATAAACAAGACAGTTATTATTAGTAAAAAGAAGGGGCAAAAAACTTGTCATCTCAAACACCCAAGACTGCCACTGACACGCATACTACTTGGGAGTTGTCTTTGAACCCACTTGCCACGGACGCACGCTGTTTGTGAGTTATGCATGACAAGGTCTTCATAAAGACAGCAAAAATGAAATGGTGGCAGCAGGATTGTCGTTGCTGCTCACAGAACAGCACGTCACATTTTGACAGTGCCAGGCAGGCTAAAGTTGAAGAAAATACCACTGATGATTGCTGCTGCATTTTGGTTTTATGATTGCTGGTAAAATAAACAAGATTCTCATGCAAAAAATAATAAAAGAAAAAACATTTCACCCTCTAAAATAAAAACATCATAAAGCAGTTAAATGAGCCAGACGTGAATTTCCCTCTCACATCCCAAAATCTCACAAGGGGCAAACACAATGAGCAGTAACTGTATGCAAATCTGTCCCAGTTTCCTGCTGGAGCTGCCTTTCATCCCCTGGTGCTGCTGTTTCCATCTGACAACATGCAGCACTGCCTTACCCACAATGCACCCGCTCGCTGCCACACGCACGCACACACACACACACTCCGACAGGCTGACACACACACACACACACACACACGTACACACCCCCTCCCCCCGAAGAAACCAACTTACCCACAAGTTAGCTTTCATTCAAAAAAACTAGTCTTCCTTTGCTCCCCCTCCTCTGTTTTTTCCTGCCTCTCTTCTGCTGCAGAAAAAGGCCACATATGTCTGAAAGCACTTCTAGGCAGAAACCATCTAGTGCAGAACAAAGACAGCCGGGGTTGCCTTAATCTCAGCACAAGGCAGCCAGTAGCTATTTTCAAGCTTGTTCTCTCTTCCCCCCTCTGAGGGCACCCTGCTCTGTTTCTCCCTCTCTCTCTCTCCTCTTTGCCTGTCCAGCTACTGCACAACACACATCAATTATTCATTGCTTGTCTCCCGGTTTCCAGGCAAAACCAATCACAGATGGAGTCTTGCTAATGGGCTCATACCGTACTTGCCAACAGGCTATTTGTGCTCAAGCTACAACCCTCTAGAGACAATAAAGAGAATCAGGTTAAGCTTTAAAACTTCACACATACGCGAGCAGACCTAAAACAGCAATATACATGTAAGCATCCATATGACATTGCTTAGGAGTACGTCTTCAGCAGACGGCATGGAAAAAGGCTGCTTTAAATCTTCTGAAAGGGTTTTAAGAAAATCAAACACTCAGAAAATCTCACCTCAGCTGCATGTTACTGATATTGATGGTTTTCTTTTCTGCCTCTAGTGCTCCATCTCTTGCTTTCCCATTACACCTCTCCCTCCTCCTCTCATACTCATACACACGCACGCACACGCGTACACACACACGCGCGCACACACGCAGCCACAGCCACTTTGCCAGAAGGAAGGGAGAGAGAGAGAAACAGAGAGAGGAGGAAAAAAAAAAACAGCAGGCAGCTCACATTTCAAACTTGCAAGGAGGGGTGGTGCTTAAACCACCAGGACAAAGCCTCCCTCTCTGGCACCCAGCCAAAATACTAAAATAAATCCCCTTGATCAATTAATTGGAAGCAACACTTGTCCGAGTCCGCATAACAAACCATTAAGGGCATCGAGGCTGAAAAGTCTTTAGATTCGGAAAATCTTACACACTTGTTTCCCCCCCTCCCCTGTTTGCTGAATGCTGTTGACTAAATCCATCAAACTAGGCACGCTAATTAGCGTCCAGAGCGGCTTCTGCAGTGGAGCAGCGCTGGCGGCACCCAGCACAGTTGTGCTTGGGCCAGGAAACCTGCGTGGGGCTGTACCTGGGCTGGGCTGTACCTGTGTGGGACTGTACCTGGGCTGGGCTGTACCTGTGTGGGGCTCTACTTGGGCTGGGCTGTACCTGGGCCGGGATGTACCTGTCTGGGGCTCTAACTGGGCCAGGCTGGTACCTGCGTGGGGCTGTCTGTACCTGGCCACACATGGGTCTACTTGGACATGCTGAGCCTGTTAGTGAAGCAGCAGGTGTGTGTTTATTGCTGATGGCACTGCAGGCTGCAACAGTGCTAACCACCTAGGTGGTAACCGGCCACTCACCGCTTTGCTCTTGCCTGACAGAACAACAAGCGTCCTCCCTTGCCCGCAGACAGGGAAACTGAGGCAGGCAGCACAGAGCTGTGGTTTGCTAGTGGGAGTTACCAGGATACCAGACAGCCTTGGTTTGGTTGCTTCGTTGCTTTGTTTTTTGGTGTGTTTTTGTTTAAGTTTGGAGCCCAGACCTTGAGCACTGCCTGGTGCTCCTTCCTCCCACCACCAAGCACCTTTCCCATGCACCTCCCCCAGTTACACGTAAGTTTTAAATAAGTTCCACATTTCAGTTTGTGCTGCAGTGTAGCCTGTTTCATTAAAACCTTTGGTGCAAGACCTTTGACGATACCAAAGAGAAAACCTCCCCCACCAAACACAAAAAGGAACAGGAAGCCAATGTGACAAAGCTGTCTCCTCCTGGGAGGAGGACGGGCAGTTGCAGCCCAGAGCCAGCCTTTTCCTGCCAGCTCCTGCAGCATGGAGCCACTTCCTCACAGGACCTCGGCTCCTCACGGGTGGCCGGCCCGCATGGCCCAGCAAAGGAGCGAACACAGCCCAAGCAACGAGAAAGGAGGGCCTACGGGGAAAAAAAACAGAAATACCGGCAATCCAGCAAAATTCCTTCCAGCTAAAAAATGGCCTCAGCTTTCCCTGCCATGTTTACAATCACTTAATTCTGCTTTATAAACACCTCAGCAGACAGAGTCTGCAACATGACAGATCGGAACAGCGAACTATCACAGATATCAAAGAACACTTCTTCTCAGAAAAGTGATTCCACAAAAGAGCATTGTCAGATTTCATGGTGTGGTGTTTTTTTTTTTTTTTTTTCCTTCAGCAAATCCACTTCAAACAAGTAAGAGGTATGTGTGCTTTTCTCCCAACTTCCTCTCCTGCAGCCTCAGCTCCACGTCAGGCCGCCAAGCATGGCTATGGCTTTCTCCTGTTGGCTATTGCAACGAGCAGCATGGCAAACCAGGCTCGTGGTGGTATTTCTGCAACCTCCAAGCTGCACAATGGGGCTGAAGGAAGAGTTCTGACAACATGCCCACTACAGGTGTCACCAACATGGTGTTAGGCCTGGAGCACCTTTATCCATAGGGGATAGTCCCTATGACACGGCAAAGACTTGAGCCAGACCCTCAGGGACCAAGGCAGGCCCACAGGCCTGACAGAACCAACCCTTAAACAAAATGGCGTCTCAATCCCAGTTCATCAAATTTGAGACGCGGTCACGCAAGGAAAGTACAGAACCCCATGAAACTGTTTCTGTGGCCTTTCAGAGTGGATGGATGCTTTAGGGAGATGTAAATTATACAGCTAGGTGGGCAGAATAGATAAATAGCATGAGTTTTGGAGGAGGTTATTTGGGACTGGCAAAGCATTAAGAGGTATATGTTGATAATGCAAAGAAAGACCAAACTCCCTACAGCAAGGTAGCTCCACTGAGTTCAGACTTTGTGGTTGCAAATGGAATTTATAATTGACTGTAACTGCGTAAATTCTAGATAAACAGAGCATATATTTTTGTGTTTGTTTCAGGTTTTACTGCATTTACAAAATTTTCTCAGTTGTTATGGTGTTATTTCGTATCTCAAAAAACACAAAAAGCAACAACAACAACAACAGTGTATAGGCAATTGTGAGGTCCTCAATATCAAGACTGACTCCTTCCTCATGCAAGACTCAGTGAAATCTTATTTTCGAGGGGAAAAAAAAATTATCTATAGAAAACTTACATTCCCCATTGTATTATGTTTTTTTTTCTTTCTTTTTTTCTCTGTAACTGTCATCATAAGTAAAAGGATTGTTTTTCCCCCCTCTGCAATTAAATGCACTTTCTAGTCTAACAGTGTAGGTTTCTCTTTTAAGCTGCCTGTCTTTCCAGCGGAAGTGGTTTAGAGTAGACAAATCACTTATCTAAAAATTATGTACTTACTTCTCCTTTGACAAATCTTCGGCAGGTTTCTAATCCCACCCTGCCACTTGAAATATCACTTTCTGTGATGACATTTGAGTCACGGTTGTCAGAAGCATCAGGCTCTGTAGTTAAATGGATTAAATCACACTTCATCGCATACAGTATTTTGAAGAAGGAGTGGTTTATCATTTGTAGAAATTAAACATAACATTTTTTTCTCTAGGGCAAATTCCCAATCATTTTTAAAGATTACTATGTTTAAGCCCCAATGACAGCAGTATGTCAAATTACATCACAGGGAAGGTTATCTCAGGCAGCGATAACTATTAAGAAAATTCACTAAAGACACCTACTACTGGGAGCAGCGGGTCCATGCTGGGGAAGCACCTTTTAAATGCTAAGGTGGGAGACTAAACTGTTTGGCCGTGCTTTGTGCTGCTCCCAATGCCATACAGACCCCGTTGCCTGCAGGCACATCTGCCCTCAGACCCTGGGCAGCCCGTTCTCTGCAGGGCCAGTGCGATGCTCTGACCGACCAGAGGATGGGGGTCAGGGCATCATTCAGTCCTACAGGGGCAAAAGGGAGGACACTCATTTGGGCCACTCCTTGCTGATTAAGGTGAGAAGCTAAAAGATTACCGAAGGAGTCCCGTTTACCTGGAAATAGGAGGTAGTGTTTTCTGTTTAATGCATATCATCAATGCCTAGGCACATCGCTGATCAGACTCCTTACAAATCCCAATCTTGCCAGTTACTGCTTAGCACAGAAGCAAATCACCACTACCACATACACACGGTACTACTCTTTGCCTGCTATCCATACCAAGACACTTCCCACTCAGGAAGTTTATTTTTAAAAAGTTCAAAGTCCACTCTGAAGTTATGATAGTCCAACAGACCCGCATGCCCAAGGAACACCAATTTTTATGGTCAACAGGAGACGTATCTATGTTTGGGAGTCTTTGCTCAGCATAGGTGGCACAATGCTCATCTGCACCTAGGTCAAGTGGCGTAGCTTTTGGGTGTAATTCATGCTTCTCTCTCTCCTTGCCCCTCTTTGGAGATATTGCAAAACATGAACAAAATACAAACACCTGTAATAAAGTAACAGACCACCTAGAGGAAAAGGAGGAAAGGCTGCGAGGAGCAGAGATCAAATTCCTAATTTGGATGCTCTAGTATCACGTCCACTGTACAATACAGGGGGGACATCATCATGTTCCACTGTAATTTCATTATAAGAGATGTGCAGAGGAGAGCGCTAAAAAGCTGTTTAGAGAAAAAACATAAGGAGTAAGGAAATTCTCTTCAAGGAGCTATAATACCAGTTATTGCCAACTGAGTCATAATATAACCCTTTAGCAATGCAAATTTTCTATGACCAAAGATTTAAAGGTTTATCTTGGGGACCAATCTTTATTCATCAGAGTTTAGCTGCACTGCTGAACACAGCAGGGTAGTTCCTTACAACGTTTATCTAGAGTAGGTTATTTGACCAAGAATTAATTGCCTGGATATGTATATATTTTACTATTGATTCAAAGGATTCAAAAAAACTCTTTAGAAGGCTTACAATTACATAGCTGAAATGCACAGAATACATGGATCAGTGGCGCTGTGGATTTTTCCTAATATTTCACAGTAGGCTGAGTCAGTTGAAGCAGTTATAAATCACAGGGCTGCATCCCAGTCAGAAGACAACAATGTACTTAAAAACTAAAAAATAAAAAAAAACCTTTGACTCCATATCAAGTGTCTTTCATGCATAACCCACTTTTCCAGGATCAAACCAACTCCTTCCAGAAGACAGGTGTGAGAGTAGAACCCAGGATGCATGCACGCATGTATAAATAAATAAATGAAGACTCTTATGTGGTTTAGTCCTGTTTCTTGTTTAAGTCAAAGTCTTGTTAAGTCTCCATTGCAGAGCATACTAAGACTAGAGTACTTAACCTTTGGTCACTTGCTCCATAAAGCTTTAGAAGAAAAAGGTAGAAAAGTTACAAACTGTTAACACAGCATTTCCTTTTCTCCTGCTCTCTTCCGTGACCATAACCTTTGTCTGCATGCTCCCTTGCTATCTAAATGTTTTGACGCACCCTCTGATCTGGACTACATACCTGAAAATACTGGAATGTTGCATTTGGTCTGAAACACTCAACACCTCCTGAAAGAGATTTATGTCCTATTTACCTTTCAAGACCAAAGAAATCCTCATGTCCTTGTTACCTAACACCTTATAAAAAACTTTCCTTCATACCTAAGCAATGGTTCAGGACAGACCTGTAAGCAAAGCAATGAAAAAAAAACAATAAAACAAAACGAATTTGTAAATTGCTATAATCTTTGTAAAAAAGAAGTCTTCCTTAAAACCATCTAATAATATGCAGTGCTGCAACTTTCTAATCTATTTCCTTCCTTCCTTCCTTTTCTTGATTAAATGCCTTTACCATGTGCGGGAAAACACAAAGATCTATACAATTACAATGAAATATGGAAAAAAAAGAAGAACAGAATTACAGAATGAAGCCACATTCATCATTTTTGTCTCTTTGGTTCTCTTCACAGTTATGCTTTTAAAGAAAACAGAAACAAAAGTAATGAAGCCATGCAGAAATAAAGAATGAAGGACAGTACTCTAAGGAAAAAATCACATCTGTAATATAGTATGACAGTCAGAAGAGATGCTTTACAGAACTAGAAAAAAATCACTGCACAATGACGACATCAGTTTAGACTGTCTCCAGCACAATGTCACCAGCAACACAGCAGAGCTCCTGCAGCTGCCCCTGCCCACACCTACCCATCTGTCCACCTGGTGAGGCTAAGAATTACGAATATTACCCAACTTATGAAATTCTTCCCTTCTGTTGGTCTATTTTGCTACAAATGCTAACGAATGTTTTAAAAACTGCTTTTTGTGATGAGTCTTAGTGTTTTATCTGAAATAATACAGAAACCAAAATTTCAGAGATGTCTTCATTTTTAGATAGCCCCATTCAAACACATGGAGCATAGTACAAATGCCTTCACTGCTCAACTTCACTTTCAATGCCTCTTTTGGCACTTGGGCTACAGTTCATGACATCTCTTCTAGGAAATCAAAAAGAAATAGAGTTTAATTAAAGACCTTTCCATACTAAATCAAGTTTTGCTGCAGCATGATCAAGTGAGTTCCTAAAACATGTTACATATTTTCCATTAACTTTTATCAAACTGATTTTTATACAATGTCTGCAAACTGCCCAGTTTTCCTCATGCAGTTTAGACTTTTTAGCCTGCTATCACTTTGGGGTATATCTGACCAACTAATACCTTGGATTTCAAACTAATATTTCAGGTTCATATGATCTGTAAAGAATTTAAAACTTTGTCATACATAAGGCAAGACTTTCAAATGCAATGAGGATTAGCCTAGCTCTCTTGCTAACAACATTTTTCTAAGCGCTTTAATAAAAATGTATTTTTCTGCTGCTTTTGAGATGCCCAAGATTGTATTTGGAGTCAAACTATTTATTTTTGTTGAACTTGTAGCTATTTGTAGCTGACGCCTCCCCCCACTTCTGGCAGGCTGAGAGTTAATTACAGCTAAGCCTCCTCTCTCCCTGGTTAGCTGTTTAAGAGGGATAAGGAGGCAGCTCTGGAGACAGCAGGCTAATCAGGTTTCAGTGAGAGAAGGCAGCGAACTATCAGAACAGCAGCTTGTGAGCCTGTGGAGGGCTGAAGGGATGTGGAGGAGTAAAGGAAGCTGAAGCTTGCTAAGTGAAAGTCCTGCCAGGGGTCCTGGACTCTTCCTGGCACTGTTAAAACAGTTTGCGCCATTTTGGCTGTTAGCAATATTTTTCATAAACATAAATTGCATCAATATTGCTCATTAGGATGGCAAAAGAATAAACCCTCCATGAACATACTCAATCTCAGGGACTATTTTCTTTTAATTCTTATTTCTAGGTTAGAGGTGCCCTTATCTGCAGTGCCCTTATCTTCCGCCTTCCTCCCCAGCAGTCCGCGAGGCAGTGCAGTGAGCAGGGCTGCCAGGGCCTTCTGGGGAGTGCCTCAATTCACAGCATCCTCCCCTCCATCTGATCCTGTGTGTCCAGGTTCACAGAGGTCCCCTTCATCCAAAAAGGGGTTTTAGAGGGAACCTTATCCATTTGCTTAAAATCCGTATCTTTATTTGTATTTTTTCATGTTAGAAACAACCTGCTAAAATATGGAAGGTATCAGTAGTGAGAAGGAATATGTCATACAAACACCCTGAATGGGACATAAATAAAATACAAGAGATATCTTTCCTTGTCCACAGCACTTGCACTCTGTACATTAGAAAGTTAATGGCAAGGCCCTTTCTCTATGCTACAAGTGAACTTTGAGAGCATTCAAATGAGAAAGTGGAGATGCAGTGTATTTTTGTAATTCAAACCCGACACTGAACGTCACTTTCTCCAAAACCATCACAGCGTCTAGAAAGCCATCAAAAGTGCATGTAACTTTTTAATGGTGCCATATCCAACATATGGGAGGTTATATAAATAAATAAATAGATAAAAATCCAAAGTGACAGATTAAAAGAAAAGTTACAAATTGGTGGCTTTGCATCACTGTCTTGGAAAGCTTCCACTCTGGAATACAAAGGCATTCATCATTCGGAGTCCAGCTCATGCTTCTAGCTTTGTATTTAAACAAATCCATGTACCATCATCATACAGTTTTTATATCAATCTGCCAGAAAGCCATACTGAGTTATTTTTAGAGGGCCGTGAGATAAAGTACAGTTTAGCTTACAAAGTAGCCTAATAAGGCAAAATGTTCTTGGTGAAGACCAAATGCAGTCACTGTCACTCTTCCCCTAAACCCTAATCAATCTCTTTAAGAGCATCCCTTAATTTTTCCCACTTACTGTGGAGGATTACTGCATTAGAAACAGCAAGACAGAACTAGTGAGATCTTTATTGTTTTGTCTGTTTTGATAATCAAATATACAGTGATTGCAGAAGAAAGGAAATGGTCTGAAAAGAAAGTGGTTTTGCTCAGATATATCAAGGAAACATTTTGTTAAGCAATCATTTTAGGAAAAACAACAGCTCAATACAGTTTTTGCTTTCAGGAACTGTCTGATTCTAGTCTCAGCCAACTCCTAATACTTTGGGCCTCGCTGTTTTTCAGTGCAGTGTTTCCTTCCACCATGTTGGCAGTGGAACAGAGCTTTAAAGTGGATTCATTAAAATACTCTCAGGGAGTATGCATATGCTTAAATATTAGCAAGAATCTTCTTAAAACTAAAAATGTTCTAAAATCCACTAGATTACTTAGAATCTGAGAAAAAATACTCGTTTTGACATGTTGCAGCTGGGGGAAATAATTCTGTAACAATTTCTGAGAACAAGATTAAAAACAGCAATTAGCAGAGGCTTCTATCTTTAGTAATTATTCATATACCTGTTTAGCTGATTATAAGTCGTAGCTCCAGGCTGTCTGCCTGCACTGCTAGGACACAGACAGCAACCTTTGCTAAATTGACTCCACTGGCTATGCTCATGCTGCAAGGGCTGTTTTCAAGGACAGATGTACAATGTTATATGGGTAAAGAGACAGGCAAATTAAAGATGGGTGTTCTGTCAGGAAAAGGACTGAAGAACTTGTGTCAGCATTTCCCTACATTAATAGGACCTCAGATTTTTAACCCTTCAACTGTTACTAAGATTTAGGAACCACCTCCCTTATATATAACACAATCATGTCTTCTCAAAATCATGGAAATACAATAGATCAAAACAAAGCAGAAGGGCACGCACTAAAGATAACTATATATCTATATATAGATATAGAGGGACTCACGAAGAGCTGTTAATCCTTCTTAAACTGCGGTTCATTTTAAAGCACCATGGCCTGTGTGTTAGAGAAGCTAAGAGCAGAACATGAAGTTACCAAAACATATTATTGCCCCACATCAAAGAAGTATCCCTCAATTTGAGGCTGCCAATAAATATCCAGCACAATCCTACCAAAAATCCTACACACACAATACAGACTTGTTTTTACCATCTTAATTCTGCCTGTTTGTTTAAAGCAGTATATGTATTTCTTTGAATGTGGCTGAAAATCTTTAAGACCTGCTCTGCACTGAGAAGTATTTAGCAGCACAGTCATGAAGGAAAGCTGTACTGGCAGCTCCTACCAGCCTAGACACAGTTCATGCTGGCAATGGGTTATGCCTTATGTTGCTTATATTGGCTACCCATTGAAATTAGGTTTACAATTAAGGGATTACACAACCTCACTAAAAGAGGGCTTTTGGCATGTATACAAATAGGCTTCATTTTACTGGAGGATCTCTAGCATGGACCTAGTCTATTCTGAGATGAAGAGCATGTCTACACCTTGCAATAAAATGTGCTGCAAAGAGCCACAAGTCTTTGATATGCTCCCATGCAGCCAGGCTGTCCTGCCCTGTGGTACTGACTTCAGCCCCCAAAGTCACACAGGACTGTTCTCATCCCATTGCACCAGGGACTGTAAACCTTCCTCTTGCCAGGGATCAGTAGCTTGGGGACCTCAGTACTGACAATCCCATTTCTAAATCCAGAGCTAGGTTTGTTGTCACCGTCTCAGGCTCTGCTGCATTGTGCCGTACCACTAACAAACTACTTTCTCTCTCTTTCAGAGCCTCTCTCCACAAAGGTTTATATTATTTGAGAAGAATCACCAGTCGTCACGGGGGACCTGCTCCCTTTGGTATAAATACCAAATTAAAGAGGCTTTTCAGAACCTCACTATGGAGAATTTCTTTCCAAGAGATGGACTTTAATCTAAAATGGTTCTTAATTCTCAGTGCTGTGATAAAAGAATGGTGTACATCCAACAACTATTAACTATTGTGGAGTTTCTAGTAACTAGACTTAATTCAGAAAACAGAATTAGAAGCTAACATCTGTATTTTCCCTAAATTGAAATAACATTTATTATGACTACTGAAAACTACCCATGGTAAGTTAAATGTACGGTTTCCACCTTTACTTCAGACGGTCAAAACAGAAACAGTGGTAAAGTATGGTCAATGCTGGTCAATTTGGCCAATATACTGCAGGCTTGATCTACTCAGGCCTAGAATAACAAGAGGTTTAGGTGTTTCCAAATGAGTAAAAAAAATTGCAAGAGAAAGATGTTAAAATTAAGACTGTTCACTGTTTGAAATAAGCTCCAAAAGAAAATGTAAAAAGCCCTATTTCCTTGATGTGATGAGAAATATGTTGTGGACAGCCATAGGAAATCTAACATAAGGTACAATCTTACACGGGAGTTTGACAGAGACTAAGAAGTTTCTTTAATGTAATGAATTTCTACATTCATAAAACAGCAAAGATGATTGTAAGTTCCTCCTCCCCCAAAACACATTTTCTGTATCTGAATATAGAAAAATACTAAAGTTCACCATTCAAAAATTTTAATAACTTCATCCATCTGTTAAATAATTTACATTCTGCTAGAACATGCATCAACAGTATAGCTGTGAAAATATACATTACTCTATAACCTGGAAACTATCCATCAGTATTTAACACTATTTCTTACTTCTCTCCTGCAACATTGCATGGAGGGTTTCACACAAGAGCATTGCCTTGATGATATACAGGCACCAGAAAGGAATATGGTCCTTCAAAGATGCTTTTGAATAGCTTGATCAAGTCAAGAACCCTTGAACTTTCCACTGTGAATGACAAGAACTGCCCTCTTTTTAATCAACACTCATTAGATCATTTTTTCTGTCCAGTGTATACAACACATTGCCTAGACTGGCAAACTATCCATCTTTAAAACATTTGAGAATTGAACAGCTCAAGAGAAAAGCTTAAGGATGGGCAGTTCGATGAGGACATACTTCTAAAGAAGCATTCACAGCAAACACAGAAGAATTTTACGTGTTCCCTTAAGCTGAAAATTTCTTTGCTTTTTGTTTCATATTTAAATACGCTGGGAAGTGAACATTAGAGATGAACATATTTTTTGGAAGCTTAACCAGACAACTGTATATTTAAACACTTATTTGCTTTTAATTTCTTAAAGTATTTACAAAATACACACTGAAGCATCTCATCTTTAAGTATAAAAGCTGAAGTGAAAGTTCAGATACAGCGAGACTGACTTAAATGAGGAACTATAATTTGGCTAAGACTCTTAGAAGAAATTAAAATTTTGGATGCCTCAATTTGAGCAAGCATAATTGGGTATGATTTTCTAAAGTGCTCAATTTCCTGCAGCTAAAAGTTAAGCACCTTTAACATCCTTCTAATTGCGCACCCAGGACCAGAGGAACCACAAATCATTAGTCTGCTTTGGGAGCTGTGGCCTGTATCACCACAGCTCCAAACTTTTGACCAGTCACTGTCAGCTCTCCAAACTATTCACCGACTAGTCCACCTTTATCATCAACATTTTAAATTAAAAAGTGCTGGCAGGTTATTTAAATGAGGCTTAATATGCTTTAGTATTACTCTGCAGACCACTTATCTTGGCCTGGAGGACTGCTGTCTGGAAAACACTGTGCAGTCTTTAACATGACTTGTGTCAAAATCTTCTGTAAAAAGATGTAAAAAAAAAAGAATAGATGACATATTTACACAGATGTACTTCAAATGAAAAAACAATCTGCCTCATGCTTAAAAAATAGCTTCTATACTGTGGGATTAGAGATACTACACCTCCAGGAGGCATGTGCTCTCAGAAGGAAAGACAAAGATCCTACACCACTAGAGATTTCATCAAAACCATTTATATTTTCTCATGCATAGAATGTCCTCTCCAAATTGCCTTTCTCTTGCTTTGAATCACCATTACCTTTTTTTGAAGACATACTTGTGGGTGAAAGCCTATAATTGTAAAATTTATAGTCCAGTCAAAATTAGGTTTTATATTCTAGTACTATCTCCACTCTCATCTGCCATCCCTTTCTGGGATTTAATAGCAGCCCTTACCTCTGCTGAAGGAGTGAATTTCAGTGAACTAAGTCTCCCCACTTGGATCAGATCAGAATCAGAGGGGTCTGTCAAACTCCTCTCAGAATTGGAAGAGAGGGGAGAGGAGTGGAAACCAGCTTCACAAAACTGGAACAGAAAGGTTAATGAGTACTTTTCAATACCATTCCTCAGTAGCGTTATCATTTAGAAGAGAGAAACGACTGCCTCAGCAAGTTTAGAAGACTTACATGTCTTCTAACGCACTTGGGAGTCTTCTCATGATCCTGAACAAAAGGGGAAAAAGATGGAGGGAAATACAGAGCTGGTTCCTCACCACTTATTCTTTACTTCTGTGTAAAGAGGAGGATGGGAGAAAAAGAATCCCATCTTCTCCGAAAGAATCCCATCTTATCCAAAGACCCTTACCGTATCATTTTTGTTATCCCAGTCCCATGCCACATGCTACTGGCTGCAAACCATCTCCTGGTGCACTGTTAAGCAGACTACTCTAAGTCCACAGTACAATTTTCTGTTTCCACATGGACACAGAGTTTTTCTTGGATTCTTCATGAAAGCAACCAGGACTTCCTTTAGCTTTTCCTCATTTTTGGTAGCAATTTCTCCATGAAAAAAAAAAAAAAAAGGGAAGGCTGGGAATAGGTAATGACTCTTGTTTAATTCTTTTATTGGCTCCCAGGGCAAATTACACATGGTAAGATTTCTAACCCAGTTCACCTCTGCCAGCCTTTGCTCTCTCCAC
Organism: Cygnus atratus; assembly: GCF_013377495.2. Lineage (NCBI taxonomy): Eukaryota > Metazoa > Chordata > Aves > Anseriformes > Anatidae > Cygnus > Cygnus atratus. The sequence continues at coordinate 33,966,381 of NC_066368.1, forward strand.
CAGCCTCAGTATTAACAAAACAAAATACACATGCACACAGTTTTTCTAACCTGTGATAAACTTAATTTATCTCACTGAGCGTGGGTTCCAGAACAAAGTAGCAAATCAGCCAGGAGAAAAATGAAATTCCCTTCAATTTGGGGTTAGTTACAAAACAAAAGCAGAAAGCACATATATATGTAGTTTCTACACTGTGGGAGTAAGCATACAAATCCAATCAGCAGAGCACTGATCAAATTCAAATCAAATCAATCAACGTTTTGTTTTGTCTTTTAAATATCACCATTACCATAGGGAGACATCAGCTAGGCTGAAGTAATACAGGTTCAATGTAATGAATATTCCTATGACTAATCACTAGTTATACTACTGCCCAGAGACCCAATGAAGATTAGTATATACTCAGAACAGAAACAGTACTACTTGTTAACTTTTAGCATCAAAACTACAACTAAATTCTTAGACTTGGGCACACCTCATATAAAAGCAAACATGATTTATGGACATTCAGTAGGAAAAAAAGACACAAATCCCTACGGAATGCCACAAGAAGGCAAGTAATAACCTACTAATCTACTAAAATGTGGAACAGTTTACATGATTCTTATAAAATATTTATGTTACTCTCAGACAAAGTATTGACTGAGACAACTGACTTTGTCAAAAACATTAAAACATTCTCTAAATAATTACATCAGATTAAAGAACTGGTATTTAAGTAGCAATGCTCTTTGATAGTAGTCATCCTCCAAGCTGGAGGATGCAGAGATAAGAACAAAGGTGTGGGAAAAGAACATTTCTGCACTTTGGTTATATATCGCTGAGGATGGCTGTGCCAATCAACTGCCGTGCAGGCCAGCAAGGAAGCTCAAACGCAGACTGCAAATCTAAGGAAAATCCACTCATTCCTACAACTCCCAATTTTAACTGCCGGAGTGCCAAGTGGCGTCCTTTGAAGGAGAGGGGCTGCAACCATGTTCAGGAGGGCAGAGCTGGGAGGCAGCAGCATGGGAAAGAAAAAGCTTTCAAGATTGAGGCATGCTCTGGAGACACGGCCCCATGGGGAATTCCTGCAAATTACACTAAATCTTCCCAAGCAACCTGGCACACTTTCCATTTTGTGTTGTAAGGAAAGAAACAGACAAAGAAAAGAAGGCATTTTTGTCCATAAGCTTATGAAAAAAGCAGTACCCGACCTTTAATACAACTGATTGCACTTCCAAATAGAGTAAATGGAGAAGAGAAAAGAAGTCACTATGTCGCCATTCAAGCCCGGTTTGGGAGGGATTCAACACATTAATGTAATTGATTATGTTAGTGCATAACAGCAAATCCACTGTTCATCTCCTATCCTTACTTTAGGGAATAACTGAGCCAACAGGGAAGGTACTGCGGATGTACGTAAGAGGCAGCAGGTGAGGAGGTCACCTTGCCCTGAGGTTGGGTACTAACACAGGGCAGTCAGTCCCCATGGGATAACTGGCTCCCCTACAGCCTTACTGATAACAGCCACCCCATCTCCTAGGATCCTCCAATGGTCTCTCTCATGCATAACTCCTTGATGGTGAAAGCAGACTTTTTGTTCCTCTGTCACTAAAGGCATTACTCTGAACTCTTCTTCCCTCTGTCCTTCCTACCAATTTCAGTTACAAGTTCTTCAGGAAAAGGACCGTCACTTTTTGTGCTGAGTGTCTCAACACAACTGACCTCAATCTCTTGATCACTTGGACCTTTGAGAGCACAAGTGAATAACATCAGCACCGCAACCAAGCACCACTGCATCAGGTCACCAGAAAAACATACGCTTTCTGCACTTTCTTCTTCAATGACTAAGTCAGATGAAGTCACCTCCTTGGGAGAAAAAACACTTTTAAGTCTTGCCAGGACTTGCTATAACAATATTTAGCTATCTAATAATGAACAGACTAAGGCTAGAAGCTAAGGTTTTTAATCACTTGTTTAAAAAGCAAACATTATACATTTAAGAAGGCCAGGAGTAATACATTCTTTCCTTTTAAAAAGATGTATCATTACGATCAAGGATGTGACTGTACCAAGAGAGTTCCAGGTGTCATTAACTTGGTTAAGTGGCCTTTTTCTATGGCCTGGGTTTCGATAAGAACTGGGTTATCTCGTTACCATCGGCAGCTGTGCAGCAGCGCGCACAAAATGAGGGCACTGGTCACAGTTAAGCTCACATGCCTACATCACCATATTTGTTACTGTGAATTCAGCCTCTCTGAAATTGTTTTTGATCAAGACATAGAAGGACTTAGTTAAATTTGTTCAGTCCGTCAGGTTGCTAATCTTCTCAATCAGGTTTCCAATCAGGATATTCAATCAGGTTGCTAATCTTTTGCTTATGTTGCAATTGTCCACAGTGTAACAGAACTTCATGCTTAGGGCTTCTGCTTGAGAAACACAGTAGTTCTGAAAACATTTCACTTAACGTCTGTCATCTAATACACAGCAAGCTCTTAATCAGAAGGCTGCATCTCTGAAATATTATCCCTTACCTGTAATTTGGAACATTCTTCCTTTTGTGTTCACCCCCCCCACACACCTAAAAATCCTTAAAATAGTTACTTAGCAGGACCAACATAGCAAGCGATGGGTCATCATGCTTTTGTAAACCATTTTCACTTCAGCAGACTGAGATGCAATAGAAGAAGTAACACACTGTAGAATCTTATCATCTGACACCACCACAGTGTCAGCAACATACACAAACACACACACTCCCCTCATACGTGCTTTAATTCAAGTTAATTTGTCAGCAGATGAATTAAGTACAAAATTGCTACATTTCTATCTGCAAAAGCTTTTCTTCACTGGTTTGCTTTTTGTTGGTTTCACCCTCACAGAATATCATAAAGATTAAAAGAAATGTGTTTCTGAAGAAGTCAAGGAAAAATATTAATCTAAACTCATTGATATTCAGTATTTTAACTCTGTCATCCAAAACAAAAATATATTTATACCATTTCTGCTATTTTTCTGCCCCCAAATGTAGTACCATTATTACTACTTACTCCGTCAGTTGGTCTCTTGCATACATTCACTCCATCAGGCATTGAATAATCAAAGGATGAGACTGGCCACATGAATTCTAATTTGGCACGACAGCCACGTTCTATTTTTTTTTATTATATTCCCTCCAACTAAATAGTAAAGTCACCAGATCATCTCACACCACTTTTGCTCTAAGATGACCCCAATTGTGACAGCAAATAACCCTTGCATAGTTCAGCAAGTGACGTTCTTGGTAAGAGACATCCGAAAGATTTTCACAGAAGATCAACAAGAAGCAGCACATTTTAAAATGCATACTTAAAACCACCACTCTGTCTCCCCCATGGAGTTTAATAAGCAGAGCAATTTCTCACCGTCTGTGCATTAAAAGCCGAGGCAAGGGAAAAAGTTTCTGTTATATCTACTAACAAAAACTGTTTGTGCATACACTGGCCTTTCAGACATATGCGGTCTTACACTTTGTCACTTCAGAGCAGATGTTTAATTGGGAGGAAGCGATTTTAAAACATCTGTAGCCAACATCTGAGAAGTTGGATGGAGACCACACAGAGCCTTGAGGAAATTAAAAGTGTATGCAATTATGTCACTTCCTAGACTGTGTACTTAGGAGAATTAAAAAAAAATAAACAAAACCAGAAGTTTCAATAGTGAATCATCAAAATCCTTGTTCTCCCTGCCATTTGCCTTCCTCTGCCTTACAAAAATATTGGTACTTTAGGAAATATTAAGTCCTTTAACTGAGCACCTGTCATTTGACCAACAAGAGGCACTTCATCCCTCCAAGAAAAAAAAAAGAGAATCAAAAACAATTTAGTAGCAAGCCTTTAATCCCTTAGGGAAACAAAAGAAAATGGAGTAAATATTTAGAAGATGAAATGTTACTCAGTCCTAGTGGGTCTCAGGTGTATTGCAATAACTCTTGCTTAGTAAATACAGCTGTAGTATATAAAACACCTAATGTCTTCCACCAAGTAAAGCCAAGGGACAAGCTCTCCAGAATCCAAATCTCTAACTCTCTAAAAATGGGGCTGCCTCCTTATTTCTAGTTACACCTTTCAGAAGCCAAGTTCTTAAGAGCCCAGATAAGAAAAACTGTTTAAGTGAGCTGCTTCTGCTTGCAGAGCTGCAGTGAGAGAGGACAGCAGAAAACGAAGTGGCCAAACAGATCAGTTCCCATGAACGTGAGGGCAGAGCCATGACGTTCAGTTCCATAGATCATTTGGTGAGACTTAAAGTTTTTGAAATTGCTTTGCTTAAACAGAGCATCATCTACAGAAATCAGTTATTACAATTCTTAAGTTCTAATTCAGAAGTATAAACCTTAACAAAATGAAAAGCATGTTTAAATAAAAAATACAAATGCAGTTCGGTTTTGTTGCCCTTCTGTAGAAGTCATTTATCAGTGTGTTATTGACAGGCAACATTTCATCTCTCAATTGGAATATAAAAGTTGGCAATTTTTTGCATTATCAAAGAAGTAAAAATAATATTATTTCACTAGGAAGATTACTATCAAAAACTTTAAATTTAATTAGGGTCAGAACAATGAAATATTAAAGGCTCAGGTCAGGCAAAGTTTGTACAACAAAAAGAAAATCACAAGTATCATAAAAATCAGAAGTGACCAATAGATCTTTTTCTGAAGTCTTAAAATACATCCCTGAAATGTTCCTTACGAGAAAGCCAAACTCTTTGATCTACTCACTGAAAGCAAAGAACTGCAATGTAAAAGTAAGCACTAGTCAACTGTTGGTACTCAGGAATATCGAAAGAACTTTCCGGAATTTGCGACCTACAAAAATGCTGGAGTGGTTCCATGGCAGAAGCGAATACTAGAGGCAAGCACAGAGCACTCTGCTGTAATACATGCACTCATATAGCTGACACGCTTTGGCTGTCTAGAAGAATTTTTCCTTTGGTCTGAACTACAGACCATGGCTTAAAAAAATTAAAAAAATTAAAAAAATAAAAATGCTGTTTCACAAGACGCTTTGAGGAGGATAAGAGCCCATATGATCTGTAAGTCCCCTGGGTTTAAGCCTTTTACGCGAGGCATCTGCTCCTCTGGAACAGCAGGGACTGCACACCTCATGCTGGCAGCTTATGAGAGGTCTCTGGATCATGAGATGGACAATGCGTATGCATTACCAAACACACATCCTGAGCATGAAAAACATACTTAGAAAACATATTTAAAAGTCCTGTGGTATCTTTACTCTCTAAATACTATAAACTGGAACTTGGTCTTCTCCTCCAGGGAACAAAACCCAAATGCAAGTAGCAGAAGTTCCAAGAAGCAGGCAGAAGACTGTTAAAAGGCCTGTGCAAAATTTCCATTTTGGCATGCATGAAAATGATGTGCTACCTCAATTTATGGCAAATATAGACCTTTAGAAAAATAAAAACTAGATTAAATGAATTAATTGCCATTAATGAGCAGCCCAAGACAGAGAAACAACTATTTTGTCTCTTCTCCCATGAGTTACGGTGGCCCACTCAAAGCTGACTAAGGAACTAACATGATTGTTCCAAGAAACAAAATAGCAAAAGATTCAATCTTTGGCAGCTTTTAAACCATCTGTTCCACACTATTTTAATCGCTTCTGCTCAGTACAGAGATTATGGGTTTCAGTTCATTTGTGGTGGAAAAACAAAGAAAGGATGCTGCATTTTTGGAGCGTGTGTGGGGAAATCCAGAATCCTCACAACCACTCGGAAACGGGGGTATTTGAAGAAAGCAAAAGGCTTACTGTTTGCGCATCCGAGCGTGATAAAACCACCCTCCCCCTCCATGAGGGATTCCTTCTGTGCCTTGAAGCAAACACAAATTGGAATGTGCCACACTGACCTGGAAAAGGGGGATGTGGGGAAGTAGCTCCTATTAGGCACTTTATTATGGCAAAACAATTAGTATCTTTCTTTCCAGTGGAAGAACCCCAAAGTTCCCATTGCAATTTATTGTGGGAAATTGCTTATTAATGTGAAGAATGTGTTTTTTCAGCTCAAAAGTTACAGACTTTCCTGTAGCGTTAAAAGAACAGTAAGGTAGAAGCTGTAGGTGGGTTTAAAGTTATGAGCATACCTTCTCAAGAGCACAGTAATTCCTTCTCCTTTCTCTCCATCCCCAAAAGAAAAGCCGAATGCTCTCTGAGACGAAGAGCAAGCAGAAAATGTTAGAAAATGTTACAGCTAATTTGTACACATCTTCAACTACAAGTGTCCTCTGTGCAGGTGACTGGTGAAACAACACAAGAGCTTTTGTTTACCTGCCTGAGCTATATGAACAACTATACCCCTAGGCCACCTACATCTTCCCTGAGGACCTGTACTTTTACTGGTTCCTCTTCTCACTGTGTCTTCTTGGCACTTCTGAAGGGATCTGACACAGCTCTTTGTGCTGCTTAAAGCTGGAATGGCATGTCAGTTCTCCCCCAGCGTGCTGAAAGGAAATATCTTCCCCAACATCAGAAGCAGATGAAGCGTTTTTGAAAACACTGAAGGACTACCAAGACCTCAAGTGATTGCACCTGTGATCTAAGATGTAGGTAGGCAAACAGATTTAGTGAGAGCGAACTTGGTTTCCAGCCTCTCTCTAACCGTGTCAGGTTGCTCAAGCTCAATATCCCACTGAAAAAAGTTTCCTCAGATGTAAAAATTAATTCTTTATATTCCCCTGATCGACAACTCCCATATGTAACGATTTACTACTGATATCAATGGATGTACTTAACTGCATGAAGGTCAGCATGAATCTGGTTAAATAGGTACACCTGCTTGCATGGCTTCAGAAGAATATAACAGGGTTGGTTGGAGAATAAATAAAATGCATTATGAATTTTTTCATTTACATTTACATTTTTCAGCAGTCCAAAGTAAATTCAGATTTACTGCCTTTTACAGCCATCAAAACTAGCAGAAAGTAAAATGTATTCATTAAAATGCTTGATTTTGGTATACAAAGCATGTTCAAAAATAAAAATTGAAATACAATCAACAGTTTATCTAGAGTATAAAACCATCAAAAGAATATAAGAAGTATGAGTAAATATTTTGTATGATTAAAATACTCATAGTAAGTGTGCTATTAAGCTATGACATTCGTCTTGGTGCAGACTAAACCCCATATGCTTGTAGCTAAGAACATAATAACTCTTAACTATGTAAATCAAGGAGATGGAAAAGATCCCTTAGTTTACACAGATTTGTGCAGCCACTTTCCTTTGCTGAAGGATCCGCTAAGTGGATTAATCATCTCTGATCTCAGCACACACAGCTTAAGCCAAAGACTTCCACAGGAAACATTTTCTAAACTACAGCAAATGAAAATACTGTAAGGTACTTTCCTTCTTATTTTTTTCACCTTAGAGGCCCAATTCTGGGGCTTTAACATTCTATCTGACACATCCAGCTACCCAAAACCTTTGAAAATCAGGACCCGACTGAATATTACATACCCATTGAGGGTGCCAGTCTGAACCACAAAGGGATTGTAGTGATCTATTTTTAGGACACAAATGTCACAGTCAGTAGTGAGGCAAATATCCTGCTTCACTCTGCCCTGGAGGTAACAGCTGTAAAGGTCAGAAAGCAACGCTTTCTGTAGACACTCAACTTTAGCTTCTCTAGTAAGAACATGCGATTAGCCTTTTTGATGAGAAAGTCAGTTATCAACAAAGCAGCACTTCATACCCTGCATGTACGTATGCTTCAGCTGGTTTCGTGCCACAAGCACTCAGGACTAGAGCTTTGTGTTGCTCTTACAGTCCCAGCTGTAGCTCAAGACATGCAGTAGTGTGCTCCAGTCATAACTAAATCTGCCCGTTTAGGTGATTTTGTTACAGTTTTTATGGCAACCTCCTATTTAGACAACCTTTATGTATAAAATGACCATTCCCCACCTGGATCCTTCTGTTACTAAGCTGAGTGTTTTGGATCTAGCTTGACGCTTGGATGCTGTTCAGTATGCAAAATATGGAGATGCAACTCCACAGAAACAAATCTCAGAAATATAGAAATACAGAAATATCCTGGCTTAAATTAATTACATCAGCATCTTCAGGAGACACATGAAATGCAATCAAGGAGTACCTCACACCAGAAGATGGGCAAACCTCCACTATTCGGGCCTGCAGTTTTCTTCTACTTAACTGGCTGAGACAATATCCAGCAAAAAAGATGATTTATAGTGCCATCACAGGAAAGCTGCTTGCATGATGCACACTAACGACCAAAAATAGCAGTAAAAAGGGAAGTCCCAAAGACAAGCAGAAGTTAAAAGGATCATGCCACATATACATATTTACCTTCAATTTTTGGAGTATGCTGGTTACAGTGGAGTTATTGGAAATTAGCAGCTGAAGCATCTGCTAGCAAGGTGACCAAGAGAGAGCATGCAGGACACTTCCTTTTGCTGATGTGAAAAGATAAAACCTGGGATTTAATGCTGAGATATTTTGGCCGTAAATTCAGTAATTGGGCTGCTAGCAAAACTAAGACTACAACTTTAAAGCATAAAAAGTTTGGGGAAGGTGGTAGTTGTTTGTTTTTGTTGGACAACATTCACAAATCCCCCGCAGTATTGTAGCAATGATAACACAGATGGAGTTAATATCAAGTACCTCAGCAAAACAAATGCTTGCCTGTCTCACATCTTCCAAGCTCACCAGTGGTATCGTATCTTTGGGATTGTACATTTATTGTGATAGAAGAGATCTCTCTCTGAAGATATGAGATCTCTTAGATCAGGCTCACGAACGTTGGCTGGACCTGGATTTCAGAGACTTCCTGGCCACACTAATTCTTCATCAGCAGCAATCTGCTTTCAAGAAGCTTCTCTCTCCCCTGCAAGGCTGTTTGCCTCCTATAACACCATGCACAAGACTTGGGCAGTTACAGCAGCAGATCTGACTCGCTACAGGTTATACTCTTGACCTGTAGCAGGATGATGAGCTGCCATGGGAGAGAGGAGGAAACAGAGGAAAGCTTATGCTTTGCTACTGGCAGTAGCTCTCTCTCATTAGAGAGCAGATTCTCATTCACTGTTCAAACAGCTGCTCCCTTGCTCCTCATCTTACCTAGCAAAAGTAACGAAGTCAAACTGAAGCTGTAATTTCACTTACAAGTCACATGTACAAATCATGCTACTTTAGACTACAAACATCACTGCTAACCGTCTCAAAATAAATTATGTGATATGGACAAATACTGTTTCCTATGCAACTCTTCATCAAGGCAGCCTGCAAGGTAACAGAGCATTTTTCCAAAAGGAAACTGCTTTCAGTCACTATTGATGAAACTGATGCAGAAGTCATCAGGAGGGAAGGTTATTTATTTGCTGTTTTGTTGTTGTTGTTATTGTTTTTTAAACCATAAAGATATGAATACATAAATGAATGCATGTTGTTCTCTGGTATCTAAAGGAAGATGATTAATTTTAAGCTGTAGACTTGGGCAATTACCAGGAAAGAACGATTAGAAGATAACATACACATGAACAAAATGTTGAGTAGGCTTTAAAACACAAGTCTAGATTTATTTAGCTCTCTTACCTGCTTTTCCTTTTTGAACTAATTGCTGTTGATAACTTTATTAACTTCCTTTGCAGCCCTTAAATCCCCACGGCATGAATTTTACCAAGTGGAAGAAATCTGATCTTTCGCAGTGCACCTCTCTGATTAATCCCTTGCTAGTACACTAGGGCAACTTTACTGTGTTATTTAGGCAGGGAAGCATAGTTAAAGGCTCACAACCAGCCCCAGCTCATTTACGAAACATTGCTGAAATTCCCACATGTGAGTTTCTGTGCAAGACATATCATGTTGTCCTTTGTATTCCTACAGGGGAAATTCTTATTAGGCCCTTAATGATTCAAGGCCAACAAATAATGGGTTATTTATTTATGACATCATAAATAAACAACACAGGCAACCAAAGGAATAAAAGCTTCTTAAGTATGACAGGCATTCTTCATGTAGTACTTCTCTCTACATGCTTCATTTCTGATTTTGTTACGAAAATGAGTTAGTAATTTGGCTTTCAGAGACCAGGCAAAGGGATTCATTTCATAAGGCTAGCATCAGAAAAACAAACAAACCTGGAAACATTACTGTGTTGGGCACAATCCTGCCATACTGCATGGATGAAAGGTGCCTTAAAAATCACTGAGATCCAAGTGTCATATTAATGATATCGTTAACGCCTTCACCATTGCCACTCAAAATGCCAGCAGGAAGATGACCTCAGAAGAACTGATGGAGGAAAGCAGGAGCTGACATTCCTTCCTATCCACAAAAATCATGCTTCTGACCAGCAATCCTGTCCAATTATTCGTTAGCTCAAAAATACTGATTCAGCAAAGAATTTAAGCATGCGCCTAAAATTAAGCAGTTTAATTAACTTTGACGTCAGTGAGCCTACTTGTCTGCTTATAATTAGATATGTGCTTGCTGAAGCAGAGCCCATCTGAATAGGATCTCGTTGATTTTAATTTGGCCCTTTGTCTTTGCCCCTCATTTATTCTTTGCAGTGACTGAAGGATTAGCATTAAGGTTCTGATTCAGGAATGCACTTAAACAACTCATCTTTACTTACAGTATGCAAAAGAGAATAAGCATGTCTCAAAAAATAAGCATAGACCTAAATGCCTTCCAAAATAAGGACAATTTCACGATCGAAGAATGATGAGAGAGGAGGATTATTTCATTCATACTGTAAACTGGGTGGTCCAATTTTTCTTTTTAAAAGTCAAGTGTTTTCTGGAAAAGACAGAACACCTTTCTTCCCTTTATGTAAATAAAGGGCAAAACATTGTGTTCCACATACTGTAAATGAAAATTTATGAGCAAGCAGACTCCTCACAGAGAAATGAATTTTATATAGGAAACCTTTTCCACCATTGTTAATTCTTGCACTGTGGAGGAGCCTGCTGTAAATGTCTTATTTGTTCATTTGAACAATGGCTTTTAGATCCCAATAAAAGAGAGATTTTAAAGCCATGTGAAAACAAACACAAAATAATAAAGCACTAAATTTAAACATTAAAACAAACAAAAACTACGAAGAATGGTGAGAACATGAACATCACTCATCCAGACATCAAAAATAACAGTTCATGTCCCCAGAGGTGAAAAGACGGCTAGGTGCCTCCATAACACACACACCAGGGCAAAGCAGCAAGATCAAAGCCCAAACTCCTGCCAGGCTGCTCTGTTAAGCACCTCCACGGGAAAATCTGATTTCTTTTAATATGCCCATGCAATTGTAGTCAGCACACAGATAGCATCTTGAACAAGCCTTTTAACTCAGATACTTCAGCCCATTCTTCTATGTTTATGGCCTTTTAAAACCCGGAACACGTGACAGACATTATTAACTGGAGGCTGCCACAATTAAAGGTGGATTTGGAAGGGTACAGAGGTGAGGGGGGAAGAGAAAAACAAAGAACACCAAGAAATGACTTCACTTCTGGCTACTCGTATTTTTACACAGTTGAGACCTACGAAAAGCACTACAGAGAAAAATACTCAAAATAAACGCGGAATCCAGGAGTACTTCTTTATGAAGACTCTCTGCTGTATAGCACAATCCTAATCTACAAAGCTCGCTGTGGGGTTTCCATATCCTCTGTACCAAGATAATGCAATGCACAGTGGGACACTACGCTGCATGGCAGCGTACCACTAATGGAGTGACTGTCAGGTGCCTCAGCTGTGCCAAGCAAGTGGTACTGCCATGGATTTGTTGTGCATTTAGCATTAATTGTACTGGTAAGTATACTTTGAAACATATCTATCAGAAATCCCATGGATTTTGTGATTTTTCAGAAACCTCACTTGCAATGGTGTGCGTGCAGCGAGATGGCTAGTCCTTCGCTTACTCAAAAACTGTGGGCTCATACCTGAAGTTCTGCTTTAAAAAGAGCATTAGAAAAAGTTTTAAAAGGTCCAGCCTCAAATTATACTGAAAAGAAAGCTGAACATTATAAGAAATTAACTATTCATGTACTTCGAGAGTATGAATGGAGACAAAAGAACAGAATAAGAACAAACCAGTTGGATTATTAGAGCAATTTGCTTTAAGTGGCAGAACTAATACAATTCTTTTAAAGCAGTTCAATTTGTAAAGATAAGGTGACATTTTGGGGTTGAAGGAGATGTAGGGAAAAATTAGTTTATCTAGTAATTTTAGTTATGGGAGTATTATTTACTTATTAACCTGTGTATGCCATAATGTGAACCACATTATTACCTGCTAAGTGCATAAAACTTCACCATCCCATTCCCACTACCTTGGATATGGCATTACCAAACGATCAGGTTTCCCTATGCACATCTGGATTTTTCATCCTAAAATGTCTAATTTCACTCTATCCCCTTCTAATTTCAGACTCTCCCACACTAATTCACATGCCAAGAATTCACCAGCTTTGTAGGCAGAGCAGACATACGCTGTCCTTTTCCTCTGCTCTTATATTGTGACCTCTCCCTTCTTCATGCCCTATTTTTTTGCTGCCTTAGAAAAAGAAGTAGACCTCTTTCAACTCCGTCATTGCTACTGTTCTGCTTTAAAAACTCTAAACATATAAACGCCTGCCAGAAGAATGGATACTCTTTGATGTGCAGGACTGATGATGTTCAGTCTGGACACACTGAAAATACCAAATATACTGTTTTTCACCATCCTATGCAGGCAGCAGTCGAGGCTTTCTCTCCAGAGAAATGGAGATTTACAAGTTTCAGAAAAGGCATCACTAAGAAATTATGCTTCTAGACATGAAAACTTAAAAAGTAGTTTTAGCAATTTCAACTTTGCTACAGAGGACAGCTGTTTTTGCATTCATGAGCTTTCTCAAGCATAGCTTTGTATTTTCAATCTCTCTGTGACCTTTATAGCTTTATTGACCTCATGATAAGTAAAGAGTTTTGGACAGAGAGATGAAAGGCAGATAAAAACAGCACCTATGCAAATAAATATGACAATGGAACAATGATCCCTTAGGGACTTTTCCCCTTCTGTAGACTAAATGGCACCTGCAGATTAAATCGTTTCATGGGACTACACATGTAATAAATACCAGATCATTCCAAGTCTTCGATATATTTTCAAATCACAGTCCAAATATATTTACTTCACAATAGATACACATACCTTCCAGATCCTCTGTTTACTTTTATTTTCTTATCTAAAAAGTTCCTCTCCAGAATCATCTGCATCACACACAGACTGTCAGCCGTGGATCAGTATTAGCTTTCTGGAGACTTTGAAGAAGTCTCCTGAGAGGTTATTACCATCTTTATCTATACTTTAAGATGATCTGGTTGATTAAGGGGGTCACCCTCCATCAATTTGAAAACATAACCCTTGCCACATTCTCAGTCTTCCACTCTGTGAGGGAAACCATACATTTGTCACTGATGCACTATTATGCGAATTCTACCAAACCAAGAAGAAAGGAAGAACACACAACATACTTTTAACTGCAGAAGTCTGGCAGTCTGTAGTGCTGGCTGAACCAGAAGGGACTGTGCCAAGACAGACGATGTAGTTAGGATTTCCCCTCTGTTTTTCTAACATCACCTTCAACGTCTCCTACTCCACACATTACAGGCAAAGAAAAATGCTGAAATGCCTATGCATCCGTAGCTGCTCTCAAGGGATGCTGAAAACCACTCTGTTGTCCTCCAGAAGGGCTGGGTTCTGTTTAAAGCCTAACTCTTACCAAGGACTGTCCAGGAAGATTGGCTGCTGAACTGTGCCCAGCTGATTGCTTCGCTCAGACACATGATTTGGGTTCTTATATGAGCAATAAATCCACTCAGTTTGAACAAAGTTTGAAGTTTGGCATGTGTCAGAGTTACCGTATAATCAATAACCAAAGAATCCCACTGAGCCTGCAACAGCAGTTTGATGATTCACCAACTGTGCGTCACAGCCTTACGGACTTTGCTCTCAGACATGATTCTTACTTCACACCATGACTTGCTTTTCCTTTAGAGGCACCGAATGATTGTGCATGGGAGCTGATCTTGCTTTTACACAACACAAACAGGCAACATACCACTTCTTTCCACCCCCATCAGGCAGATCAGCCCCCAGCTTCACCCAGCTCTTCAGATATATCCGCGAGCAGCGCAGGGGCAGGAGCTCCCCGAGCTGCAGCTAGCGTACTGTCCTGCCACCGCCCTGCCTGAGGAGCATCTGCCTTCTTCCTCTGGCACTGCAGGTTGGGGCCAATATTGGGGAAAAAAAACATATGAACACAGAATTTGCTCCACTCAAAAACTCTGACTTTACAGATGCATTTTTTCACAAAATTAAGGATTAATTAATTTGTTTCTTACTTGTGTTCTCAATGTTGCTGGACTGCAATGCCAGTCTAATCTTTCTCCAGCTTACAACGATGCTCATCTTAAGAACCTGATATTTATCTAAATTGAGTAAAATTTTTAATCAGAATTTAAAAACAATTTCCTGTCTGACAAAGGATGTCAAAGGTCATAACAGAACAGAGAAAGGAACTCTGCACAATTTTGGTTCTAATAAAAATCTACCCGAAGTCTTTGCTTTTGCTCTCAAGACAGTACAACACTGACAACTCCAATTCCTTGTTGTTGTTTTTTGGTTTTGAGTCACAGTTACTGTAGTTACTGCTAATTATTTGAAACAAACACACTTGGCTGTAATACTAGGAGACCTTTAAAGCAAAATCCCTTTCTGCTTGCAGTGGTATCTGGCTTTTCAAGGACCACTAGGACCACTCCAACATTCCCAGTGGGAGGCAGCAACTGTTATAAATTTCCAACAATTTACATCTCCCAATCTCATTTCAGACCATCAGTGAGTCTTTTTTCACACTGAGAACCTAGAGGTCTCTCTGGTTCTCTGTCTTAATTGAAATTGCTTCCGTAGTAAATACACTAAATAATTTCATTTGTTTTTCCTATGATGGAAAGACAATATCTTCCAGAGTGAGCAAGATTAATGTCATTTGGGCCTGACCAGACGATCATAGGGGAGACTATCACACAAGAAGCAAATACCCTGCTTTGTACGCAGATGTTCACTGTTCAATTTATATCCTCAGGAGCAGCCCCTGTTCATCTTTCTACTATTGAGTTCAAAGCCAAGTCAGTAATATTTGCCTTTAAAAATATTTAAATTTATGTTTCCTGTGAGAGCTCTCTTTAGAAGATGCACATTTTAAACCAGTTTGTGAACCCCAAACTGAGGATCAGCATGCACGACTGCAGGTTGCAATCTACAAAGCCCTGAACAGGGCTCTGGGAAATGACAACATAGGCAGACAGGAGATATATAAAATCCCATAACTTTTTCTGTCCACTTAAAATGAGTAACCCCAGCACACTTGGAATGCAGATATTTCTCAAAGAAATAAGGAATATATCGAATGAGGCTGCACTTAATCATTAGTTTGATCACATATTTCACAGAAGCTAAGTTTCTACATGAAATACTAGTACTTGAAGTTTTGCTTAAGTACAAAAGCGTGAGAGTGAACCTCTAAAATCAAGCAGATAGAGAAGAAAAAAACTCCTACGTTTTTTGTGCATAAAAGAAATGCATATTCACAACAACAAAGCATAGGTACAACAGACATACTTACTACACAGACAGATAAGAGTCAAAGAGATTTGCTTATGACTGCACAATGTCCAGGTGCCTTCTCACTTGATAATTTTTTTCCTTCCACTACATTAAGAAATGCTAGGAGCCCAGTCTCCCGCAACACCTGTGTGTACAGAGGCATCTTAGAGGACCTGAGACATGTTCACTATCACATACTTGTTTCTTGGACTTCACATGTAGACTTTGATAAAAGCCTGGATTAAGTCACAGAAATATGATTCAGAACAACCAAGTTTCTAATTTCAGATCCCCACCATTTGGGTTGTATTACTGTTAAGCTACTGAACTTCATGACAATTTTTTTTTGAGTGACTTCTCATTTCTTGCATGTATTCCTCAAGCCAGGTGTTACTGGTAACTGCTAGAAAACATGATTTAGCATGTACAGATGTGTCAAGAATAACTGAGGAAAAAGTGGATTTATTAGGATATTGAAAAAGAAAATTCACAATGAGAAACAGATACCCTTGCAATTTTAATCACATAATCAAAAAAAAAAGAATATTTACCTCAGCATCTGGAAAACCTGCAGATGAAACCCAATTTGACGTTTTTTTTTTTTAAACATGATTAATTAAAAACTGAAATAAGTTGAGACAAAAATAACCCATAAAATGGAACTGATCTAGAAGCTTCATCAAACAAGAACATTCCAACCTTTATTGAATTGCTCAGAAAAAGAGCACACGTTGTAAGGAACAATACCGCATTTGTTTGGGGAATATATTACTTAATAAGCACTCTTCAGATCCCTTTTCTGTTATTCTCTGGTCTTTCTCCCTGAACTCCCTCTCATGAAGAGGCACAAAGACTAATACAAATTAGAGCAATCTCAAACGATGAATCCTTACGATTTGTTGATTAGTCTTACACTGATACTTAAATGAACACATTTTATCCTGTAGAACTTATTTAAATACCTTGCTATCAGTATACTTTAACAGGTGTATTTGAATGTGAGCATTACAAAGGATGAAACACTAAAACACTTGTTCAGTAAGATTTCTCAGTATGAAAATTTCTCTGTGTAAGGAGAAACATTGCGTACAATATCTTGTCTATTAACCAGCGTGTTTCATAATAAAACTGTCCTTGCTGGAGTATTAGGAGCAAGAACTCTTAAGAGGCTGCCTGCATGCTGCAGACCAACTGGCAGGAGTTAGGAACGGATCTGGAATTTTGACCCCTGCAATGGCAATTTTATTTAGGGATAGAATTGGCTGTCCTGGAGCCAGCTTGATGGTCTGATCTGTTCATACAGTTCATGCTTTTGGTCATCCAGTCGACCAGCAGCACAAAGCTACCAGCACCCATGGAAACTGCTATCCTCATAGCTGGACTCCTCAGGAACTTCTCCGAATGCCTTCACGACATACAACCCAATAAAAGCCCTGGCAGGGAGGTACATTTGGATGCACTGCAACTCAAAAAGGAACACACTCAGGACTGCTTGCTGTAAACTGAGGAAAAGGTAACTTTGTGAGGGGCAAATGCCATTCTGAAGACTTAGCTTTCTGCTTTCCTATGAATACATGGATGTTTCCATAGCTGCCTTCCTTCTTACTTTGTTTGTGACTTAGCTCATGTTCAGAGGGACAGATACATTACCCCAAACAACACCAAAAAATAAAAGATTAAAATTCACACAGACACCAACCTCTAGTTTGTATATACCACCAAATATTCAGTTGCCCTGAGTACATATGGGGACCCTTCAGTAGAAGACAGAAAACAGCAGTAGAAATCAACATAAATCTTCTGTGGAGAATGCCAGTTCCAATTCAAGTGAAAGTGTGTTGTGCTCACCAGGAAAAGATGCTTCTCAGGAGCCACACAATGAGCTAATTCACTGTATACTTCAAATCCCCAGCAAAGCGAACATTCAGGGAGACTTACGAGCCTCATGAAAATCCCAAGCACAGAATAAGAAAACAACAGAGCTATCTTGTTGCTATAGTTGAGTCTCTGCAATTTTCCTAAGTGCTACAATAAAGGCATTAGCACAAAAACATTCCAACCCAGTGACAGAGTTTTACTGCTACATCTCTCAAAAGTCAAAATTAGTACCATGGTAACAAGGACCGGTCAAATGGCAAAAAGAACAGGCCAGATAAAGCACCTGATATTTTGGCTAGACAGAAAAAAAGCGGCAGCAGCTCAGTCATGCAACCTCATTTAGAAACACACATCCAAGTGCACAACAGTGATTGCCAAAAACAAATTTCTATTCCAGCAAAATGATATCTATTGCCAATCTATTGATAATGATAATCTGCCCCGAGTACGGTAGTGTTTCTTCTATATAGAATGGAGACCAAATGCATCAACAGCAGACACTTGAGGGGAAGGAAAAACCGAACAGCTGAGTTTAAGTTCTAGGGGGGAGAGCATCTCTCATTCTGCAGGCTCTTCAGATGCTCCATTTTGAGATGCTTGAGAACTGCTGCCGCGTGCCAAGCCAACCAGACAGAGGCTAGAGGTATAATTTTCCAGACTGCAGCTCTTTTAGAGACCTGAGTTGCTCTGATTAAACTTATAGGTGAGACAGATTTGCAGAGTCTAGGATGTCCTCCGTGGGGTCCCTTTTTCTGCAGTCAGTGAAAATGGGGCTGTCACAGACTACAGGCAAATTAATGCTGCTCACCACTTATCAATGCTAACTGTGCTTCCTTTTGGTCAAGGGGAGTTGCCAACTTGCACAATTCAGATATAGTATATATACTATAAATCTTTAGGAAAGAGAGTCTTAGTTGCAATACAGATATGGCTTGCCAGCATATCTTCCAGACAGAATTATTTATCTCTATGATAACAAAGCCTAAGTGTCCCAAGCTGTAACCATGGCTCCACTGCACTAAGATATACACCTACAGGGGAAGAGGTATTCTCTACCCTGCATAATATTGAGTTTAATTAAACCAGACAAATAAAAGTGGCTGGAAGGTGTATTATTATCCTTGCTTCAAAGCTACAGAAGTACAAAACAGACAGTGAAACAGTCAAGGGCACACAGTGAGAATTTGTGCTAAGAGCCGGGAAGTAAACCCAGAGATCACCTGAAATGTAGTCAGTTTCTGCATCAAAAGCAGTTTCAAAAGGTAACAGCTACAAGAAAGTGCTGCCTTTATTCTAATGAAGAATGTCAAGTGGACAGTTTTAGGACACTAATGCTAAGGGCCACTGGATAAGATAGCTGCACAGAAATGTGGCAAGAATTAAGGAATACATAAATAAAAGAGATTCTTATAACTCAGCTTCGAACTACATGAAGAACCACATTATAAAGTCCCTTTCATATGTTTATTGGGTTTTGTTTTTTAAAAGTCATATTTTCAATGTTGCTTTCCTTTGCTCCCTCCCATTCCACTGTCATTCTAATGGAAAGCCTATTCCAAATCCAACTACCAATCCAATTTTTCACAATTTCAGTAATTTATTCAATTTACACCTATATACTTTTGTGATAACACCATCCTGTAGCTTTACATTTCTTCTTGTTCTAAGCTCTATTTATTAGCATTTACATACAACTCATAACCCTACTCCGCTTTCATTTCATGAACACCCTAAGCAAAGCTTTTCTACTCTGCTCTCATAAAACTGCCTACACGTTCTTATCACCCACTCTGCTAAATACAGGTACATTATTTGCATTTCGACTCCAGTCATAAGGGACCATTTTTGACTTGACTAAATTGCTGAAAATGTTGGGTGTAAGGCACGTGACTGAAATTTCATATGCTATTTCTTTCCGAATGCAGGCACGTTGATCATTTGGTCCCTTCAAGCTGGAGAGGTGCCATTGGCCTTGGCTGTAGCAATTTCCATTCTATACTTTCTTCTAGCTGCCTTGCCTCCACAGACAATATGAGCATTATTACTGGAAACTCAGGCAAAATGTTCATCTAGCTTTCTAGTCACACATACTCTAGAGATCATCCTTACTTTCTACCTTTTCCTTATTTGTATTGCACAGTCTTCCCTCTTTTTCTCTCATTTCTGTAAGTTTGATTTAATAATATGCCAAAATACACTTTGTTTGATCTATACCATTATTTTGAAACAAGACAGTCAAACATGCCAGATAATCAGGACATACCTTCATAGGTCTCACTCCCTTGCCTGGTGATGCTTTAATGCAACTGTTTGCCAATACTCTCATACTGCAAAAACCTTCCTTAACCCAGGGTCCATTTTACTCTCAGCTTTGGTATCAGACCCACTAAGAACAGCCCTATTACTTCACAGTTATATTACAATGATAAAAGCTAAACAAATAAATGAAGTTTAATGTAAAATCCTCCAATACCATAAAGTTTTCGTTTATATTTCACATACAATTAAGAGTATTAATAATTTTTCTCTTCAAATATAAAATCAAAGCACAGCAAACAGAGCCTAAGGGACCAAAAACAAGCCACTATCAAAAAGGGGTTTCTATCTCTGCTATCAAACAGCTAACACTTAGCTGCCCGTCCAAGCTATCAGAGCATTTGCTTGCTCTAGGTTCTCAGTGATTGCTAAAGTACCTTTTCTGCACGGTTCTGCCCTCAGGCTCCTTTCTCCCTCTCTCTTTTACAGAGATACAGAACACTGTCTTTTTCTGACAAAGCTCCCTGTATGATCTCATCCTGTCGTCCCCTTGTCTGGCCTCAGCTTGGCCCCCTGACAAAAGCAGAAGTAGCTACAAGAGCAATAAAGTTCAGTAGCTTGATAAAGTTTTTGATGTTGTTTTCTTGAATTTCAGCACAGAAAATTGTTCCCTTTCAGTTTTTTTTTTTTTTTTTTTTTTTTAAACGAACACTGACTGGTGAATTCTGTTTTACTTAAATAATGGACCTTAAAATAAAACTACCACATAACTTAAAATTTTGTACAGGAAGGGCAAAAGCAGAAGATACCATGCCCAGAATACGTTTAGATACCCAAGCAGGCACTATTCTGAAAGAAAAACTCAGGCAGAGAGCTAGAAAGCCAGGAATACGCAAACACCCATGCACTTGCATACTAAGCGCAACTGAGGTTGCTGTAGTTTGAAAGTAAATGAGCATGCAGCCAACCTGCTGTGCCATTCCCTATAGGTGTCACAACAAGGCAAAGGAATTTGCCTTGGAAGGTTTGGGGAGCAGCTGTCACCAAAAGAGAGACATGTATTTTTAAAGGCTTTGTCATTTGTCTTCAGGGTGGGAAACGCTGTATTTGACCTCCTGCTGAGGCAGCAGCCCAGATGCAGCAGCATGGGCTAGAAGAATAAAAGGAGGCATCGCTATTATTTCAGGTACAAACACCAGAAAGCAGAGACAAAAGGCACAGTCATTAAACCATCATTACTATTTAAAAGCACATACGACAACTTAATATTTTTCATGCCACACAGGTCTCCAGCCTCAAGGCATTCTCTGAAACAATTCACATTAGCTAATTGTTGACTATCTCAATGGCCAAGTAAAACACAGCAGACAAAAAAGCACAACATCAAATACTGTCTCAGGAACACTAGACTGTCCTGTTCTGTTTGGGAAGTGCTACAGAGCTGACAGCTCTTGGTCTGTTCCTGTGGCTTCCTCCTGCTAAGGCTGTGCCACCTGAGAAAGCTTCTGTCCCCCCGGCTCCAGCTGTCCATCTCCCCACATCAGGTGTGCTCTGATCTGCCTTCCGCAGCTCGAGTAATCATTGCCTAACCTCTTCAGCTTATGTGAGGTGGGTTAGCAGGCAGCTACCACTACAGCTTTTTAAGCCAAGTGTCATGAAACCAGGTGGGGCTGACTGCCTGAGCCAGGGGTGTTTCTGGGCCTGCTGAGCAGCCAGCTGTGCTGCCCTCTGGCTTCTGGCTCCAGCCCTGTCCCACCAGGGATAACCAAGACCATCGGGTACGGCCACGGGGACCCTAACTCTCACCTGGGCCCAGCAGAGAGAAACAGATGAACAGAAGATGACCAGCAAACACTTAGCTGGCACTTTGGACCTGGGGTGGTCCCTCCTGCTGCGCTGACCAGAGCTGTAAAGCCCGAGAGCCACGGGTCACTTGCGGTGTCCCGGCCTCCAGGACGTCAGTCAACAGGCCTTGTCCTAGGCAGCATAGTGGCACTAACAGTGAGTGGTCCTCAAAAGGGTTTGGTGCAAATACTTTCCCCAGTGTTCACCTTCTCTAATTTGGTTTAATTAGAAAAGTGTTTTGTTTTGTTTTTCTCCTAATATTTCAGTGCACCAGAAACAATGCAACACAGACTAAAAACATTTCTGGAGCTATCCCTTTGGTAGCATTAAATCCCTACTTGGAGGAATAAATTCAAGCCACTGTAAATTCCCCTTAAGCATGGAGGAAGGGAAAAACGTTCTTATTCATTAAAAATAATGCCATTTGGTATCTACATGAGAAAGTGACTGGAAGAAGTGTTGAAGGTGTCTTCAACAGATGTAACAAGGAAAAGAATGAGTTACTCAAATCCATATGCAAGAACCGTTGACAACTTAAGCAAATCGTGAAAGGTAGCTTTCAATGATACGCACTGTTTAAAAAATTAAAGAAAAACACTCAACTTTTTAATGATAACTGAATGAGGGACCAGATCCACTGTTGCTTTAGAAATCAGAAAATGTTAATACATTCAGATGTTGAAATTAACAGTTTCAGAAAAAAATCAAGATAGTCTGAAACAATCTCACATTTGTAATCCTCACCTGTCAGTCTTTCAAGCTGCCCATTCAATGATGTAGCTCTCACAGGTCATATGTGAAGGTGACACCCTTAGAGTAGGTGTTACATGTGACATTTCACCAAAATGCATTATGGCGTGCCCTGAATTTTGACTACTTAATACAGACAAAATAAGCACTGCAAAACATGGTGTGGGTGGGCATGATGAAACCCCAGGAACAATTGGTGAAACAAGTATATACATGGTTAACCTAAGGTAGCTGTGAAACCTGATATGTAAGATCACTGGAAATAAATCATTTGTACATGCATCTGGGAAGTAGGAAGGAAAGCAAATGACTGAAAAGAAGGTTTTTAATACACTGAGAGAAGAGCTCATGATTTCATTACAATTTTCCCAGTATTGTATCAATTAACAATGGAAAGACTGAAATCTGTACAGATTGCTAGAGTAGTGAGTTGGACAAAAAAAAAAAAAAGGTAGATATTCCCCCCAAAATAATTATTTGTATAAATGAAACACTGAAACTGGGCTTTTCTAGGATATGACTGACCAACCAGTGGCTTTCAAGGCTATCCTCTCATGCCTGCTCCAAACAAAAAGGATTAAACATGAAAAGATCCAAAGACTACCTTACCTCCACTAACACACTGATAGAGACCTCACACCTCAGAGACTAACACACACTCAGTAAGAACTTCCAAGAACAAAGGTATGACTACTTTTACTAGGTATATTTTCAAGGGAAAGAAAAGTCTCAGTTAATGCATTCATAGCAAGAAATCCTCAAACAATCCTTAAAAAAAAAAAAAAAGCCAAGAAGAGAAGTGGTAGCTAACTATTGGAGAAACTTGCTATAAATTCAGAAAAAGGGAGATTGTGACTGGTCAGCTGAAGGTTTTATCTTCCACACAGCTTTCCCGAAAGAAAATTAGACAGTTCATTGGACATTTAGTAAAACTAATAATCCCTTCCCATACAAAGGATTAATTAGTCCATTGAATATGTCATGATGTGAAAGCCACTTTGCACAAGGAACTGCTTAGAGCAGTTAGAACAAAAGTAGCCACGAGTGAAATAAGTTTGAGGCTGGTAAGGACCAGAAAGTTACACGAAAATAAATGCTACCAACACATAATCAGTTGACTACAAATTACTACTTCAGAAGAAGGTAACCTTTCCTGACGTTCTAAAACTGGGACTGTATACCAGTTACTAACTAGAAAAGTTAACTGTTCCATTCCAGTGTATATATCTGCCTTTTTTTCAAGTCAGTACACATTATGTTGACACTTATCAGCTAAAAAAAGAAGAACCAAAATTAAACTCTCCAGTTAAATAAAATACAATGTGAGAAGCAGAGACTCCCGAGTGCATTTTATACTTTTAACAATACAGGAAAACAATAGCAATACATCATAATCATTGATGTCCTACCCTATCAGAGCACCGTAACAGATAATTGCCATAAAACACTAGGAAAAAAAGTGCTACATAGTATTATCTTAATAGCGTTGTTACCTATTCTTGGGTTGAAATTCTGTAGTGAATGAATAGACCTACAAGAAACTGTGGTACTTCTTTGCACAGACATACACAGTCCAGGAATAAAAGTTTGAGAACAGATGTTTCAGACACTTACAGAATGAACATAAAAGATATAGAAAGGCTGACATACAACAGAAAATCAGTGGTTTACCAAGATGGAGGGGTCTGAGTATGCTCATTTCCTCCCTAATATTATTGAACATCAGCGTTTCTGGAAGTTACGCTTCAACTATAAGATCAAACAAGGCTATGAACAGCACTAGTTGGGTAAAATGTTAATTCCCAAAGCCAATCATCCTCAGAACAGCATACCACTGAAATGCTAAAATCTGCAGCACTGCTACCACAGAACACTTGGTTGTTTTTTGTTTTTAAAAAAGCAATACAGTAGCAAGTAGTATTTATTCAGCATATAACCATCCAAGAAATCACTGATATATCAAAAAATGTTTTTCCTACCGGCTGATTTTGGAGTGAATTTGTCCCTGTTGGCTGCACATACTGCCAGTAGCCTGTATCCAAGATCCAAGTCAAATCCTTGCTGAGCTGCCACTCGACTAACCACCTGCAAAGGGAAATAAAGAAAGCTTCATTAAACGTTACTTGAGCTCTTTGCAAAGTTACTTTAACCTGCTTATCAGCACGAATGTTAGACAACTGAATCTGCTGTTGCAATATCCACAGCACAAACGTGATACGAGGCATTGTTCTCCCATAGTTCCCAGTGCAAGCACAGCAAAGAGAACACATGAATCTCTTCTGGTGATCTCGTTATTTGACCATGTGCCAGAAGAAAGGCCTGACAGTTCATTTGAAGTTGGAAGGAAAAAGCTTTTCCAGAAAATAGTGCAGGAGGACCATATGCAAAGATTATACAGAATATATTTCACTATACTTGAGAATTTGTGATGAAAAAATCTCCTAAGTCTCTGTCCCTGGGTCACAGATAGTTACTGGCCTTGTTCTGAAGAGCACTGCCCACATCCCCTAGGTTAAAATGCCCTCCTCCTCACTGATGTAGTGTTCTCCTCTGCTGTGATCAGTGTCACAGTTGCTGCATTTCAACAATACAGTATTGCAAAGCCCATTTACTAGACTTCTAAAATAAATAGGCCTGTGCCTATTTGACAAACACATAAATACGAAGAGAAGGGTTTTTTGTTTGGTTGTTTGGTTGTGTTTTTTTTTGATTTCTCCTGGTAAATGGGAGCTGATCTAGAAGGAATCTAAATTTCTTGTAGGACTAGCTAAACTAGGCAAGTGAAAGACTGGGGTCAAGGATGAAAAGTAGTCAACTGTTTCTCCAAGCCAGCAACACAGCTATCAGCCAAGAATGTATCCTCATAAAAATCTGCATAGTATAAACACAATACTGTGGTCACTCCGGGCAAACTATGCTACAGTTATACACAGCAGAGCTTTTACATTGCCTTCTGGTTGCACAGGATGACTTCAGACTCAGAGGCATGGATAAAAACATTATTCTTAACACTTCCATTATCACTTTGCATTAAACCAGTGGTCAAAGAACTCCAAAGGAAACAAAACACCATTTCCTTGGGTGAAGCAAAACAAAGTCCCAATCCTAAATGGCTTACGATACAACAAAATATCCTTTTCCCACCCCTATTCTGAAAGTTATTTCTAAATCAGTGATAGTGCAATTACCTGTGCCCAGCACTGACTTCCCAAAGAAGCAACAACAACTTAAAACAGTAAGGCACCAAGATATGCGATAACCTACAGATAGTAAATAAATGCAGTATTCTGGCCTACCTACTGAACATTATTACATGAACCTTATTATTTTGAACTTTCTTCCATTATCCACTTTCCGTAATTAACAGTAAAGAATTAGACTTCTCTCTTAAGAAAGAATTATCACGGATAATGTTCCTGGTTAGATTTTTGTTGTTGTTTTTCCTATTAATTTAGAAATTACAGATTCATCTGAATTTATCAAGTGGGAGTGACTCCTCTCCATCCTTTTTAATCCTCTCAATCTCAAAATAGAGCAGTAGAGAGCTTCAGGGGAATCAAATGAGAATTCAGGATAATCAATACAACAATACACAACCGAAGAACACTGTTTTATCTCCTGTTTCTCTTTACAATTAAAATTGACTAAGTTGTAGATAGGAAAGAAAAATAATTTGGGAGGAAAGTTGCAATTATTTTTGATAAGTCACAAAACAGCCAACTTGATAGATCAACCTTTAATCTTTTACACACAACAGTCTGATGGTTCTTTAAATCCTCATTAAGAGGCTGGGTCCAAACTTGCAACATTTAGATAAAAATAAAAACAAACAAAAACAAGGAAAAGAGCAACAGGAGAAAAACAGGATATTTCACACTTCATGAAAAGTCAGCAATAGGAGGTAAGACTGGTGGTTTGCTGTGAGATCCAAGGGACACTGATGTTTAACTGTTCCTTTTCCTACTTCCAGTATCACCACAGTTCAGCCACTGACAGGTACACACTAGACAAGGGTACCACACCAGAAGGAAGCAGACAAAGATCCTTTTTAAAAAATAAGTCTTGTTAAAGGCTTCTGAGAGCACTGTGCCATTAATGTGTAAACATTATTTAAATTTCTTCAGGTACCATCCTGTACCATCATGAAGCAACTCGCCTCAGGCTTAGGCCTGCAAAAATAAAGGAGAAAGGACACTCCCATTTTCTATTTTGAAAAAAGCATATGATCATCAAACTACCCATTCTGAAACTGATCAGGAATGAAGGTAGATACACCTGCTCTTCAGTGAGAGCACGATAACTTAAAAAAATGCATCATATATGCTTTATATATATCATATATACCATATATGCGAACATATGCTTAGTTCATTGTAAAGTGTGCAGCTGTGAATACAGAGATACCATTAGCCAGTGGTCAAGTCAGAACTCTGAACTGACATCCTGCTAATTATGCAAAAAAAAATCTCTGTGATAATATAGGAAATAGAAAAATCATAAACTCCTGAGCCCAGAAAAGCTGATCTATGATTGCAATGTCTTCACTAAAGAGGCTGGAAAGCCTGGACTAGTTTGGGTCCTAACAGCAGGCCAAGGTCTACTCTGTTACACTTTAGTTCAACGGCAGTTTACTTCTCTGAATTTCCTCTACCAGTCAGAGAAAACACTGTTATGTACCCTGCCATGTCTGATGGAAAGCAGAGGTCCCCAGTGTTGACCATACCCTGGTGGCCAAAGGACCATCTTGTGCAGGCCCACACGGCTTGGGTCAGCAAGCACGGCAAGTGGGTTACCAAAGAGAGAGGAGGCAGAACCTGAATTTGTTAGTCTAGAGAAGCCAGCCAATCAACTGTTACTTTTTGCTCACGTTTTTCACCAAAAATGTGAAGGAAAACAAATTAAAAAATCAATTCTGTTAACAGAAAGAAATCTAAACTCAAGAGTTTTTCCACAGAAAAAGAGGACAGAAAAACATCCTGCTCTCAAAAGAGTAACAGCAAAACCAGCAACTACCTAATTGAAAACAAACATTTCTAATAAAATTTCCATTTTGCAAAAAGAGTTATTTTCCACCCGTATTTTTCTCCTACCCAATCCAGTAAGGCTGGAAGAGGCCACATGAAGCAAACTGCTCCAGCAGTGCTCAGGAGTGCGTACTGGGCCCTGCTGCTCTCCCAGCCTTCAGATGTTACGTACTGCTCCTCATAGATACAGCAGGTCACTTTTTTTTGGTCCTGTTTCTTCACAGGCTCAAAAATTTTTGCATTAATTGTATTTTAAAGTCCTTCTATCAACTGTAACGGCTGAAGACTTACTTTTATTTTAAACTGCAAGATGAACAGAGCGGTTTGTACACCCTGCAAAGATCGTGTTGCAGGTTGCCCACCGGTGCACAGAGACATTGCCTCATTTCTTACACTGCTCACTGCGTACTGAGAAGGCCTTCCTCCTGTGAACCTGCACGCCAGGGATTTCCTATCCTTTTAAATATTAAAAGGCTGGGATTCTCAGAAACAAGATGACAAATGCGTCATAGGAATATGATCCAGAAAATGCAAAGAATCAAACAGAAACCAGTTGGTAAATTTAATATATTCAGTTCAGCAGACCCTGGTGATATTTACCTTAGAGTGCCTCAAAGGAACCAGCCTGGGCAAACCTTGTAACTGCTAATGATTATCTTCAGGAATTCATTCAAGGCAGAGGCCTTAGAAGCACATCAAATGTCTGTTTTTGAGACGGTGAAAAGGTGAACCTTAGAAATTACAGTTACCCAGACTGATAACAAAATAAATTACTAAACCAATATTATGCGAGTAATACAGAAAATCATCATGAATCCATCAGCACAGTGCAGTTTTCTTCTTTGACAAGTTAACTGGCCTTGTAAGTGTAAGGAAAGTACTAGA
Source organism: Cygnus atratus (assembly GCF_013377495.2). Classification (NCBI taxonomy): domain Eukaryota; kingdom Metazoa; phylum Chordata; class Aves; order Anseriformes; family Anatidae; genus Cygnus; species Cygnus atratus. The sequence continues at coordinate 33,994,655 of NC_066368.1, forward strand.
TGACATGTATCTTAACTCTAACATGTCTTTTGACATTGCCGTACAAGACACTGTCATAACAGATGAACATGGCCTAGATGACGTTAGTATAAACTTTACTCAGATTATTGATTAATAGTCCTCTGTCAAATCATAACTTGTCCTGGATACAGGCCATTTCTATGTATTCAGTTTTGACTTGGACAATGAAACTGGGTAACTTGCAAAACTTCAGATGATGACATGCAGAGGAGTCTGCAAACACTTAAGAGAGCAGGGTGAGAGTTTAAAATAATCTTGATAAACTGGAAAAGTGTTCCAAAAATTAAACACGTATGAAATATTATAAATGGATAAAGAAATCAGATGCCCAAACAGAAAATTAAGCATAACTGGTTAGGCAGAAATACTGAGGACATGAGTTCGGAGGTCAACAGCAAGTATATGGTTTTGAAAGCAAAGCTCTAAAAAATGTATCAATAACTTGATTTTAATCTAAGAAGAGAAAATTGGCAGAAGATACGAGGTTAGGCTTCAAATACATAGAAAGCTTTCTTACAGGTGATGTGAATCAACTGTCCCTTGTGTATACAAAATATGTAACTCGAATTCATCTGCTCAACGTACAAGTGACTGGGATAAATATTGGAAATTTTTTGAGATGTTAAAGACCCTCAAACAATGGAACAGTCTGTCAATCTCTCTGGAGTTTGGGAGTGGGGCAATTTTTAGTAGACTACACGGTATCTTTAAGACATCCAATGCGTCATAGGAATATGATTCAGAAAATGCAAAGAACCAATTAGAAGATCATTGGTAAAGTTAATATATTCTAGTCAGTAGACCCTGATGAAATTTACCATAGGGAGAAAGAATGGACACAATGTCCCCTTAAGTCCTTCCCAAGCCAAATCTCAGCAATTGCTGACATCTATTGCTGACTGGAGCCACTCAACTCTGCTTGAACCCTACCCCAGGAACACTCCCAAGTTTGAAAACTCCTGTGATTTAGATCCTAACTCAGGTAACTGTACTCTGATCAGGCAGGATCGAATCAACATGGTTTCAATTACCCATTCAATGTTATGGTTAAGTGATCTGATACCCACTTGCAAACATACTTGGGCTTTCTCTACTGCAAATTCAAGTTCAGCACACAGGCAAAAATTCAGACAACACACAGGTGGCACCATGTGTTCAAACATGACTTCATTTTGCAATGTTGCAAGCATGCATCTTAGTTGGTCTAAGCACACATGCTATGAAATTCAGTTGAAATTCAGTAGCAGATTAAAGAAAAAAAAGCATTTGCCAATGATACCACAGTCCAAAACTGGGATACACACTCAGTAATCCTCTATGTTATTTTACAGCCTTATTTCCTAACATATTTCCTATTTATTCTAGCAACACCTAGCTTTTATTTTAATGGTGGTACAGTACTGATGACTATTTCAAGTTCTGTCTTTAAAGTAACATATACCTTATTTGCAAGCAAACTTTAATCTAATAGTAACCACCAATAAGAAAATCTGATTTCCAAAAACCTTTCAAATCTTTAATCTGGACAGTACTGCATTCATACCTGACATTTCACACTCACCACCTGTGACACAGCTCTGCAGAGTTCCAGATGGCTGAACTCTCTGTCACTGATGTCACTGATAGTATGAGCAAAATTATTAGAGTTAAGTTTTAATAATGGAAAAAGCAGAGAAATTCAGCTACCCACTTCTTTCTCTGCTGAATTTAACTCCAATACTTTGTTTTTATTGCTGCTGTTTTTCCCCTTTTGCAAGACTAAGGAGCTACACCATGGCAAGCTCCCCTCCCTGCCCCTCTTGTCATCACACCACGAAGTACTGGAACAATGTAGCTCTTAACCTAACAGGCCTGTTAATCAAGAGGGTTATATGGCTGCTTATTACAAAACTCCCTTCCCATTATGTTGCACTTTCAAAGAATCTCTTAACTAGCAGCAGTCAAGAGCACCCCCCCCTGCTGGCATCAGAATGAATTTTTCCAATTCAATTTGCTGGCTGCTCAAAACTAAAAATGCCAGCTGATTGCTAGTTCAGACAGCTCTGTGTTCAGCCACTTGTGCGTACTTGAAATTATCTGAATGCAGTTTGAAGACTACAGCAGAAATTTTGTAATTAGAATTCTGCAATGTAGATGGTAATTTTTCCCCCTCGGTAACACACAGAGATCAGATAAACAGGAAGCAAATTGAAGAATTTTGCAACATGAATGGTGATCTGCTTCAAACAGAAAAAAGGGAAAAGGAGGAAGATATCTTTGTGATCTGAAGTCCTGGTCTGACAAGACTCTTACATTCTAGTTACAGAAGAGCTGTCTCAACAATGCAGACAATCAAAGCAGGTGAGTGAAGTTATACATCGTCAGCCAGTTTCTGGCTCGTGATGCTTGAAAACAGACATTAAGTAGGTTCTGAAAATGTAAAAGACCCTATTCAAACTAGGGTTTTCTTAAATCTATTTCCCATTGAATTAGGTGGATAAGGACTGTATTTTCAAAATAAAATTAACTACTATACCTGCTGTCTACTTCTTGGTCACTTCCTGAAAAAATGCAGCAGACCATGCAGAATAAGGATACCTGCTCCTTTACTTCCTCCTCCTCTCCTATGCATGTCTCTAACAAGCATAAGCATAGAAGAGAAGGTTCCCATACTTAATCACCTCCATCTGAAATTTTCTCCCAGAGGAAAAAATGCAAGGATTTCACTTTAATAAAGCCAGCTGATCACTGGGTCACTGCAATACCATTGCCACCTGAGTCCTGACAGGTTTTGAACAATGATATGGATGAAACATACAGTCATCACACAAAGAAAGTGATACAGAAATACAAAAAGCATTTTAATTTTGACAGCAACACATTTCAAAAAAAAAATACTTTAAAGCTGTAAAACAACCCACGCCTTGACTAGCAAAATCAAGTTTAAAAAAAGGGCTTTAGGATATCATGAGGTCATACGACAGCCAGTAACACTGAGTTATTTGGTAGCATTACGAGCTGCTCTGGGGAGGAGCGTTCTGTGCCTGCTGGCTGTACTCCGACAGTACAGCATGTACACAGCCCCAAAGTGCTGTGATGCACTGCAAACACAAAAACGTATGTTTAACAAATGCATGGAGAGAGGATGACGGAAACAAGATTTCTTCCATGTGAACTTATTGCTCTAGTCTTGGGATACAATGACCAAATGCAACATTTCTAGGGCTCTAATGGGCAGCTGCATCCTGCTGTTTTCTGGGTATAGATGTGCTGAACCAACTCTTCCATCTGCAATTACTCTAATTCAGATCTTAACCTGATTTGAAAAGTGACTTTTGATGTCACATGCTGATTTTTGATTATGTACTTTCTGCATTAAGCAGAATGAACCCAGCCAGGTTTGAAGTCAATGTAGCAGCAGATACCTTGTGAACACATTAGCTTCACTTTGTTGTTTTTGCTGTCTGAGGCATCCTGCTGTGGAAACCCGACGTTATTCAAAGATATGGCTCTTGTTCAATTTTTTTTTTTTAATGAACTATGTTTAATTACATATTGTCTGAGCTAAAAAAGGATTTCTGTATCATGAAACTGACAGCAGCTTTTTTGTTCTTAAAATGACCTGAAAAATCTCAACAGCCTGAAGTCCAGGATTTTCTGAGGAGAAATGCAATTAAAAATGGTATCGTACCATGTATCACTATCACTAAAAATGAACCTGCAGGAGATAGTTCCACCCATAATGTTTTTTCAGCAATTTTCTTCAGTATTACAGAGACCTAGTAAGAGCTACAAGCAGTACAAAAGATTTCATTTAAAACTGTGATCTTCAGAGAGAGTACAGGTAGGAGTGCAGCTTTGGGTATACTTTTTCTTTTAATTTAAAGAGGAAATAGTTCTTAAACAAATATGCATGAATATCTCACATCTGATTACTGAGGTAGACCCAGCATTCAGAGATGAAATCTTGACCAGTAAGATAGCTGGGAGAATAAATACATTTTTAATGAAAGACTAAATGTTGCTTTTTGTGGGCAAACTGGGGTAGGAATTGCCATCTTTCAGATGAAAAGAGGCCCTAGGTCTTAACCATGGTGGTCAGACACCCCATTTTTCACAAGAGACGCTCTATTACATTCAGTGCTTTGGCCAACAGCCAACTCAGGTAAGCACATCCTGTTTTCCTAAATTCCTCCTACCGTCCAAAACTGTCCTGGTGTTAGGATTTCATTTGACCTACCCTGTAGGTACAGTCAGAGAGTAAGTACACACAGCTGTGCTTCTTTTCCCCCTTTTATTTCCTTTTCAGGCACGCTGCTGCAGACCCCTAAAGAACGATGAACTCCGTGCATTGTAACGCTGAAGCACAGTGAGAGACCAAAGCAGTGCCTTTATTGTCCTTCCCTGAAAGCAGCTGAAGACAAGCCTGTAAATCTGTCCATTTTGCTCTCAGCTGTCCCCTGGTTTCCATTTTTACTGCAGCACAGACACAAAAGGTAGCCATGCCCTCCGTGGGATCATTTACATGTTGAACTGTTCAGCAAGAGCAGATCTATGGGATGAGACTAGGGTGGATCTGCAAAAAGGCAGAAAAGAGTGAGACAACCTTGTCCAGCCAAACCAGGGTTATTTTTCTAACTGCTGTGTAGTAATATAAGCTATTTATTTTAAACAAAAGTAAGGTAGTGCCATATGCAGCAGGTTTTCAAATAAAAATAATCCCATTCCTAAACTTATCAATAATACTAGTCTTATCATAAAATAATCTCATCCCAGAGTGCTTTATTAACTATGAACACTAGAATCAGAAACTGTTGTGGAAAGTGGAGGCAATTTTACAGCTCCCTCTAACACTATGCGAGAGCTAGTCACAAACCAAAAATCATATCCACTGCAATTTCAATAATATCAGAATGAAGGATTTCCATGATCATCATTCTTTTTTTTTTTTTTTTTTTTTTTTTGCCTATGGACAGTTTTCTTTGTTTTCAAAATAACTACTCTTGAAGAATAACACCCAGCTTTCCTTGGCAAGTTAGAAAGGAGTTTATTGTCCCTGAGAAAGGACATAATTTGTTTACGTGTGCTCCATCAAAGCTGCTAAAGGCAATTTTTCTGTAGCCTGTAAATGGCAGGAAAGAAAACACATTCAAAGCTGACCCCTCCCTCTTTGACTTTTTATTTATCTGTTTAAATGTTTTTGTTTGTTTTATAAACTTGTATTACCTGCTCACTTTGGTGATTTTATATACCAGGTGAACATAAAAGGTAAGCTCTTAAACTAGCGTCCATCGGACCTGTTTGAACACAATGGCGATGAATGCGCAATCACACTTTTTGTTTTTTTCTTACAAGGGTCTCAGCTTTCAAGGCGTAGTTCATGAAAATATAATTTATTTTTATAGCATTAAGATGCCATAGGTTTACCCACGTGCCCTAAACCTTTCCTCTTTAACTGTTTGCACTTCACATTTTCTTCTTAGGCCTTGATAGCATCACTGTCAGTTCTTGAAATAACTAGCTGAAGTTATTTCACCTCTACAGAAATAATCATTAAAAGGTTTCTACATAACAAATGCAGGGCATTTAACTAACTAAACAAAGCCTGTTAACAGGCTTTAACTGACAGCTGTCTGTCTGGTAAATTTTCAGCTGCCATAACAAATCCTGAGTTTGTTTTTGAGATAAGAATACCCACACCTATTATTCTGCATAGATATAGATCACTGGAGCCTAGAAATATCAAGTTTAACTCCAGTAGTATCACGTACTGATACACAATAATTATCTACTGCTCATAGCCAGTATGTATACTGTGCACATCTATTACACACAAAAAGAAAAAAGAACACTGGACATGTGTTGATCTTGCACATGCTCTCTGTTTTGCACATGCTCTCTGTTTAGCTAAGTTACGAAATTTTCCAGTCACTAAGATTTCCGTAAGTGCTAGCATTAAAACGTAAGCACAGGAAACCTTCTGTGACAGCCTATTGTAGATGTTATTATCAAAAGAAGCAATTCTGTAAGTGAAGCTGGAAGCTTTACTGCTGATGCCCAACCAGAATATTTCCAAGACCATTCTTCTGCATCCATTCAGGTTCTGTTAGACTGGCAACAGGAATAAAAACATACTGTTGTTATAAAGTGAATCAGACATTACCAAGAGTGCAGACAAGAAGATGGTGCATAGAACAAACAGAATTACTTCTTAAGAACCAATCCTTAGATTAAAGCATAATCAAGATTTTGAGTGCCTTTTCTTTTTATTAATATGATTAATTCTACTTGGTTAATTTTTGCAAAAATATCGTAGAAACGACTTGACTGAGGCAAAGAATCTGTTATACCTGCAGAGCTACCATTAAATTGGCTATTCATAATACAACAGATGTGTTTTGATGCTCTGTCATTACATCTGATGCATTTAAACTTTGATGTGTGTGAATGGATGGTTTGTTCATTCCTGAGACAGCTTGCCCTTCTGCAGCCATGACATTAATATATTTCAATTTGGATTAGGATATACTGTGTTACCCTCTAGTAGGATATGATTTCATATCTTTTGACGGTTCCAGGAACAGTTTAGTGTAGTGCTTTTTCCCTGGTCAGAGAGCTAACAGAATAGTGTCATAAGAGAAAAAAATCCTTCTGTACACTAAAGAGGAGGAGCCTTATAAGCAAGCGTCTTTAGTATTTACAGCTTTTCAGAAATAAATGCACTTGCCCTTAGGAATCCATGGAACTCAAATGTTATAATGATGGCAGAGACTACTTGTTTTAAAAAGCATATCCCAAAAGTATGAGAATTTTAAAGTAATCTGTTTTTGAAGGTCATTTCAAATACTGGCAAAATAAAACAATAATCCTGCTCTAGTGGTTGAACATACTTTCATACAGATTTTTCATTTTTCTTTTCTTTTAGCATAATCTTCACAAAGAAAAACACCGATAAAACTTTGTCAGTATTACTAAAAATTGGCTCTTGGTAGTACAGAATATGCCACTAAGCAAGCTAACGTTAAATTTACTCGTGATATTCCAGTGTTTCAGGTGCCCTTCTCTTTATTATTATTATTTTTTAATTTCTGAATAATTGCCCTGTAAACAGACTTAATTTTTATACATTTTAAACATTTTTATTAAATAAAGGTAGATAAATTTTCCTGTAAGATGAGTAAACAAGGAGCCTTAACATCCACCCTTGATATACCTGGAAGAAAACTGTTTAAAAAGAGGCTATATATAAAGCAAGCTCAGATAGAATGATTTTTTAAAAAGGAAAAAAAGGAGACCTTGCCTACTGTACTGCTATGCATTAGGAAGAACCAGAAATTATCACACTCTTGGGTTGTAGCAATGTAAGAAACAATATTTAATGGGAAGTAGGAAGAAGTATATACACTGTGAGAAATGAAAGAATACCTTAATTAGAGGAATTTTACTATTAGGAACAAGAAACTGTTCTATTCCTTACCATTTATATGCATTCTACATATCCTCTGTATTTATCATCTAACACAAAACAAGCCAACAGGTTAAGTTCCTGTGTTTTTTCCTTGCTAGGAATATAATGAAATTACATGATATGATAAAGATGATGCTGCCAGTCAGTTCCTACGCTGCAGATAGTGCTTTATTCTGTAGCAAGCTTGGGAAAGGGGGAATTTCATGCCACCCAGTTCACAGTTCAGGGAGGACTATGAAGCAAAGCAATACATGTTGTTCAAATGCTAACAGTCCTTAGACAATAAGGATTGTTTTTTCTTTCCTGCTTGTCAGGAAAGAAAAAAAAAAAAAGTATTTTCATTTCCATGTACTCTGCTAACAAGATAATGTGTGTTTTCTCTCACTGTTTTTCAGGGAGCATTTCTTTCTCTCTTTCCTTTTGCTCTGTGAGGACAGTGAATCACTAGCAGTCAGACCTTATTTCGACCCTGCACTTGGGCAGGACTGCAGGTCTCCTTATGTAGAAATAAAAGATTTAAACAGCAAGGAAGTCGCAGGTCAGATTTACAGTGTTCTAGCATAGGTCTGCAGAGAAATACTGTGTTTGGGTTGCCTAAGCATGCTTGAGTTGGATGTCTCCTTTCCTGAATGCTAACCTCAAAATGCTACCTAAGTTTCTAAAAAGTATAAATAAAATGCATTTATGGTCACACACCACAACCATCGCGTTTATTCACGGTTGAGGTTATATATCAAAGGTAACTTTCACTTCACACACAACCTTTTAAGCATCATATATTTGGACTCTACTAACATTTCTGATTTTTTTTGTTTCTGTTTTTCTGTTTGGACGTACGATATACGCCTTCTTGTATCATTGGATTTATTCAAACTTTTTGGCATAGAAATCTGAGGGATGCTATACACTTGAGCACACTAAGATGGAGCCATTCCTTAACATTTGGATTTCTGCAACTAAACCTCAGTCTCGTTGTCTGTTTTATATACATCACTTACAGACTGCGTGAGAATAATCCATGAGCTTTCACACCCTTCCAACAAGAACAAAGATGGTCTCTCCATTAATGATTTTAAAATTTCTGACTCCTTCGTAATATTTATGTGTATCATCTTATTCTGCAAATTGCAGTGAAGCTTTTGAACTCTCCTAGTCCAGACAGAATTTAATTCCTCTAAAGTCTTGACTCTACATAATAATTTTGGACTGGAACCCACAGCTGAATGCATAGGAAACAGAACATTACAAAAAAAAAAGTCGTGTACAAAATACGCTTTCTGTACATTATAATAAAGTTGCTTTAGGAGCTACAGAAGTCTTAATAAGGAATGAATGGAAGGAAAAGCAACAAAGTCAACAAAACTGTTAAAATTACTATGTCAGGATTAGACCTGCAGTCAAGATATGCAACAAACCAAATGCAACAGGCAGAAACACTGTTCAGCTGGAGGTTTAGCATGCTTAAGATAGAAGACATGTAGCCCTCCAAACCCACCAAAAATCAAGCCATGGAAAATAAAAGCCTGAGAAATCTGTTAAATCCATAAGAAGATAACTTGGTTGGCAATCTCAAACCATGAAAATGAATAGTGTATGTGCATGTTAGGTAACCTAGCTTGTGATAGGTGTTCTGTAATTTATTCCCCCCCCTTTTTTTAATGATTTAACTTCTTGCTACTGAATTTTGCTTCCTGTGCAGTAAAAGAATCAAATAAACAGTCGTTAGGGTCTGCCTTCATGTGTTTAAGATAAATGGGTGAAAACCACAAAATGCAGATACTGAAAATCAAGTTCCCTCAGCCACAACGTACGGTATAAACCAGAGGATAAGAACTGCTGCCACAGGGGGAACGGACATACCGTCAAACAACCCATCAGGCTCTGCTCAAATGGTCTCTGGAAGGCTCTGGGGTCACCACACCAGTCCAGGAGCTCCGTAGCTGCATTATGGAAGTTTGCAGGGTTCTGTAAGTGCTGACAAGGGAAGATGGAGCAACACAGTAAATAATATACATAAGTGCTGACATTCAGTTTCCCACATCACATTAATGCAAAGTTTGGAAACTAGGAACAGCATACATTTTGGAAACAAAACCAAAAATTGTATAGAGAACACAGAAAATCCTATTTTAATTAATTCTCATCAATACTGATGCAGGTTTCCTAATTTTCTGATATGAACTCGTTAGTTAGGCACAAGGTAAGCTGGAATACCAGAGCTCCTCTGAATTTCTTCCTCCAGAGCATTACCTCTCACATCTGCAAACTGTAATGGATTCTGCTTGGACACCAAAACTGTCCAAGTCCAAATTCAGGGAAATTCCAGTTTTGCATTCAAAGTTCTTGCCTTGGTCTCGCAGCCATGCCTTCCAATACTCGTGTTTCGTCTTTGCCTGCCAGCCAGAAGGCAAACATGACAGTCTCAGAAAATACCAGTGACAGAGCAAAGCGCACACACTATACTGATCCCTTCTAGGGATTTTGGTTTCTGTATATCATGATGTATTGTAATAAGCAATTGGGAGGACCAACTCTGGGATGACAAAAACAGGAATCGTTCTTGACCGAAGTGTGGCTGGGATGCTGCCACAATTGAAAATGTGAAAGCACTAGAAAGCATGTAGAAATCTCAGAGTGGAATTCTACTTCTGAAGAAGCTGGCACAATTTCAAGAGAAAAAAAAAAGTTTTTTTTTTATTTTAAAATTTGCATGGGAAATGCAATTTTAACTGTTACACTCATTTCTGGTTTTGCACTGAACAAGCTGTACCCGTATTTTTTTGAAACATTTAGCAAACTTACCTCATACCATAACTGACAGTATCATCCTTCACTGTGCTATACTATCAAAGTGTTCCAACATTTTAGCAGGTGCAGAGGGAGGGTATAGGAAAGAAGGAATTCAATTTATATGAATAGTACTGCTACTAAATTCTGCAATTCTGGTGATGCTAAGTGTTTCAATGAAAACTCCAGAAACAAGAAGAAAATAGTGTATTTAGGAACTGTGAGTATCTTTTTTAAAAGTGGGTTTACAATTCTTGAGATAACTGAGAAAAACATGAAAACGATGATCATTTTACCTGGAAGACACAAAACCCAAAGGTATCATTTTTAAAATACATCCTTAGCTCTGAATCAGTCACATGCTGCTCACTTCTAAGCATCTGAATTAACAGTAATGTTCACAACCCATTTTTTTTTCCCCCTCTTCCCCTGGTGCCTGAGAAGCTGCATATAGTAACTCTACCATAAATGAAGGGAAAAAAAATGCTCCTATGCTAGATTTTAAGGAGTTTGTAAACTTTTGTATCATGTTGCTGGAATTCTTGTTCTACGAAGGTTCTTGGTCAGAGGCCTTGTTTTTTAACAAGAGATGACTGACAGGCGTGGCACGGATTCTTAAAACACTAGCAGGATTTGAAAAAGCAGACAAGCATTGTGCAATGTCATTTTTTCCTCTGCTCTACAAACATGGACTAAAGCTCACAATCCCATCTCACTGGACAGCTTCACCTAGGGTGCACAACTGAGTAACACGTCTCTGCCAGCTCCCTGTCTCATTGGTGGAGGAATCAAACTATTCTGCATACAGATGAAAGAAAAGAATCCAAATAAATAAATTTAAGAAACCTTACTTTAAGGCTTTTTGCACAATGGACAGGGCCAGCAGTTTGACTTAGGAATCTTGTAAGTAAAAGAGAAAAGGATGCTTTTTGAAGGTTTCATTTAGACCCCCAGAGAAGTGATTGCCTGACACCAAATCCCTCAGTGTACACTGCGCCTTCAGTACTCCATCTGCAGGGGAAACAGAAGCTGCTTCAAAACCCTCTACAATATTGCATGTAAGCTCTGCTGCAATCAAACATACTGTTTCCAGAAGGCAACAAATGCATGTAAGCTGGTGAACAAAAAGCATTGCACTGAACACATGCTGCACGAGTAGGACACAGATCGCAGTATCAACCAAGCTATCTCAGTACATGGGGAAAAATCAGTAACAACAACAACAAAAAACTACCACAGAAAAAAACAACTACCCCTTCCACACAGAAACAACCCATGGAAAAATTCACTGAAAGCTACCCAACTCTGTACTTGAAATTGTCTTTGAAAATCCTTCCTTCTTTGTGAAGTGATGAAAAGTGCTAAACGTGAGCTAGATATTATTTACTTTCACTGTTGTTACTGTTTGCCAGCTACACACGAAATCTTCCATTAACACTTCCAATGAAAGGTCCCCATTAAGAAACAGACGACATACCTGAATGCAAAATAATATTTCACAGGTTTAGGCTAACAAATGAAAAGCAGAGAGGAACCTCACACATAAGCCTTAATTTCAGCTTAGCATCACATAATGCTGATTTCTACTTAGCATGATACCACTGAAAAGCAGTATCTCTTTCATAGAGCAAAAGGTCCAAAATATACTGATTTTGCACTTCCCTCTGGAAGGAAAGGCTCGTTTTACTTGCCTATGTCAAAGCAGGGGTGACCTCAATGACTCGATTGTGCTGTTTTTTCTGTAACTCTCCATCAAGGGATTTCACTGTACTGGGACAGAACGCTACTCTAACCCACCTGCTAAATACAGAGGGGATGCTGAAATCCCGTCGTCTTAAATGCTTCTGCACAACTGAAATTAGTTTAGAAACTAGTTGGGCAAGATAAGCAATTCTATTAATTCCATTAGAGGCTAAAGAGCCCCAAACAAACCAGAAGAGGTAGGCAGAATACCAGTGGTTTCAAACTCTGTGGAGAGTATTCAAGTAGTGCCTGTGATGCTAGAAAAGCTGACCCTGCAGGGACACTTCTATCAGTTACACATAGTTCCTTCTGTGGCATATTCCTCGCAGTTCTCTGATTTTCTTTATATTTTAAATTAATTTTTTCATCAGATTTTTCTTTCCCAGATTACAGAGGACAAGGTTACTTTTCGAGGGTAAGTGCGGAAAACAAAGAGAAAACCCAGCCTGAACCAAAGCACAAAAGCAGGTGCGATTTCTTCCCTGAGTTACTTAAGAAAACATTCCAAATGTCTACCATGATTTTTTATTTTTTATTTTTTATTTATTGACAGCTTAAACGCTGCACCCGGGGCAAAAAGCACTAATGTCATTCACGCCCTCACAACAAAAAGGCTGCTTAAGAAGGATATTATTACATCTGCTATATTCACCGAACAAGAAATTAAAGAGATTTTCTTAGCTCTCGATCCAAGAACAGAAGTACAAAACAAAGCTTCTGCCAGACCCATCCATCAGCTCTCTGTGAAGCATTTCCCATGCATGGCTCCATCCTCTTCAACTGAAATTATTGGCAGCATCTTGACAGAAGGAAGGCGTGAGCCTAGAAAGTCTAGTCTGAAACTGTGCTTCATGTAAACAAGGGAAGAATTCACCTCATTAATAGATGACTTGAAAAAAGTGACAATGAACCAGAGCTTGCTATGACACACCTTGGTATGTCTTCAAAGCTACTAGGAGTGAATGTAATAATGAAGGGTCATGTACTATTACCTCGCTTGCAAGCAACAGTTATCAACAAGTAGAGAAAATTTGTGTGAACAAAATCTGAAGTAGGGATGAACAAAGCCAATGAACTGAATGAATCAGTTATTTACCAGATTGGTTGCAGTATCATCCGCTTTTTAGAAAGCTATTAGTGAAACATAATGATTTCTGTTATTACAAAACCTAACAGAATTTTCAGTGTAATCAGTTATGACTCTGAAAGATTAATATTTTCTTAGCCCGAACGGAACAGAAATCACAGAAATACTTGACGCATGTGAGTGTGTCATTATTGTAGGGATCACCAGGTGGTGCTTTGAAGAGACAGTCTTCCGAGTCATTTATTTTTGGTATTGGAAGGAACCTTGTGTTCTTTGTAGCACTTGAATTAACAGGCTGGTGTAGGGGGATGGAGAAAACAGCAAAGAAGCCTGCTCGCCACTGTACTGCATCCCACAAGAGAGAATTGTACCAGCAAAACTCCCTTCCAAGGACTGGACTGGATTCCAGGGAAGACAGAAAAGTCTACCTGCTGCTCGTGACCAACTCTAGCTGAAACATTTTATTTACGTAAAGAACAGACCGCCTTTGTAAATTAGCATGGGCATACGGGCAGCTGATGCAGGTACATTAGGACCACATTTATTAGCTCTCACAGCAACTGCCTGTGTGCCTGTTCCACGGTTTGCTGCTATGTGCTCACCCAGGGGAAAAAACACATTCACATGGGGAGTTACATGGAACAGCTGATACACAGCAATTTTTAGTACAAATGTTAGAAAACACAGCCACTTCTTGAAATTGCTACTCTCTTCCAATTAAAAGGCGATTACAAACTCCTGATAAGCAATAAAACTCAGCAACAGAGACAGAACTATATGCTTCATACCATACATGTGTGAAATAGGCTTATGCAATAAAGATCTCTCTCTTTTTTTTTAAGGATACTAAAGCACGATCGAGTACTATCTGTCTGTCTGCACACCCACACCACAGTGGGTGCAACCCACTTCCTGCAACCAAAGACTCAATGTAATTTTAGAGACAGAAACCAATTATCCACATTGAAATATGGCAAGGACAACAGCCTTATCTCCTTTAAATATAGAAGACTGCAACCCAGATGTACACTAGCGTATCTTAGAGAGAAGAGTCTAGGAAGTAATGGAAGAGCAGCAGTCAAAATTAAGAACAATTACAGAGGGTTAAAGCTATTTCATGCATACATCAGGAAATGCTAACATGACAGCAATGGTATGGAAAGTGAATCATTTAAACATGGAATCCATATGTTCCAAGTTGTTACTGTAGAAAACAAATGTAGAATTTCAATTTACAAACTGTGTATTTCTGGTGAAGGATTTTTTTCCCCTCTTTTCTTTGGAATAAATCAGACTGAAGCCACAGCCCTAATTTGCCACAACTTAACCTATTCAAAATGAGATGTCACGCAAATAAGTTTTTGAGCAGCAAACTGCTTAACTATGCTAAACAAGTTATTGGATTTATTTACGTGATGTCGCACCAAATTATGAAGGCTGACTCAAGTTGTCTGTTTATTTTGCCGAGTTACGTCTGCTCTGTGTCTCACTCCCTGATTTAATTGAGCTGCTGAAGATAATATAACTTATCACACAGACACGTTGCCATGTTGCTAGATTCTAGGTTAATTAACAGTAGCCTACAGTCACTGCATTTCTCACATGGTTAGCCACTTGGACCCTGTCTACTGTCTAGCTTCACTAATCAACGAGTCTGGGAATTTTACGCTAGCAATAGAGTACACCAGCAGCAGACGGAGATTTGACTGTGCAGAAAAAAGCCCAGCTCGCTGGTCGGGAGCCCTTCCTTCCCTCTGAAATTAACCCGTTGTTACGAGGCATGCGCTAATGCCAGACTTCTGGCAAAACTCAGAGTTCTCAAATCAGGGGAATTAAATCTCAGGGGCAGCTGCCCTCTGGCAGGACAGAAAGCTGTGGCCACCGTACCACAAGCGACACCAGCCCAGGCGTGCTCCTACCACAGCCCTGCGCCCTCCTGCACACACACTGCGCGGCATGAGGGAAGGCGCAGAGTGCACGGGCCAGCAGCAAACCGCACGGGAACAGGCACGGAGTACAATACACCATCTCTTCATGCTGGTATTGGACTGAGGCTGACCTGGAACGAAGGATGCATCTCCTCGATATGCTCAGTCTCATGGTAGGCTGCTCCCGAGACCTTCTTCCCCTGAACTGCGTACTGACACCCCTATCAGTGCATCAGACTGAGCTTGCTGTTCTTAAATAAACTACCATAAACTACCCTTCCAAGTACTGATTTTCAGTCGTCGCTTTGAGCGAGGCTCCCTGTGTGCCCACGAGGCCATCACACCTGACTCAGTGGTGGTGGCAAACATCAGGTGGGGCTGGGGAGGGAGCAGGACTTCCCTGCCCCCAGCAGCCCACACTGGATTAAACGTGGAGTCCACACTTCGGATTAAATGCATCATGACACTTCTCCCAAAGGTGGAGCTATACCATCAATGTAAGAGGAAGACAAAGTTAAGCTCACAGCATATATACATACATTCCTCCTGCCTCACAAGCCCCTCCACTGTTTTCAAAACACTTCTAATAGTAATGCTTCAAAAACTTCTAATTCTTTTAATCCAGAGATTTTTTATTAATACTATTATTAATATTCCTTTTTCTCCACAAAGCACAATGCATATGAAGAGAGGTGCCAAAAGAAAATGATGATTTTTAGTGTTCTGATACTGTACATATATCCTCTGGAATCATTCCTCAGACTTCAGCCGAGTTATTCCTAGTTTGCACAACAGGTTCATCTATGAATTCTGCAAAATTTGTCTTTTACAGGGCAACACATCTAGAACTTTGGTCATATAAAACCCAGTATCAAATCCATCTTTCCAAATCATAAGCTAGTTCTCCAGTGTGCTCCAAGTTTTGCAGAGAGCTCATTGTAACTGAAATGCACGCACACTACTCTGAAGTTCATGGGATCTATTTGCAATTTTTAACTGTTGGCACATTTTCAAACTTTTCTCCACAATAATCCAAGTTTAAATTCTCACAGGATTGTAAAATCTAGAGATTTAAAAGTAAAGCACAACATAGGAAAATTATCAAACTTTATATATAAAATTAGGATGCTCAAAACTATTAATTCAGAAAACGTAGTTCCTTTGGAGGTAAATCAATTGACCCTGGCTGAGGAAGGAGCTGACCCGCTTCGCTTATATGCCCACACGACTGCTGTACCTCTGGCATGTCACGGCTCTGCTCACTGAGAAACACAATTTGGTGTCCAGGCACTTTAGCAGATTCGACCAGGTAGTTCAGACTATTTTTTGTCTAGCTTAATATTCAGCTGGACATGCTTGCAATCAGACATAATGCAAACGTATTGCTGCACTGAATGGGAGGGGGGAGAGGGCTGTTGGAAAGAAAGGGGCAGAGAAAAGAAAGATTACGTGCCCTTCAGCTGGAGCAACACAGGAGCAGAATTAATGTGGTTCTGCATGTTGGGGAAAGGGAGTTCAGCCTTGAAAGAAAAACCCACCACATATCTAAAGAATGTAAACAGGATTCCTGGTCCCTTGATAGAGAGTAACCATGGGGAGACAAGGCGTTTCTTCGTGCATTACTCAGCACGCAAATATGCTCCCAGCAAACCTAAACTCAATAGATCATCAGCACCACAAGCAATCAGTAGAGGACCCGCAAATCAGCAACAGTCACTTGCTGTAATGCATTAATTGTGCCATTATTACTGTACAACCTCAGCAGGCTCCCTGAGTGAGCCCAGCCGTGAGCCCCTCTCCCACGCAAAGGCATCTCCTTCAGATCCCCATCCACGAGGCATTTTCTCTCCCGCTCATGCCCTCCGCTGGCTGCAACAGAGCTCAAGGGGTGTCACAGAAACATGGGACATTAACCGAGGATGTGCTTTAAAAGTAGAAAATGTCATCACCCAAAATAGGTGGCTTCTCTATTTTTTCCTAGTCGTGTAATGTGATTATAGAAAGGCCATCTACGTGAGCAGCTATACTCAGTATATTAAAAACTCGTCTGCAGTGAAGATTCAAAACAAATGGTCTTTTCTTTTTCACGAGGATAGAGGGGAGTATTGAGCTATTTACTTTCTTTTGGGAGAGTGATTTTTGTTTATCTGGATATGGTTATACGTAAGTTCAATTCTCTACAGTACCCTTCAATATCAAAGACTGTTTTATTTATCAAAAAATTAAAAGGCTCAAGCTGTGCATTTTGTATCCAGATAATTTCCCCCACCCCCAAATTTAGTATTTGTGAGATTGAGAGATCCCTAATGAATAGAATTATCTTGCACTTACATGGTTCATTCCATTGTAGGCTTTATAAATATTTTATTAAGCTCACATTTTGAGAGGCACTAGATACACTGAGAGAGAGATTAAAACCATGTTAGTCATGGCTTCTTGTAAAACCAGAGTGAAAGGGGAATCACCTCTGCCCCACTTGTCCACTGCAGCTTCTCTTTCAGGAGAAACAAAACCAGTAAATACTGAGCAAAGCCCAGCTCCTCTTTACCGGAGGGTTTAAGTACATGAAAATATGGGGTGAAATGAGGCTGGGAATCAATGCTGAAGACAGGAGATCACATGCTAAACAAACGAGGAAAGGAACAAATAGAAAATATGAGATTCACTGAACTGCAAAAAGGCAAGGTGTTCAGTCACTTACTGCATAAGCAGTAATGGAATACAACCTGTATTAATGCAGATTTCCATAGATGCTTCATTTACACATGCCAATATAAAGCGTGAGTTTAAAGGAGTAGTGGTTTCAGAAAAGGTAAATGCCTGGTGAGTGAATAGCCTTGGTCTCCTATACCACGAGACCTGTAAGGAGGATTGCACACATGTGCATGTACCGCAGGAGGAAAGAGAAGACACCACAACGTTGATGTGCCTGTTTGTTTTACAAAGCGTTAGAGATGGACTCAACACCCTGATCCTCAAGCACCCCACGCAGAAGAGCTAAACTAAGAATTACTCCAGGGCTCTCCTGATCAGAATTACTTTGCAGTCTTCCTGCTCTGTATCTTTCATACCCACATAACTGCAGTACACTTACAACTTTGCATTATATAAGGGAACACGCAACCAATTTAACCTCTTCTGTCATAATCCCACCTAGTGCTGTTCTACCACACCCTACTCAGCCCCTGAGGAAATCGTGACTTAGGGGTTTAAAAGCCTGCGATCCAGATCTGACTGATGGAAACGGGGCACACGAATGGCCAGATGTCTTTTTGTTCACCTATCAATAGACAGAACAGCAGTGCCCAGTCATCTTTGTACCCTTTATACAACCTGGACTGCAGTCCTGTCAGCTGAGAGCCCTCAGAACAGCACGGCTTGTGAAAGGCTCAAAATAATCAGAGGGCTCTGAGCTATATTGTCTTTGTGAGTGATTAAGGAAAAGAGTGTCTTTCTGGGGGAAAACAAAGTCAAGAAACAAAGGAACAACTGTTTGTTCTTTCTCTTAGACCATGCTCAGCAACATAAGGCTTCAATCTATCTTTAAATTTGCAATTACAGCTCAGCTGAATTATGAAATCGGCTTTCCTAACCAGTTCACTCACTCTTCTTGGCAACTGAAACAAGTCATCTTCCATTAGTATCTCCCTGTCCTATGGTGCTAGTGTAGCACGCACCCTCTGTATGCAACTACAGCAAAGACGCTGTGGCTTCTTCAGCTTCCTTCAACATTTCAATAGACAGCATAGTGATACAGAAGCTTGCTTCTCTAATACCCTCATGCTTTTCAGCAAGCAGTTTGAGCCCTAAATATCCTACATTTCAAGAAGTTAATTTTCTCAAAGCATGTACTTTCCCTTAGAATACTATTGCACTATTAAAATAGCAGTCTAAATATTTACTGAAATTGTTATTGGTATTATTGGTGAAAATAGGCTTATTTGTTCCAGACTTGGTTAGTTGCCTTCTTTACAAAAACTCTAGCTTCATGATGTCTTTTAGTAGAAGAAAAAGTGAAGGCTGCAGGCAAAATGAAGACTACCTAAAAAATTCTGTGCTATGAATAAGTTAAGAGTTTGAGGCACATACCACAGCATTTTGAAAAGTTGGGTTTGGTGTTTTTTTCCTGCAGTTCATTTGTATCAAGATGTTTTAAATACCATTAATGAGACATTACAACAACCCTTGACTAGAAGACTATTGTCAAAGGTACAGCCTTTAGAAAGGAATATGGCAAGCAAGTACAAAATGAGATAATGGCAAAAGGTGGAAAAAAAAAAGGACAGACTTGAATTCCCCTGACTTATGTACTGAACCAATTTTTTAAAATGAATTCTTAAATAAATTTCTTCACTTTCTAAATTTCAGGAGAGTAAACACACATTTTGAAAACTAAGCAATAGTCCTCAGTTTGACATATTTCGTTTTCCAATTAATTTTTTTGACTCATGTAATTTACTTACTCACTGATTGTGCTTTTTATAGCACTTTTAATTAACAGACTTAATCTTTATTATTTTAATCTCTTAATCTATATAGAGAAAAAAATATCAAGGTGACTGTTTAAAATGACCACTGCATGAACTGATGCCACTGTGGAAGATGTTTAATTCACCTCAGCTACTCTCAGGGGTCCTACCAGACAGCTAGACATTACTGAGACAGTTCAGAGTCAAAAGGAAAAGTACTAACAGGATTGTTTTGGGGGTCCTTCGACAAAGCAAAATTTGCAATATTGATTTAAACAAATCTGTTTCATCTAACTTCTCCTCATGAAGAATTCGGGTTACTTTTTGGAAAGGCCCTTTGAATGAAGGGTGGGGCATATGAAAAACTTAATTTCGTATTTGTTGGTGGATATCTACTGGCCACCATGAAGGAGAAATATCCAACTATCACTGATTATGGGAGCTCCATTGCCTACAGCAGTGGTACAATTTGCATTTAGGGAAATGTTATATTCTGTTACGTTTATGTCAGAAAAGAACAAAAGAGAAACCCAAACTTTCAAAATTTGTATCAAGCCATAACCTACTAGACTTAAACTGATTACTCACATGTGATGACCAATCACATGTCTGTTTTAAAGGAGCATCATAGAGGGCAAGACCTAGGAGCAATTTCCTTAGTAACTCTGTAGTAGCAGCCTCTACCCAACAAAAATGCTTTGAGCTGGAAAAAAATGCACCTTCTTGGAACATCACACAGCTAAAGAAGAAATTCTATCTAAAAAAAAATTATTTGCTTTCAGGAGTGAAACTGTCAGTAGCACCATCACCTTTCACCGTTCTGTCAGTTCTCTAACTACCAGGAAGGAAACCTCTCCCGGAAACTCCCAAAGCAGTGATCCCTCTTCCATGTTCTTCAAAGAATCCATTGATTTTTCAACCACTTCTGTACTATGATGCATTTGTGGGAAGGGTACGTACCTCTTGCATCATCCTATTCAGCAGTTAGAAATCAACAGCACAAATTAAGTATAAGAGGAAAAAATCTGTGTCAGTGAGTCCAGGTCAGTTAAGGATGAAACATTTCATTCTGCCACCATGTGATATATAACTGCTTGTGCTTGCCTCAACATTTCCCTTCCCCTGATCTGCATAGCAAAGAACAATATGGAAATTGCATACTTCCAAGGTATTCTGAAGGCCTCTCTCATTCTCCTAATAGTGTAGAATGACAGGGTTGATGAGCATATTCTTTTTCTCAGGATGGATCATCTTGAAACAGCCTTGGAAACTTACATACGTCTTTACTAGATAAGAGTTCTAGAGCAGTATGGGAATTTTTGCAAAGCCCAGTAGAAATAACGAGAAGATAAGAATTCCAAGCCTATTACTGCCACATCATCAGAAGCAGATCTACCAGCAAAGAGATCTGGCAAACCCTTCATGGAAGAGTCACAGCAGCTGTTGTGTACTTTACGCATTGTATTGTTGACGGAATACAATGTGGACAACAGCAAAAAGAACAGCTAAGCCCACACGGGCAAATTTATGAACATTAGTAGTTTGTGCATTTGTGTTGATCTGTACTACAAAAAGGACAAAACTGTCTGAATTTTCACTAACAAGCAGGACACGCTGCACTGGTACTCAACAGGCCCCATCCAAAGCGCAGTAACAAATCAGGTAACACGAGGCAGACGAAAAATAGTGTACCCGCACAGTTTCCGGTTTGCTGGCTTTTTCTGCAGTACCAGCTCTCTAGTTTTCAAAATGCCAGCCTGTCCCCTCTTCCTCTATGTCTTTTCCACCTGCATGTGCTTACAAAGCTGCCTGCAGCATGTGCTTTGCGACCTCCCAATGCACACTGGTAGCGGCTCCTCCTCCATGCTGCATAGAAGCAATAAGGAGCTAACAACACCATCGGAGAGTTTTTCTTCAGCAGATGATGGTAGAAGTCTGCACAGCTGAAGGCTCTTGGTATTAACAGTACCATCCTCTCTTAAAACAATTTTTTAAGTCACTTTCTGCTTTTGCAAACGGGTACAATAGCCCCTAAGCGCAAATGCTGCACAAGCCATGCCTGGTACGGATTTGCCGTTGCACCAGCTCACATAAGTAAAGGAAGTCAAGCAGCAAGCACACACGTAGGAAGAAGAGCCAGAAATGGTATGACAGATGCTAGAGATGGGTTGCCAGCTAGGGTATGTATTCACTGCAGAGTTCAACCCAGCTGCTGATGAGATCAACTTCCTATGCTCATCTGACACCGAGGCAACAACATGGACCTAACATACAGATTTCTAGAATTTTCCAATGTTCACCCTTATTTACCAGTAGGCAGTTTTAAGCATTACGCCTGATTAGCTAGTTGCACAGGAAAAAACTAAAATTAATCTAAATACTATGGCTACTAAAAGTTTTAAATGTAAATTTAATGTGTGTGCATTTTCATTTGAAAACAGTTGACAATACTAATGCCTCAGCCCTTGAGGCCAGGTGCTGCAATAAAACAAAAACAGGACTGGGAAGGGGAGAACTGTGCCCACCCTAACTTCACCAGCCTGCCTCAGAAGATGATGGGTTACATTCAAGCCACTGAAATCTCATGAACTCAGCCATCTCATCAGATAAGCAAGCTACACAAATGCTGCAAGCATCAAGATAGTGCTTCCCCCACACACACACACACCAGAAGTGCTTCCAGCACTTTGTCTCTTTGCTCTTTCCCTTGTGGCTCCACTGCCTGAGCCAGAACAGTCGCCTACCGGGATGCAGGATCTAACATGGCAGGAATGCTGATTGACAGGTCTGCAAGTGGACTGGAGGAGCCAGGAAAGCTGGTCTGCTGTCAGTTTTTCCTAAACATACTTAACTGTGTCAGAGGAGTATTCCAACAGACTGAGCAAGAAAACGGACAAAGAATTGCAGCTATGGGTCTCAGTGAGAAAAAAAAAGAAAAAAAAAGTATATATTTATCAAGATGGTATCTATGGACCATTCAGCCAATAACCTGCAACACTTTAGATCCCTTGAATATCATGTTCTTAATTGAAAAGAAAGGTCTTTTTCACCATCAGGTTCCCTGCTATATGTTATCTCACATATAGCTGCTAAAAAATTGTGACACTTGTATGGGTTACAACCAAAAAAAAAGTATTCTAAATATATACACCCTTCATAGGAAGACTGCCAATTCTCAAAATTCATGAAGAATGAAAATTTCACAAAGCTTTATTAAAACTTTTTCAGCTGTAATTTCATATCTGTCTATACTAACCCATCCACAATATATTAAAATGACATGTTTAGGACTGCTGAGCATTTACATGAGTCTGCAACAATGATTTTGAAAAGCAGAAGGATTAGTTCAAACATCTCAGGGCTTAAATGCTAACAGTTATGTAAATATACAGGGAATTCTATTTTCCTCTGAATTGCAAGTGAGCAACCAAAAACCAAGTTGCTGAATAATGAAAGCAACGGGACTGTCTGTTTCCAATCTGAGAAAGAAAAGATCAATGCAAACACATGGCAATTACAACTTTTAGCATCTCTCTCTGAAAGGATGGGTAGGCATTATAAAGCATTGCAACTGCAGCTATTCAACAAGCCTTCCTGAGGAAAAGAGGGGAGAAATGCTAATCTCCGCCTGGAAATCAGCAATGTGATGTGTGCCTCCAGTTAAGCTGGGTTCACCAAATGATCCAGCGTCGTTTGAGGATACACTGCTCAGCGTGCCCTGATGTAATGTGTCACACATGACAGAATCAGCCTTCTCTGCTCATACCCCAACCAAATACTTCTGACACACTTGCACATACTTCCCTTTAAACTGTTACCACAATTTTAGCACAGCTCTAGTACCTGCCCTGACAACTGCCCTTAGCACAGCAGGAAGGTATCACAAACCTATTCTG
Organism: Cygnus atratus; assembly: GCF_013377495.2. NCBI lineage: Eukaryota > Metazoa > Chordata > Aves > Anseriformes > Anatidae > Cygnus > Cygnus atratus. Next base: position 34,018,033 of record NC_066368.1, read on the forward strand.
AAAGGGGTCGCTTCTTACTAACGTAAGTAATAGGAAGATTTTAGGAATTTTTTTATAGGAATTCTTGTCAAGAATTTCACAGGAGAGGTGTAGGAGCCTTATAAACTGACTGCCAGCAAACAGAGACAACAAATCTAAAAGTCCCTAGATTTAAAACAGCTTGAAGCTTTGAAAGCTGGACCCATCAGGGAGAGTGGAGAGGGGGCAGCCTGCAACCTACAGATTTTGCTGGTACTTGCTCATATCACAAAAGGAAAACAACGGATGGTGTGTGAATAAAGCCTCATCACAGTTCAGTTGTGAGGAACAGGTTAAGAAAACAGGTCAGCTCCCTGGGGCTTGCTATGAGGCGGGAGCCGGCCGGCCCCCTCAGAAGGCCGTGCTTGGGCCCTGGCTCTGGGAGGGCCCCGCCATCCCCGCGCTGGGTGCTGCCACAGGGCCCTGGGGCCGGGTGTGCGAGCCGGCTGTCATCGTGGCCCAGCAGACCTGCTCCCGGGCCCTCTGACCCTTGCTGAGCACAAAATCCTTTTGTATTTAGGTTTGCATTGACAAAAATCCAGGAGAAACAGCCTGCACCCTGAAGATGCAGCTTCCTTCAGCGTACCCTGAAGAGTCCTCTGTGTCAGGACAAACTAATTGCATGTGTTACGGGAAGACTGTTACTTTGGCTTTTTCCCCTGAACACTGAAAAAAATGTGTTTGATTTTAAAGCACATACACTTACAAATAGTGAGGGAATCAGCTACAAAGAGACCACACAAGCTGTTCCAGCCTTCCACAGAAGTCTGTGTTGTTTTTTTTTTTTTAAGCGTAAATACACAGCCACCTCTTCAGTTTGCCCTTTCATCTCTCTGAAACAGTTCTTAACACACACACGCTTCATTTCCTAACTAGCCGATCATATATAAGGTTTGGTTTTGTAGCTGGAAAACGCTAAAAAAAGATAAAGGTAAAACACAACCTTGATCCTGAAAGAGAAGTCAGCAAGGACATTGTGGGCGTCTCCCGAGCCAGAGAGCTGGAAGAAAGCAGCTGGCGCTGCCCCTATGCTGCAACCTGATCTGGTTCACCGGCACTGGGATATAGCCATGTGCATGACAGGTTCCTCAGGGCTGGGTGAGGGGCACACAGGGCCACAAGCCCTGTGGGGTCCGACTCCATGAGCTGTGTGCTGCCAACAAGGGTGTCAAATGGGTGGATGCGGGGCGCCGAGGAAGGGTGGCTTTCTGCCCCTGCTGCAGTGCACCTTCCACACTGCCACTGTGTTAACCCACCTGGAAGAACACATCTTTTCAAGAGAACAGTACTGCGTTTTGTTCACAGGTTGGGAAGGGAATAAAGAGTGGAAGACTGGAGACTGGGGAAGAAAATGCAGGCAGATTTTTGTCTGACCCTGCTGCTAATCCCAAAAAATTGGTGAGGGTATATTGTTAGGGCCATGCAAGGTACTGCTTCGCTCCCCAAACCAAGGACTGTGCGTTTAACAGTGTGTGGTCCAGTTCTCTATGGGTGAACTGCCAATGCCTTGCTGTGGCGCTACATGAATTTTACCAGCTAATGACCTGTCTCAGAGAACAAGGTAAAATGTCTCCAAGCTGGAAACTTATGACCATATGACAGAAGAGTCTCCTCCAAAAAGCTAGTCAGAGTCATTTTCTGTCCCTTCCTCCACTACAGCAAAGATAACAGTACAAGATTTTGGAACTATATTAAAAAAAAAAAAAAAAAGGAGGAAGCTTTATGCCAAATTTTTCAAGGAAAAAAAAAAGCAAACAACAGTCATTCCTCTCAGACAAAACCTCAAGTATTGCAACTCACACAAAAAAGCTTCTGCCATATATTTTTGGTGGTCAGCCACCGGATTCCTTAACTACACTTTGTCATGAGTTGAAAATAAAAGCACTGATACTCACAGATTCAGGCCTCTGTAGGAAAAGAGGGCCTGAAGCTGCAGCCACAGCCAGGCAGGATACCTCCCCTCTGCTGTTAGCAGAACAGTGCAACTGTGAGCGCGCTCTCCACCAGAAGCCTCTGAACTTCCAGACAGAATCAAACAAAACTGAGAATGTTCCATGAATGGTGGAAAACCTTGCCTTCCTCTTCAAAGAGGGATGTCCTAGATGTCTGGGTAAACCAGCACTATGTATAAATGAAGTTAGTTGTTTAACTGACAGAGCATCCATTACATAGCCAAAAACATCTCTTTAATACTGTAAGAAACGTAATTTGATATTCTTTTATCTTATTAAAATAATACAAATTCTCTATGTACAGAAACTGTCAGCTCTAGAAGATGGAACTCAGCAACATCTTCCATTTGTCTCCACTTGATCTGAAGGCTTGTTCTTACAGCTGGAAGGTTAAATCGTTCTGCAAGTCACTTCATTCTTCATCCTCTGGGGTAGGATGGCCAAAAAGGGCACCAATTTATGCCAGCCAAGGGCATGCTTTTTCTGAACCAGACAGTTGATAAGGAACTGGGATGAAATCCCCAAATTCATTTCCCTCAGGCCTCTGAAGAACCATGAGATGCATTAACTTTCACCACAGAGCAATGAGAGAGAGAGAGGGAGAGAGAGACAGAGATATAGGGGAAAAAAATAGCCACTACACACCCAGGCCAAGGCTGGATTATGACCAGCAGTTCTGCGGGGATGGATTCCTATTTCTGCTCCCTGACCTATGAACTAGCTTTGTTCGATTTATTCCAAAATCTTTTCATATAAAGGAAACATGGAGAGAAAATCAGCTGTTTTCAGTATGAACTCTGTTCTTTTTTTCATATCCTGCCACAGCATCTATGGCTAGACTTGCAAACAAACACACTTTTTCTGTTCTTTGCATTAGAACACGTTTGAGATACCATAAACCTCTACTAATACGTAGGCAAACATGACAAAACATAATGGAAACTGCTGCAGCTAAGAGGATGGAAACATTAAAAGTTTAGAAATCTATACTGAGCCAATACCACTCCCATGCTTTTTTTTTTTTTTTTTTTAACCAGTTCCTTTGATTTAGGGTGTTTGCATCCACCACACACAGAAATCTATGAACAGAGAAGTGCTGCAGTTGGTCAAGAGAAAATATGCACACGTCCCAAAGCAAAAGTAGTCAGGGAGATTTTTAACTTGGTTAATACAAATATAAAACTGAAACAGCAGGACTCTAGCTTCTAAGTATTTCGTGGCCAAAGTAGCTGGCCAGAGAAAACTGCTCAGGCAACCGGGGAAAAATGGGTTGTGAACATTTTTCTACTGCGTTAGTGAAACTCTAGGCTGATGGTTCCTTAGGAAGGTGAAACAGAAAGTTTAGCTTTCAAGGTCTCCTCCCCACAAAAGGGCCGGGATATTCATCAGGAAGCAGGAAACCATAGTGCTCAATACACCCTGCCATACAATACACAATGCTCTAGCAGTAATGATATCCACCTTCAGCTTACCTGTTTTATGCACTGCAGCCGGTCATTGGTCTGCTGTATGTGCCTGTCCATAGAGTTCATTTTGATTGTCTCCACTTGGCTTCTACCTGAAAGCCATTAAAATCCCTCGATCTGCAAGACAAAAAGGACAATAAAGATCACTGAGCACAGTCTGTGCACTTCTATCAGCTCTACAGTGAGTGTGACCCTGAGATCTACCGGAGATTCAACCTTCCAGGTGATCGTGTGCCAACAAGGCCCCTGTTACAGAATTGCAACACAAATGGCACTAAAGCAATGCAGCAAAGCTGCCTGCAAGAAACTCCTGATCACACTGCAAGACGAAAACAGCAATAATAACAATAATGATGATAATAATTACTGTCTAGGTTTTGCAAGGCCAAAGACACTAGGATTCTTCCTAATTTTCCTCTAGGAGAAAACACCTCCCATAAATTCATTACTAAATGAATCAGGTATGGCAGAGTATTATAAGGCCAAAAGGAACACAAAACATTTTTTTTTCCTGAAATAATATGCAAGCTCTGGATTTGTATACTGAAAAAAAAAAAAAAAGCAACAGGTACGCTTCGGACTGTCCTGTGATACTAAAACCAGTAGATCAATTTAACGACCCCGTGAAATGACTGCAGCAACAGCGAGCGAAGGACTGGGATTCACGACTCAGCCAAGCCTCCCAGCGGGACCCCGCGTCTGAGAGAGAGAGAGGCCGGATCTCCCACCAAGGGGCTAAGCAGCTCCTGCCTTCTGAAAAAACGGGGCTCTTCTCATATCTGTAGCTGAACAAGCTACTTGCTACTTCTGAATAAACATGTCCTCTGTTCTTTAGTCCCATCTCTACAAAGCTGCGCAGCCTGGGGCAAATTAAAGCTTCTCTATGACTTTAAAAAACAAACAAACTAGAAAATGGAAATGAAGGCTCAGAGTGGCATTAGAAGTCTGAATTTGTGTTGCTACAGCTGTAGGAAATCACCAGATGAGCGACAGCAAGGAGTTAGGAGGATCCGCAGAGCACACCCGTGGTCCCCCAGACCCCAGCTGCGCTCCTTGTGCCGGCCCTGTGGGCAGTACAGCGCTGTGTGCACCCGGCCGTCAGGACCGGCCCTGTCAGAGTAGCACTAGTGACTAGCGTAGCGAGCCAGGTGCCTCACCACGCCATGTCCCATGCTCACACGTGGGGGTAACGGGGTAATAATGTGTGACTGGAGCTGGGAGCAATACCCGAGGGCAGGGAGGAAGCCGGGGTGCAGGCGTCGTGCCAAGCACCTCACCCTTGCCGCGGGGCTCAGCTCTGCTGCCCCAGAGGTGGGGATGGACGAAATCCTGCTTGAGTTTGGACCAGGAGCAATGCACAGAAATGCAGCGAGTGTAAGTGAGCGCCCTTACCGCCCCTTCCCTCCCAGGCCTTAATCTGTCTTTTTCTATAGCGGTGCAACAGCAGATCATACAGAGAAAAGCCAACAACTAATCACCAGTTTCAGTCCATAATTCATATTACCAAACCCTCTGCACTGTAACTTCCATTTATTTATGTTTTAGGCAGAATCACATGGGACTCCAGCCTGCACTTAATAAGCTGAGCAGATTTAAGTGCTTTTTCCTAGAACTCACTTCTCAGTAAGGGGCACAAAGATGCTTCACACATACATATGTATACTCACCTGTTTCAATCACTTTCATGGCATCTATAATGGAAATGAACAAATAAATATTGCACACTGGAACATGAAACCAGGCTTTGCCTACAAATGCCCACATCCTTGTACTGCCACAGAGCAGCACAGTCCAAGCATCCTCCTGCTCAAGAACGAGCCGCGAGCACCGATTCACAAATACTCATCCAAACCCGGTATTTATTTACAACTCCGTGCTAGCACAAGCAGGGTGGTGGGCTCACGCAGGAACCATTCCTTCACGAGCCTCTCCAAGGGCACCAAGCAGTTTTGTTATTCAGAGGACTGGCCACAAAAGAGCTCTCCTCTGAGAAGAGAAGACAGCAAATTTTCCAGGTCCATGTCACGTCGGAAATGCTGGCCACTGCCGCCTCTCGTGACGCAGCATCTCCTGACAGCAAGCACCTGCGGCACCAACCGAAGGAGGAGAGCCGCGTTCCCGCTGGGAGACCCCGAGCACACGGCTGCCATGGCCAGGCAGCCTCCGCGGCACGGCGTCCCACGCACGCCACGTTTCTGAGCCTCGCTGATAACGCTCCTCCATGGCTCCTGCCGGATTAGACTCAGGGAAAAAAACCTTCTCTGCTAGACAGCTAAATGAGGTCTTACAACAGCAGCTCAGGCTCCTCATCTCCCCACTCTAGAGACAAGAGGGTTCAGCAAAGCACTCCTATCAATAAACTGTAATACATACGAAACAGTAAAGGCTGTTTCACATACCACTATTATCGTTTGATTATGCCACTGCCACCTTCTCCATAGCAAGCACCATCCAAAGGTTCTTTAGTAAATGTAAATTGATATATTTTATTAAAAGCAAGTAAGACAGTCTTATCTGCCTGTATATCCCCAAACAAACCTCAGCAGTCATGAAGTTTAATCTCTCAGTGGACAGCAGAGGTATTTATCAAGAGATAAGCTAGCCCAGACATGACACCACTTCAGCAGTGATCCATCTTACAAGCTGGGACACATTATCTGCATTTTAATTGACCATCAGGACAGATGGAGGAGAGCATGTTGAAAACAAACATGTACACATGCACTAGGATTTTTGGTGACATATTTGAAGAAATGCAAACTGAAGCTTTTTTTTTCTTTCCTTTTTTTTTTTTTTTAAATAAACAAATCAGGGTACTTGTGCTTAATGAACCAACAAGCAAAATACCATATTTCTGGTTGACTTTGTAATGCAATTTTTGTATTTTTTTGGCATCATCAATATAAACTCCTCACTAACATGCAGCCGCATAAAGAAACAGGGAGCCAAGTTGAAAAGAGCATCTATCCCACGCAACAGATACATAGCCATAGTCTACACTGCCAGAAAACACAATTCTCAAGTACAGCCAGATACAGCAGTGCTCAGAAATGGGGCTAATCACATCAGGAGCTGCCTCTGGAGTTCCCAGCAAAATACTTTGGGGCTGGGAGACTGCAGAGAGATTTTACACAAAGAAATGATCATGACTTGCCTTTGTGTACTGCCACTCACGCCAACAAACAATCTTATGCACTGATTCATGGACTGTATGTAAAATAATACCCTGATTCTGTGCCTTAACTGTAAGCAAAAACGAGGCTTGCTGTTAGCTACCTGAATGGCAGCTTGCCCTTGTATTTGTCCAAATTGTCACGTCTCCCACACGCAGAGGTTTCCTGAAGGTCATTTGTGGAGGGGCAGGGTACAGACTGTCAAACGAGCTCACCTGACGGCCAAGGGGAGCCCCCGCTCTCCTCCAGACAGGTCACTCGGTGTCTTTTGTAAGCTGATCAAATCCAGCCTTGAAAATAGTTCTGCTTTTGACACCCGGTGGCTCCCACCGAAAGGGCTCTCTGACTCACCCTTCCCCTGGCAGCCTGAAGCATTTCACTTCCATCCCACCACGCACTTCTCACACCATTTGTGCTCTCTGGCTGTGCCTCCTCCCCTGTCCCAGCCCTGTGCTGCCAAGCAGCCCCCATCCCTCCACAGCCCTGTCACCAGCCCTGTTCATCTGCTCTCTTCTCCTAAAGAGACACCCCTGTTCCCTCCATGCCCCTGGCCAGGGGACGTTGGCTTGAACCAAACAACCCAAGCTGTACATAGGAGGGCTCACCTCACACAATGACACGAGCACTTACTCTGCGTTTGGAAGATCCCTCCTCATACACTCCAGACTCATTTTTACCACTCTCTCAGACACATCACAGGAGCATCAAATAGGAAAATCCTTACAGTGACCATACTGGGTCTAAGGCATTTTTGCTATAATAAAAGCAGACCTCATTAGTGGGAAACCATTATTATCTGGAAATTATTCTTTCATAGACCTCAGCTAGAATTAAAAGATTAAGCATTGAAAGTGAAAATTATCATATGGATCTTAAGTTTTACCATGGCAGAATAAGTGTTTTGACACCAGATCAGATCATTTTGCCTGAAAGAAAAATATCATCACAATTACATTTCCAGTAGCTACACCTACTACAGCGATACGACCGCACACTGGTCCAGATCCCCATGGGCACATCCACATCCTGAAATCTCCAAAGTGCCTTTTCTGCTGATCTCATACTGTTTTGAAAGTAGCAGCAAGATCACCTTACTCGAAAATAATGGTGCTTAAGATACAGAAAGGCCGGCAGGGCAGAATAAGAGCAGACTGGCACTCAGCTAAGTGCCGAGCGCTTATCAGGTCACAAGTGAAAATGACTTTGCCAGCTCTCCTGCTCACCTCTGGTGCATCGGCGTTAGAAAGCACGCTAAGATTCAGACACAGCAAGTGGCTCAAGGGACAGCAGGGGATGTTGCTGATCGGGATTAAGGGCTCTGACAGAACGGGATAGAGAAGGGAATTGTACAGGGTGCTTCGTAACAAATCCCCTCTGTTTCGTGCACACATCAGCCAGAAAGGTCATCCACTACTGTTTTATATGCTAACTCCATCCAAAAGGATAAACAAAAAAGAAGTGTTCCCAGCACCTTCTGGTTATTCAGCAATAAAAAGCCCCATTCTTCTGCTGTCTTTTCTGAGGGAAAGACCCAATCTCCCCCGCTCTTAAAAAAAAAAAAAAAAAAAAAAAGTGAATTATTCTTTGCCTTCCTTCTTCCCTCCCCTCTAGCATGTGAGTTTATAGCCCCAGGCAGTAATTAAAGAGCCCTCATTTACATATTTATGATGTCTCAAAAATGGAGAATGTGTTTTTTTTAAGGAACAGATGTATCGACCTGTTAGACATTTTTTTAACCCTAAGTGTATGGAATCCTTTTTTTTTTTTTTTTGTCAAACCATTACTACAAAGCACTCTCCAATATTAAAAAGGAATGAAATCATGTAGTGGCTGAAAGGGAATTTCACAAGCTTCTGCTATGTTGTGTTGGTTGAAATCTCAAGCTACAACTTTGCAAATACTCTGCCAGAAACTGGACTTCCAGTAACACGTCTGTGAAGAGCAATTTAGTAAAACATGTTCTCTACCAGCCCTTCAAAAAAAATCCAACATTTCAGCACTGTTTCAAAGAGCTGACGTTACAGAAAACACACCACAACTTGAAAGTAAATATGGTTTTAGTTCTGGGTTTGGATGCTCAGAGGAACACACCTGACAACAAGCAGCAGCAAGGCTGCTCCCCCTCTCGCCTGCCCTTTGCTTCCCTCTGTCCCCCGAAGCAGAGGAGCGGGCAGAGGACTTGTCATCTGCTGTCCTGAGCAAGAGTGCAACTTCTTGACAAATTGAGACCTTACTGAACAAGCTTAGCAAATCCTTGCCACCACAAAGCCATTTTGAGAGTGCTGGAGAGCCCAATTGGAAAGCCAAGAACACGCTAGTGTGTCTGGTGGTTAATAACCATATGCCACTGGGCTACTTAAAGGCGTATGTCATTAAGTGACAGCTGACTGGAATCCCTTCGGCACATCACGTGCTACTTTTAGATTTGGAAACAGCGAGATGAACAAAGTGTTCGCTATGAAAAATGATTCCCAAAATAGTCCTTTTAAAATTGCTGAGGAACTATGAAGAGTAAAAGCAAAAGGAAACAAACAACATGTGCATTCATTTTGTGCCTTGTATTGATTTTTCCCTTTCAGAGAGGTAAGGGAAGACATTCCGCAGGAGATGTGCTGGGCAGGGAGCACAGCAGTGGTGGGAGACGCGCGGTGGCTGAGCACCACGGCACCCAAGGAACAGCACCGAGTGACTGGGTTTTAATTTTTATGCGGGTCAAGCACACTGGCAGCCGCCCTGTGATTAACAGGATCTCACTTGGAGCCATTTGGAACCACTCAAAGGAAGAGGAGCAAGAAAACCTAATAGGAAAAAAAATGTTGTAGGGGGCGGCCAGGGGCCGGAGCCCCACGTCCTGCCGACAGGGGGCGACAGCGGCCGTGACACCTCCCGGGCGGGCGGGGGCCACGTCGCGACCCCCTGCACGCCCCCCATGAATGCGAAAAGCCAAAAAAAACACCACGGAATGGGCAGACCCCACGATACCGAGGTGCCACGCAGCTCGCCACACTTACGCCAGCACGGAGTCACGCACCGATGGCCTCGCGTTGCAGGAAGCATCCTTGGCTTGAGCCTGCCTTGGCAGAGACTCATTTGCAAAGAGCCTCTTAAATGCTAGTTTCCTTTCAGGAATAAAACTGCAAAAAGTTTAATATTCATCCCCGACAACTGTTTATTTCCCCTGCTAGACACAGTACCTGGGAAAAATAATAATACTGAAAAAAAGCAGCGCATAAAATGTCAGGTGAAAGGCCATTTTAATCATTAAACACTTGAAAAAGGAAGTCGTTTTCATAAAGCTTTATTTACCAGAAGCTGCTAAACAGCTACTGCTATCAGCTTTGAGCTATTAAAAGGGGCCAGATGTGAGACAAAGCAACGTTTGTTACGCTGGGTGATGAAGAATAGATATTTGTGCTGTGCTGCTCTCCATTGTTGCTCTACAAATGTGCAATAATCCCCAGAAGACTTTCTATCATCTTTGACTGAGCGAGGGAAGGCGAGTGTGGTGTGTGCCTGCGTGCGCACGCCGCCAGCGGGCACGGCTTCAGCGAGGTGGGAGCGGGGTCTTGGAACTGATGGTGGCTGGGGCTGCGAGCGCTGCCAGTGTGCCTGGCTTTAAGGAGGCTTTTTCCACAGCCGTGCGCTTGGGAACGGTTTTAGATACGCAGCCCGTTATATGCAGGCATGAACAGCCAGCCAGAAACACACAAAAGCTAACCCACACATGCTTTCGAAAAAGAAAAAAAAAGGCAGCATGACAGCTTGCATAAGCAAGCCTGCTGGACTCCTCTGGGAGGAGGAGCGGCGGTGCGCAGAAGTTGTTCAATCATGAAGCACATCTGCAGCCTGATTACAAAAGCCAAGGTGGCAGGGCTGGCTGGAAGCGCACGCAGCGCTGTCATAAGACCTGTACAGAAAGTACAAAAATAAAAATAAGCCTCCAAGAGCAGGACCGCAGGCACGTAATGATTTTGCATCTCTGGCTCAGTAGAGCGCTCCCTCGGGTCTGGGCAAGTTGGTTGGCAGCCAGCGCTCAGCAGAAGGCACAGGAACCATCCTCCCCTGTGCTGGCAGCCCGCCCCTCCAGCCGAAATGACTGGTTTCTGCAGACCCCGGAGAGCATCTGTGCTGCTCCCAGGTCCGGGTAATCGCCCTGCTGCATACGTGTATTACACGGTTAGTTTCCCTGCATCCCGCCCAGCTCTGTCAGCTCGTTATCTATAGGGAGAGCAAGGAGGGAAAGGCACACCGCAGTTTATAACAGCAAGAGGTAATAACACAAAATTAAAGGGACAAGTGCTGGGAAGTGCGCTCCTGGAGAGCCAGGGCTGCCAGAGCCACGGTGGTGCTCTCGGAAGCTTTGCACACTCCAACACCGATCTGCGAGAACAAACACTGACAGCTCCACAGCAGCATCCACTGATGCAGGGGTTTATTAAATGTACTGTAGCTTGCAGGTAAGAAACGCTAATCCTCATCAGGACAGCTACAAGCAAATGAGGCATCCCTAAAAGCTTGCTGTGTTGCACTCCAATCATTTCATAACCCTGGTCACTCAAATAACACTGCTGCAAAAAAAAAAAAAAAAAAAGTCTCATGGAAAAGCTGCAAATTCCTAAAATGAGAGGGAATCTAACATCTCTTCCTCACCCTTTGGGCTCAGTGCAGAGGAAATCAGGTGAGCATAAGAACTGAAAAGGATTTGCATTCTGGCATGTGATGTGCACTTATTTACCTAACAGAAGCATGCTCCTTTCAGAGGTTCCGTTGTAAGGCGTAATGTATTTGTGGGAAATTCTTTGTGTTTGCTTACAGAATGCTGCGAGAGGCGCGAGGTGTTCTTAGCATTACCTGGCTTACATGCATCTTCAGGGCTGAGCACACAGAGTTGTCTACAAAGAATGCGTACGAACTACAAACCTTTTCCTGGTCTTGCCGGACAATAATCAGCTACAAAAGAAAGCTAAATGGTTTAGACACGTTCATCCGAGTCACTTGCTTCAAAACTGCAAGATGAGCTATAGAAGACAAACTAATAAATATTTTCTAAAGGTCCAGAGGAAACAGGAACAACCAAATTTGTAAACAGATGATCTCAGGAGAAAAAGAAAGATGGAGGGGAGATGGCACTAGCAGCAAATATTTTTTATCAATTTAACAATAAAGTATCAGAAAGTGAAGATGCTATTTTGTATTTGCCATGCTCTGATAACATCTCTCTTGAACCAGACAGCTGCTATATAACAAACCTAGGTCAAAACCTCTTGGGCCACCCCAAAGAAAAGCTCCTAGCAAGAAACATTTCAAATCCACTGTGAATTAGAAATGAGAAGGATTTGCATTCTGACACTGAATGCCCTCTTCCTTATCTGATGAAACTAGGCATGTTTTGGAAGTTGAACTGCAGCATTTGAAGGAACCTGCCGATTTCTCCTTGCAATACAGCATCCTCATGAGCTAAATTCCCCGTGACTTGGTGGCTTCAGGAAGAACATAACAATCCCCCAACCCCAAACTGCATTGCACCCAACACAGGAATGAGGACAGATTCGAACTTTTTTTTCAGCACGATTAGCATTGTGAAGAATGCATATATAATCAATTAAAGTAGTCTGTAATTTCTCTTTATAGCCTATAAACGTAAGATTTATTCTCCTTTTCTTCAGCTCTGTGAGAACCAAAGAACTGCTCCCAAGACCAGTAATTTCTGGTAAGCCACCAGGGAATGCATCACTCTTGGAGACACTCACTCAGGGAGAGGGAAGGAGAGGAGGAGGAAGAAAAGCATTACCTCAATTAACAAAGTCTCCGGAGAACAGAGCAACTCAACTGCTGCTTTGGGACACAGGCTCTAATAACTTTGATATCTACCATTATCCTGGTCTCTTCTGATGAAATTTAAGTAAAGATTTACCCAACTCCCCAGAACAGAAGCAAGATAAATTCCAGGAGGACCAGCAAAACCTATAAGGGCTGAATATAGCTGAAGAAAGAAGGTAGAAATTAGATGGCTGTGATTTTTTTGTAGCCAAAGAAACAGAGTACTTGATGGCATCTGAATTATATTTTCTGCACTGCTTTCAGAGTTTACTGAAATGCAGATTCTCTCAAACTCTCAACTTATGTTGAATTACGACAAGTTAGTGCTGCGTGTGCACACTTTTTTTTTAAAAAAAGCAAAATTAAACTGAAGATATCAGACATGTATCTAGACACAACAAAACTGCAGTTTTGGTGAGCTCTATACTCTATTTTATCTTCATTTTAAGACAGCTGATCTGAGAGCCATCCCATACTCATCCTTCTGGACCTGCAGAAAATGCATTAAAACCCAAGATATTTGGTTTTATTGAATTGCCCTGCAGACAAATGTCCAGTATTTAAAGTCTCTACCAATTCCTAAATGATAAGAAACCTTGCTGACAGTCTGAGTAAAACGATTTAGACTGGACATGCAAAACAAATGACTGTATCCCTCAAGGAGAGGGTTTTTGTGCATTGTGGTGCAGCACTGTGTGAACACAATATTGGCTTGAAATGTGATTGCTATGTATGTTAATCTCAACAGTTAATACTCAAGCACCCAAAATGTGACCAAAACGACAGATTCATTGCCTCTGGAACTTTTTTTAGGAACTCCAGAAATATTTTTTCTCATCCCATAGTTAATTTAAAAACAGTGCAAATCCAAAAGTAGTTCTAACTGCAGCACCTTCACTCCAGGCAAGTCAAAGCTGCACACATGCCTACTGTTTCACTATCTGTAACATAGTTTTTGCTTTTCTTCTAAGTGCCCATAATTCCAGTGAAGTAGACACTCTCCTAGATACCTAGATCACAAAGCACTGCAGGAGCTTTACGGAGCAAAGTCTGCTGCCCTCAGGACAGATTTTCACTGAACCACCAGTGATCGCTGGCACTGTCGCCTTCTGGTTTCTCACTATCTTATCACTTGGGATGACCTTTATATCTAGAAACTAGTCTGTGAGAATTGCCAGTGTCACAGACCTACTCAACAGACAAATAAAGAGAATTTTACGTGTACTAAGCAACAAGTTTCACTCTAACAAGAATCTTAACAGATAATTTAGTTTTCAGAAGTCTGATGGATTCCCTGTTAAAAGGTATCACCCGCTCTGTCCACAAATCTCTTGGGATAATCACGAACAGATTTCAGTAGCATTTCTTCTAAAAGCACAAGTCTCAGTCAGCCATACCTCCATTAGGTCTCACCCTAGGTCAGCAAATCCAGAACGGCATTTGGCAGAATACAACACAGACACCAAGCAGGTGTTCCAAAATCCTCTCAAGTGTTTGAAAGCAGCAACTATACAAATGCTAAATTGGGCTTGAACAAAAAAAACCGTGAAGGAAAAGGCTAGGAATCGAGGTGGTAGCCCTGTTAAGGAGAGGAGTGCACGCTTCCTTGCACCACCACTGCCATTTCCACTGGAACAAGCCAGGGAGCGAGCTTCAAAACCCTTGCCAGTGAAAATCGTCCTGAATGAACTGAAGCATGCTGACTTCCCATCTTTATTACAGACAATGTAAACAGAAATACTGTTCCTAATGAATTATTTACAGTGTGGTCCATAAATTAAGATACCTAGACTGTCTTGTGTTTTTCATACCACATCATTATTACAAGGTATCTGCCCAGAAGCTTTTTCCCATAACCTCAGGGTAAAGCCAGCCCTGCGAAGAGAGAGACCTGAGCTCTCCTCCTGACTAACAACCTCCCAGCGCTTCACTTCTCCAGCTCCTTTGGCTTTCCAATTACATCGAGAGCTCCTCAGGGTAGATGCTATCTCCACCAAATGCACATACAGTGTCTAACGCACAAATCACAATGCAAACCGGGGTACAACATGCTAATTTAGCATAAACAATGAGAAGCGATAAAATAAAATCTTCGGTATAAGTACTACTGCAACATAAGGATAAAACATCTTATATATATCACTCTTCCTGGAATTTCAGGACAAATTCTAACATTCAGCTACACTTCCAGATACCGAATTAAATTAACCTGATAAACTTACACTATGCATCCAGATGACATCTGGATTAAAGTAGTTTAAGTCCAGATGGCATTTTCTTTTCTTCTACTCATATCCTTCTTTATTTTTTGTTCAAATGCTTATTATGGCATGGCGTAGCAGACCTCAAAAAGCTACACACTTTTCTTTTTTGTTCCCAGTGGCAACGCTACACACTCCAGAGGTCAACTTTATAGCCTTCAAATTTTTCTGAACCCCTGCCTGATTAGACGTACTCTGGAGCTACTTTCATTCTGATCAAACATGACGTGCTGGTGACATGCATACAGAGCTGGCAGAGCAGTGCAGCAAAGCCTTCAGCAGGCACGAGGAGGTGCAACGTCTTATTTGAAACAACGCGCAGCTCTTCCAAAAGGGAAACAAGACTCCCCTTTCAAAGATGCACAGTACAACTGTGGCTGTACTTTGAAGGCAGACTGATACGCCACGTTCTCACTCTGATGAACTCAAGGCGAGACAAGTTGCTGTGACAATTTCAAAACATGCACAGAACAAAACTGTTTCTGCTCAACTTCTCCCTTCTTATCCTTAGCTCTTGATTTTTGTCATCCCTGAGTGGCTGCATTTTGGCACCTTTTTTGCCTTTTCATTTTCCATGAGAAGGAACCCAGTTTGCACACACATTTTTTACTGCCTTCAATAGCCTTGAAAAAATCTAGGGGTTCACACATGTCATGATCTAGCAATGTTGTGACTTATTTCCACTGTCTATTCATATAAAGCAACTTACACATCTGCTGTTCAGTACCTGCTCATATGATCACCAGTGATCTTCACAACCACTTCGTAAAGCTGAGCAACAAAACTGTGTGCTTTTCAGAAACGTTAAATGGGGAAATGCCTCACTCAAATCTTGACTTGGTCTAGGGAGCCAAACTTGCTCTTGACTACAGTTTTGATCATCCAACCTCTTCTACAGCGGAGAAGCACTGCAGGAGCCCCACTGCAGGTTCTCCAGGTGGCTTGTCCAAGGCGACAGCATGGGCAACTTTGAACCCTTGACTTAAGCATCAGACAGTGACCTAACACCTATGTCTGTTCTTCCTCGATTATAAGAAAACGTTAAAAGCAACACTATGTTGTCATATTATTCTTCTAGCTGATGTTAAGAATAGAGAATCATTCTCTAAAAAGTACTAAAGCCAATCTGATTACTTTTCTCACTTATATTCAAGTCTCTCAAGCACCATTTAGGCCAAAGGTTAGTTTATTGCTGTCACCCATGCAGGCTCACCGTATCAGGGCTCACCTCTTAGAATACAATCTTCACTCTCTTCCCCTTGTTTTATTTTCTGTATATAGAAAGAATTAGTTTGTATTACCTGCAACTTAAGTTTCTTTAAACCTCAATAACATAATGCAAGTGCT
This sequence comes from Cygnus atratus, assembly GCF_013377495.2. NCBI lineage: Eukaryota > Metazoa > Chordata > Aves > Anseriformes > Anatidae > Cygnus > Cygnus atratus. The sequence continues at coordinate 34,034,070 of NC_066368.1, forward strand.
TTTAATAAATCCCACCTGTTTTCTTAATGGTCTGCATGCAAATTGCACTGCTTTACACAGCTACCTGAAGAAAACCTCTGCCTGGGCTAAGCAGCAACGTTCCAGGAAGATTTCCAACAGGCCTGTGAAAATAAATCACCGGCGTAACGTTTTTTGAATGAGCCCCTTTTTGTGGAAACCAACTGAGCTGTTATTTATAAGCCTTTGATTAAATTAGCACACACAAATACATACATATGCACACATGTGCAGACATAGCAGGATGAAATGCTGGGGAAGGAGCGATCTCTATATAAGAATGCACGTAAACATTTTCTTGCAAGGCTGAACAACAAATCTTAAGTGCTACAGTATGCATGAAAGAAATTCACAGAAGTGATATTTAACAGACCTGTTTCAGAAACAAGGTTTGTATTCTGCAGTTTAATTCATCTATCATGCACCACATGCCTAGTTTTGGCCTATTTTTTTCTGGAAAAAGAAAACAAACAAACAGGTATGAATAGCAATGAATAGCATGCACTAAATTATAAAGGGAAAGCACTCAACACAAAAAGCATTCTTTAGCACCAACGAGGACCCACGTCTCAGCGGGGCAAGGCCAGCCTCGTCCCTCCAAGCAAGCAGCAAGAACGGCGCATGGAAGGCAGCCATTTCGGGCACTCGCTTGCAAGGAAAATATCAAAGTTGGAAGGTCACATAAATTGCTAGACATGGAGACAAGATCTGTCAAAAAGACAAACTACCTAACAATTTTAACCTATTGGCTAGAGCTGTCCATGTAGCATAATGTTAACATACATTATAACCTCAGCACAAAAAAATCTGCGTGGATGGAAGACGACAGCAGCACAACTCCCTCCCTTATCTTCTGTTTAGATAGCAACTCGTTCTAACAGAGGCTGCAGGAAATATTTTCTCACTGTTTTTCTTCCTCTGACTCCAACATATTCTAACTATTACAAGTGAAAAGAAAAATATTAACATGTTAAAAACATAACTGAGGATTCCTCTACAGTTATAAAGTTTATCGAAGCATCCGTCACAAGGTTCTCTACTTTTGGACAACGGTAGATTTTTATTTATTTATTTTTAAATAAAAGTTTTCCTGAATAGTCACCAAAATATTTAAAATAGAAAGATTGACGTTTGCAAGACAGGAAATTAACTTCTTGATATTTTATATTATCTGCATTTTCTCCAACTATTACAACTCAATCATAAGTAGGGAATTGCCCCTCTAACAGATGTTGATGACTCCCCAGTTTCAATATAATACTATCTCACTATTTTACTGATATTGTGGCCATTACCGCTTTTCTAGGACATATGATTCTTACTTGCCACCACAAAACTCTGCTATTTTGCGATTTATTGCTTTTGTCGTAACTCCCCTGGCCTTATTTAGATCAGCGTTAGAGAGAAGGCCTTCGGGAAGGCCTGGAAGTATTCGTCAAGTTCGTAGGTGGGACTCTTCCCCAGGAGAGAATATTAAGCTAAACTCCAGGGATACTTTCAGGGAATCCTGATATTATTATCCCCCAGGGTTTATGCATGAAATGTGACATTTGAGATTAGTGCAGAAACATCTGTTCGTACTGCCTAGAACTGAACCTCCAAGAAGGCACTGCACATCATTTTCAGAAAGACACCTCCCACACAGTCTCATTTCCCTATTCAGCCACCAAAACATAAGTCAGATGACTATAAAATTGAGCTGTTTCTCACATTAAACTCAAGTAACAAAACTCCTTACAGTTTCCACTAACTTAAGACTCCATTCATAGTGTCTACTTCCCTTCATGATGCCTAATTCAAACCCTACTTCCAGTATTTTTTTTTCTTGGAGCATAACTCAGGATACTTATTTTTACCCATCCATTTTTGTATTAATTAACCTGTTGAGCAGCTGACCAATGAAGAAAAAACAAAATCAGCAAACAGAAAACAAATTTTGCTGGAGTATTAATTTTTCTTCTTCTATGTTTTCCCCTCTAAAACACAAAACACCACAATACAAGCAGAAGCCAGTTCTGAAGGATTTGCAGTGGCAATGTATATTCCTCCCAGCTATTTAAGCAGCCAGAAGGTTTTCATGAGTACTAAGAGATGCACATAATTATGCCTGAATGATTACTTATCCAAAATGAAGAGCAACTGTGAAGCATCCATCACTCTGTTCCAGGTCAGAAGTTTTTAAGCTAGCCATTAAAAAAAAAAAAAAAAAAGCAGAACATGGAGGAAGCAACAACCAATATACTGAGTACCATGAATAGAGAGTGAATACACAAAGTGCTTGGGAATTCTGTGGGACCTGAACTGTTTTGTATTGCTGAACGGAAAAAAAAAATTAGTTGGGTTCACCAAAGAGACATTAACAAAACATTAATTCACTTAGAAGATGCATTATATTTTCAGGGTAGCCGTTTCCTGGTGACTGTGATGTATACCCTGCTTTATTTCGTTTAACCAGACAATAAGCAGGATACACCCAAAAGCGGATCAAGCAGTTGAAGGAAACTATTCTGAAGCTCTGAATAACACACAACAGCATCTGATACACTTACACAGTCTAGTTGGTGTATTTCATTACCTTCAGACTGTCAGAAAAAAGAGCTCTAATACCCAGCCTTTCATGGCCTCTGGGTATAGATCTTTCCCAAAAGTGCCCATTTCTACTTCCAGGCTGGCACAATACAGAAAGGAGAGACTTTCAGGTCAGTCGGTACCTGAAATGCCTTCTGTGAATGTCACCTGAAGGCAGGAACCAATTTCATCAGTTGTTATTCTATGCTAATGTCCCCACCAACACATATTTGGCAGGGCTGTTAAAGAAAGTGTATGTATTAATGTTATATGATACTTCATGAAATCAGACCTTGAAGATGCTTAAAAGTTCCCATCACTTGCTTATGCCTCATTCTTAATTGGTTTTGGTAGCACAGCACAAATTCTCATCTTCCTCAAAAACAAACCAGCAGGACAAAGGCTCACTTTGTTTCACTGGATTGATATGAAGAAATGGACTAGAGCAGAAAGCTGGAATTAATACAAAGTAAAAATCAGCTGTTTTTATCCTACCCTTATAGAGAGCAAGGCAGAGAAGGAATACTAACCAATTCCTAATCACAACCAGGGCAGTTTAAAGCTAAACAACTGCTCCTTTTTAAATAAGTCATATAAGAAAACAATGAATGAGTTAGGCTTTAAACTTGTTCTTTCTTCAGGGAAAAGAAATAGCCAAGGTATTTAAAATTAAACAGGACATTCACAATTAATCTGTTTTTTAATTAACTTACTCTGCTGCTGTAAGTGATTCTGCATTTACTCTCATTCTTTAGAAAATTCCAAAGTGCTACTTCTGACCTGTGATTTACTGTTGCCGTACATCTTTATAAGCAGTACTTTAGTTTAAGTGGCAGTTGCATATTAATTACAAAGTTAATTATGTGCTATGTAATCATGCTGCAATTCATTAGTTTACTCCGCAGTGTGAAAGGATAATGCTAAATGGAAGACCTGATGCAGAGTATTTTAGTAATTTACATTTTTGCAACAAATATTCAAAATATTAACCAAAAAAGATTGTTTGCACTTAAGGGAGCCTACAAAAGCGCTCAACATGGTTCTAACAATTATTCATAAACTTTTCTTGGTTAAAAAAGTTGTAGAAATTTTAGGAGGGTAAAATATATTTTCTAAAACCAAGAATACATCTTCCTGTTCCTCAGACCTGGATAAAATAGCAGAATCATTGACTGATTTCAAGCATCCAGATTTGATACTTCTTGCCACGACCCATCCTTAAAAGACATGTGTTCTCTGCTTTCTGGAATCAGGTTTCTTTAAGATTTTTCAGCCTGAAAACCTAAACAAGGAGACATCCAGTAGTATGAATCACAATCAAAGGCAAAGGCTACAGGCTTTTATAATTCTTAATTATTGATGCTTTGCATAAAGTACCCATAACCAGATAATTTACTGCTGGTTTCTGACCAAAATTTGCAGGAAAATGCAATTCCTGTTTGCACAGGTCTCAAAATAAGCCTGTTGTTACAGCTCTATGTTTCTCACAGAAGAACTGAACATAAATGTAAATATTTATTTTTAAGATAATGATTTTCAGTGAAAAATGAATTTGGCACAATACCATAAAGCTGTCTCTCTATCCCATGTTTAATTGTCACTGGAACTCTCCAACTTACTCTGATCAATAGAAATACAGAACCAAATTTTTACAAAGGTGCTCTTAGTCATGAAGAACTGCTTTTCAGCTTTCAACTCCCCCCCTCCCCAAAGTAATTCCAGAATTAATATCATGAATTGCTGTTTTGCAACTCCAGTTCTTCACAAATCACAATCTTCTTCGTTCCTTCCACTAGCTATCACTGTGATGCAAAAGGATTCTCTTTGTGCAATGTTTAAAAGTCAACAGTTCGCAGTATTTCCTCCTAAAACTAACACCATAAAACACATGATGAAGATCACAAAAAAAATCAAAAAAGATCAGCTCAGTAACTTAAAGATACAAATAAAAAAATTACTGCACAAAGAGTCTATATTTTTTCAGGGCATATTAGTTTTATGAATGTTGCAGTTATTTTCATTTACTTACACACACAAGAAAGGCTGATTTAACAACTGATAACTGCAAAACCAAGATGTATCATGAAGAGTTGTCAACCATGTTTTGACTTCACTGTCTTTATATCGGGAAGTATGCACCAACAAATCCAGGAGTTTGTAGTGCTCCTGGAATTCTGTCTCATGGGCTATGCAAGTAATTTGGGAAAAACAGAGAATATGTAATTTATGTGAGAATTACGACAGTTATACTACTAAGAGCATTTTCGGTCCTTACAGTTCTTACGGTTTTGTCAATAAGACATCATAGGGACCTTAAAAAATAAATATAATGCACACAGAGTAATTCAAGTTCTAGGGAACAAATAAATTAACGATATGGTACTACTGAAGATTTATAAATAACAAAATGGCATACTGCTTCACACTACAGCAATTTGAGCACTGTATATAATTACGTAAGGTTTGATCAGGCTACTTAAAACTTTTTAGAACAGCAATTAAAGAAAATGCATATGCACCCATGGTTTTTTAAAAAACAAACCTGAAATGTAGGCAAAAACCTTTACGTGCTTTGTAGCCTCAACTAAAAATAAATAGTTCGCTTTCTTTAAGCATTGTGGTCATGGATTTTGCACGAAGAAATGTAGTTAAAAAATTAATTTCAAGCTCTACTAGAAAAAGGAAACAATAAATATTTTGTCCAATATAGAAGGAAAAAGACAAATAAGTGGAAAAAGTAATTTTACTTTCAAAATTATACACAAGTACCACAACAGCTAAGAAAAATGAAAAGCATTTGCTCTTCCTTCAGAAACAGCCAGAAGACATTTAACTTTGTATGTAAGGTTAGTATTTGTTGAGCTGTGTAATTAATTTAAGTCTGTAGGGACTGGGTTATAGATCGTACAGATTTACTATCATCTTTGGCTGCATCTGTTTTGGAACAGGTATCTTATCCATATATTGTTAGAAAGCATGTGTCATGGAATAGACACCCTTTTTATTTCATTATTTTATAGAATCCCAAAGCATTTTTAAATATATGATGATATACCTAAAATCCAACAACAATTAACAAACTAATAAATCAGAAGCTCAAATTCTCCTTAACGTTTTCATTCACAGTAGAAAGTACCAGTCTTCCATTTCTATATGGTGGTGTAAAAAACATGGTAAGAACAAGTAAAATTTTTTAACAACAAAACAAAACAAAACACATTTCAACAGAATATGGTTGACTCATCCTGTTAGGTTGAGATTTCTGCAGAGAAAAGAAAACACCACTACACACAAGAAATTTTTGGTTTTGCTAGTGATTTTTCTTCTACCCTAGCAAAAAGACCTAAAAAGGCTATCTAATAGAAGGTCTTTAGTCTAAGCTCATCATCCAGGTTCCTTCAATAGTCAATGGAGACAGGTACTTCCAGAGGGCAATTTGTCCCTTGCTAAGACAGATGTCAAAATAGGTGGGACAAATTGCTCTCTGGAGATGTCTATTTCTGTCCATTGATTATAAAGTGAGTCTAGATCAGTTCCTAAGAAACCAGAGTCTTCACTGACTTGGAGGAATACAGACTCTTTATACTGCATCATTTTTTAAAACATTATTTTTTTTTATTAAATTTTATTTAAATTTTGTATTTCCTTGACACTTTTGGAAAGTGTGTTAATGCTATGAAACATTATTTTTAATCCTACACAATCTGAAAAACAACAACAAAAAAAATCCTTAATTGTTATATGATCCTTGATTTTTCACTACAAAAAGGAAGAGTAAAGTTTCTTCCATAATTAATGTACGACCTGTATGTTTTATTGTAAATTCTACATGCTCGTTAGTAAAATCTAATACACTCACTTCCAAGAATAGCCAAAAATAAACATGGTGAGGAGACCTTTACAGAGGCTTGAGTTTTGTAAGACATAGGTATTTTACATAATATATTCAGTAATTTGTGTAAGCCTCCTTCCCTACACTAACATGTGCACACATACATAATTTTCATACACAATAAAATGGGAAGAATTTATCTATTATTTGGAACCCTAGCCAAGAGACTAACGAAGCTGTATTCAACTCCATAATTCCTCCTGTGTAAGCCTGGGCAACCCATATAGCCTTTCTATGCATTTGTTTAACAGCAGTGGAATAGGGATAACACATTTTCCTGGGGTGTTATGGGAATATATACACAAAAATTATGAACTGCTCAATTAGTCCAATCACACGGGTACATAAAAGTATCTGTATGAAGTATATTGTGAGGCTAGTGTTTTCTTCAATACATCTCTCTTAGCCAAACACAAAGCCAAATTACAAAAGCTCACTTAGATGAATATCCTGAAAGAAAACAAGCCTACAAGTCCATCGTGATATATTACCACCTTTAATTATTAAAAAGCTTACAGGACCCTGAGATTACTTAGGCTCTTTTTCCTTATCAGAGAGTTTATTCTAGTGCAAATTTTTAAAGAGCGCACAAAGAACATTTCACTGGGCAAGACCATTAGCGCATTCCTGCTTGCCCTGGTATAGCCTTAATAGAGCAGAGTGCTACTGATTTACAACTTTGAAGGAAAACAGAATTGCAAATCTCTCACACACATCTTCCTTATCACCCTTCTAGGGACATGCAGGCATGTAATGAATTCCCAGGAACAGACAGGCCACCACCTCTCCTCACCTTGCCTAACATAACGCTTGCGCTTCTAATTTGCTGGCGGATGGCTGCTTAGCCATCCTCGTGCATCCTTTCTGCTAAGCAGCTCACAGCTCGTGCAAAGGCAGCCTATGATATACCAACTGCTGTTTATAAAGCAGCCTTTAGCTCTGTACTGATTACCAACCACTAGGCAATCAAGATGATACACTGTTTTACCTAATTATTGACATCTGGATGAGCTGTGTTATTAAACAAAAAAGGCTCCATTGTTTAGCGGCTCCTAGTGAGTTGCAAATATCAAGATTTGTTTCCAAAAAATCATGTATCCAGTAATAGCATTCAAAACCCACTGTAACCCCTCAGTCACCACTTAAGATGACTGCAAGCCTGGGTCCACTCCTGTCAGAGTTTAGCAGCTTGGTCTTGCAGTTACATTAAACTCCTCATCGAATTTCTTTTCTGCCCACTAAGAACAACTGGGGTTACTGTCCTTCCACTGAGTGAAACCACTACGAAGGAAGTACGAAGATCCTGCTCAGTGCAAACCCAGCAGTTCAGATAGCATACAGTGTGACAAGTCAGCAAAAACTCCTTACCACTTCCCTTATGGACATCTGAAACATAAATACAGTTAGCAACTCCAACTCAGATCTCAATTTTTTTGGAAAAAAATTGAGCCACAAAATACCATATCCAAATCCTGCAGATCAGGATGTCTCCATGCACTTACACTTGCAGTCTTCTGAGGTTCAATTCTCTTGTTCCCGTGAAAGCATCCCTTAAGCCCTCCTTACTTCCTTCCTGAGACAGTTTTCTTCCAGAGGTCCATCGGTCTCCATACTCCTGAGGGAGTCTCCAGTACCCCTCAGGCAGCTTGCCCCTGTACCAGCACGGGCAGTGCAGTTGGCAGGGAGTCTTTTAATGTTAAAAACAGGAGTGCCCTCTAGTGAGACTCCACAGGGCGCATGTATGACTAACACTTGACAGCCAGCGTTTATTTGTCTTCATAGGTGGTCTGCTCTGCTGGGAATGGAGCCGCTGTGCCGCGGTTCCCAGAACGCAGCACCCAGTAGGGGAAGCGAGAGCAGGCTGCGTGGGTTTGTGCCGCGCCACGGGCCAGGAACTGGCACGGACTGGCTGGGCTGGGAAGCCACAAAACGAATGCAGAGCTGCACAAAGTGCCATCACGTACACAGCACAGCCCTACGTAGGGGCCATTTGCTCAGTAGCGTAGAAGGCCTCGGCTCAGACACAATATTAGTTAACATGAGTTAACCTCATACGCAGACATCAAACACAAACTCATAGAACAGTATTTGCGCTCATATTACATGCTTTGAAATGCTCACCTCTAATCTTTCAACCTGCTTTATTCTGCTGTTCATTTGTATAAGACTGAAACTACTAGAACTGGAAATGATATCTAAATGAACAGATCCAGACACCACCTAAGCAGATAAAATGCAGCGTGCATGATCAAATAGGTAGATGGAGAAATCCCATGTCCTGTTGTTTCAGACAGGAATAAAACTGCTGATCCGTCGGTTAGAAACTTAAAGCAACTGTGAATCTTGCAGTGTGTCTGGTAGCAATGCTTGCAGCGTAAGCCTCAGGGTATTTTCTGTAACTTATTATAGACCTTTTTTTTTTTGTCAGCTCATGCTGGCAGCTCTTTGTAGGTCTAAATAACATGCATATCCATCTTTGCTAGTTACATCTAAATAGACACATACTCTTACTTCAGAAGTCATGGATTAGTAACATTTTTTATTTTTTGTTAACCTGACTGAAATTTTCAAGAAGAAATTGGAATATGATAATCCTCTGGGCCTTGAAAAATACGCAGAATTCTATGAAAACAGAGGAAAGGGATAGAGTAAGTTGTGTACTACAGACACCAGGATAATGAAAATAGTGTCACAGTACTGGATGTTGATAGTTAGGCACACACTAACTTTCAAGAGACCAACAAACATAGGAACACTGACCAAGTCGTGCTGCACTATGGCTGGGCAAGTCAGAGAGCACACAGCAAGACAATCCAGTCTCAGCAGTAGCTGCTTAATAGTAGAAACCATCTCCTAGGAAATAGCTTAGTAATTATGGAAACAAAAAAGGCAAAGCCTTCCAACAGCAACAGTGTGAAGAGTCCGTAAAACAGTGTGTGCGTGTGTGTGGTTGTGTTTTCAAACAGGAAAATTCAGAACTGTTCCTGAGACAGGATCTTGGAGAGTTTTTGTTAATAGTTAGTGTGCATTAACATAAGACACTCATATAAGCAAGATGCTGCTAACATGAAGAGTTAACAGCATTAACTAGAATATATAACAATAAAAGAAAGAACAGATGAAGGAGAAGTGTTTTCCTTTGCATATTTGTAAAGTGACTTTACACACATCCTAGGCGAGATATTGCAACTAAAACTGAATTTGATGGCTCGTATTCCTAATAGGATACAGTGGCCTTCACCTTTAGGTCAAGAGTTCAAATGCAAGCCCAATCAGTGGTGACCAAATGTTGTCACCATCTGCCTACTTAGTGGCCTAGATGAGAAGAGAAAGGTTGTTCAGCTTGGTCCCATTGTTAATGGGCAGGTGTCTCCATCACAGAAACAACCATCACGAGTGTCACTAACTGGAACTTGAGCCAGAGAGGTCAAGAACTGAATGGGCATAAAAACTGAATTAATAGATTAAAGAGTCCCTCTAGATAAGGGTCAAGGCAGCTGTAGCTTGCTGTCTAGATAAAGAGCATTTCAGTCTGCAGGCACATGCCTATCGCTGAACCAAATTAATTTTTAAATGGAAACAAAATTGAATAAAAAGATTTATAATTTGATTTAAATTTAGCTATTAGCCAGGTCCCCATTTTCTTAGCATCAGCTGGAGGTATACAGCAGTGCGTGCACATCTGGGGCTTATACAACTGCATGCCATAGGCGTGAGAAACCACTGATGCACCTGGGCAAACCTCACCATGGTTGAGATTTAGTAGCGACAACTGAGACAGAGCACTGGTTTTTACTGATAATACCATAAGGGAAAAGCACTCTTTTTTTTTTTCCTTTCAGAATTTTATATCTGCAAATAGAGTGTTGGTAGGGCTATCTTAGCTGCACTTTTCATATTGATACTCTTAGCTTTTGTTCCATTGCCTGTTTTTAATTCATTTACATATACTTAGAAAGTTAAAGGAATTGCTCACTTATATATTTAACAGTATTTCAAAATATAAAGACTTCATAGTCCTAATATTTTTCTTTCCACTACATACACATGTATTTTTTACTTGGACTAATTGAAATGAGATGATAATTACCTTGTTTTGATTCTCAAAATAAGTGCTGTGCTGGAGTCAATAATGAAGCAGGAAGATGTCAGATGCCCAAAGAAGATAGCTTGAAGCATCATCTTTGAAAAAAATCTAGACAGATAGTAACTTGGCTCTCCTCCCTGCCAGGAAAGGTAAACTGAGCTCTGTGCAATTTAGAGCATGCAAGCACATAGGTATCTTTGGGAACACTAACATGAGCACAACGTTCTTTCAAAGCAGAGGAGCTTACTCAGACTTGCCCAGCAATTCCCATATTACAACTGTCATGAAGCTGTGCTTTATGCAAATCAGATATTTTTCCTTGCCACAGTATACAACAACAGCTTCTTGCAAAACCACTCGGAAATATGAGAGTGCTCTACCCTGCAACTCCCAGCATTTCCCACTGC